>NC_050096.1:26969166-27578750 GCF_902167145.1 Zea mays
GATTGCTTAAAAATGTAAGTGCATTCATCCAGGAAAAAACGGATTTCGAAAAGGAGAAAACCTTTTTTTCTTTTTTTTTCTTTTCTTTCTTTTTTCCCTTCTCTCCCTCCTCCCTTTTTCTCTCTCCCGCGCCGTGGGCCGCCCCGGCCGGCCCAGCCCCCCCCCCCCCCCCCGCGCCCCCTTTGGGCCCAGCTGGCCCAGCCGCCCCTCCCCTTCCCCCCCCAAATCCCTCTCTCTCCCTCCCATTCTCTCTCTTCCCCACCCTAGCCGCCGCCCCTGCTCGTCGCCGGTTCGGCCGCCCGTCCCCGTCCCTGGTGAGGTCCCCCTCCCCCTCTCCTCCCTCTCCCATCTCCCCTCCTCTCCCCCCTACCCGGCTCGGCCCCCGCCGCTCGGCCGCCCGCCTGCCCCGGCTCGGCCCCCACCGCCCGCCCGCCCCCGCGCCCCGGTCCGGCCGCTCGGCCGCCGCCTCGGCCGGCCCAGCCCCCCCCCCCCCCCCCCCCCCGCCGGTTCGGCCGCCCCTGCCCAGCCGCCCCTGCGCGCCCAGCTCGGCCGCCCCCCTGCCCTAGCTCGGCCGCCCCCGCCCCTGCCCCCGGCCGGTTCAACCGCCCCCACCCCTTTTTTATTTTATTTTATTTTATTTTATTTTATTTTATTTCATTATTGATTATTTATTTTATTTTGGGCAAGCTAATCATCGTTCATGTTAATAAAATAGGAAACTTAATTTAGAATTCCGTTACATTAGTCAATTCATATAGTCAATTGTTCATTTCGCTTAAGGTCGATCAACTAAAAAGGGGCTAGGTTTCCGTTAGTGCATATAACTAATTCTCTTGTTAGGACCAATTGGAACTAGAGCGCATAATTTAACTAATCACTAGCGCATAAGCTTTAACCCCTGCGAGACCTTTCCCCGTTTCTTTCTAACCTTAACGAATGTGATATCGAATGTCATACTTGATGCATATTTACTTTATTTGTCCCCTTGTGTGGTGTACTGTTTGTTTCCTAATTTGAATGGATGGATGTATGTATGCTTGCAATCGCATAGAGAACGATCCGGTCGAAGAGCCCGAGGAACTCGCAGGAGAAGCCCCTGAGCAGCAGTCGGTTGGTGGAGGCAAGTGTCCCTTGACCTATCTCTGTCCTATTCATTATTTAATTCACCTCCCGCTTTACACATTTATACCTAAGGATTGACTAGCTTTTGTTATCCATGTCCTTGTCTACCTATCTGGGTTGGATTATTATTGTTTAGCTTTATGCTATTGCTCAAACTCTAATCAATGAACATGATGAGATTATCTATGATACGCTGTTTTCCCTTCTCTTATTATGATGTTGTACTTGTGGCCTTAAGGGGGCTCGAGCGGTTTCTCGAGTGCCTCTCCGTAAGGACCTGTTCTATGGATGACCGCCCGGGAAAACAGTGCAACCATGAGGGTGGAATGGGATGCCCTTAGCTGAATAATTAGAGGATCCGGGGTGTAGTTCGCTTAACCGTTGTGCCGTCAATGGGGCTCGGTGTATGCGGCTCGCTCTGCCAAGTTTGGGTTCGCCCCTTGAGGAGGAGTGCGGTGCATTTAGGAAACCTAACGGGTGGCTACAACCCCGGGGAATCTTTGTAAAGGCTACGTAGTGATGCCCTGCTGGGTCACCTTGGTAGTGATCAATGGAGAGTCATGATCTCCGGGCAGAAAGGGAATCACGGCTTGTGGGTAAAGTGCACAACCTCTGCAGAGTGTTTGAAAACTGATATATCAGCCGTGCTCGCGGTTATGAGCGGCCAAGGGAGCTCCAGTGATTAGTGGTACTTGATCAGAGATACTTTGGTACAGGTGGCTATGAGATCGATGGTTTCGGTTATGTCTATGGTGCTGGTAAGTGGTATTCTTTCCGTTTGGAAAGGGTACATCGGGCTAATAACTTGGGTTAATGCTAAAACTCGGCTTTCTATTAGTAAATAATAATCTGACCAACTAAAAGCAACTGCTTGACTTATCCCCACATAAAGCTAGTCCACTACAGCCAAACAGGATACTTGCTGAGTATGTTGATGTGTACTCACCCTTGCTCTACACACCAAACCCCCCCCCCATCCCCAGGTTGTCAGCATTGCAACCACTGCTCAGGCGAAGATGAAGCTGTGGAAGGAGACTTCCAGGAGTTCCAAGACTACGACGAGTTCTAGGCGTGGGTTAGCGGCAACCCCCAGTCGGCTGCCTGTAAAGGCCGCGGTTATCTACGTTTCTTTTCCGCACTTTGATTTATTGTAAGGACTATATGGACGTCTCAGACGTATGATGTAATCGACTATTTCCCTTCTTAATACTATTTTGAGCACTGTGTGATGATGTCCATGTTATGTAACTGCTGTGTACGTGAATAACTGATCCTGGCACGTACATGGTTCGCATTCGGTTTGCCTTCTAAAACCGGGTGTGACATAAGTGGTATCAAAGTCGTGCTGACTGTAGGACCGCTAACCTAGAATAGAATGGTCGTTCTAAGGACTATAGACCTCTGTCCCTGCCTTGACTTTGATATCTCTTCAAAAGTTGGTCATACCGACCACACCTATGTTCTACTATATAATATACCTTGCTGAAAATTATCTTTTATTATAATCCTTTATTTACTTATGATTCATTATTTGCTGGTCATATTAATTCTGTTCTCACCCTTTTGCTTGCGATGTCTTTTGTAGATGGCTCGACTTAGACACACTGCACGAAAGTCCGTCATCCCCTTCTTACCCTCCCGCCTTGCTAAGCGTCCGCTTCGCCGTCCCGTGACCGGACAGTCCAGCCACTTGGAGAGACTGCACCACCGCCTGCGTGAGGAGCAGGAACGTCGACGACAGGAGCAGCAGGGCTCTTCTTTCTCGCTCCACCAGGAGATAGAGTCCATGAGGAGCTGCTCCCCTGTGCTTCCTCTGGAGGCGCCCCCTGCACCATCACTGGGCGTCCCAGCTTCTGGAGTAGCTGCTGGAGGAGACCCAGACGACGGAGGTGGCGACGACAGCTCGAGCCACGACATCGACTTCTCTGCTAACCCTGAGCCGGAAGGATGGGTTGCTCGACCCATCACTCGCGACGCTGCTCGCGGGTGTCACTTCCACGATGCGCTCGACACCCTGCTACGTCGGGCACTTAACCGGCATACTTGGTCCATCGAGTATCGCTGTGTGGTCTACCAGCACAGTCGCGGGGTCTACCCAGACCGCTGGGAGGCAACCTGCTTGGTGCGCCGTCCGGAGAACAGTCTCCAGGGTGCGGAGGCCTGCTCAGAGCACTATTCTATCTCTGAGCGGGACTCAGCTGAGGCAGCCATGCAAGATGCTGCACGCCGTGCGCTTTCGCACTACTGCTCGGTTTTCGGTGGGGTAGCTGACGGCCTTGACCTGAAGTATTAACCTCGCCGTCCATCTGGCAGCACAGGAGGCGTGATTGTCTCACCTGTCGGTGAGGGCAATCCTAGGTTGAGCAGCACAGTCAACCTAGCCGCCGTGCTAAACACGGAGCTGGACCATGCACTAGACGAGCTGAGTAGGGCTCGTGCTGAGATCGCCCTGCTGCGGCCTGAGCGCGCGGAACGTCGTCACCTGGACGATGGTTCCCCCGCTCCCGTTGGGACTCAGCACCCGTACCACTCACCTCGGCGTGGACACCAGTCTTATGGCAATCCCGACTGCAAGACCAAGATAACTCTAGAACCATAGATCGTTAGAGTTGGATCTTGTAATTAATACGAAATATATACGTAGAAGCTACAGTCTTAGCGTTAGTCTCGGTCTTAGTTAGTCTTAGTTAGACAGGGTAGTTTGCTATATCCTGTGCATTTATGTTTGTCATGATGAACTATGTTTGGTTTGGATCTTTGTAATGACTGTCACCAGAGTGTGGGTATCCCCTGCATTTTGGTTTATCTGTTATATGTTAATGGAGTTAGTTATATAGTTGGGAAACCTTTTATTCCACTTTCCTCTTTATCTGAGAAGCTGTGTGGTCTGTGTTGGAGATCAGTGAAGATGCTCATCTGTTCAGTGCTGTTGAAGAATTCTATACTCTTTTCTTATGCTGCAAGATTTGCCAGATCAGTTCTGATGTGTGGTTGCATTCTGCAGATGTCAGAGAACAGGCGCAGAGGAGGAAGGCGTGCTCAGCAGGAGCGAGCCGCTCAACAGGAGGAGGTTCCCCAGCAGCAGCACCTACCGCCCCCGCCTCCGATGTCCATCGAGCAGATGTTTCTGATGCAGACTCAGGCAGTTCAAGCCATCGGTCAGACTTTGGCCGCCATTCAGCAGCAGCAGCAGCAACAGCATCAGGCCCCACCTCAGCCTCAGATGCCTCAGATGCCCAGAGACAAGCGTGTTGAATTCATGAGAGGTCATCCACCAACGTTCGCTCATTCTTCTGACCCCATAGATGCTGAAGACTGGCTACGCACTGTGGAGCGGGAGTTGCATACCGCTCAGTGCGATGACAGGGAGAAAGTCCTGTATGGTCCCCGTCTGTTGAGAGGAGCAGCCCAGTCATGGTGGGAGTCTTACCTCGCCACCCATGCCCATCCTGACGCCATCACCTAGGAAGAGTTTAGAGGGAGCTTCCGTCAGTACCATGTTCCTGCAGGTCTGATGACAATAAAGAAGGAGGAGTTCCTGGCCCTTAAGCAAGGGTCATCGTCTGTCAGTGAGTACCGGGACAGGTTTCTGCAGTTGTCTCGCTATGCTCCTGAAGATGTCAACACCGACGCCAAGCGACAGTACCGTTTCCTGAGAGGCTTGGTTGACCCTCTGCAGTACCAACTGATGAATCACACCTTCCCGACATTCCAGCACCTGATTGACAGAGCAATCATGACAGAGAGGAAGCGTAAGGAGATGGAGGATCGTAAGCGCAAGATCAGTGGACCCCAGCCTGGAAGCAGCAACCGTCCTCGTTTCTCCGGCAATCAACCTCAGCAGTTTAGGCAGAACCAGCGTCCACCTCAGCAGCAGCAGTTCCAAAGGCAGTATCCTTAGCACCAGTATCAGAACCGTCAGAGCAATCAGTCAGGAGGTCAGTTTCAGAGGCAGAATCAGCAGGCACCTCGTCTCCCTGCCCCAACAGCCCAGCAGAACAATCAGGCGGCACCAGCTCAGGTTGGAAACAGAGCATGTTTCCACTGTGGAGAGTAAGGCCACTGGGTGATGCAATGTCCGAAGAAGGCAGCCCAGCAGCAGTCAGGCCCCAATGCCCCAGCAAAGCAGAATGTGCCTCAGCCTGGAGCAGGCAACCGCTCTCAGCCGCGCTATAATCATGGGAGACTGGACCACTTGGAGGCTGAAGCAGTTCAGGAGACCCCCGGCATGATAGTAGGTATGTTCCCAGTCGACTCCCATATTGCAGAAGTGTTATTTGATACTGGAGCAACGCATTCTTTCATTACTGCATCATGGGTAGAAGCACATAATCTTCCAATTACTACCATGTCAACCCCCATTCAAATTGACTCAGCCAGTGGTAGAATTCGAGCCGATAGCATTTGTTTGAATATAAGTGTGGAAATAAGGGGGATAGCGTTTCCCGCCAACCTTATAGTAATGGGTACTCAGGGAATAGATGTCATCCTAGGGATGAATTGGCTAGATAAGTATCAGGCAGTTATCAGTTGTGATAAAAGGACCATCAAGTTGGTGTCCCCACTAGGAGAGGAAGTGGTGACTGAGTTAGTCCCGCCTGAGCCAAAGAAAGGAAGTTGTTATCAGATAGCTGTTGATAGCAGTGAGGCAGACCCAATTGAGAGTATCAAGGTTGTGTCCGAGTTCCCAGATGTGTTTCCAAAGGACTTACCGGGTATGCCACCAGAGCGGAAAGTTGAGTTTGCTATAGAGCTTCTTCCTGGAACCTCCCCTATCTTTAAGAGAGCTTACAGAATATCTGGACCAGAGTTGGTTGAGCTTAAGGAGCAGATTGATGAGTTATCAGAGAAAGGTTACATCCGGCCAAGCACCTCGCCTTTGGCCGCCCCTGTCCTATTTGTGGAGAAGAAAGATGGCACCAAAAGGATGTGTATTGATTATCGAGCTTTGAATGAGGTCACGATCAAGAACAAGTATCCCTTGCCCAGGATAGAAGATCTGTTCGACCAGTTGAGAGGAGCCAGTGTGTTCTCCAAGATTGATCTGAGGTCAGGTTATCATCAGCTCAGGATCCGACCTTCGGACATTCCGAAGACGGCATTCATTACCAAGTATGGGTTGTATGAGTTCACAGTGATGTCTTTTGGTTTGACCAATGCGCCAGCGTTCTTCATGAACTTGATGAACAGTGTATTCATGGATTATCTCGATAAGTTTGTGGTGGTATTCATTGATGACATTCTGGTTTATTCTCAAAGCGAAGAAGAGCACGCAGATCATTTGAGGATGGTATTGCAGAGATTGCGAGAGCACCAGTTGTATGCAAAGTTGAGCAAGTGCGAGTTCTGGATCAGTGAAGTCCTGTTCTTGGGTCACATAATCAACAAAGAAGGATTGGCTGTGGATCCGAAGAAAGTGGCAGACATTTTGAACTGGAAGGCGCCAACAGATGCTAGAGGAATCAAGAGTTTCATTGGAATGGCCGGATATTATCGGCGATTCATTGAAGGGTTTTCGAAGAATGCGAAACCAATGACAGCGTTGCTAGGCAACAAAGTTGAGTTCAAGTGGACCCAGAAATGTCAAGAGGCCTTTGAAGCGCTGAAAGAAAAGTTGACTACAGCGCCTATCCTAGTCTTGCCTGATGTACACAAGCCCTTCTCGGTGTATTGCGATGCTTGTTACACAGGTTTGGGATGTGTGTTGATGCAAGAGGGAAGAGTTGTGGCTTACTCGTCCCGACAGTTGAAGGTTCATGAGAAGAACTACCCAATCCATGATCTAGAGTTGGCAGCAGTGGTTCACGCACTGAAGACATGGAGGCACTATCTGTATGGACAGAAATGCGATGTTTACACGGACCACAAGAGTCTGAAGTACATATTCACTCAGTCAGAGTTGAACATGAGGCAACGAAGATGGTTGGAGTTGATCAAAGATTATGAGTTGGAGATTCATTACCATCCAGGCAAAGCAAACGTAGTGGCAGATGCTTTGAGCAGAAAGAGTCAAGTCAATCTGATGGTCGCTCGTCCGATGCCTTATGAGTTGGCCAAGGAGTTTGACAGGTTGAGTCTCGGATTTCTGAACAATTCGCGAGGAGTCACAGTCGAGTTGGAACCTACCTTAGAGCGCAAAATCAAAGAAGCGCAGAAGAATGATGAGAAAATCAGTGAGATCCGGCGACTGATTCTAGATGGCAGAGGCAAAGATTTTCGAGAAGATGCAGAAGGCGTGGTATGGTTCAAAGACCGCTTGTGTGTTCCCAATGTCCAGTCCATTCGGGAGTTGATTCTCAAGGAAGCTCATGAGACAGCCTATTCGATTCACCCTGGCAGTGAGAAGATGTATCAGGATCTGAAGAAGAAATTCTGGTGGTACGGAATGAAGAGGGAAATCGCAGAGCATGTGGCTATGTGCGATAGTTGCCGAAGAATTAAGGCAGAGCACCAGAGACCTGCTGGGTTGTTGCAACCGTTGCAGATCCCTCAGTGGAAATGGGATGAAATTGGTATGGATTTCATAGTCGGATTGCCTCGCACTCAAGCCGGCTACGATTCCATTTGGATAGTGGTGGACCGCTTGACCAAGTCAGCCCACTTCATACCTGTCAAGACCAACTACAGCAGTGCAGTATTGGCAGAATTGTATATGTCTCGGATCGTTTGTCTTCATGGTGTGCCAAAGAAGATAGTGTCAGACAGAGGAACGCAGTTCACCTCTCATTTCTGGCAGCAGTTGCATAAAGCCTTGGGCACGCATCTGAATTTCAGTTCGGCTTATCATCCGCAGACAGATGGCCAGACCGAAAGGACCAATCAAATTCTTGAAGACATGTTGAGAGCCTGTGCGTTGCAAGATCAGTCCGGATGGGACAAGCGATTGCCTTATGCAGAGTTTTCCTATAACAACAGTTACCATGCCAGTTTGAAGATGTCACCATTTCAGGCGCTCTATGGAAGGAGTTGCAGAACTCCGTTGCAATGGGATCAGCCTGGAGAAAGGCAAGTGTTTGGGCCAGACATTTTGCTTGAAGTCGAAGAGAACATCAAGATGGTCCGAGAGAATCTGAAGATAGCGCAATCGAGGCAGCGAAGCTATGCAGACACAAGAAGAAGAGAGCTGAGTTTCGAAGTCGGAGACTTTGTCTATCTGAAAGTGTCATCGATCAGAGGAGTCAAGAGGTTCGGAGTCAAAGGCAAGTTAGCACCCCGCTACATTGGTCCGTATCAGATTCTTGCAAGACGTGGAGAAGTGGCCTATCAGCTCAGTTTGCCCGAGAATTTGTCTGCAGTGCATGATGTCTTTCATGTGTCTCAATTGAAGAAGTGCTTGCGTGTGCCAGAAGAGCAGTTGCCAGTGGAAGGTCTTGAAGTCCAGGAGGACTTGACCTACGTTGAGAAGCCAGTGCAGATCCTTGAGGTTGCAGACAGAGTCACCCAAAGGAAGACCATCAGAATGTGCAAGGTCAAATGGAATCATCACTCTGAGGAAGAAGCAACCTGGGAGCGTGAAGATGATCTGATGGCTAAATACCCTGAGCTCTTTGCTAGCCAACCCTGAATCTCGAGGGCGAGATTCTTTTAAGGGGGATAGGTTTGTAACGCCCTGAATTTGGGGGTAGAATTTTTTCTTCTCTTCTCTCACCAAATTCAGGCGTTACCCTTTTCTTTTCTCGTTCCCTCGCTAAACCTTGATCTTTTCCAAAGTTATAGCGGGGTTCGGCTTGGAATTCCCGTGTTAAGCAAAACCTTAAAACACTTTATGTTGTTTGATGCATCATGTCGAACCATGCATTCTTTCGATTGCTTAAAAATGTAAGTGCATTCATCCAGGAAAAAACGGATTTCGAAAAGGAGAAAACCTTTTTTTTCTTTTTTTTCTTTTCTTTCTTTTTTGCCTTCTCTCCCTCCTCCCTTTTTCTCTCTCCCGCGCCGTGGGCCGCCTCGGCCGGCCCAGCCGCCCCTCCCCTTCCCCCCCCCCCCCAAATCCCTCTCTCGCCCTCCCAATCTCTCTCTTCCCCACCCCAACCGCGGCCCCTGCCCTAGCCGCCGCCCCTGCTCGTCGCCGGTTCGGCCGCCCGTCCCCGTCCCCGGTGAGGTCCCCCTCCCCCTCTCCTCCCTCTCCCATCTCCCCTCCTCTCCCCCCTACCCGGCTCGGCCCCCGCCGCTCGGCCACCCGCCTGCCCCGGCTCGGCCCCCACCGCCCGCCCGCCCCCGCGCCCCGGTCCGGCCGCCCGTCCGCCCCAGCTCGGCCGCCGGCTCGGCCGCCGCCTCGGCCGGCCCAGCCCCCCCCCCCCCCCCGCCGGTTCGGCCGCCCCTGCCCAGCCGCCCCTGCGCGCCCAGCTCGGCCGCCCCCCTGCCCTAGCTCGACCGCCCGCCGCCGGCTTGGCCGCCCCCGCCCCTGCCCCTGGCCGGTTCAACCCCCCCCCCCCCTTTTTATTTATTTTATTTTATTTTCTTTCATTATTGATTATTTATTTTATTTTGGGCAAGCTAATCATCGTTCATGTTAATAAAATAGGAAGCTTAATTTAGAATTCCGTTACATTAGTCAATTCATATAGTCAATTGTTCATTTCGCTTAAGGTCGATCAACTAAAAAGGGGCTAGGTTTCCGTTAGTGCATATAACTAATTCTCTTGTTAGGACCAATTGGAACTAGAGCGCATAATTTAACTAATCACTAGCGCATAAGCTTTAACCCCTGCGAGACCTTTCCCCGTTTCTTTCTAACCTTAACGAATGTGATATCGAATGTCATACTTGATGCATATTTACTTTATTTGTCCCCTTGTGTGGTGTACTGTTTGTTTCCTAATTTGAATGGATGGATGTATGTATGCTTGCAATCGCATAGAGAACGATCCGGTCGAAGAGCCCGAGGAACTCGCAGGAGAAGCCCCTGAGCAGCAGTCGGTTGGTGGAGGCAAGTGTCCCTTGACCTATCTCTGTCCTATTCATTATTTAATTCACCTCCCGCTTTACACATTTATACCTAAGGATTGACTAGCTTTTGTTATCCATGTCCTTGTCTACCTATCTGGGTTGGATTATTATTGTTTAGCTTTATGCTATTGCTCAAACTCTAATCAATGAACATGATGAGATTATCTATGATACGCTGTTTTCCCTTCTCTTATTATGATGTTGTACTTGTGGCCTTAAGGGGGCTCGAGCGGTTTCTTGAGTGCCTCTCCGTAAGGACCTGTTCTATGGATGACCGCCCGGGAAAACAGTGCAACCATGAGGGTGGAATGGGATGCCCTTAGCTGAATAATTAGAGGATCCGGGGTGTAGTTCGCTTAGCCGTTGTGCCGTCAATGGGGCTCGGTGTATGCGGCTCGCTCTGCCAAGTTTGGGTTCGCCCCTTGGGGAGGAGTGCGGTGCATTTAGGAAACCTAACGGGTGGCTACAGCCCCGGGGAATCTTTGTAAAGGCTACGTAGTGATGCCCTGCTGGGTCACCTTGGTAGTGATCAATGGAGAGTCATGATCTCCGGGCAAAAAGGGAATCACGGCTTGTGGGTAAAGTGCACAACCTCTGCGGAGTGTTTGAAAACTGATATATCAGCCGTGCTCGCGGTTATGAGCGGCCAAGGGAGCTCCAGTGATTAGTGGTACTTGATCAGAGATACTTTGGTACAGGTGGCTATGAGATCGATGGTTTCGGTTATGTCTATGGTGCTGGTAAGTGGTATTCTTTCCGTTTGGAAAGGGTACATCGGGCTAATAACTTGGGTTAATGCTAAAACTCGGCTTTCTATTAGTAAATAATAATCTGACCAACTAAAAGCAACTGCTTGACTTATCCCCACATAAAGCTAGTCCACTACAGCCAAACAGGATACTTGCTGAGTATGTTGATGTGTACTCACCCTTGCTCTACACACCAAACCCCCCCCCATCCCCAGGTTGTCAGCATTGCAACCACTGCTCAGGCGAAGATGAAGCTGTGGAAGGAGACTTCCAGGAGTTCCAAGACTACGACGAGTTCTAGGCGTGGGTTAGCGACAACCCCCAGTCGGCTGCCTGTGAAGGCCGCGGTTATCTACGTTTCTTTTCCGCACTTTGATTTATTGTAAGGACTAAATGGGCGTCTCAGACATATGATGTAATCGACTATTTCCCTTCTTAATACTATTTTGAGCACTGTGTGATGATGTCCATGTTATGTAACTGCTGTGTACGTGAATAACTGATCCTGGCACGTACATGGTTCGCATTCGGTTTGCCTTCTAAAACCGGGTGTGACAACCATGAATTTATCCAACTCGGGCATGAATACCGAGTTCATAAGATATGTGAAGTGGGCAGGAGCATTTGTTAGTCCGAAAGACATAACCAGATATTCAAATAATCCATACCGCGTAGTGAATGCGGTCTTGGGTATATCTTCGGGTCGGATATGGATCTGATGATAACCCGACCTGAGGTCAATTTTGGAAAATACCCGAGCTCCGGTAAGTTGATCAAATAGAATGTCAATCCGGGGAAGAGGGTACTTATTCTTGATGGTGACCTCATTAAGGGGTCTATAATCCACGCACATCCATAGTGTTTGGTCCTTCTTCTTGACAAAGATGGTTGGACAACCCCAAGGTGATGAACTTGGTCGGATGAATCCTTTTTCTAGTAGATCTTGTAATTGGGTCTTGAGTTCTGCCAATTCATTCGGAGGCATTCGGTATGACCTTCTAGAAATAGGAGTCGTACCGGGCTTCAACTCAATCACAAAATCTACATCTCTTTCTAGAGGCAATCCAGGCAGATCTTCCGAGAAGACGTCCGGAAATTCACATACTACCGGAATATCTTGGATCTCCGGTATAATGGCTTCATATACTCTGCTAGTTGGTTTAGCTGGAATAGCTATGGGGATGGACAAAAGAACCTCTTCTTGGCCATAACTCAACCTGATGGTTCTTAGATCAGTGTTGAGGATTGCTTTATGCTGGGCTAACCAATTCATGTCCAAAATTACATCTATATCTTGGCCTTTTAGAACAATCATGTTTGTAGGAAAGTCTCATTTAGCCAATGTTACGGGCACATGGTAAGCCACCTCTTTCGTGAATATTTGTCCCCCAGGCGAATGAATTATAAACCCTTCCCTTGATTCATTGTATGGAATGCAATGTTGCTCCACAAACTTCTTGCTTATGAATGTATGTGAAGCACCAGAATCAAAGAGAATAACTGCAGAGTGATTGGCCATGAGAAACGTACCCATCATAACCGGTTCTCCTTCTGGTGTCGTGGCCACTTGAGTATAATAAATTCGCCCGGTTTTCTTCATATTTTTGCCCGCGGTATTGTTCGTCGCATTTTCCTTGCCTTGAGCAGAACTCCCAGAACTCTTCTGATTATTTGATCTGTTCTGCTTCGGTTATGGACATTCCTTGATAAAATGTCCGGACTTTCCACAATTAAAGCAGCCTGTGGAAGAGCTTGGGAGGGCGAGGAAACCAGTACCAGGGGCACCCGGCTGATTTGTTGAGGTGGGGGCAGTAGCAGGACGGATAAAGACCGGTTGTTTGTAGGAGGGTGGACGTGGTGAAGAACGATTCTGATTAAAAGGTCGGATTACCAACCTTTGTCTTTTCTCAGGCCCCTGATTGGGCCTGTCGCCTCCATAGCTCTTTGATTTTCCCGGGCCTGCATATTTGGCTTCAACTGTCAGCGCCATGCTGACAGCCCTGCTGTAAGTAAGGTCGAGACATGTGGCCATTTTCCACTACAACCGGTCATTGAGACCTCTCATAAAACAAATTTTATTCTTCAGATCAGTATTGACCTGATCGATGGCATACTGGGACAAGTGGTTGAATTTGTTGAGATACTGAGTGACAATATCTCCACCTTGTTTGAGCTTCATAAATTCTTCCTGTTTCATATGGAGCACCCCTTCAGGAATATAGTGCTCCCAGAAAGCCAGTTTGAATTCGTCTCAGGTAATTTGATGACCAGCAGGCTGGATAGCCCCGTAATTTCCCCACCAAGTGCTGGCAGGGCCTCGCAACTGTTGTGCCACAAATAAGGGCTTTTGAGTCTCCGTGCATCGGAGAAGCCCGGACTTTTGTTCGATAACTCGGATCCACTCATCCGCTTCAAGAGGATCTTCTGCCTTGACAAATAGCAGGGGACGTGTCTCTGAGAAGTCCAGATATGACGTTTCGTGGAGTCCTTGCGGATATGCTCGCCCGCCTTGCTGTTGCATTTGTTGTCCCGCCATTTCCCGGAGAAAGTAGGTATTGTCGGCTGTAGCATTAACTAAGGTAGCGATGGCCTCATCTAATGTTGGAGGTACTAGTGGCGGGTTAGGAGTAGCTTCCCTCCCACATGAGGTTCCCACACCATCATGTCCACGAGTCCTGGACGGCATCTGAGGCAAAGAACATGTGGAACATATAATATGCCAAAGCAAACCATCCATTTTACATTACTTAAAAGAGTAATGATACAGACTCGAATTTACAACAGGATTACATTACATATTACACATTATCATTGTTTCTATACTATACTACTCTTGCTTCTTGTCACTTTTGGTAGCTTCGCTGTCAGGTGTAGGAGACCATTCATCGACCAGATTCATTGAAGGAGGGGGCCTGAAAAGATCCAGTTCCCCACCAAGGGCTTCACCCGCTGCTCCAGAAGGTCCGGCTCCCATTCCGACAGGATCCGCAGGTACGTTAGGGTGCAGTTGTGAATACAATACATGAACTTCCTCATGTAGTGTATTACAGTAAACCTGCAAGTTGTCCATGGCTGTGCTAAGCTACTCCACATGGGCTCGAGCTTTGGCTTCCTTGGCCCAAGCAAGTGAACGTGAGTTAACAGCCCAATCGAGCGCTAAATCTCGTTCAGCAAGTTGGTCTTGCAGGTGGCAGATGTCAGTTCTTAATTCGTTTATTCTCTCACTATCCTCGACCCATACATCTTTCCTGTGACGGAGCTCCGATCGAAGTTGTTCTACTTGAGCTTCCAGATCTCCGATTGGATCATTGCTACCACTACTAATGTCTTCATGCCTTGGGGCTAGTTGATGGCGAGGTACGCCAATTGGTCCGGTAGACTTGCGCGCGGTTTTTCTTGTGCACGCCGGCATATCTCCATGAGGGGGAAATCTTATTAGCATAGTTTTTATAATGATGCATGCATAATTACATAATCAGCCTTAGTTGTTTCACAACCTTCTATACATTGCACTCCACTATCTGGTCTTTTAAGTATAGAAGGTAGTTAGATAAGAAGGAAAGAAATTTTCTAGATAAGTCTTTGAAAATTCTTTTTGAAAATGTCTCATAACATCTGCAGAGATGGGCTTCGCTCCGATACCAGCTGTGACAGAACCTCCCAAGTCATTAGGCCCACCTACAGTTGTCCTTGTCCAACGGACCTCAGACAACCCTGCAGGTGCCCCTGAATCACTTGACAAGTTCGGTATCTGTATTCTTTACCTTTCCCAAGAGCGTTTCACCCGTCACGCAGACATTACAATACATCGGAGGTACGAAAATGCGGAAGCAGGTACAATAACTTACTTTATTGAAAAGTAAGACAGAGTTATATAGTTACAGACCAGAACAAAATATAGGAGTGCTGAGTATTATTATTACATGATATACCAATGCTTATGATGTTATGCTCAAGTTTTAGTCTCAGTAACACCAGGGGTGTTACATCCTCCCCCCCATAAATGAATCTTGTCCCGAGATTAAAAGTCCTAGGACAAGTAATGGAAAAGGAAACGCGACATATTTTTATTTCCTTATTTTTGGTACAAGGCATAAGTGGTATAGGGCTCATTCCTTTATTACAACAAATGTACATACTTTACAAATTGCATGAGGCTAAAAAGCCTGGGAAATTCTTTTCTAAAAAGTCTTGAGTTTCCCATGTAGCCTCATCTTCTGAATGTTGGTTCCACTGTATCTTGTAAAACTTGAGAGTTTTTCTTCAAGTAATCATGTCCTTTTGATCCAAGACTCGAATAGGATGTTCTGCATATGTCAAGTCTGGTTCTAAGGCAACATTCGTTACTTCAATGGTTCGATCGGGAATCCGAAGACACTTCTTCAATTGAGACACGTGGAACACATTATGCACAACAGATAATGTTTCGGGTAACTGAAGTCGGTATGCTACTGGTCCACATTATTCAAGAACAGGAAAAGGACCAATGTAACGGGGTGCAAGCTTCCCTTTTACCCGAAACGTGATACACCCTTCATTGGTGAAACTTTTAGGTAGACATAATCTCCAACTAGAAAGTACAAGGGTATCCGGCGTTTGTCTGCGTAACTCTTCTGTCGGGATTGGGTTCCTTCAAATTATGAATTATTCGTTGAACTTTCTCTTCTGTTTCCTTTACCATATCAGGCCTAAAAAAATTTCTTTCACCTGGTTCAGACCAGTTTAACAGAGTACGACACCGTCGTCCATATAAAGCTTCAAAGGGTGCCATCTTAATGCTTTCTTGATAGCTATTATTATATGAGAACTCCGCTAATGGTAAACAATCATCCCATTTCTGTGGGAATTCCAGAACACATGCTCGCAACATGTATTCAAGTATCTGATTTACCCTTTCAGTCTGACCACTAGTTTGGGGATGATAGGCCGAACTGTGGAGTAATTTAGTACCCAAAGATTTGTGAAGTTCTTCCCAAAATTTGGATACGAATTGAGGTCCACGATCCGACACTATAGTCTTTGGAACACCGTGCAGACTAAGGATGCGAGCAATGTACAGTTTCGCATATGCGATTATTGGATACTTTACTTTGACTGGGAGGAAGTGGGCAATCTTTGTAAGTCGATCTATGATAACCTAGATGGAATCATACCCTTTTGCTGTCCTGGGCAATCCCACAATAAAGTCCATGCTTATATCCTCCCATTTCCATGCTGGTATAGGTAAAGATTGTAATGGACCAGCGGCTTTCATGTGTATGGCCTTGACACGTTTGCAAGTGTCACATCTTGCCACATAGCGTGCGATTTCAATCTTCATCTTTGTCCACCAATAATGCTGCTTTAGATCATGATACATCTTAGTGCTTCCGGGATGAATAGAATAGCAACTAAGATGTGCTTCATTTAGAATTTGCTGGCGGATCTCATCATTCTTAGGCACAACTATGCGGTTGTTAAACCATACAACACCTTGATCATCTCTTCTGAAGCAGTTGGCTTTTTCGACCTTTATCTTCTCATGAATGTGTTTCATACCCTCATCATTTCTTTGAGCATCAATTATCCTTTGCAGCAGGACTGACTCAAGCTTCAAGTGATTTGAAGTTCCGTGTTGTATCATTCCCAGGTTCAACTTCTCCATTTCTTGGCATAACATAATGTCAGAAGTCTTCATCGTCAGACAATGGCAGGAAGCCTTGCGACTTAACGCATCTGCCACTACATTAGCCTTGCCTGGGTGATAGTGAATCTCCAGTTCATAATCCTTAATAAGCTCAAGCCATCTCCTTTGTCTCATATTAAGCTCTGACTGGGTGAAGATATACTTCAAACTTTTATGATCTGTATAAATGTGACAGACATTCCCCAGTAGATAATGACACCATATTTTCAGGGCATGAACCACAACAGCTAACTCCAGGTCATGAGTTGGATAATGTTCCTCATGCCGGCGCAACTGCCTTGAAGCATAAGCTATCACTCGACCTTCTTGCATTATAACACAGCCGAGACCACTGCCTGATGTGTCACAATACACATCAAAGGGCTTTTCAATGTCCGGTTGAACTAATACCGGAGCAGTGGTCAATAATACTTTCAGCTGCTCAAAGGCTTCATTACACCTTGAAGACCAATTAAATTTAATATCATTCTTCAATAAACTTGTGATTGGTTTCACAAGCTTGGAAAAATCTGGAATGAATCGGCGGTAATAACCAGCTAGTCCAAGGAAACTTCGGACTTGATGTACAGTGGTTGGGGGTTTCCACTCCAAAATATCCTTGACTTTGCTGGGATCCACCGCAATCCCCTTGACAGATAATACATGTCCTAGAAATTGGATCTCCTCCAGCCAGAACGCACACTTACTGAACTTAGCATATAATTGGTGCTCCCTTAAGCGCGTTAACATGATCCGCAAATGCCGAGCATGCTCCTCTTCATTCTTAGAATATATCAAGATATCATCAATGAATACCACCACGAATTTATCCAACTCGGGCATGAATACCGAGTTCATAAGATATGTGAAGTGGGCAGGAGCATTTGTTAGTCCGAAAGACATAACCAGATATTCAAATAATCCATACCGTGTAGTGAATGCGGTCTTGGATATATCTTCGGGTCGGATACGGGTCTGATGATAACCCGACCTGAGGTCAATTTTGGAGAATACCCGAGCTTTGGTAAGTTGATCAAATAGAATGTCAATCCAGGGAAGAGGGTACTTATTCTTGATGGTGACCTCATTAAGGGGTCTATAATCCACGCACATCCGTAGTGTTTGGTCCTTCTTAACAAAGATGGTCGGACAACCCCAAGGTGATGAACTTGGTCGGATGAATCCTTTTCTAGTAGATCTTGTAATTGGGTCTTGAGTTCTGCCAATTCATTTGGAGGCATTCGGTACGACCTTCTAGAAATAGGAGTCGTACCGAGCTTCAACTCAATCACAAATTCTACATCTCTTTCTAGAGGCAATCTAGGCAGATCTTCCGAGAAGACGTCTGGAAATTCACATACTACCGGAATATCTTGGATCTCCGGTATAATGGCTTCATAAACTCTGCTAGTTGGTTTAGCTGGAATAGCTACGGGGATGGACAAAAGAACCTCTTCTTGGCCATAACTCAACCTGATGGTTCTCAGATCAGTGTTGAGGATTGCTTTATGCTGGGCTAACCAATTCATGTCCAAAATTACATCTATATCTTGGCCTTTTAGAACAATCATGTTTGTAGGAAAGTCTCGTTTAGCCAATGTTACGGGCACATGGTAAGCCACCTCTTTCGTGAATATTTATCCCCCAGGCGAATGAATTATAAACCCTTCCCTTGATTCATTGTATGGAATGCAATGTTGCTCCGCAAACTTCTTGCTTATGAATGTATGTGAAGCACCAGAATAAAAAAGAATAACTGCAGGGTGATTGGCCACGAGAAACGTACCCATCATAACCGGTTCTCCTTCCGGTGTCGTGGCCGCTTGAGTATAATAAATCCGCCCGGTTTTCTTCATATTTTTGCCTGCGGTATTGTTCATCGCATTTCCCTTGCCTTGGGCGGAACTCCGAGAACTCTGCTAGTTATTTGATCTATTCTACTTCGGTTATGGACAGTCCTTGATAAAATGTTTGGACTTTCCACAATTAAAGTAGCCTGTGGAAGAGCTTGGGAGGGCGAGGAAACGAGTACCAGGGGCACCCGGCTAATTTGTTGAGGTGGGGGCAGTAGCAGGACAGATAAAGACCGATTGTTTGTAGGAGGGTGGACGTGGTGAAGAACGATTCTGATTAAAAGGTCGGATTACCAATCTTTGTCTTTTCTCAGGCCCCTGATTGGGCCTGTCGCCTCCATAGCTCTTTGATTTTCCCGGGCCTGCATATTTGGCTTCAACTGCCAGCGTCGTGCTAACAGCCCTGCTGTAAGTAAGGTCGAGACATGTGGCCATTTTCCGCTGCAATCGGTCATTGAGACCTCTTGTAAAACAATTTTTATTCTTTAGATCAGTATTGACCTAATCAATGGCATACTAGGACAAGTGGTTGAATTTGTTGAGATACTGAGTGACAGTATCTCCACCTTGTTTGAGCTTCATAAATTCTTCATGTTTCATATGGAGCACCCCTTCAGGAATATAGTGCTCCCGGAAAGCCAGTTTGAATTCGTCCAAGGTAATTTGATGACCAGCAGGCTGGATAGCCACGTAATTTCCCTACCAAGTGCTGGCAGGTCCTCGCAACTATTGTACCGCAAATAAGGGCTTTTGAGTCTCCGTGCATCGGAGAAGCCCGAACTTTTGTTCGATAACCCGGATTCACTCATCCGCTTCAAGAGGATCTTCTGCCTTGACAAATAGCGGGGGACGTGTCTATGAGAAGTCTAGATATGACGTTTCGTGGGGTCCTTGCGGATGTGCTCGCCCGCCTTGCTGTTGCATTTGTTGTCCCGCCATTTCCTGGAGAAAGCGGGTATTGTCGGCTGTAGCATTAACTAAGGCTGCGATGGCCTCAGCTAATGTTGGAGGTACTGGGGCGGGTTAGGAGTAGCTTCCCTCCCACGTGAGGTTCCCGCACCATCCTGTCCACTAGTCCTAGACGGCATCTGAGGCAAAGAACATGTGGAACATATAATATGCCAAAGCAAACCATCCATTTTACATTACTTAAAAGAGTAATGATACAGACTCGAATTTACAACAGGATTACATTACCTATTACACATTATCACTATTTCTATACTATACTACTCTAGCTTCTTGTCACTTTTGGTAGCTTCGCTGTCAGGTGTAGGAGACCATTCGTCGACCAGATTCATTGAAGGAGGGGGCCTGAAAAGGTCCAATTCCCCACCAAGGGCTTCACCTGCTGCTCCAGAAGGTCCGGCTCCCATTCCGACAGGATCCGCAGGTACGTTAGGGTGCAGTTGTGAATACAATACATGAACTTCCTCATGTAGTGTATTACAGTAAACCTGCAAGTTGTCCACGGCTGTTCTAAGCTGCTCCACACGGGCTCGAGCTTTGGCTTCCTTGGCCCAAGCAAGTGAACGTGAGTTAACAGCCCAATCGAGCGCTAAATCTCGTTCAGCAAGTTGGTCTTGCAGGTGGCGGATGTTAGTTCTTAATTCGTTTATTCTCTCACTATCCTCGACCCATACATCGTTCCTGTGACAGAGCTCCGATCGAAGTTGTTCTACTTGAGCTTCCAGATCTCCGGTTGGATCATTGCTACCACTACTACTGTCTTCATGCCTTGGGGCTAGTTGATGGCGAGGTACGCCAATTGGTCCGGTAGACTTGCGCGCGGTTTTTCTTGTGCTCGCCGGCATATCTCCATGAGGGGGAAAATCTTATTAGCATAGTTTTTATCATGATGCATGCATAATTACAGAATCAACCTTAGTTGATTCACAACCTTCTATACATTGCACTCCACTATCTGGTCTTTTAAGTATAGAAGGTAGTTAGATAAGAAGGAAAGAAATTTTCTAGATAAGTCTTTGAAAATTCTTTTTGAAAATGTCTCATAACATCTGCAGAGATGGGCTTTGCTCCGATACCAGCTGTGACAGAACCTCCCAAGTCATTAGGCCCACCTACAGTTGTCCTTGTCCAACGGACCTCAGACAAGCCTGCAGGTGCCCCTGAATCACTTGACAAGTTCGGTATCTGTATTCTTTACCTTTCCCAAGAGCGTTTCACCCGTCACGCAGACATTACAATACATCGGAGGTACGAAAATGCGGAAGCAGGTACAATAACTTACTTTATTGAAAAGTAAGACAGAGTTATATAGTTACAGACCATAACAAAATATAGGAGTGCTGAGTATTATTATTACATAACCTGGGAGGCAAAAACCCCTCCCGATAAATAGTAAAAAGTTTTTCTTAATGGAGGGCACTTCCTCCTGAGTCTTCAGTCTTGATTTTCTTCTTTGGGCACCACCTTCGAACAAAAGCAGCAAAAATTTGCCACTTCCTCACCTAAAACAACATGGGACAAAGCCTTGAGTACGAAATGTACTTTCGCAAGTCTTACCCATCAAAATAAAAGACTCTCAAGGATATGCTGGCCTTTGGGAATCAAGGTAAGGCTTATCAATAGTCAAAGACTTTGTTTGCAGAAATGCTTACTAACAGTGGATCCTTAAAAATCCAGTTTTATTTGTCAGGTTAAGTAAAGTTACCTGCATCTAGGGTTCTTTCTACCCTAATTCATTCACTTGACCTATACTAGCCAATTTCTTAACAACCCTTCATCTTCACTGGATTGCTACGTGTAGGACAGTGACCAAGTCTTCATATCCGCGAAGTTACGGCGATCCGAATCAATTATACTAAGCTGAGGATCTCCAATCACACGACATATGTAGCACTTAACCCTTGCATATGTCAACTCGTCACCGGGGTTCTTAAGACCAGATCAGGTTCACGCCAACCGAGAGCACAGATACACCACCGTCCAGCCTCTTGTCACGGAGGGTACACGCTACTCTCGCCATCTCTCCACTCCCATTGCGTGTTATCTTATTCTGGTATTAGTCTACCCGAGGCAAAGCTTACCCATGACGAGGCATGTGACCAGTTAAAGGGTCCACGATCATCAAGCCTACATCGACACGGTACTTAATCGACTCAGACGGAGACAATACACCGAGACTCTCTTTCTTGTGCAAGTCACCCGCCCGGTCTCAGCTTTGTCATTTCAAACCCAAAGTTTGGTACCTGGCAGAGGTACATATTTTCCGATGTTGAACCCATCACGGCCATGATGGATTCACCATCAAATTTTATTTTTGAAAATATCCCACCCACTTGAAGCATCATCTTTTGTCAAAACAAAACATTTTGTTTTTCTAGAGCAAAGCTAAGCATAAGAGAAACCTTTTTGTAAATCAGGGATTAAGGAGAAGTAATCAAATCCAAGGAAGGAAATGCAGGAATTGGTTTAGCACACAACTCCTATCACCTAATGCATCAAACAAGTGAGAAAGATTTTAAAAGTAACAAGGAGGTGGCAAATGCACCGGGGCTTGCCTTGTGTTACTGGTGAGTCAGGTTCTGCTCCACAGAAATCAAAGTAGAAGCAGTTTCCTGCCTGAGGTTCTTCAGGTGGTGGTGGTGAAGTCCTTGCTTCTTCAACTTCTATTTCCTCCTCGTTTTCTAGATATAGCCATATATAATCATGAATGCTCATGTAATGCTCATGAAAATGCAAAGATAATAAAAGTTTATTCTCTAAGGTCTTGAATATAACTTTCCTTCACTGATCCCCGAGAAACTAGGGTTCGCGGAGTCTATAGTGAAGTTCATAGGGCAGGGGCTATGGTTTTGGGTTCTAAGTATCAAACATGGTCCAAACCATACCAAATTTTACCCAAGGCTTGTAAATAATATTTAAAGTTTACCTAACAAGTTTGGTGAATTTTGGGATTATAAATTACTCTCTAAAATTCCAGAAGCATGGTTTTTGGTTGTTTTAAATGTCCCAAAATTCTCTATTGGAGCTAAAAATCATGAAACTATTTTTATTAAATACTATAGAAAATTAGAAGCCTAGCAAAATTGGTTTGGTATTTTTTAGCATTTTTCTACAATTTTCTAGAAATCCTTAAACCTAGGCAGAAAAAGAAAAGAAAAAGCAATGAATAGTGTTGGGCTTAATTCAGCCCAACCGGCCTACAGCAGGGGAGAATCTACGCGCGCCCGTGGGGCGGTTTTACACTGGAGCCCTCCGGGGTTTGAATATCTAAAGAAGAATCATGCGCACTATTTAACTAAGTCACTGACATTTGCGAAAAGGTCCTTGCACTTCTATCTCTTTACAGTCCGAAGTCCCCGACAGCGGACAGCGCGGGGTCGAGCTCCGGTGAACTTACACCGGTCGATTCACGCAACGACCGATGCTCTTCTTCGATTTAAACCTAATTCAAGTCCTAATGAGTGTTTCCCCTCAACTAATTTCATTAACGGGACCCTAACACGCTCTGTTCACGGTGACAGCGGACACTACGGGTAACCGAACACGTTCCCGACGATCCTAGGGATTCTAGCTCAATTGGATGGGTCAGAGAATATCAGGAGCATCCAAGGATACTGAAACAAGGAATCAGAGGATATGAACGGACCTGAGATGCGCTGGCCACGGCGAGGTCAAACCGCTCGGTGTTCTTGAGTGATTTGGGGGAAATCCCAAATTGAGGAGTCCTAGGGGATGATTGGAGGCACGGTTTGCTTTACTGGTTGTGCAACTACCTAGCGGAGCAAGCGGGGTCAGCAATTTATAGCAGGCTTGAGCGGTGGCGTCCAATTTCACGACGATGCGCTGGCGGCCGGGAGGAAGAAGGTTACTGGCGCTCGGGGTTAGTGGCTTTCACCGTGGCAGCTCTCCGACGATCACTGGGCATGCACGACATGTTTCACTATGATGTGGTCAAGCGCTTTAGCACATGGCGCACAGCGGTGAGCGGCCAACGGCGGCGAGGTCTATCCCGGTCGCACGACGAGCAAGTGGGTACGGTGAAACTCATCCGCGACCGAGCCCGAGGTGATCCGGTGCCAAGATCTTTACTCCACCGTGGTTATCCACTTACCAGAGAGCACAAATCGCGGTGACGATGCAAATCACGGTGCAAAGGTCACTGGCGGCGAGGGGGGATGAATCCGTGATCTGTTTCAGTTACTGTACCATGGGATGGTTCTTCAGTCAGCCTGACAGCCCAACTTGCAAGGCCTGGATCTTAATTTTTCATGCAGCGACTTCCTAATCCATCTTTAAGAAAGTTGTTGCTCTACTATCCAGCTTCAATCTTACTATAGCAGTCACTCCCAGATTCTTACTGGATCATGCTCGAATCCCAGCTCAAAGGTGGCTCAATCACACTGTCAGTCTAAATTCAGACTTAAGACAGTCTGACAGCCCATCTTTGGGTCCAATTTTCTAAAAACTTTTCATAGTACCAAGCCTTAATCTCTATAGCAAAGTTGTTCCCCTTTTATAGCTCTACAAACTTGATGTGTTGACCTAGGGCAAAATCTTCATAATTTGGAAGATATAGGGCCCCAAAGTTGCCAAATGCACTGAAAATCAGACTTAACTCCATAGGGTTTAAGTGGTGCCTTTTGCAAATAAGTCCAATTCACATCCTTTGACTTGGGAATCCCCAAATATGTGAACCATATGACTTAAGGTACCCTAATGCCTTGGTTTTTGCACTTTAGTCCAAAAGTGCACTAGTTTTGCACTTAGCCCCCTAGGGTTTTAGTCTAGGGTTTTCCTGGGTTCTATTTAGGGTTTTTTGATACTTCTAGGGTTTGGATGCTACTTAAGTTCATCCATGGTGACATTTTATGACCATCTCTAATGAGTTTTGAAGTTTTCTCTTATTAGGCTTTATTTACTCTTTTAAGCCCAATCTAGGGTTAAGCACTGTACCCTAGGGTTTCACTTATAAAATGTCACATCAATACAACTTTGTTTGAAATTTTTGCCTAGTGAGTGCACTCTAGGTATAACAAACACATGATATGCCAATGCTTATGATGTTATGCTCAAGTTTTAGTGTCAGTAACACCAGGGGTGTTACATCGCCCTTACATTGATGATCACAAAAGAAACACAGAAGTAAGGGAGGAGAGCAACACACACAAGACTCAAATATGCAGCACAACCACACACACAAGTGAAGACTTGAGCTCAACTGACAACACAGGGAGTTCACAACTCGAATGGAGCTCAAATCACTAACACAACGAATCAAATGCGTGGGAGCGGAGTCTGGATGTCTTAGTATGCTTAGAGAATACTTGGTGTCATGCTCCATGCGCCTAGGGGTCCCTTTTATAGCCCTAAGGCAGCTAGGAGCCATTGAGGACCATTTTGGAAGGCATTTCTTGCCTTCTGTCGAGTGGTGCACCGGACAGTCACTGTAGCAGTCTGGTGCGCGATCTCCTTCCAAATCAGGCGCATCCGATCGTTGCTCCTAGGGGCTGGTTGGCGCACCGGACAGTCCGGTGCACCCAGCCGACCGTTGGAGCGAGCCACGTGTCGCGCGCTGATCGCGCGGACGACCGTTAACGCTGGCGCAGTTGGCTCACCGGACAGTCTGGTGCACCACCGAACAGTCCGGTGAATTTTAGCCGTATGCCTCTGTTGTTTTCTCGAGAGCAGCTAGTTCACCGTCGGCCATCCTGGCATACCGAACACTGTCCGGTGCACCACCGGACAATCCAGTGTGCTTGGCCCGAGCTGATGTTGGCTGCTCACAGCCAATCCTTTTCCAAATTTGTTTCTCTTTTCTCTGCAATGTTTCCAACACTTGGACACACATGTTAGTACTAAAAAGCAATTCACCAAGTCTAGAAACGTACCTTGTTCTTTGATTTGCACTTCTCACTCATTTAGCACATAATAGCTTATTCAATACGTGTTGGACATTTAATCACCAAAACATTATAGAAATGACCTGAGGACACATTTCCCTTTCACATACAAACACAAGGTTGCTATATACCCTTATAGTTCGGATTGTAATAAGTGATTGTCAACAAGTGTAGCACTATAGGTTAAGCCGTGTGGATTAACTGGGGCATGACCGCATGAGTGTATTTGTGCAACATGTCTTTTGGTTTGTGACGCGCATGTGTTGAGAGATGATGAATGACGACAAAGATGAAAGTCATGAGGATTCGTGCCGATGGACCGAAAGCGGCGTAGAATGAGCGCTAATAAGTCTTGACCGAGGGATTGGAGAAATCAGGCGACTATCCGTGGTGGTTGACACCTAGGGACATTGACAGACACAAGGATATGGAGGAGCATATCATGTTGCTGATGCAGTTGCGAATCGGCATGACACATGCCCAAAATGTGTGTATGGAGTATGCTACCTATGGGGAATCGCGAGACAGTCCGCAGGTTTCGCCAGGTTTTAGCCTCAAAACCCGACGCCACGGTTCCATAGGGAATCGGAGGCGGCACATGACATCATCACGAAGGGTGTGTCAAGGCAAAGAAACTTCTTGAACATTGTGCGGTTGTCAAATCAAAATTCCAAAAGTTGATCCATTTTGCCCTGACTGAGTGGATAGACTCTATATATAGGAATAATTTAGGAAAGAGTAAAACCCTCTGTAAGTATGAGGGAGGGTTGAACCATTCAACCATTTCTCCAGCACCTCTTTAACTTGTAATCTTCATTTTTCTTCACATTTTGTTAGGCGATCCTTAGATGCTTTGAACCTTGACATCTAAGTTCATGCAATTTAGAGAAAGTGGGGATGTAGCCACACTTTTCACTATGTAGTTTTCAATTCATTCCAAATCTAATGGATTTTGATTTTAAGTTGTTTCTTCTCCTCTATACTCTTCAAGTTTGAGTTTTAAGTGATTTTGATAATATGAGTACTTAGGGACACTTGGGCTTGATAGAAACATGGTAGAACCTTCTAGGATCATTGCCACCAAGTGGTATGGGTTGATTAACCCAGAGCACACATTTTCAATCGCTTGAGCATGAGAAAACCTCGATTCAAAATTGTATTTTTCGATTTGACAATGAAGTTTAAATTTTTTAAGCTCATTTTTTGTGGACACCTTTAAAACTCCCTTTTAAAAGTTTATGCAAAATTTTAGCTCAATTAGAGTCTATTTGGATTTTTTTTTCATTTTGGAACTTAATTTTGGGTTGCTAAAATCAAACTGAGTAAGCGGTATAGTTTTGGATCGTTCCGAACTTTTTGGTGTCCATCGGTATAGTTTTGGATCGTTCCGGACTTTTTGGTGTCCATTTTGCGATCCATTTGTTTTACTGGACTCTCGTGTGTCCTGGAAATATTTCCAAAATATGAAATCGCTGGTTGGCTGATATACTTTTTATTTGAGCTTTTCCTTCATCTCTAATGAAGTTAAGCGCCCATTCTCTCGAGTTCGAAAGATTTTTCTTGCAAAGACATCTATAACTGATTTGAACGCTTTGTTGTGATCTTCAATAGTCACCAAGAATATCTTACCACCAGTTAGCGCTTACACATCTCTTTTGTGCCTTTTGGAGTTTTGGGGGTTTGGATGTAGCATTGAGAAGCGAGCCAAGATTGCCCAAGCACAAAGAATTTTTTTGGCTCTCATTCACCCCCTCTAGTCGCCTATTTCAATCCTTCAATTGGTATCAGATTAGGTTAAGGATCATTCACCTCATTTGGTTTGTGATCCAAGAAAGTGACAATGCAACGTGATGTTAGCAAAGCACTATTCTTCGATGGGACGAATTACCCACACTAGAAGATCCACTTGTCGCATATCTTTAGAGAATTGGCTCGTAGGTTTGGGAAATTTGCCTCGATCGCACTTATGGTCCTCATGAAATAAAGAGCCATGTCTCGAAGAACGAGGCTTGGAATAATGTGTTCTCTTATCTCTCGGTATATGAATTTAAAAGAGTTAGACATTTGGGTATGTGTTGACGACCGTTATTCCGTGTTTTCAGCCATCGACTACCATAGGATGAGAAGGATTTCATGAACAAAGTAACTAAACTTGTTACTAATTGAGTTCCACAAGTTTTGGTTGGAATATTTGAACGCAGGTTGAGAAAACATGCAAAAAGAGTGAAAATGGCTACTTGAGGCCGAAAATGGCTAAGTTTGGGGACCCCTTGGCCGCTCGGCCATGTCCATGGCCACCCAACCACTTGGCTTTGCAAAATTCACTTCCCTATTTCCAGCACACTTGTCACGATGCAAGCGACACAACTTGAGGGTGTAGCCATGTGGATAACACGTCAAACAGCAGGAATATCACCACATCATCAACCTAAGACACTTTGATCTAGCGGCTAAGGAAGAAACACAACTCCAATCCAATGACCATGAGAAATAACCGTCAAACCTACCTCTAGGAAGCGTTTGGGACTGTTGGATGAAGAGTGGGGGGAGAGATAGTGGACAACACTTTACAAAGCATCATATCTATATCTTAGTATCTTTAGTTATAGAGCTCACTTGAGAAGTTAGAGTCGAGTCTGAGCTTTGTCTCATGAGTTCCAGAGTTCCCTTCGAGTCAGAGCTTTGCATTAGGAGTTTCAGAATATTTAAATGTAGGTCCTAGGGATAGGGCATGTGTGGGTAATGGTCTACTATTTGGAATGCATAGCCTCAACACCAACGTCCTTGTGTCGCCTCCCATAGGGAGTCTTGAGCGGCCATGGCTTGACATTGACGGATCCGATGGTCATACACCTAGATCTCACACTCATCCTCCTTGTTCTGGCATGGGGCATCCATATAAATGTCAACGCTCTGAGGGTGTTTCTAAGGCATAACCGTGTTACGACGACAGGGCAAATGGTGGTGGTGGAGCGATTCCTCCATCTCTAAGCGCTGGTGGTGGTTGCCTTGGCTATGCCATTAGGAGACATCGGCAATGAAAACTCGACAGAACCACATTTGGCATTTGTGTCATGGTTTTGGCGAGCTTCCCCACTTGGCATGCCACTCCTTGATGTGTTGGGTATGGAGGATTAGCTTAATGCTTAAGGCTTGGCTGGTGCAACTTGAGCCAATTGACGACAATGCTTGTTGGGACCATGCTTCATCGCCGAAGGTCCTGCAGAAAGAAACAGCTTCGGCTGAAGCTGCTCGTACGCGATGCTGAAGGTGCCATTTTGTGAAGCTTCGGAATTACAAACCGACTTAAAGATAGAATGACCTTTTAGTCCATAAGAGTCCGAGTCATTATTGTAAACTTTTATGAGGGGTACGATTGTAATTCCTCACGGGTTGTGTCCTGTGCCTATAAATAGTGAACAGTATTCCTTTACTGTTCAGGCATCCCTGTAATTGCAATTGCATCCCTCAGAAATTACCCTTTGTCAAGGCAGAGGTATAAATGTGTCTAAATATTATGTTTGAACATCCTAAATTTATAGTATATAAATGATGCTATTTATCTCCAATTTACTTGTCTTTAATGCCTTATGTCTTACGTTATTTTATATTATCTTTGTGAGTTGAATTATGAAGGTATAACCTTCGTAATTCTGCCATTATAACCTTCGTCCGAAGTACATCCTTGGGGAAATAATGCTTCAGCGGACGAAGGGCATTGAAATTTAACATTTTATGTTGCCTTGTTCTTAATTCATAGCATTTGAGAACAAGTCCCCAACATTGGCGCCCACCGTGGGTGAACTCACTTCCACTTTTTTGAGCTGATGGCTTCGTTCAACGATCAAGCCAGAGCTGCTTCGGCTCTGAAGCTGGTACTCCCGATAACAGGCGGTTCATGCTCAGAGCCAGCCAACAAGAAGCAGAAGAAAGAAGCACAGAGAAGGGTACAGCACGTTGGGGTGCAAGGACCCTTCATCAAGTCAAGATGGTCTCACATTCCAATTACCTTCTCTCAAGAGGATCTCCAACTCAAGGATTACCCACACAATGATGATATGGTTATCTCTTGTGTGATCAAAGGATTCCTGGTCCATAATGTTTTGGTTGATACAGGCAGCGCAACTGATATCATATTTGCTAAGGCCTTCAGACAGATGCAAGAGCCCGAGGATAAAATTCATGATGCCACACATCCCCTTTGTGGCTTCGGAGGAAGGCAAATCGTAGCACTTGGAAAAATCACAATGCCAATAACCTTCGGATTCATTAACAACACAAGGACTGAACAAGTTGTATTTGATATTGTTGATATGGAATACCCTTACAATGCAATCATTGGTCGTGGTACTCTCAATGTCTTCGAAGCAATCCTTCATCCAGCCTATCTTTGCATGAAGATACCTTCGGACCAAGGGTCCATTGCTATTCATGGAAGTCAGGAAGCTGCCAGAAGGGCCGAAGGAAATTGGACAGACTCAAAAGCAATCCATAACATAGATGGAGCTGAAGCTTGTGAGCAATACAAGTTCAGAAGGGAAAAAGCTGCTTCGGCTGATCAGTCGAAGCCCATGCTCTTATGTGAAGACATAGCAGAGCAGAAGGTGCTACTGGGATCTCAACTGTCCGAAGAGCAGGAGAAAACCTTGATAAGGTTTTTGTTCAACAACAAAGATGTTTTTGCTTGGTCAGCTAATGATCTTTGCGGAGTAAACAGGGATGTTATTGAACACTCGCTCAATGTTGATCCATCCTTCAGACCAAGAAAGCAAAGGCTTCGGAAGATGTCTGATGACAAAGCCGAAGGTGCTCACAACGAAGTGAAAAGACTCCTCAGTGCTGGAGTTATCAGAGAGGTAAAATATCCAGAATGGTTGGCTAACACTGTTATGGTAAAGAAGGCCAATGGTAAATGGAGAATGTGCATCGATTTTACTGATCTCAATAAGGCTTGTCCGAAGGACGAGTTTCCATTGCCAAGGATAGATTCCTTAGTCGATACAGCAGCTTCATCAGAGCTTATGAGTCTGCTGGATTGCTATTCAGGTTATCACCAAATCTGGATGAAGAAGGAGGATGAACCGAAAACCAGCTTCATAACCCCCAGTGGAACATATTGTTACCTTCGGATGCCTGAGGGGCTCAAGAATGCCAGAGGAAGTTTCAGCAGAATGACAGCGAAGGTCCTCCATTCTCAGATAGGCAGGAATGTGCTAACTTATGTTGATGATATCATTGTAAAAAGCACGAAGCAAGATAACCACATTGCTGATCTGCAGGAGACCTTCGCTAATTTTAGACAGGCTGGCTTAAAGCTGAATCCAGAAAAATGTGTCTTCGGAGTAAAGAAGGGGAAATTTCTTGGTTGCTTAGTTTCAACAAAGGGAATTGAGGCTAAACCAAGCAAAATCGAAGCTATACTTCGAATGGAACCACCAAGTACAAAGAAGGGGGATCAAAGATTGACAGGAAGGCTGGCATCTCTCAACAGATTCATATCTAGATCAGCAGAGAGAAATTTACCATTTTTCGAAGTGCTGAAGTCAGCCAAAGTTTTTCAATGGGGACCAGTCCAGCAGAGAGCCTTCGAAGAACTGAAGCAATATTTGATAGATCTAACAACATTAACTCCACCAACGCCAGGGGCTCCTTTGTTATTATATGTGGCAGCTTCGCACTCAGCGGTAAGTGCAGCACTTGTCCAGGAGAAGCTTGAAGGCCAAGTTAAGAGGCAGGCCCCAATATATTTAATATCCGAAGTTCTTAGTTTATCAAAGAAAAATTATACAGAATTGGAGAAGGTACTGTATGCTGTTTTGATGGCCTCCAGGAAGCTTCAGCATTATTTTCAACCTTACAACATAATTGTTCCTTCTTCACAACCTCTGAAGGATATTATGAGAAACCGAGAAGCTACTGGAAGGATTGGAAAATGTGCTGCAGAGCTCAATGAATTTTGTATTGATTATGTCCATAGATCTTCGATTCAGTCCCAAGCGTTGGCAAACTTCATTGCTGACTGGACGCCAGGGGCTCAGGAGGAATAAACGAATAAAGATGCCGAAGCATGGACAGTATTTTGCGATGGGTCTTGGGGAACCTTCGGAGTAGGAGCGGCTGCTGTGTTGATTTCACCTTCCAAAGTTAAAACTTGTTATGCGGCAAGACTTGATTTTAGTTGCACAAATAATATCGCTGAGTACGAAGCTCTGCTCTTGGGTCTTCGGAAGTTAAAGGCAATGGGAATCAGAAGGGCCATTCTTAAAACTGACTCCCAAGTTATTTCTGGTCATATTGATAAGAGCTATAAAGCAAGAGACCTGAAGCTTGAAAAATATTTAGATACAGTCCGAAGGATTGAGGCTTCCTTCGAAGGATTCTATGTCAAAAATATTCCTCGTGGAGAAAATGAATACGCTGATCTATTGGCCAAGTCAGCAGCACAGGGGCTGCCTTTACCTTCGGAAGTATTTTTCGAAACAATAAAAGCACCTTCGGTCGAGCTTCTTGAAAGAGCGGTTCTTAACATATCCCCTGTCTATAGTGAAGATTGGAGAACTGAAATCATCTCTTTCCTTCAGGGTAATTTTCTTTCAAATGACGAAGCTTATAACAGGAGGATAGAAGCAAGAACTCGACCATATGTCATAATAGAAGGGGAGCTATACAAGCGAGGGGTCTGTTCCTCGTTGCTCAAGTGTTTATCCAGATCCGAAGGCATAGAATTGATTAAGGAAATACACGCAGGCCTGTGTGGATCTCACATTGGATCTAGGCCTTTGCTTGGGAAAGTTTTTCGTCAAGGATTTTATTGGCCAAAGGCAGCTTCGGATGCAGCGGATTTAGTCCAAAAGTGCGAAGGTTGTCAGAAATGTGCAAGAGATAAAAAACAACCTTCGTATTTAACTCAATTAATACAACCCACTTGGCCGTTGCAAAGGTGGGACCTTGATTTGCTAGGCCCATTACCACCAGCACAGGGGAACTTAAGATATGTGGTAGTGGCAGTGGAATATTTCTTCAAGTGGATTGAGGCAAAGCCCTTAGCCACAATAACTTCATTTACTATTCAAAAGTTTTTCTGGCAAAACATTGTTTGTCGCTTCGGAGTGCCGAAGGCCATTACTGTGGACAATGGGACACAGTTTGATTCTGAAGCCTTCAGAGAATTTTGTGATCAAATTGGCACGAAAATCCATTTTGCATCAGTCCGACATCCAGAGTCAAATGGACTTGTCGAAAGAGCTAATGGGATCATAATGACAAGAATAATGAAGTCAATCTTCAATCAGCCCAGGGGAAAGTGGCCAGACGAGTTAATCAAAGTGGTGTGGAGCCATAACACAACCATATCAAGATCAACAGGTTTTACGCCCTTCAAACTATTGTTTGGTGACGAAGCAATAACCCCGGAGGAGGCCAAAGCAGGATCAATAAGAACAGTAGCTTCGGCAGAAGGCGAAGACGAAGCTGATTGCTCTGTAGAAAAAGATGCTATAGAAGGGTTCAGACTTCAAGCTGTGGAAAACATCAATAAATATCAAGCTGAAACAATAAAATGGCGTGACAGAAAGGTCAAGCTGAAGAACATTGAACCAGGACACTTGGTACTTCGAAGAGTAGCCAACCCTGAAACAGTAGGCAAATTACAGCTGAAGTGGGAAGGCCCCTTTTTGGTAGTATCTTCGTCAAGACCCGGTTCCTACAGATTGAAGGATATGGACGGCAACGACATTCCTAGATCATGGAATGCGGATGAGCTTCGGCGATATTATGTTTAGCTTAATGTAATGTTTTCTATTCTTTTTTGTGGCACCCTTTTCCTTTCCAAAGGGGGAGAAAGGTTTTTAATGGGGCCACAACATGTAATTTTCCTTATTTCAATTCTATAAGAGTGATATCCCCCAAAAATATAAATGTAAATGCAAAGGAAAAAAGAAAAAGGAAACAGGGAGAAGCTCAAAAGTCGTTCCTAAGGGAATGCAGAGCTTACAGCGAAAAATAAACGCTGATTCCGCCGAAAGTAAAAGGCGAAGAAGCTCCTAAGGGAGGCTTACAGCGAAAAATAAACGCTGATTCCGCCGAAAGTAAAAGGCGAAGAAGCTCCTAAGGGAGGCTTACAGCGAAAAATAAACGCTGATTCCGCTGAAAGTAAAAGGCGAAGAAGCTCCCAAGGGAGGCTTACAGCGAAAAGTCAACGCTGATACACCGAAAAGTAAACGGTGAAGCTGAAAAGTAAACGACAAAAAGATTTGAATCATTCCTAAGGGGATGAAGGGCTGTGATTATGGTTTTTGAACATGTGTCCCAATATTCATTTGCACAATACATTTCATCATGTCATTTGCATTCATAAACATTCATTTAGACATATGTAGAATCATCATCATACCACACAAACAAGACAGGTGCTTCAGCAATGAGGAAAAACTTCGAAGGAAAAATTTTTATGCTTCGTTGTGAACGAAAAGAAGGGAAGGTGTTTTTCGCCTTCGGCTCAAAAGAGAAGTTTCGTCCACAGCAAAGCAGATTGTACATAGATAGCAGAAACAAAATATATTACAAGGTATGTACAAATTTACATGAGTTGTTCCATAACTATATTACAAAAGTTTCTCCAGAATTTTTGCAGGAAAATATATTGTAAGCAACTATCAAACTTCAGGCTAGGCTTCGTCAAACTTCAGCTTCGTCATTCTTCCGCTTCGTCATCCTGCGTATATCAAACAGCAGAATAAGAAAGGTGCAAATTCAAGGAGAAAGTAAAAATAACAAATATAAGTTTCTTACCGGCTTAAGATGACTTCGAGCTTCGTCACCCGCCATTTTTCGCCCGCCACTTACCCAGATCTAGGTCATGATTCTATTTCCAATGCTTCGGGCCAGGCTTGGGATATCTATCAGATCTGATGCTGATAAGCTGAAGTTTGGTCTATTCACAATATTTCCATGCGTACAGCCAGCCTTCAGAAAAGCGGTAGCTGTGCCCCGAGAAGCTACCAGGGCGCAGAAGTCGGCATGCCCACCAATAACTTCGTCAAGGGCATCAACCTCACCTTCAATATATTCTAATGTGCTGGGCAGATTTTTAGCTGAAGGTGTAAATTTTGCAGAGCTGGCTCCGACAGAATGAAACACATCCTTCAGCCGATGCACGCATCGGCTGCCGAAGCTTAGACATTTCCCTTGAAGTTCCTTCAAGGATTTTTGCAAATTTGAATTTTTATCCATCTCAGTTTTAAGGCTTGCTTCAAGGTGTTTCTTTTCTTGCTCAAATTTTTCTGATTGTTTCAGCAATTCATTCTTTAAGTTGTCGTTCTCTGCTTGGACTTCAGCCAAGGAGCCTTCTATAGACTGGATAACAAAGTCTTTCTTTTCTAATGCACCTTCATGCTCTTTAACCATGATTTCAAGGTCTTGGATGGTGAAATCCTTCTTTTTCAGATCAGCTTCGTAATTTTCAACTTTTTCAGCCAAATCTTGGATGATGGCTTTGTTCTTCTCGTCTTCGAGATCTTGTTGTATTTTTAGAACCTTACTTAACAATATGCTCTGTCAAAACAATCTTCGTTAAAAACGACCTAAATAATAATAATAATAATAAAATAGCAATAATATTTGTTACCTTAAAATTAGCATAAAGTAAGTTTCCGGCGATATGGTGTCGTTGGTAGCGGCAGAGGTCCGCTTCTAGCTTCGGCAGGCCAATGTTTTTGGAGAGGGTTCTAACAATTTTAGCTTCGCTGCGGTTTCGAAGGCATCTCAGCTTTCCTTCGTTAACCCCACCAAACAGTGTAGCCCCTGGCTTATATCCGCAAGGTATGGCATATTTTTTAAGCTCTTCTTTTTCAGCATCTGTCAATTCTTGCCCAAGTAAATCTTGAAACTTAAAATCTCTTTCCTCCAAAATGTCTTCAACTTGCTTTTTCCCTTTTTCAGTAGCTGTGCTCGTTGCAACCACAGCAGCTTCTTCCTCAGCCATTTTCAGGAGTATATTATCAATAACTTCAAGTGTGTCTTCCAGGTTTGGATCTTCTGTGGCCCCGGTTTCGGCTGCGCCGGTTTCAGCTTCGCGGGCTTCTACTCTGGTGGCTTCGGCTGCAGCGCCTTTGGCTTCGGCGGTCTCGACAAAAGCAACTTTTGACACTATCGCCGATGGCGGCGTCTGATGAATCACATCTGCTATCTGAATAATTCTTCGTTTTTTCGGCAGTGCAGGACCTTCTTCTGCCGAAGCTGCTTTGTCCTTCTGAAAAAACTTCGTCAGTTCCGGCGCCAGTGGACTTAGCTTGACAGGCAAGGGTTCAGTCATTACCTTCATAATCTCTTCTACATCGGCAGCAGAAGGCGTTGCAGGAGTATCTCCTTCTCGAACCAACGTTTTTGGTTCTGGAGATGCAGTTTTTCTCTTTCTTGCAGCAGCCACCTTCGGCTCAGTGCTCAACTTTTCAGGACTCAGTTTTTTAGAAATCTCCTTTTTTTCTTTTTGGCCACTTTGGTGCTCTCTTCGTCAACAGCGCTGGCAATTCTTTTTCTCTTCGGGCCGCCAGCATCTCCGCCCAATCGCCCATAGTCAGGATATTCGAAGCCTATAGCATCAAGTACTCTGTTTAGCCTTCGTTTCGGCCGGGTATCGAAGGCTGCTGTCATCAATTGGTCCTATTTTTTAGAGTAATTTCCAAGAATTTCAGTACTCATTATTTCGATTGTATCAAGCCATTCTTGGCAGGGTGCCTTAAAATATTTCTTGAACTTATAATGGTAGGGTAGTCGGACAAGCTCCCCCTCTTTCTTCTCCCCTGTAAGCTTCGGCATAGTCCACTCCTTCATAGTTGGAAATACTCTGAAGGCCAGAAATTCCTGCACTAAATCTCTAGTGCCAATGTGCTCTGCAATAGTCCTGAATTCAGCCAGCGCGATCCGGGTTGGACCTTCTACTGTCATATTGCATCGGGGTCTGGTTTCTCCGAAGATCAGTTCAAGTGGACTCTGTATCAGCTTCTCCTTGTCATCGTCAACTTTGACGTAGAACCATTCTGATTTCCAGCCTGCCGGCCACTTGCTTCGGTAGCTGATCACATGAAATTTTGTGGTTTTCCGATAGGCAAAATTATAACAACCAAAATTTTCGTGCAACCCATCCTCTCTGGCCTTGGTTTGGTAATGTAGCTCGTGTACCCGGCAGAAACCTTCGGCAAATGCCTCCACCGCCTGGCTTCGGAGAGCCCAGATATAAACACTAAGCCTAACAATGGCGTTAGGAGTCAGTTGGTGAAAATAAATCCCAAACTTTTGAAGCACATCAGCAATCATCCTATTCAAAGGAAATCTCAAGCCAGCTTTAAGAAAACTCTTGAAAATCACTATTTCATCCTTCTCTGGCTTTGGGGTAGTTTCCTCTCCACCGAAGCGAATCAGCTTTTTCTCATCTTCGCTGAAGTAGCCCGATTTCACCATCTTGGGAAGATCAGCCTTGGAGATAGTCGACTTTCCAAAGTCCAGATGGCTAGGCTTGCTCAGTACTGAGATATTGTAATCATCGTCAGAATCAGCCTCCTCAATATCTCCTTGTTCTGCTTCGGCAGCGGCTTGTTCTGCTTCGGCAGCGGGAACTTCTTCTGATGTCACTAATCCAGATCGCTGCATTGCTTCCGAGATAGGAACAGTCTCCACACCTTCGACTTCGTCTCCCTCACACTCAACTCTAGCAGTAGAGCGCACTCTGGCCATTTAATTTTGAATTCCTTGAAAGATTTCTTCGAAATTAATAACCTTTTCTTCCGAAGCTCTCCTTCTGACGAAGCAAACGCCAAACATAAGCTTCGTTTGAATGCGAAAGTCAAGCTTCGGCTATGGTTAAAAATTTTGGCAGCAAAACAGTGCAATAGCAATGAATGTTGTGGTAACTTCACACCTACCTGTCTGTTTATATAGTGCTGCAGGTAAGAAGGTGAATCGTCAGGATTTTTACACCAGGCAAACAGTTGCTCGCACCCGCTGCGTGGTGGGCCGCAAAAACCAAATAGTGAACCTGCACTGTGGGACCGCTCTGCGCTCAGAAACTGTATCGTTTCTCGACAACGAGCTCAGGGAAGGTGTTTTTCGGACCTTCGGCTTCCTGAAGCCTAAGAGACTTTTTTCACGGATCAAGCTCGTTACGAAAAACGATCTAGCACCACGAAGGGGCTACTGTTGGGACCATGCTTCGTCGCCGAAGGTCCTGCAGAAAGAAACAGCTTCGGCTGAAGCTGCTCGTACGCGATGCCGAAGGTGCCATTTCGTGAAGCTTCGGAATTACAAACCGACTTAAAGATAGAATGACCTTTTAGTCCATAAGAGTCCGAGTCATTGTTGTAAACTTTTATGAGGGGTACGATTGTAATTCCTCACGGGCTGTGTCCTGTGCCTATAAATAGTGAACAATATTCCTTTACTGTTCAGGCATCCCTGTAATTGCAATTGCATCCCTCGGAAATTACCCTTTGTCAAGGCAGAGGTATAAATGTGTCTAAATATTATGTTTGAACATCCTAAATTTATAGTATATAAATGATGCTATTTATCTCCAATTTACTTGTCTTTAATGCCTTATGTCTTACGTTATTTTATATTATCTTTGTGAGTTGAATTATGAAGGTATAACCTTCGTAATTCTGCCATTATAACCTTCGTCCGAAGTACATCCTTGGGGAAATAATGCTTCAGCGGACGAAGGGCATTGAAATTTAACATTTTATGTTGCCTTGTTCTTAATTCATAGCATTTGAGAACAAGTCCCCAACAATGCTCATGGGCATTACCCTCCCTAATAGGGATGTCATTGATGTGGCAATTCCTCCACTTTGTAGGGCTCTTCGGGTGGAATCCCTATTGAAATTTTGTGGACGAGCAATGACAATGCTTCTGTCATTGCATCCTTCCTAGAAGTGTCATTTCAGAGGTCTTATTCCCCAATAGCTTTTACTTTGGTTTTGCACCGCACCATGCATGGACACTTGTCTTGCTTGATTGTGTGTGCAGAGTTCTAGTGCAGCTCGGACACAATGATTTTCAACAATCTCTTAAGGGTACGTGAAGTTTTCTTACTGGTGTGTTTGTGATTTTGAGGTTTGGGTTTAGTCCAGTACAAAAAATTGGAGCTACTCGGCTATGTTATCGAGCTCAAAACAATGATTTGTACTCCCTCCGTCACAAATTATAATTTGTTTGACTTTTTAGCCTAAGTTTGAACCACTCATCTTATTAAAAAATCTAACAATTATTATCATTTTTATCGTGAATTTGTTTACCGTATAATATACTTTAAGTTTGTCTTTGATTTTTTTGCAAAAATGAATAAGACGAGCCCAACAAATTTGGTACGAAAAGTCAAACAGATTATAAATTGTAACACATGGAATAACTGGTAGGATTTGGGTTAACCATCTTTGGCCATGGTGCTTATTTTAGGGTTTTAGTGGTTTTCCTTTCAATTGTAAGGTTTTAGACCCATTTTTTTGGATAAATTGAATCAACTCTTTTCTAACTTAATTGAAAAGAAATTCCTCATGGTTGTTAACGGTTTTTGTTTTTGTTTTAGATTCTACTAATGTGGAAAATTTGTGACAAAAATATGACAACATATTTTTTGTATGGTTTTATAGTTCTACTAGTATTTGTGAGGAACGAGGTTATGGTTTTAGGGCGGGGTCATGGCATGAGGAAGAAGTGTTGTTATAGTTTTTTTAGGAAAAAACATGGTTCATTTTAAAAAGGAAAGTAATGGTTCCAAAGGTACAATGAAAAATGTTGACAGCGGTATTTCTTTCAAAAAATAGTACAATGATCGTGCTTTGCAATGACATGTAATATATCTATAAAAATAAATTTAATATTAGACTAAACATATAGTCTGCATACTAGATATTAAACTGATGAGAACAAATATTACACATTATCTTAGCCAAAAGCCAAGAAAGATATGAGTTTAATAACTCAACCCCTTTTTTTATAGGCTGCTCAATCGCTTATTCTTCTTCATCTAGCGAGGGTGGTATTATATGGGAGTGTTGTGCTGTGTGTAGGGGTGACAATGGGCTCTAGATTTTACACTATAAGATTTAATATCGAATCAGATTATGATCGGTCTCTATTTATATTTCTTTTTAAACTAAAATTTATTTAGGACCAAACATTTTGTGAATAACCATTTGGAACATGATTCATTACCAACTCTAGCTGCATTTGACTTTCTGTCGTGTTAGGCTTGAGTGGTTTCTTAAAGCCTATTTTAGGCGTGAAGCAGGGAAGAGGAACATGTCTCATTTGTTAGGCATGAATCGGAGAAAAATGAACCTATATGTCTTACATGTGACGTATATTTGTTAGGCAAGAATCGGAGAAAAATGAACCTATATGTCTTACATGTGACGTATGATACTAGTGCTTTAATATAGTAGATGGAGAAAAGATAAAAGAAACATGAAAATGTGAACCAAACGTCAATAGAGGCTGAAATCCAGCTGGCCGGCTCGGCCCAATGACCCAGCAGCCCGTTTGAGACGGGAACTGCAAATTCCCCTAAAACCCCCCTCAGCAAAAACCCTGCCATTTCCCGTGCTGCCCCCCTCGCCGCCCGCCGCCGTCGCCGCCTCCTATGCCCTTCCGCCCCTCCCTACCTTGCCGCTGTCCCTTTGACCGCAAGCTCACGTCCTTCCTGTCGGCGGTCGCCTCCCTCGCCGACTCCCGCTCCCGCTCGCCCTTCCCCCCTGCCGGCGCTGTGCCTGCAACTCTCACTCCCACTGCCTACAACGCCCTTATGTCCGCCTACTCCCGCGCCGGCCGCCACGACGAGGTTCTTCGTCTCTTCTTCTCCCTTCCTTTCGCGCCTACTGCGCCACTCTTCACCACCCTGATTTCCTCTCTCGCCGCCTCCGGCAGCAAAAGCGCCGCATTGGACGCCTTCTCCCTCCTTGCTTCCGGCATCGGACCCACCACCTCCGCCTTCACCGCGCTGCTTAAGTCCATCGACGCTGCCTCTTCCGAGTCGGTGTATCGTGCCTTCTTCGCAACCATGGCCGCTATGGAGTGCGCCCCTGACGCTGCCACGTACAACTGCCTCATTTGGATACTCTGCGATTCCCAGCGGCTGGACGAGGCATGGGGCGTCCTTGACAGCATGCTAGAGGTAGGCGTGTGCCCCACCGTCCGCTCCTACACCGCGATCCTGCACGGGTACTGTAAGCAGGGCAGGGTCCTCGAGGCGGAGAGGTTACTTGATACCATGATTCAAGTCGGATGCGCACCGGATGTCATCTCATACAGCGTGCTCATCCAGGGGCTTTGTCGTGTAGGGGAATTTGGCAAGGTGGAAAGAATTTTAGGGGAGAGTGAGGCGAAGGGGTGGACGCCGAATGCTGTCACCTACAATATTTACATGTCTGCCCTGTGCAGAATGGGTTTCTTGGATGAGGCATTCCGGCAAGTAGATGTTATGCATAGCAGAGGAGTGTACATGACCATTGAGACAGTGAATATTCTATTCGATTGCTTGTGCCGTGGCTCGATGTTTTCAGAAGCATTGACATTGCTGGAATGCAGTGAAGAACTCAACTGGGATGTTGATGTGTTCTGCTATAACACTATGATGAGTAGGCTCTGCGACACTGGTGATATTGCTAGAGTCCTGAAGCTGTTAGTTGATCTTGTAAAGAAGGGAATTGGGCCAGATATGTTTAGTTTTACTATTGCAATCCGGAGCCTCTGTAGGGCTGGAAAATTCAAGGTGGCAAAATGCCTACTGGATAATAAGGGAATTGAATATGACGTCGTGGCATTCAATACTTTGATTCATGGTTTGTGCATGGCTGGAGAGCTACATGAAATGTTGCAAACCTATATGGATATGACCAGTAGAAATGTTTTTCCAAACAACTTTACCATTGGTATGGTAATTGACAGTTTCTGCAAAAATCGAGAATTTGGTGCAGCAATCAAAGTTTTTCTTGAATATTCAGAAGGATGTTTAGTTCCTGATCATTTTTTTCGCCTGAATACTTGGTTGGTAAAAGCAAAAGGATGGGAATATTTACTGACCCTGCTCCGCACAATGCGTTCTAAAGGTCTTGTGCTAGATGTTTGCTTATTTAATTCATTGGTTAGGATGTTTTGCTGTGAGGGGTACTGTAATCGTGAAACTTTTTGTGAAGTTTCTCTTATACTTGACAGTATGCTGGAATGTCTCTCCAGCACACAGCACAAGTCAGCCAGTGGTGTAACTGTATAATCATGCAAAAATCCAGTTTGTTGTCAACTTCCCTAAGCTCTTCAACTAGCTGTTCAGTAATACATTGAACTACTTAATGGTCTTCACCAGGTCAGTTGGGACTGATGACAACAAATTGTTCTATTTATATGCTTTAATGGTTCATATACATGATTTCAGTTCCTTCTAACTTTTCAGCTTAGGAGGAGCTAAGCTATGGCTTTATGTGGCACAACTATTCAAGCAGTCCAAACAAGATTATCGTGATGAGCCTAAAGGTATGCTATTTGGCTTATGATTTTCTTCCCGTATGGACAGGTTGCTAAGTTTTAATCCATCATTAATTTTGCAATCTGTTTTTCTTTCCGGTGAAATTTTTAGATGTTAAATATTTTTTTGGACTTTAGTTTCCTTCTCAGTGTCACATTTGTACTGCATAAAAAACTCGGACGGTAGGGGAAAGACCGTCCCCACGATATTATATTAAGAAGAAGTTCAATCAGAGCCTTGACCGAGAAAGATCACGAAAGCTGGCCCCCGTGCAGCATGAGGGTCCACCCCCTATAGGTCAGATCTTTACTCGTGATTTGAGCCCTCCCAGCCCCTACACAAGGATCCGCCCCCATAGGCCAGTCCATCTCGTGTGCACACAACCAGAGGAACCAGTGTGTGATCTTTTATTCTTTTTTAACCTCAGCCTAAAATTCGCTCCCGCTGAGATTCGAACTCAGGACATAAGGAGTGCTACTCAGACCACCTGACTAACTCAGCTAGAGGCTCTTTCGCACATTTGTATTGTATAACATTATAGATTTTGATATGTTCCCAACTCCTGTCAAAACTGTAAACTGACGTTAGGATGTAAATAAGTTTTGATGTCAATTGAAAGGTTCCGACATGCCTCTTCATTGTATATATTGAATGATTAGGCTACATTCAGCAGGTTGCGAATGCGACTGCACATGCGGAATTTGAGTAAGAAATGAGCACTGTTCACGTGTCCAGCAGATCGTGCATACGGTTGCGCAAAAAATGCATGTCCTCCCTCGAGTCGCGCATATTCGCGTGCTCCTACCCATCGCACAAAATCCTGCATCTCAGTGGTGCACAGTGAAACCCACAGCCTCGATATTCGTGCATGAGCTGATATTGAATGGATGCGCGACCGTATGCACGATCTGCTAGTAACGGTATATTTTGTGCGACGCTCTCCCTCCCACAAACGCCACGGAACCGCATCCGCAATGTTGATGGAGGCAGCCTTAGAAGAGCATGTATGTGGGACATTGTTTTTGTGGCTAACTACCACAAGAACGTGTTGCCCTTCAGTCATCAGTAGTCAAGTATATTACTCAGCTGATTTTTATAGCTCATTATCTTTGATTAAATAGGTGTGATGGATCTGTATTGCCAGAGGGTTTAAGGAATTTTCACTGTATGGGTTATCGATGCCTTTTTTAAAACTCGCTAGAACATTGACATATCGTGTAAGGCTCGTATATGGGCAACTACACTTTACCATGTGCTCAAGCGCAGCTGAGACTGCCTGAGAATTCATAGAACTCGTCTACTATGGCACACGCACCCTATACACACCCACACCAACAGTCCCTTTGGGAAATTCCCCGGTGCGATACCCACCGTTCGCCTGGACTGGGAATCGAACGTGGGTGGCAATCCTGGCCACTGCCAGCGGTAAATCAGTTTCTGGCATCAGATGAAAACAAGTTGGTGATAAGTAGATGCCTTTCCTTGCTAACTATTTTCTATTGTCCTTGAATTCATTAAGTTGTTTATTATGTTCTTGTTGTTTTTAGTCTGGCTGTTAAATTTAGGAAGAACTTCATGATCACATGGTTTTTCATCACCAATTATACCATCGTGTTGTTGTTCTTATACTTTGGAATTTAAAGGCTTAAAATTCTTATTCTCTACAGCATGACATTGCGATACAGGATTCTAGTCATTGGTTTTGCAACTAGTTGCTGTGTAGGTTCTTGACAACAATTCAATTGTTACAACTTCAGAAGTCAACTAGGTTCTGAACAGATATTATCCTGTTTATATGCTTTATTGGTTCGTATACATGATGTCAGTTCCTTCTAACTTTTCAGGTTAGTAGGACTAAGCTATGGCTTTATGTGGCACATATTTTCAAGCAGTCCAAACAAGGTTATCGTGGAGCCTAAAGGTATGCTCTTTGGCTTATGATTTTCTTCTCGTATGGACAATACAGTTGCTAAATTTTAATTCATCATTAGTTTTGCAATGTGCTGTTATTTCCAGTAGAATTTTTAGATGTTCAATAATTTTTTACTTTAGTTTTCTCATTGTCACAGTTGTACTGTATAACATTATAAATTTTGGCATGTTCCCCACTCCTGTCAAAACTGTAAACTGACACTAGGATGTAAATATGTTTTGATGTCAATTGGAAGGTTTCAGCATGCCTCTTCATTGTATATATATTGAATGATTAGAAGAGCATGTATGTAGGACAGCGTGTTTACGACTACCTCAACAATGTGTTGCCCTTCAGTCATCAGTAGTCTAAGTATATTGCTGAGCTGATTTTTATTGATTGTTATCTTTGCTTAAATAGGTGTGATGGACTTGTATGGCCAAGAGGGTTTAAGGAATTTTCACTGTTTGGGTTATCAATGCCTTTCTTAACTCGCCAGAAGCATTGGCGTACTATCCTATGCAATCCACACAAGCGTACATCTGTTTGGTTTAGCTTTTTTTTCTGGACAGCTTTTTTGAGAATCTAGCTGTGGAGAGAATCTGACTTTAGGGAGAATCTGAGTATTGTGTGGATTGCGTGCGAAGGAAGACGAAGTGGTCCAAAGGGTTTAGGATCTAGAAAGCAACAGATTCCTACTATCGTGACAATTCGACGATTTTGTGTTCATGTTGATTTTAGACGATTTTTACAAAAGCGATTCTTATAGAAGCTTGCTGAAAAGCTGGGGCGTTTGGCGATCTGCAGTAGCTTTTGGTGGCCAGAAGCTGGAAAAAGCCCAAACAAACAGGGCCTCCCCCAGTTAAATGAGCAACTACACTTGACTATGTGCTGAGACTGCCTGAGAATTAGCAGAACTCGTCTGCGGGAATTCCCCGGTGTGGCACCTGCCATTCGCCTGGACCAGGAATCAAACGTGAGTGGGCAAGCCTGGCCGCTAAATCAACTTCTGGCATCAGATGAAAACAAGTTGGTGATATTCCTTACGTTGCTTGCTAACTTTTTTCTATAATCCTTCACTTCAATAAGTTGTTTATGCTGCTCTTGTTGTTTTAGTCAGTCTGTTAAATTTAGGAACAACTTCATGATCACATGATTTTTCATCACCAATTATACCATTGTTTTGTTGTTCTTATACTTCAGAATTTAAGGCTTAAAATTCTTACTATCCACGTCATGACATCGCGATACAGCATTCTAGTCATTGGTTCTGCAACTAGTTGCTGTGTAGGTTCTTGACAACTGTTCAATTGTTACGACTTTAGAAGTCAGAACTAGTTTCTGAACAGCTTTTATCAAGTATTTACAGCCAGATCAGCTCAAAATGAAGTAATATCTCATTATGTGTGAACTTTCAGGGTACCGTACGCTGCCATTTTTATGGTGCTGTAGCTATGCTGTTAGAGGAGATCACTTTTCCTGTATGTAGTCGTTTGGATCAAGCTTTTACAGTATGATGATAGGTTTCATCTAGCCTGAGATAACTTGTCTCCAGCAACGTCCTCTATATCTATCCTCTATATCCGTCCTTTACAGTCTACTCTAAAAGATTTCATCCTCTATATATCCTTCCTCTCCAACAACGTCCTCTAAATCACGTCCTCTATACGCAAATACATACATTAGAGACATTTTTTAATTTTTAATTTTTGTACATACATATTTGTCATACTCTCAAATGTGTTGTACATATTTTAGTTTTGCTAAATCGGTTGTTTAAAGTATTCAAATGGATAGAGTAACGTTTAGAGAAACTCTATATATAGAGGATCCAACAGCGTTCTCTAAATTTAGAGGATTGTTTAGAGGACGTTGTTGGAGTGAGTAGAGGACGTTCTGATCCTCTAAATTTAAGGTACAGAACCGTTTAAAGTTCCTTGTTGGAGCTAGTTCCTTGTGCCTGAGTATATACAAAGCATCATTGTTTCCCGCAATATGGTTATATGGGCCTCATGAGTTATGAGATTGTGGTACAGTAACTTGTAAGTTTCTCCTAGGAGGTATGACTGATGGTGCTGTACAAATCCCTTCTAGGTGCAATCTTAAAAAACATATAAGTTTGAAAGCTCGCAAAAGAAAATACATACATGTAGAGAAAGTGTGATATACACGCATGTAAAAGTTTAATGTCAAATGCAACTGACAGAAGAGAACACCTGTATTATCTTCACTTTGTGTCCATGATTTGTCAATCTCATATATACTATCTAATAAATTAAATTGGGTTTGTTCTTGAAATTTTAACGTCTGCATCTACATCATCATTTCATATAAACTTATATAATTTTTATTCCATATTGCAGTCATTTTCTCCCTGACAGCACATGCACCCATTCCATCTCCCAGCATCAGGCAGTGTGACTTCGAGAGTTGTGAGCATTCGTGCCCCTGCCGGCGTACATTTCTCTTTTTTTTTTTAAAGAAAAAATGTCCAGAACCGTTCGCCTCCCTCCGACATCGGCAACTCTGAGGCTATGCGCAGCGTATCCCGCCAGGCACCCCCTCCCTTTGGCTTAGTGTGTGTAGAGCAACCCTACATGTTGCAGCGCTCACCGCTATAATTGCTACAGTGCAAGCGTGATGCACAGTGACCTGCCAGATGCAGGGTAACGCCAGCCGCTCCTCTTGCGTGGTTTTGTATACACGTAAGTAGTTTATTAGATAGACATTAACAGCGTGTTTGGTTAGCAGCGCAGCATGGTCCAGAGTGATCCGAACCTACAAAATCGTTTGGATAGCGACACGGAGCCCACCCATCTGTCATCCACTCATTCCAAAATACAACGGAACCCTAGGAGCGACCCATTCCTCCAAATCAACCGGACGAGCTCACTCCCGTTCGCATCTCGCACAGGGGTGGTGGCGTGGCAGCTCTGAGGGGATCTCACCTCGGCGACGGCGACGTGGCTCCCAGGGGCATCTCGCCTCAGCGACAGCAACCCTCCACCCCAGGCTCGAGGCACTCACCCAACCGCCGCTCCTCACACTACCAGATCTAGTCGTCGCTCGCCTCAGGTGAGGTCCTCTGATTCCGGTGCTCGCGTCAGCTGGGTTCTGGTTGTGAGTCGCTCGCCTCGCCCTTTCCAGCTCCTCGCGGTTTTCATCCCTATTATTGAGCCAGTGAGTGAAAACTGCATCTGCCTGATTGATCTGCCTCGCCCTTTATTAGTTTGTCTCTCTGTTTTCATCCCTGTTATGGTCGTTTCCAGCAAATCGCCTCGCCCTTTCCAACTGCGAAAACGGATTTGTATTTGCTATCAATAGTCAGTCAGGGCATTTACAAACGTATTCTTTCAATAGTCTTCATTCATCTGAGTACTTGTCTCTATCTGCCCTCGGCCCGGCCCCTACCCCAAGAGAAAAATAGAAACAAGAATGGCCGAATTGACATGCCATTCATCGTCCCCCATCTGAATTCATTATCTTCCTCAACAAACTCTTGTATTTTTTTTCCTTCTACAGAGTGTCGAAGCCAGAACATAAAATACTAATGCGGCATTGTGGCCCTTGTAACCACTAAGCTAGATCTGTATTTCCACATTATTTTGCTCAGCCAGATCTGTATTTGCTGTCAATCTGTATTTCCTGGAATTAATTGGTATTTGTAAAGAAGTTCTATGCAGAGGCGGTATTATTTGTTCTAGCCAGATAACTTGTTGCCTAATAACTTTACCAGATTTGATGGTATTTGTTGGTTAGGGCTTGATTCTACATGTTTAGTCTGTATTGGCAGATAACTTGACCCTAGCCTGTTTGATTCTACATATTTACTAATTCACTTGGTGGCCTTTTTGTTGAACTGATTGCAACATATTTACTAATTCACTTGGTGGCCTGTTTGTTGAACTGATTACTAATTCACTTGGTGGCCTGTTTTAAGGTAATAATTAAATCTGTTATGTTTATTTTCATCTTTTTCTGTCTTCTTTCATCCCTTTTATGCATTGTTTATGTTATATTTATTATGTATTGTGTGATAGGTAATAAGTCTCCTTGCTTATGTATTTTTTCTGTATTGTGCTATATACTTGTGTTATCCTGAATTGCTAGCATACATGCTCTCTAAATTTTATGACGCCCTTCATGTAGATGGATGCAAATGAAATAAGATCTTTAATTATTAAAGTTGTTGCTCTAGCTGTTGCTACATTTTATTATATTTTGATTGTGAGGGGGGAGATGAAACGAAAACGGGTTTCATATGCCCCAATGATTGATATGGAAGTGAAACGAAATGACTACCTTTCTAGTATTTACCATAAAGATGACACGAGTTGTTTGGGCATGCTAAGATTGAGGAGAGCACCATTCTTTTTGTTGTGTGATACACTGAAACAAAGAGGCCTTCTTTCTGATAGTATCCATTGTTGTGTTGAGGAACAAGTAGCGATGTTCCTTCACGCAATTGGCCACAACGAGAGGAATGCTGTTGTAGGGAAAAATTTCAAGAGATCAAGGGAAACTGTCAGTCGCTACTTTAAGTTAGTACTCTGTGCTATCGGTGAACTTCGTGATGACCTTATTAGGCCTCCATCTCTTGAAACTTCAGCCAAAATCCTTGGAAGTCCTCGATGGTATCCTTACTTTGAGGTCTGGTCTAGGCACAATAAATGGTTTTTGAGTTGCACATAATCGTATTCTTACTTCTCATCAAGTTAAAATTATAATGTAGAACTGTATTGGTGCAATTGATGGTACACACATACGAGCTAGTGTCCCCAAGTCTCGTGAGGCTGCTTTTCGAGGTAGAAAGAGTTTCACAACCCAAAATGTGATGGCCGCGGTAGACTTTGACCTTCGCTTCACATATGTGCTAGCTGTTTGGGAGGGTTCGGCACATGATGCCATCATTCTAGTCGATGCCTTACAAAGGCAGAATGGTCTTGTCGTCCCTAAAGGTAATATTCTGTAACGATTCCACTTAAAATGTGCACCACCATAAGATAGATCATTCCCTAACGATGTTATCATGCCATCATGGTATTGTAGGAAAATATTACCTGGTTGATTGTGGTTATGGTGCAAAACCGGGGTTCTTACCACCTTTTCGCGGTGTCCGATACCACTTAAAAGAGTGGGGGTAATGATAACATGCCAGAAAATGAGAAGGAATTATTTAATTTAAGGCATTCACAACTACGGGTCACTGTTGAGCGTGCCTTTGGATCCCTGAAGAACCGTTTTAAGTTTCTTGATGATGCTCGACCTTTCTTTCCTTTCAAAACACAAGTAGATGTTGTCCTTGCATGTTGCATCCTCCACAATTGGATATTATCGCATGGGGCAGATTTTTTCTCCCACCTGAGGAAGCATGGACAACAAACCAACCTTCTAGTTCAACAAGTTCCCATCAGGAGCAAGTACAAGAAAACAGACAATGGGTTCAGTGGAGGCAGCAACGTGCAAATTGGATGTGGGAAACTAGAGCAGCTTCCAATGTACAAGAAAACTAGAGCATAAATTGAAAAATGGCATCATTCTTTGGATGTGAGATATTTTGTTGTTTTGTCTATTTGCTCATTTGCTTAGATGTGATATATATTCTCAAATGTTCTAATATTGTAGGGAGATGGATGATGTCCAAGAAATTGAACAAAGGTCCCAACCACAAATTTTTTGGACACAAGAAATGTCTGCATGTGCTTTGAAATATTTGGCCTAGTTGGTTGCTGATGGAATTCGAGTAGACAAAGGTTTCAAAAGCTCGCACTATAATCAATGTGCAAGTGGTGAAGGAAAGATTTCAGGTTCAAGTTTCTGGTTCTCAAGTTACTAATCATCTTAAGACATGGAGAACTCGCTGGTCAAACATATGCAATTATAAGAAGATTAGCTCAGCCCATTTTGATGAGCAAACTGGAACAATATTGCTTGATGAGAAGAACTACTTGGAACGGGTGCAGGTGTGTATGATTTGTTAGAATGTTTTACAGTTGCTATAGCAGTAAGCTGTTTTACTGTCTTACAATTTATGTTTTATTGTTACTATAATCTGTTTTATAGTGTCTACAAAATGCTATAGCTATTTCAGATTTTACAATTTTTGTAAACAATATTGCTTAATTTGAATCTATACATTATTTCAGAAAAACCATTCGAAGCTAAATTTTTCAACAAGCCACTTGAGAACTACCATTACATGGCTGTCATATTTGGGAATCAACAAGCAACTGGACTGTTTGCAAAATGCACCAGTGATCCCCTAGGTTTCGACACATCTGAAAGTGCAGGTACATATGATGTGGGTTATTCTAGAGACTTGGCTGGTCATGAGAGTAACAAAGCAAGTCGAACTCGTGATAGTGGAGAATCATTGAACCCAAGTGGTCCAATTCGTGATGGTGGAGACTCATCTACTCGAAGTGGTGCAAGAAGGAAGAGAGGGCGCATGATGATGGAAGATGAGGATCCATTGATATGCACTGTCACTGAAGCTTTTAAGACTCTTTCAGATGCAATCAAGCAGTCAGCACCACAACCACGTCCGATAATCCCACCCAACCTATGGACTATGATGAAACATATTCTTGTCTTTGAAAGAGAACATATAGCACACTACTATGGCTACTTGTGTGAGAATCCAGCCCTTGCTTATGCCTTTCTAGAGATGGGACTAGTTGATCAAATGGTATGGGTGTCTAGGTACATCAAGAGTCATCTTTCTAATTGATGCATCAAAAAAGCAGATTAGCCTAAAACTTGTATCTGAAACTTTTTAGTTATTTCTATGATGGATGGCGTCTCTGAAACTTCTCTTTGAACATTGATATGTATGCTGGATAACTTCTCAATTTTATTTATATGCTGGATAATGTTGAATATGTATGTTGGATAAATTCTCAGTTTTTAATGTATGTTGGATAATGCTGGATGAAATTGTATGCTGGATAAGTACTCGTGAAGATACAAGTTTCAATTTTTAGTTTTATCTATGTTATAACTTTCAATTTTTATGTATGTTGGATAAAAATGCAACCTTTTTGGTGTGGTGAGTGAAAGCAGATTGAGCGTCGCTTGATGACCTGCTTCCTCAAAACAAACAAAAAATGGATTCACCTCATTTCTTTAACAAACATAAAGAAAAAACCATCCAATCCTGTGAGGAATGAATCCATTCCGGATCGGCTGGTTCCGGATGGAGCCAATCCCCTAACCAAACACGCCGTAAGTACCCGGACTTTCTCTCCTCTTAGATGAGTAGAATTTAAATACGAATAGATAATATGTATACCATTTACGCCCTACAGTCCATGAATAGCAGTGGCTGGTTCGTCAATCCGGCTTGGCAGCTATTCCAGCTGAGAGCAGGCCAGGAACACATCGCACGATCCGATGGACTTGTGCCGGCAGCATCAAAGAGAAGAGCAGCGTCGGCCTATCAAGTAGCAGATCTTAATCCGGAAGATCTCGTCGAAGTCGAACTCCCTCAACGCCATCCGGGTGTTCCCGCACTTGATGCTATCTCCAGCAGCTTACCCATCTTCATACCTATATTCAAACTCCACTCTACAAATAGTATAAAACAACACTTTTGGGTTCTTTAGTGTGTCCGAGTGCAGCAGCTTGCCGCAGGCTGGAGAACCCGTGGAATGCCACAACGTGCAGAGTACGCTGACGAAGGGGCTTTGTTCGACGCGCACTACCCACTTGGTGTACGCACTACACACCCAGCACAAGGCAACAACGTCCCACGGTCAGGTCCACCATCGCCAAGGGCTCACCCCCGCGACGGAGCCCCGAAGCCGTGGATTGCTCCTCATCGCGCCGAGGTCCTGCGCACGCTGGCTAGCGAGTGTCCGCGCGTTCGACGCCATGTCCTTCCGTCCATGGCTGCAGCCCAACGCCGAGATACGGCTCGCCCATTGCATCACGAGCCTTGTTGAGCTATTTCTATGCCTCATGGATTTAGAAGGAATTAAGAACAATATGAAGTATCTTGACTTGCTATGAATTGAAACACACCCGATCTTCTCTAATTTATATGGATTTTTATGCAACCGAACGAGCCTAACATGAATACCTCAACATCCATGTTTCTAGATCACACGCGGTTTCAACGAGCCAATACCGAGAACTGGCCAATGCACGCTACACTGCATGCCAACAAACTTCAACCCTTCAGGGTAGAGAATCAAGTGAAAAAAACGCGAAGGGCAGAAGCGACATCGGCAGCTATCGGGCACTCTAGCTTAAGGCGGAGCAGGTGGTCGTGGCCCTGCTGCCGGCAGCGGCACGGATGCCGTTGCTCCTGTCGGGCGTCCTTCTGAGGAGCACGACGCACTCGGAGTCGTGGCGGTACGTCAGCCGGACCAGGCTCCCCACCACTCGGTACCGGGACCGCGCCCTGACCGTGACGGTGAGTGGCAGGCCGTGGCTGGACTCGAGCAGGTCCTGCATGCCCCGCCCCGCCGCGTACATGGGCTTGTCCTGCGCCGCCACAAAGAGCCTCACCGTCGAGGTGCCGCGCGGTCCGACGTCGTGTGACCAGCCGTCTCCCTGCAAGAACACGCACGGGACGGCTTAATTAATCTTGCCGGCCTTGTAGTGACAGCCTCAGCTTGTCGGTTAATCGATCGAGACGAGAGATCGAGCACGAGGCGTGCCTGTGAGGTCGCGAAGACGAACCGGCCGAAGGACATCTCGAGCCGCGGCGGGCCGACGCGCAGCGTGAAGACCTTGGAGTGGTTCTCGACCGCCATGTCCACGGAGGAGTTGCAGTTGAGGAAGCTGGTCTCCACGCCGGAGCCGTCCAGCCCTTCCCCCAGCGCGAACCGCTGGACCTTGCCCACCCTGAAGGACACCCGGGGGTGCCGCGGCCTGGTGGCCAGGACGAAGACGAGCAGCGCCAACGCCGCGCTGGCCGCCACCCTCCACGCCACCTGGAACGCGATGCAGCAGCAGGGGGCCTCCGGGTCCAGCTTCACGTACCTCCACGCCCCGCTCCTCTGGGCCTCGCCGTCCGCGTCGTCGTCGCCATCGTCGTGGCGGCCTGACGACCGCCCCGACAGCGCATGCCGCCGGCGGCCGGGCTTCTTGTCACCGACCGGGAAGGAGCTGTTGGATCCGCGCGAGGAGGAGTAGCGGGACAGGGTCAGGCGCGAGGCCTCCTCGTGGTCGTGCTCGTGGTCGCGGCCGTCGCTGGAGTGGCGGGCGTCCGCGTCGTGGTGGAGGTTCGGGAACGGGGAGAGGATGAGCGCCATGGAGTCGGACGCCGGGTGGCTCAGCGTGTGCGACGCCGCGGAGGGGCTCTGCACGTAGTAGTGAGCGCACGGGGACGGATGGAAGAGTGGCAGCTCATGGTCGTCCGCGCCATTGCCCGCAGGTGCCATCACCACGTCTTTGTTCCAAGTTGCGCGCGCGTCGATAACTTGCTATGGTGCTGATTGGTTGCCGCGGCTTGCCTTGGTGATCGGTTTATGTAGGAACGAAAGGCATGTTTGAAGCTTCATGTCAATGATTTTTGCTGGCTGCAGTGCCTCAGCCTTTTTATGCACACTGTTTACCATTTGTTTGGTTAAAAGAGCTGGCCACATTTTCTACAGTGTTTGAATGAAAGTCACACAGGAGCGACATGAACACCGGAGAATTTTTTGTGACGGCATGATCCCAAAACATCAAGTGGACGATATCGTTCATGCCTCATTCTACTTTAATCTCAAACCAAATATATAGTTAGTAACTCCTTGATCGAGAGCCTTTTCTTTAAGTTAAAGGAAATGGACGGTGTTGCGATCGCCATATTAGCGCAGTCTACGCAGGAAGACGCAGAGGCGATTGTCTAGATGGACTACTAGAACAATATGGTCATGAGATCACACTCATGAGATCGCACGTCATGGTAGATACACTAATATACCTTAAATTTGTTAATAGGTTCTGATGTAAAATATAGGAACTCTATCTTAATACGGAAGGAGTAGAAGAAACAATAGTTATAGTCTGTTTTGTACGTGTGCTTTTACTGAAACCTTAGACCTTAACAGGGCTATATATATACATATGGTAGCTCTATGTTACAATCACCAATAGTCAGAGTAACGACAGTATCTCTATCCCTTGTGTGTTTGTGTTCTACTTTTATCTATTATGTAGAGGTTCTTCGCTTCAGATTAAAGCCAGATGTTCAGACTGTTGCATCTGCAATCGATAGAAACAAAATATTGTATAAACAGTAGAAGTCGGTACGGATTAAAACCAAACGAACAGGTTTTTGAGTGTTGACGAGGAAAGAAAATGTCTTAAAGGCAAACGACATGTTTCAGGACACATTATCAACACAACAAGCTCTACATTGACACCACCGTTGAAGATGTCGCCGATCTTCAACGTCGATGCTCATGTCAATGTTCTATTTGTGTGTCTGATGACCGATAAATCTAGTATCGAGTTACCCATAGTAAAAATTGGTAGGCTTCAACGTAAACATAATCTGATGAAGAATGCGAGACAATGATTTATACAGGCTTCAACTATTAGATAGCGTAATACCCTGTATACTGTGTGGCGTAATGACTTGCGTTGGATTGCCCATTATAATGTATTACCGTTAGAGTACCCCTACATTTGTTTATATAGTACAAAGGACAAACGTGCAAGCCGAGTTCTAGAGATTAATGCAGCGACGACGGCAGAGGGCAGTTGACACCTCTAACTACGAGACCACCAACCGGCCGGCGCACCGCCACCCCAAGCAGCGGCGAGACAGCCCAGTGACGACGGAGCCAATCCAAAAGTGGAGCGTGCCCAAGCTTCGGTTTTGGGATTACTCCGGCACTGCTTGAGAGAGATGGAAATTTTCATAACAAGACTTTTTGCTTGTGTGGATATTAATTATGACCTCAGAACAATTAATACTGTTACTTTGACGAATGACAGGCATGATTTGATAGAGTAGTCCGATTGGTATGGTGGCAAATAATGCGCATGATGCAACGCACTTAGCAGTGGAACGGAGCAAAGTGATGAGTACGCACACGCCGCAGTTCATGGGCCTCGCCTTCTCTTAGCTCACTGAAATTCTGAGTACCTCCACGGCTTATACACACGCTCTAATCATAATTGCCAAAACACTCTAGGCCGGCTCCCACTTCGAGTAGGTATAATTAACCATGAACATACCAGCGAGGGCGGCTATATGGGGTCAGACCGGAATCATGGCAACCAAGCATGCATGGAGGATCGATTTCGGTGGATAATTTAACTGAAAATCATGGCTATATTGGCTAGGCATGCAGATAGATATAGATCTTCTTCGAGCATGAAACACAAGGTCTCCGTTTTATATACTACTCTTGGCTTAGGTTGAGTTTTAGTTGTCTATAGCATCTTACTCATCATATCTTCTATTTCAAACATAACTCTATAAATAGTGCAGTCTACAGTGCAAAACAATACAATGTATAATGTAAAAACAGTGTTTTGCCATATGAGCAAGCTGCTAGAAACGGTCTTATGGTGCATAGATATAAAACTTAAAGGTGATTGGCGGTGAAGATAAAGACCAATCATGTTCGTGTTGATGCCTTGCTAGATTGAGAACGGAGGAAGACATATACTGAGGATTAGACTGAGGGACTAGTCATCGATAAGAGGAGAAATACATATAGCTAACCATGTTGACTAAGTCAAAATTGTGGCCGATCAAATCAAGTGGAGATCCCAAGTGACTTAATGGTCGAAGGTTGAGTACTCGCAACGTCGAAATCGTGGAGAGAGCGTGTCAAATATACTCCTCGCGAAGGTACTGGTGGCAAGATTCATAAAGAGCCTAGGCTAGTCTATGAACGACTACATATACATATATAAAGACATGTATAAATTTATTCATCACCGACATTTTTTACTGGATACGTTACCTAATACACGTGCAAACATTTAAAAATAAGAGCATAACTTCTAAAAATGTTCGCAGAAGTAGAAGATTTTGAATGGTTTGCACTCCAAAAGTACTATGCATAATATATTATAATTTATAAAAATAAACCCTGCAATATAAATGTATATGATTAGCACATCATAGATCATGAAAGTTTGAACAATTTATTTAAGTTGAGTAGTTGAAGTATTGAAACAAGGTTTCATGTCCTAGTCACACTTAATGTCCATATAAAAACACATTAAATAGTACAAATCTACAGGAAGAAAAACATCGAACAGACGATAGCTCTTTACAGGATTTTGGATTAGACTTGGAGCCTTTGAGTAGAACTGCAAATGCTAACGCAGGCGTCACCGACCGTCGCTTATCGAGGCCCAAGAGGCGACAACAGGACGAGCCGAGGTCCAACGCCGCTGTAGCGCGTGCGCGAGGAGGGAAAGCCAAACATCACGTATGAAATCAGCAAGCAGCGCTCCCAACAATCAGCGTATATAGGGCATGTTTGGTTCAACTTTTTTTCCAATGAGCTTTTCGGAGAATCTGACTGTGGAGAGGATCTAAGTATCGTGGGGATTACGTCCGGAAGAAGATGAATATGTCGTAGGGTTTAGGATCTAGGAAGTGAAAGATTTCTCTAATCAGGACGACTCGGTCGATTGTGTGCTCACGTTGATTTTGGACTATTTTCATCAAAGTGATTCTCTCACAAGCAAGCTAAAAAGTTAGGAGTTTGGTAGTCCCCCGCAGCTTTTGTTGACCAGAATATGGATTTAAGCTGAAACAAATGGGTCATAATTTGTAGCAAGCGACGTTTGGGCCATGGTCTCGCCACGGCCTGTGCCATAGCAGCAGACCTATGATCATATGTGCAGGCGTCAAGGTGTGCAACTTGTGTTTTATCCAATACAAATGATAGGATACGGGTCTATCGAGCCATTGTCAACAGAAACAAGAGTCATGTGTCCGTCCGCCCCACCCGGGAGGTGGGTCTTCCACTAGTGTCATGGTAAAGATTGCATCGAGACGAAGCAAAGTCGTGAAGAGCTCGTGACTCTCGAATGCATAGATCTTGAGTTAGATCATTTTATCCTTGGGTTAAGTGGTTTAACCAAGATATATAAATATAAGCGTGAGTTGAAAATGTGTAATTGATTAGATAGGAGGATGCCCAACCAGCCCATCTCTTCAATTTTCATTTTCTAGCGCAAGAGTCTAGTTGTAGTAGTTTTGATCTTTCATTTAGTTTTAACTGTTGAGATCCGAGAGTGATTGCTCTGCTCTGTAAGGTTTTCTCTATAAGTTTCAGATCTGGTTGGTGTTGAAATTAAGTAATTTTTCCTCTGAATTGAATATGAGTTCCTTTACTAATGTTTGATTCATTTTTTCTCTCTGGTTTCCCTCTCTTCACTTTTTTATGGATTTGTGTTCCAATATTTTTGGGTTGCTTTGGTTGGATGGATACGGGTCAAGACCTTTGAAAATCATCCCTATGGAAATAGTTTGGTAGATTACTCGCGAGCACGCAGCTTCATATCTTTTGAAGCAATTTTTTTAAAAAAAAACTCATTTTTGAGTTCTTCGAGATGTTGATGCTCTGATGATATCATTCCAACACTCCTAGTGCAAAGTTTGAAATCAATTGGAATTGATTTGAATAAGTTTGGATCATTGGATTAAATTTTCTAACGTGCAGTTTGTCAATACCGTATGATCCGGTGTGAATTTCTATTGATCCAATACGAATACTCTAGGATTTTGAGCTTATCTTTTTATGAGATATTCTATATGGTGCTGTGAGTGTGTGATTCAAAATTTTTATGGGTTTTTATACTGTTTAATGATGTTTTAAGCTTGCTGAAAACCGTTGGACTGAATTCTCAGGGAGGTCCGATATTCATATCGAAGGATCCGATATTGCACCCTGAGCAGGTTCATTTTACTCTGCATTTTGTAAGGCCTTTTTGTGGTTCTTTCCCTTCCCAATTTCAATCTTTTTCGCTATGTTCTCTAAGCTTTTTAGTGCATCTAGCCATCAATTAGCATATCGATGGGTTTTGGACTTTTGGTGGGCTCTCCGCTGTTATTTGCTTCGCTCGGATGTCTTTGCACTTTTGGCAGGCCTGCTTGATAATAACAACGTAAATGACATGCCTGTGCCACACGCCATGATGCGTCATCATGGGCAACAATTGTGGTGCATGTGGTTCGCTCCGATCCGGCGACGAGTGCCTTAGATGGCAAGGCAGCAGTTGCAAGTGTGCATGCACAACTGATGATATAACTGGGAAAAACAAATGACTTTCACTTGCCTCATGAGTCGTCATCATCTTTTTCAATGATGGCAGCGCGTCGAAGTAAGCTCCAACATGTGAAGCTGGGCCTCGGTTTAGCCCATCTCGAATTGGCTCGTAAAAAAACTGCGTGGAGCACTGGGCTAAGAACTCCGTGGCTCTCACGAGGGATTTGGCCCGCAGTGAACAACGCAGCCCGGCCCACTCTCCTAGTACTCAACACCCAGCCCAGGCTCTCCAGTGGGGTCCCACCCGCTGACACCTCTTCCAGGACTCCGGCCGCGAGGCAACGAGCCTCCCTCCCAGCCGAGAAATTTGCCATTATGGAGATCTTCACGTGCGGCTTCGACATTTTGGAGGCGTAGGCGAGGGATTCGCTCTTATGGAAAAATTGGGGACAACCCACACTCCAAAATGGACTGGACCACGACATTACACGGTAACTTAAACGATTACTGTCGTTGATGCTCACGTCGTTTTGATCCGTTACCTTTCTCCTTGCAGCCGCCGTTTAGTTTCTCCTATTCTCTTCCGATATCTCTTCTCTTCCTGCCCCAGAAACCCTAGCCGCCGCACCTTAGGCGCCTCACCCAAATCGCAGAGATGGATAGCACAGCTCCGGTCGTCGCTGTTGCAGAAGCTGTTGATGCTGCTCGTGCTGCGGCTGTTGCAGCTGCGGAGGCGAGATGTGCGGCGTTGGTTGCTGAGAAGGAGGCGCGTGCGGCTGTTGAATATGCCACCATTGCCGCAGATAAGGTTAACCTGGCCGTCTCTGCTGTGAATTATCGAAGATTTGTTGAAGACGACTCCACGGTGGAATCACAGGTGACTGATTTTTTCTCTCTTATTTTGCTGCATAGGGTACATGGCTGTTGTTCTTTCTAGTTAGGGTTAGTTCTTCACAAGCATGGTAATTAGTTCTTCATAGGGTACATGGTTGTTGTTCTCTGGTAATTATGTCGTCCACTGGACCAACAAGTAGTTGAATGTTGTACAGGAACATGTTGATTTGAAGTATCATATTAGCATCAAGAACTCACTGCGATATGCCATTCAAGAGATGAGGAGGCAAAGTTCACTTTTACAAAATATGAATAGGTTGTGTTGTAGCATCCCAGAAGTTGAAGGGGGTAAGGTTGGAAAGCTTGCTGGCCATTTGAAGGAAGTGTGCAAGAGTCTCGAGAAGACTTCAATTGTGTGTGAAGAAGATCTAGAGAACAAATGTCCTGGTTGGGACCTTGATCATCCCCCTTCAGATGTTGATGACAACTCTCACCCTTCTGATTTTGAGGACCAAGTGGATGGATATGTGTCAGAAGATCCGGAGCTGTGGGAAATGGTTTTTGAAGACATGAAGTGGGAGCAGAACAAAGTGCCTGTCTCTTTGTTCGAGCATTGTCGTATTATGGGCTACGACTACGACCAGATGTTTGATCGCGAGACGAAATGAATCTTCTGTGATTGTATCTTTTGTGGTCATGAGATGAACTTGTAACCAGTTTTCTCATGAGATGAACTTGTAACTGGCTATGTAGGCTTTTGTGATGTCAAGACTTTTGTGATGTCAAGACTATGTGATGTGCTTGTGTTTATGTAAGACTCTCTATGTACTGAAGACTATCTATGCAGTTAATGTATTAGTGTGTTCAGTTATTTTATTATTGTGTTCACTTAATTCTGGGCAACTGCTTCTGGTTCACTTAATTCTCTATGTTCTGGGCAACTGCTTCTGGTTCACTTAGTTCTGGGCACCCATGTTAGCTTGCTGTTTGCTTCTGGGAACTGTTTGCTTCTGCTTCTGCTTGTTTACTTCTGGGAACTGTTTGCTATGTACTTCTGGGAGCAGCGTGCTTCTGGGGACTGGGCTCACAGCTCACTTTCTGGGAACGCAGCAAGGCTAACATGGGTGCCCAGAAAGTTCCTTACGACTAGTTCCCAGAAATTACTGCTTGCTTGCGACTACTCATCGAAGAAAAGGCTAACTTGCTGTTTTCCCACAAAGCTTACATGCTGGTTTGTTTCTGGGAACTGCTTCTGGGCACGCAGACAGTTAGCAAGCAGAACTGGGCACCCAGAAATTTTTCTGGGAACTGCTTGTTTGTTTTTCTGGGCACGCAGACAGTTAGCAAGCAGTATTTTTTCTCAGAAGCAGTTCCCAAAAATTTTGTGGGAACACAGCAAGCAGTAATTTTTCTCAGAAGCAGTTCCCAGTAATTTTTCCCAGAAATTTTGTGGGAACACAGCAAGCAGTATTTTTTCTCAGATTGCAGCAAGAAGGTGTGTTTTCCTAGATAGCAAACAGCAAGCACAGATGAGTTCATACAACAGTAGTCTTTCACAAACAGAGAATAATACATCAGTAGTCTCTCACAAACAGACACACATCTACGGACTTTGCGCAGCACGCTTCAAGTTTTTCCTCGGAGTAATTTTCTTGACGAGCCACTTGACACTTGTTGGTGGAGAACTAGGAGGAGTTTGCAAACAGACTACTGCTGCATCTTCAGCCGGCACACGGACTACTGCTGCATCTTCAGCCGGCACACGGACTACTACTGCACCATGGTCTGTTACAACTGTTTCTGCATCTTGAGTCGCCTCTGCATCACCAACAGCTTCTACATCTTCATTAGGACCACTAGGTTGTGATGTTGAAGTCCGCAACTCTTTCGGGATCCAATTTTTAGTGGTATTCTTCCTAGGCTTCCTCTTCCTACAAAGAAACAAAATATGTAAGTACTGACGACTCACAGAGGTCAATAAAATAAAAAATCAAGTTATAACCTTTTCTTTGTTCCATTTAAAGGGCACTTATAACTGGTTTTTCGATGACCTAGTTGACCACAGTTTGGGCAAGTGTACTGTCTTTTTATCTTTGATGTTCCTTGAGCAGTTTCTACGACCTTTCGTTTTTTCCCACTGCCACCCTCTAGACAGCTCTTGATTCTGTTTTTCCTTTGTCGACCAACCCCTCTTTTAGCCATTGGTGCACATACTTCATTTGCAAAATCCACCTTCGGCCAAAAAGAACGGTCACCAATTGGTGGAATCTTTCCCATGTAAGCTTTTCTAAACTTGTCAACAGAATAATAATCATCGACAAAGTTCTCCATACCAACATTCCTTACATCCTGGGCAATAATCACCGCCAATCCATGTTGACATGGTTTCCCTATGTGCTGCCACTCTTCACAAGAACATTGTCTCGACTCTGCCTTCACCACATGTTTTGTCAAACAATTTGTACTATCTCTCACTTCTGCCAAGTAATTGTCGCTTTTGACAATTGTCAAATGGCCCAACCCTCTAGTCTGAGCTTTCAATGTAGCCATAACAGATGGCAAGATCAGACCATGCAGTTTTTCACCAATCTTTCTCCTTCTATGAAACAACTCCATGGTCATCTCCCTAATCTTATCAGCTAAGTCACAAATTGGTAGGTCCTTATGATCCTTCACCCAGTTGTTAAACACCTCAGCCATGTTGTTTGTTATGTAATCACATTTAACAGATGGGTCGAAACCACTCCTATACCAAAGGAATTTGTGATGTTGATCCAAATATTCAGCTATCTTAGGAACACTTCTTACTTTGCTGACATGATGCTCAAACACTTCACTCCTATATGCCCTGGCAGCTGGATACATGTGTTCAGAACCTAAGTAGCTTTTGACATAATTGCCCATGAGATGTCGGAAGCACTCTCTCTTCTCAGCATGAGGGAAACAATGCGTCACTGCATGCATTAAGCCTTTTTGAGCGTCCGAACAAATAGCGAGTACTCCATGTTCTCCAACAGCCTTCTTCAATTGTGACATGAACCAAATCCAGTTATCTACTGTCTCTGATTGGAAAAATCCAAATGCTAAAGGATACATCCAATTATGCCCGTCAACACCGGTTGCTGAAGCAAGCTGGCCATTCCATCTACCATTAAGTGCGGTCGAGTCAACACTTAAGTACGGTCTACAACCATCCCTAAATCCTGAGATGCACGGACCTAGGGCACAAAAGAATCGGTTGAAATAGTACTTCCCATCCTCTAAAACCACATCAATCTCTACAATGCTATCAGGCTCCATAGCAAGTACTGCCTCCCGCCAAGAGAATAGTTGCTTGAAACTCTCCTCCCAACTGCCAAACAACTCTTTTAATGCCTTCTCCTTCCCCTTCCAAACTGTGTCGTAACCAATAGTCACATTGTGAACTCCTTGAAGTGTGTCTTGCAATTCCTTGGCACCCATCTGGGGTTTCTTCATGAGTAGTGGTAAAGCGTGAAAAGCTACCCATCCACAGCTTGGTGTAGTCGTCTTCCGCCTACCGCTGGATGTGCAAGTATGCGAATCATGCAAAACCGCAACCTGCAAAAATAGTCGAATCACAACTTTGTACACAAACAAACCCTAAAGTCACAACATAGCTATGAATTAACATACCACAATGGTTGGTAATCCTTTCTTTTCTTCTCGAGCATAAATCCTCCAATGACAATCACCACCTTTACAATATCCGACGTATCTGGTAGTCGAAGTTACTTCGATTCCAAGCTCGAACTCATGCTTTATGGCATATTGCCTCATAGCAATTCGAAATTCCTTCATATTGGGGAACAAACTACCAGGTTGCATTGACGGATTCATTTTATCATACATAACCCTCTTCTCATTTGGTAGGAAGTCCTCGCAAGGTTGGTCGTCACTATTGTCTCCAAATTTAATAGGCTCCGATTGATCCAAATTACTTGTACATCCTAAACCAGCTTCATCTCTTTTATTTTCCTTTGCCTTGTCCTCTTCATTCAATCCTAGTTCAGAATACATCTCCATCTCACTTGGAACATCTTGTCTCCCTTCGTCATCCCAAAAATCAGATAGTACAAAAGATTCCCAATCATTGACCTGCATGACTAAGTGATCTCACATACAATCCTAACCACACTATAGTGTACAAAAATGAAGCAAAACTAACCTTATTAGCAGTATTACCACCTAATGGAACTAGTCGTAAGGAACTTGAGCTAGGCGGTGAAGAAATTACGGCACCTGCCAATAATTCAACCAAAGATTTACAGCATCAATGCTTCAATGCACACGATTCATACCACAGCCGACCAATAATAAGTACCTTGAGGCGAAGAAATCACAATGTCTGCGTCATTATACAGCTCCAAATCGTCCATGCTGGACCCACTGAACAATGACAATGAGCTAAATCTGGTTGGGGTAGGGTACGACTGAGGGAGAGAAGTTCAATGAATGAAGAACAACAATCACAAACTCACGGGCGGCGCTGTTGAATCAGGTCCCAGACAGCGGCGACCGGCGTCCGTGCGGATCTCGCGTCGGTGGGGAGAGTGGGGGGATCTCTAGTGGGGGACGACGGAATCTGCGGGATAGCTCTCTGGTTCGCCTATGCTGCGAGCAGTGAGTTCACTGCTGCGAGATAGGAGAGACACCCGTGCGAGTGCGAGATAGGAGCGAGAGAGGAGAGAAGGAAGATGTCCGGCGTCCGTGCTAGAGAGGAGAAGGAGAGAACGGACACCTCGACGGCGCTAACGGCAATGGAGACGGCAAGGTATCAACGACACTAAGCGTTTAAGTTACCGTGTAATGTCGTGGTCCAGTCCATTTTAGAGTGTGGGTTGTCCCCAATTTTTCCATAAGAGCGAATCCCTCGCCTACGCCTCCAAAACGTCGAAGCCGCACGTGAAGATCTCCATAATGCCAAATTTCTCCTCCCAGCCAGGGAAGTCTGCTACTGCCTCCAGTCCCAGATCCACCCGTCTGTTCCGCCCCGCCGCGCGCACCATGGATCCCCCGCGGCGGCGGCTACCCGCCGCGCTCGTCGTCTTCCTCCTGCTCCTCGCCGCGGCCTCTCCCGTCGCGCGCGCGTGGAAGAAGGACGAGTTTCGCAACTGCAACCAGACGCCCTTCTGCAAGCGCGCTCGGACCCGCGCCCCGCACTCGCTCGACGCGCCGCTCTCCCTCGCCGCCAGCTCCCTGGCCATCTCCCCCGACGGCTCTATCTCCGCTGAGCTCTCCCACCCGTCCCGCCCGCGGCCCCTCGTGCTCCGCCTCTCTGCGCTGCCCCCGCACGCGCTGCGGCTCCAGATCGATGAGGACTACTCCACCGCCACGCCGCCGCACCGCCGGTTTCACGTCCCCGATGTCCTCCTCCCGGACCTCGAGGCCCGCACGCTCCACCTCCCCGAGCCCAAGACTGCCGCTGGCGTATCCACCGTTGCGCTCTCCTCCGACCTTGACGTCGTCGTTAGACACGATCCGTTCGAGCTTGCCGTCCGCCGTGCTGGGTCGGGCGATCCCGTGCTCTCCTTCAACTCCCACGGCCTCTTCGACTTCGAGCCGATGCGGGAGTCCAAGCCGGAGGACGACACGTGGGAGGAGCACTTCCGGAGTCACACCGACAAGCGCCCCCGCGGCCCGCAGTCCATCACCTTCGACCTCTCCTTCTATGGCGCGGACTTCGTCTACGGTCTCCCGGAGCACGGGTCCACCTCGCTCGCCCTCCGCCCCACCCGCGGCCCGGGGGTTGAGGAGTCCGAGCCCTACCGCCTCTTCAACCTTGATGTCTTCGAGTACCTCCACGAATCGCCCTTCGGTCTGTATGGCTCGATCCCCTTCATGATTGGGCATGGCGGCCGGGCGTCGTCTGGCTTCTTCTGGCTCAACGCAGCGGAGATGCAGATTGACGTGCTTGCACCAGGTTGGGATGGGGTCACTGACCATGAGAACGGGCGGATCGACACACTGTGGATGGCTGAGGCTGGTGTCATCGATGCATTCTTCTTTGTTGGTTCTGAGCCTAAGGATGTGATCAAGCAGTACATAAGTGTCACGGGCACACCTTCAATGCCACAACAGTTTGCTACTGCGTATCACCAATGCCGGTGGAACTACCGGGATGAGGCAGATGTTGACGGTGTAGATGCTGGTTTTGATGAGCATGATATTCCATATGATGTGCTCTGGCTCGACATTGAGCATACGGATGGCAAGCGGTACTTTACATGGGATCATTCTGCTTTCCCCAATCCAGAGGAGATGCAGCGAAAGATAGCAGATAAGGGGAGGAAGATGGTCACCATTGTGGATCCCCACATCAAGCGTGACAGTTCATTCCACCTCCACAAGGAGGCAACAGACAAGGGGTACTATGTGAAAGATGCGAATGGGAATGACTTTGATGGGTGGTGCTGGCCTGGATCATCATCCTATCCTGACATGTTGAATCCTGAGATACGTGAGTGGTGGGCTGACAAGTTCTCCTATGAAAATTACAAGGGATCAACTCCAACACTGTACATTTGGAATGATATGAATGAGCCATCTGTCTTCAATGGCCCCGAGGTATGTCATTTAATCGTGGTACCCTTGCATTCTCTTGTGAGTTGCGATGATGAAATATAGAGGCGAAAATGGGACCTGTGCATTCTTGGTAAACATTTTTCTTTCCTTGAATAGGTCACCATGCCCAGGGATGCAATGCATTATGGAGATGTTGAACACCGAGAATTGCATAATGCATATGGGTACTACTTTCATATGGCTACCGCAGATGGACTTCTCAAGCGAGGCGAGGGGAAAGATAGACCCTTTGTTTTGTCAAGGGCCTTCTTTGCTGGAAGTCAACGGTATGGTGCAGTTTGGACAGGCGACAACTCCGCAGACTGGGATCACTTGAAATCTTCTATCCCAATGGTCTTAACTCTTGGTCTTACTGGCTTGCCTTTCTCTGGTGGGTGGGACTACCTTGCTTCTTCGTTTCAGTAATCTTGATGCTAGAAACCTTACTGACATTTGAAGTTTCAACAGGCGCGGATATTGGTGGATTCTTTGGAAACCCAGAACCAGACCTATTGGTGCGTTGGTACCAAGTAGGAGCATTTTATCCTTTCTTTAGGGGTCATGCTCATCATGACACCAAGAGACGTGAGCCATGGTTATTTGGGTAATTCTTCAGATACTGTTGTTTTTGGAAGTTTTATCTTAAAGTTCTGTGACTTCTGTCCAACATGTCTGATGTTAGAGGGGAAGAAAAATCACATGATGTAACTTCATTCTTGTGATTTAGTTCTTTTAGATGTTTGGTATTTGGGAAACATAGATTCCAATCTTTTCAATACTAACATAATTTCCTTACTTTAGAGAGCGAAGAACTGCCATCATAAGGGAGGCGATACATATGCGGTATTCATTGTTGCCCTACTTCTACACGCTGTTCAGAGAGGCTAGTGTAAATGGCATTCCTGTCATGCGTCCTTTATGGTTAGAATTTCCTGACGATAAAGAAACTTATAACAATGGCGAGGCATTTATGGTGGGGCCCAGCCTTTTAGCTCAAGGAATATACGAAGAGGTATATAAAACTACATGCTTTTCATGGCTAATGAATAATTTGCTGAAATGAAATAATTTACCTGTTAAGACGTCAATCATCATGCAGGGCCAGAAATCAGTGTCGGTCTACCTTCCTGGGAAGGAGTCATGGTATGACTTGAGAAATGGATCTCCATACAAGGGAAGCGCGACACACAAGCTACAGGTTTTAGAAGATAGCATTCCCAGCTTCCAAAGGGCTGGTACAATTGTGCCAAGAAAGGACAGATTCAGACGCAGTTCTACTCAGATGGTGAATGATCCATACACTCTGGTATGTCAAACATGTTAATCCTATCCTATGTAAAAAATCATTTTATCTATTCAGTACACATCTTGTTCGTTGATTTAATTTGGTATAATTGTAGTTCCACCCACTCTTTTGTTTCCTTGATGCACAAATAATTTTTTACTTTGTTCAATCACAAAGATAGGTCCTTTTAGGATTCCTATCAGTAACTTCGACTAACAATACATGAAAAAGTTAGATTGATTAACTATTTAAGATAAGCGCCATTAGATTTTTCATAAGAAGCACTTCCGTAACATGTAACCATTTCATTTTATGTCATAGATTGCTAGTCAAAACCTTGTAAACTGTGTCAATGTATTAATTGACTTATATTTGTGGCTGATATTCTTGATAGTTTGTACTGGAGACAAGTTGTATATGAACCTCAGTAGCTTGCTATAGTTCTTGTTCTGGTGCTCAAATAATACATCCATTTTCAATGTTTGTTTAAGTTGTTATCAGATTCATTGGTTTGTTAGACAAGGGCAAAATTTATATCAGATTCCTGCTAGTTCCTGTTAGTTAAACTGGCCTTTTGGGTTGAAGTAGCTACCTACCGGTACAGTTTAATCTCTAGTATATCCAATCCAAATAAACTAATTAACTTCTGTTGTATTGCATTGATCAGGTGATAGCACTCAATAGCTCAGGTGCTGGAGAAGGCGAACTTTATGTGGATGACGGGAAAAGTTATGAGTACCAGCAAGGGGCATTCATCCATCGCCGATTTGTCTTTGCAGACAATAAGCTAACTTCATTCAATATTGGGCCTGACGATTTGGGCAAGAAATTTAGAAGTGATTGCGTGATTGAAAGAATTATAATCCTCGGTTTACGATCCGGAGTGAAGAAGGCTATTATTGAGCCTGGAAATCAAGAACTAGAAATTGAATCAGGGCCAATTAGTTTAAGGAGTGGTTCCAGCCCAGTCGCGCCAACAATCCGGAGGCCCAATGTTTGCATTGCAGACAGTTGGACTATAAGGATAGCATAAAAGGTAGGCCATTCACATCTGGATCCTGATGTCTGATGTCTTCTTTTGTCTGCTGTCAGGTTGCAAAATTAGGCCAGCCTTTAGAAGTTTAGTTGTGGCCTTGAAATATTTGCATGTAACTGGTACTTAAGCTGTTCCAACTGCCAATTTTGACATAAATACTTATATACATTGCTGATGTATATTGTAGCTTTGATACATGAGCATTTTATCTTGCAAAAATGATATACAGTTAGTCAGTTACAAATTCTCTGAGAACATGACAATCGAGTTCTTTTTTTATTTTTTATGTTTCTTTATCTGATGCTATAATGAGGGGTATAGCCTTTTATGTGTTTATTTATTTTTGCAAGATGTATCGGCTATATGCTGTCAAAGACTAGAAGGATTTCGTGTTCTTTCAGCATTATGTGTTCCTGATTATTGGTTGAAAGCCGATAGAGAGGGAGTGAGGGACAAATAACTGATGGGAGTTTTCGGGTATACACTACTATATGCTTAGTGGAGTATGGATTGTTATCAAATTGTCTGGTTAACGTTATCAAAGCATCCTGGACTGGCACTCAGAGGGACTCTGGTACTACACGTCTCTTTTATCGCTGTTATTTTGCTGCTTCCACGCAGTAAAACAGTTCTTGCAAGGTCTCATCAAACAGCTAAAAAAATAGCTTGCACAAAGGGGGGGAAAAGGAGAAAAGAATGGAGTTACTAGAGAGACACTTTACCGATGTATGGTATTAAACTGACATCCTGGCATGATACAACATAAATCAACGGAGCAACGTAAACTCTCCACGCAAGGCCACAAGTCAGACGATCAGGAGGGGATAGTCCCATAGCTACATCTACCTCCGATATCCGAAGCTTTAAACACCAGCAGAACACGTACTATACTTCGCTGATGCTACATGAGAGGCGCATGCGCAGCGCGGCGCAGCCTTATCTGTCAGCAGTGTGCCGCAGATCATCAGTTCCAAGCCAATCCATCATCAGTTCCGGAGAAACGTCCATGGTCCCCTCGCTGCCCCCATCCTCCAGGTGCTAGCTATGGTCCTCAGACTCATGTAGATCGTCAATGCGATCCATATACCGATGAATCCGTTATGCGCAGAAAGGTACAGCAGGCATGGTATCGACACAGACGCAACAGCAACCTGAAGATTCTCATTCAGGTCCATTTTCATTGTTGGGAAGAGTTTCAGAGTTGAAACCTGACTTTTTTATCAGAATGGGAGATGTGAAAAGAGTTTACCATGGAGTAAGCAGAGTATCTGTAGTCTGACGCTCCAAAGTTGATGCCATCAAACACGAAGGCCAGGGAATTGATGGTCTGCGTCCCGGCGACAAACTGAACCGAGATAAAAGATGTCTAATTCAGTGTCTGAATCTTGTGAAATGCTTGCGTATGGAGCGGCGTTGTTTCGATAGCCAGGCCAGGGCACGTCCTTACCGGGATGCCTCTGTGAATGACTTGGATCACGGGCACGTCGCTTGTGAAAATGCCAGCCCCGAACCTCATAGCAAGTCCCAGCACGACGGTGAGACCCATGCCCAGGACAATGCTCAGCTGCAAGGCAAAGAGGACCATTAGCACGGTATGACACCTGGGTTGCTGTTGCAGGAAAAGGGTTGACAAGGACCTGATACACACTGCTGTTCTATATTGTGACTTTACCTGCAACACACGGGATGTCGCGGCAGCGACCTTCTTACTGTCGTTCTTGGCGAACGCGCTTGCAAGCACCGCCTGCAGTCAGTCAACAACAGCAGGATTCAATTCGTGAGTCGTGACGCACCGTCTGGTTATGAACGAAGCTCACTACGCCGACTAGTCTAAAAAAAATGGTTGTAAACCTGACCTGTCCTGCCACGGCCAATCCATCGGCGAGAAGAGACGTGGCCAGCCAGAGCTGGCAGCAGATCTGGAAGCCTGCCATGACGGTGGGTCCATGGCGAGCGGCCAGGGACGCCGCCAGCGTGACGCAGAACGTCACCGCGACAACCCTTGCGAGCAGCAGGAATCCTGAAGCAGAAACAAAAAGTTCAATCTCCTTCCTGAGGGTAGATATTATTATCCGGGCTCTGGATTCCAACGGTATCTCACCACATCCAAGAAACCTCCCAAATTTCAGAGATTTAATGCTGGGTGGGATAACGTGAACTCGCTGGACGAGCCGGCACAGCAGTATCAACGTTATCATGTACCTGCAATAAGGGGAGAGAGAGAGAGAAAACAGAGAGAGGATAAGCTTATCATAGAAATAGAAAAGCTGTTATACTTTCTCTATCGGGGAAAGCAAGACGCGTGAGCAGTGTCTGAAACTCACTGAGAAACAACATGAGCAATAGCCGCACCAGTGACGCCCATATGGCAAACAAACATCAAAATCGGGTCCAGTATGATGTTCGCCGCGTCGCCAACCACTGAGAACAGAAAAGGGTTGTTAGGTTAGCAATGCCGGATGAGGTCTATCCCAAAGCCTTGCTAGTACTTCGGATTTTTTTTTTTTGCCAGATTTTTTGTGTGTGCTTACCAGTAGCGTATAACGGTGTCTTGGTGTCCTTGAACCCCCGGAAAACCCCTTGCATGGCCAGAGACAGCAGCACAGCGGGGGCACCAAGGGACCTTATCGTTAGGTAGCGCACCGCAGGCCCTTGCATCGGGGATCCCTGAATCAACGACATCACAAACGAATTGAAAACATCATGTGGCGTATGAGAAAGGAAAAAAAAACAGGATGGCAAACTAAGCTTGAGCAAGGAACAGCACACTCACGGACTTAACACCCATGATGTTGAGCACGAATCTGGCCGAAAGGACCAGGAAGACGGCCTGAAGCAGGCCGAGAATGGAACCGACTATTAGCGCCGACGTGACCGACGGCACGTACCTCTTCTCGCACCGCCCTTGCCTGCCAGAGGGATCTGCTGCGCACTCCGTAGGGATACACGAGTTCACGCATTCTGCCATACCTGCAGGGCCTGGAAACAGAGCTCAGCATCATCATCGGACACATGCAGATGTAATTAACCGACACCTCAGAGTTCTGAAACCATATAGTGTATAGTACAGTATGTTCCGAGAACGAACAAAAAAAAAGGTACCAGATGCATGCAGATTGCTGGTCTCCGGATCAAAGCCCACGTGGGAGGCTTTCTCCACGTCCTCCTCCTGGCTGCTGTTTCCTCGGACGGCCTTACTGATGATCGCGTCTTCCTCCGCGACGAACGACGTTGTGACGCTAACGAGAGGGTAGATGCAGACCTTGGAGACTTGGTTAAATATGGCGATCGAAACGCCAACGGCGGCGATCTCCACCGAACCTGCCCATCGACCAATCGCACGCAGATTAGATTTAGCAGCACAGCACTCGCATTAGTATGTTCTAGCCCACTGATAATAACGATTCGACCAGAAGGGGAACGATAACCGTCTCGTCATCATCAGAGTCGAATGAGAAGGAGAACAAAACAGAAAGGATGCCGTTGGCGTATACGCTGTGAATAGGTCCTGTCTGGTGCAACCCATCAGTTGTGACGAGGAAACGGCAGGCCGCGTGGAGGAGGATTCAGGAAGAGGACGCTTTCAGCAGCATGCATGTACGTAGTATTGGTTCGGCCGGCTGTGCATAAAACTTGAAAGCTGAAAGGCACATTTTTCAGCAGGAATAATGGGGTCTGCTACTTTTGCCAAGACGACGAAAGAGGACACAGCGCCGCGCAGGAGTGGAGTGGGACGTGACATGGAAATGAGCTAACGGATATCTATCCATTCTCACAGCAACGACGTGCTAGCTAAGCTACGACGAATCAATCTTCGAACCATAGGCGTGCGGGTGCGGCGATGTTTCATCGGGGTTCAGTTCAGAGGGTTACTTACCTAAACGGCCGATGAACGCCGTGTCCACCAAAGAGGCGAGCGGATCCGCCGCCAACGCAAGCGACGCGGGCACCGCGATGCGCAGCACCTCCGACCCAAGCCCGTCCAGCTTGAAGACGCTCCTGTTTTCACCACCGCAACACAGGCATGTTTTCATCAGCGATCGTAACAGTGCAGTGCAATGCAACTGTGCACGAGCCACAAAAATAATAATAATAACAAGCGCACCTGATGTTCATGACGAAGAGGTGGAGCCCCGTCTTCCTCGGCCCGCAGGGCAGTAGCCCCGCCGCCGGCTCCGGCGGCGCGTCCCCCTGGATGACCGCCACACGCTTCTCGGCAGGCATGCTCGTCGCGGGAGCGGCGGCGGCGGCGGCGGCACCGTTGTCCTCCATGCTCCAAAACCAGGTGCTCAGCTAGCTAGACACGACGCTCCTTGCTTGCTTGCGCGCGCGCTCTCGCACCAGCGAGAGAGGGAGATGTCGGGGCAGCGGCGGAAGAAGACGCGCCCGTACTTATACGCCTCCCCGGCCGGCCCGTCGCGTGCGTTGCGGCGCTTGCTTGTTATCTGATCTGCCACACGGTGGAAAGGGATGGAGAGGCGGCCGGGTGTCAGTCGTCAGGCGCCGTGCATGGGACTATGGGAGGAGGACTTGGCGCGCTTTGTCGTCTCTGGCGGCCAGTTATCTTATCACAACGTACGTCGGTACGTGCAGCAACGAACCCGTCGTACGTACGTCCACCCTTTTTTCCAGTGCGCCGCGCGCCGTAGAGCGAAACCAGCCCGCGAGCGTACGTCGCCGCCGCCGTGTGCAGCGGAAGGCAAGGCCGGCCGGAGCCGAAAGCGCAACGTGACATCGGTTTAGCTGGCTTCCGTTGCGTGCCCGCAGATGAAACAAGTGACGCGCTTCACGGTTGGCCCTTGTTCTGTGTCATGAACCCCATACACTGATACGTACTTCGCCCGCCGTCCGCGATGGCCGGCGGCGGCGCCAGGCGCCAGCAGCACGGGACGAAGAAGTGACGAGCTCTGCTCTGGTCCTCCATGTTCTCCCGTAAAGGGCCGGGAATGGAGATGGTGGGGCGTTTATCCAAACGGGACGTTTGGATCTATTTATTTTGGAGTAATTTAAATTTACTTAGTAAATTAGTCTATTTAGTTTTGAAGTTGATATTCCACCATTTTTCAAACCTTAGATATAAGACTGTCTTAAATTAATGTGGTATAGAGTATGAGAAATGATTTTATGTATTAACGGGATATGTTTCTACTCTGTAATTTATAAGATATTGTTGGTCTCACTCATCTATAGTAAAACTATAAGAGCATCTCCAACAACGTGACCTATAAAAATGCCTTATAATTTAAAAATAAGTAAATTTTATAGAATTTAGGGCACCAACAAAACACTCCGCTCCAACAGTAAAGCCCCAAATTTAGATTATAGGGCAGCCCACTACGGTGTAGTATATTTGAGGCACTTGAGAGGGTGCCCTATAGTTTTTTGACAAAATTTGTTGAATTGAGGCACTGTTGGAGTTGTTTTTCCTGTGTAAAGCCCTATATTTCGATTTGAGGCATTAGTTTGAGTCATTGTTGGAGATGCTCTAACACATAAATATCCTCACATCATATTGCTAATAATAAAATATATTTCACATTAAACTATATTAGCTTAATTGATCTATGTCCAAATTACTATATTATTAGACATCCAAAATTGGATTGGAGGTACACTTTCCAAAGTTCCAAGTGCGAAAAAAAAACCCGAAGGGGAGCAGTATATCCAGTTGTCCATTATCCATATCTAACGGCCTAACCTACCCTACTCTGGCTACAACGGGTCATGGGCAACAGTATGCAGGGCAAGCTAACGACTTGTGGCGACATTTTTGACCAGGATCATATGGTATAGGATTACCGGATATGTTGTTGTGGTGGACTGGTGGGTGTGCCAGCGTACGTAGACGCGTGGGTACAAAACTAAAAATGCTCTCTAATAAAGATTCTTGAGTACTTGAGAACCTCAGTCCAATGGCGCGTGTTCATTTTTGGTCTACCTTAGCTTGTTCCTACGTGGTTACAGTGTATACGTGGGTAATTTAGAAATTTATTTACTAGCAAGAATATTTTTGTCGTAATGGCCGCACCGGTCCGCGCTGTTTCCTGGATCCGCCACCAATTTGACGTCCCATAATAGCAGCCGTTCTATCAACGGGTACACCAACTATTTCTAGTGCTTGCATATTGCATTGCAGCCAACGACACTTTTCTTTCTCTCTCTCTCTCTCTCTCTCTCTCTCTCTCTCTCTCTCTCTCTCTTCTGCTTTCTCTCTTTTAATACGCTCTAATAAAGAAATGTGGTACGTTGTGATAATACTAAGGCCATGTTTGGTTTCAATTAGTCTTAGGACTAAACATTAGTCCTAGGACTAAACTTTAGTCCCTACTTGTTTGGTTTTAGGGACTAAATAAATTCTAAAGTCATTAAATACATTGTCCAAAGACTCATTAATACCCTTAAAATACACTCATGTGGGCTTTTAGTCTCTTTTAGCACCTATGTGAAAGACTAAAGACTAAATCATTTTAGTCCATATTTTAGTCCTAGTGTTTGGCAAAAAAGGGACTAAATGAGACTAAAAAGTAGAGACTAATCTTTAGTCCCTCTAACCAAACACCCCCTAAGAAATCTGTTGCGAGCGAGTGTGCACTAAGGAGGGGAAAAAAAAACTAGAGACTAGCAAGCTAGGGCGCTGAGTTTTTCGAGATGTCATTTCCTCGCAAGTTCTACTAGTAGTCTACTAGTGCTTTAGTACATTTGTTTGCCCCCTTTTTTTCTCCTTTTGGCACGTCATGTTATTAAGATGGCAACCAGGAAAAGAGAGGTGAGTCCCTCTTGGCTCGTTCCAAGGGAGAGAAAAAAAAGGGTGAAAAAAAGAACCGCCATATCTTTTCCTCTCTCTCCGGCCACCTGGCATTTTTTGATTTCCAAACAGTGCTCCCATGAAATTTTGTTGTTCTATTACTATCTGTGTGCATGCGCGAGGAGTTGGAGCTATACTAGCCACTAGCTTCCTCTTATTCAAAACACATGCCGATTTAGAATCTCTGTCTGTAAAACTTTTAAGACCTAGACCAATACGTATGTTCATAACGTTTTATTATCCTACTTATAAGCTCATATTTTTCGTGAAAGGCATGTTGATGTCCTCAACAGCATGCATATTGAACTGGAGGGACTGTATCTAATTAAAATTTAAGTGCGTGAATTCATTCGAGACTGGAACAAGAAGAGATCGAGAGAAGGAGAAAGAAACAGAGAAAGGGCCGGCAAAACCCTGCATCGTCCCGAGAGTTGCCTGTCATGTTTTTTTTTTTTGTTTTACCAAGAAGGAAAAAAAATACTCTTGCTGGAACCACATTTTTCCAAGGGATTTCTATTTTCCCATAGAAAATTAGTTCATTTTTTCTTAGAATAATAAAAATCCCTTAGAAAAAGGTGGTTTCCAGACTAGCCCTAAGTGAACTAAAAACACACAGGGAAAAAAAATGTGAAGTAATAAACTATGTAATTTTTTCGCAAAGGAAAAGAAAGAAAAAACACTACCTATCTGACACCACTAACCGATCGTCCTATTAGTGCTGGCATGATATTAATCCACTAGCAGTTTGGAGCAACCACGGATGTAAATCATTGCAATATGATAAGGAAGTTAGTGGTAACTCTCCTTGTCGATGTGATTGGCGATGGAACACCTTGCTGATCTAGGATAAATATATATATAACTGGGATTGGACATCGAATTATTGAGTGGAATGATCATATATGGTGCTAATGATGTTTTGACCCTAGTCAGGAAAAAAAATAACAACAAGAGCAGTACGACCGACGTGCATGCATGGTGCGAAGAGCAATCAATCGGAAGGTTGCATCACGGTTTGTGTAACACTGCAAAATATAATTACCGTTTGGTGTGTCTCTTATTTGCATGCAACTTTAAAAAAAACATGCAAACAATAATATTCCACGCGGCGCCAAAGCCCAAAGGTGTGGTTTGCTAATGATGTTTTGACCCTATCTGCAGTGCAAATATTACTCCGAGAGGTTTGAGTGATTGGACAGTTATCAGATAAGATATGCACGTACATGAATTAGCATCTTATATATAAATATAAAAAAGGTATTGCATCTGTGTCCCCGGCATTTAAGAGACATATCGGAGACCGAGAGGTTTGAGTGAATGGACAATTATTAGATAAGCTATAATATACGGAGTAGTATTAGAGATGATCCTTGAACGCATTACCAGATTATTATTACGGAGTACCTATCTCCAGCGACCTGTCCAGACTCCCTTGTTTTAGTTTCCGCCATATATTTTTTTTCCCACATTATATTTTTAATTTTTATTTAAAAATGAACAATTACGACAAGTTAATTAACACAATTAATCCGCCGGAGTTTACACGGTTTGGATGCAAAAGCTGGTTTTCTCTATTTTAGTATACGGAATCTGTATATTTGGAACACGGTTTTGCATCTCCATTATTGTGCTGACAACATTGTCCATCTATATATATAGACGCGACCAATGTGTGGTTTGTAGACAATATGTTGCCGTAATCTGACACGTACCCCTTCCTCAAAGATCCGATCAAAATGCATGCAGCTAGCGCAAATGAGTGTTCCACTCGATCCTAGGCTGGCTGGCTTTCTGGCCTAGCTTTGATCTAGGTTTGCCGAATGGACGCTTAACTGTTTATATAGCAGCTCTCTAGAAGCATAAAAGCAGGGGGGAAAGAGTAGCAATCCGGTCCGTGTATCCAACAAAAGCTCCAAAATGCGAGCTGCGTCATGACCAACAGTTAAGCAGCTTTTAGAAAGAAAAAAAAACTATAAACATCGGCTTTTGGACGTGTGGTTGCAAGGAAACGAACAAAAGGGCGTTGACGCCGGGCCACATTTTTTACGTACATTTGCGTGGCGTCTAGAGCCTACTAGCCCGCCGATCATCGGTTGCTTCTAAGTTCTAACTAACAACACCGACCTGACGTGCTTTCGATTTGTGGCAAACGGTGCGTCGTCGTCGTCTCCAGAAAACTGAACTGCATGTGAGCCGCGCGCGCCACTTGTTGTATACTAGCAGCGTTTGGAGTTTGGACGTGTGCCGAGAAAACATATATGTGCTACATAGTGTAATGTTATGAGTGGAGTATTTGAGACGACGTACGACGTGGTGCCTGACGATGAATGGCCCCGGACACTACAGCTGAAACTGAAAGGGGAGAACAACAACGCCAAGAGAGGAACAACGACGACACGCAGCTACGACGCACGCAAAGCAAAGCAAAGCCATGCATGTAGCCAGTTATTAGCTCACACCGCCCACCACGCACGCACGTTGAATGGTAATCTATTGCATGCATTGCACGCATATATATTAGCCCGTGTTTAAGGTTTCGTACTCGGCGCGAGGTACGTAAGTACATGCATAGGAGTGACTCCAGACTAGTAGTAGCCACGTAAATGACGATGTCGCCCAGCGAGACCGGTCGCTACTACCGTTCACCTCTACTAACTCCGTACGTTTCACTGGCCCGAGGCTAAGAAGCCGAGAACAGAAAACGCGCACGGCAGGCTGATGAATGGTGATGATGGATTGGTCGAAAGCTCAACGAACGTAACTGGAAGCAGAGGTGGGCATATGGGGGGGGGGGGGGGGGGGGGGGGCACGTACCTCCGGCCGGCGGGGTACGGTGGCCAGACGCCGCTTCTTTCTTTCTTTCTTTCTTTCTTTTCTCGCTGCTGCTGTTGTGATGCTCAGTTGCTTGCTGTGTGTTGCCTGATTGCCTCTATAAATAGGCGGCATGGAAAGGCAAAAGCACCATCCCTCCCTCCCTACGCCGTAACGCCAAGGCAGGCAAAGGCGACGGAGGTATAGGCGTGCGCGTGTACTTGCGGTCGCGCGACGGCTCGAGGGCCCGGCGGATTTCTTGGGCCGCCGCCGCAGCCTGTTTGGCAGAGCTGGACTGATGGAGTCCAGGCGGAGTCGCAATAGCGGGAGGGAGCAGAGAGGGGAGAAACACGCATTGTTTACTCGCGCCGCGTGGCCTCCACGAGCCCGCCGGCCTTTGTCGACCGCCCACGCCAGACCACCGCGCGCCGCTCCCCTCCCCGACGTGTCACCGCGCGGTTGGCCGCGTGGCGGGGGGGAGGGTCCCAATGCCAATGGGAGCGCGGCAATGTGCTGCGCGCGGGCTCCAGTATACAAACGCAGGATATTTCTTTTCCTTTTAGCTGCATGCTGCATGCATAGGCCGGCCACTTTGCACTCACTACCTGGGCAGGGCTGGTGCTCTCTTTGTTTCCTTTCTGTTTTGTTTCGAGAGGAAGGAGAAGAAGAAATAAAGGGAGGGGGGCCCACTGCGTGGCTTCGAGGCCGGCAATGGAAAGCCTGGCCCACGCCGCTATCGGCCTCCGGTTTCCGGCTTCGTCGTCGGAATGCTGATTGGGCCTGCTAGTGGAGAGGAGGAGCACTACCGTGTAGCTGTGTGTGGGTGGGAGTGGGAAGCCAGCCGTACGTACGTACGTGGGAATGTTAGGTTACGGAGAGAGGGAGGGAGAGAGACGGGAGTGGCAGGGAGACAGTGTGGTGCACGCGCCGAGCTATTTTTTTATTCGCCGCCGCCGAGACGGAGTAGTTGAAGGTCCACCGCCGACGCCGAGACGGGAGTTTAATTTGATAAGCTGGTGGTGTGGTTTTGCCTCTCGCGCGCCTGATGATGATGAATGGTTTGCTGTACATGCTGCTGGTAGTGGTAGTAATAACAAATATGCATATGCTTTCTCATCTTAGGCGAAGGCGGCACCATTCATGCCGCCGGCCAGTTCAGCGGCTGCTCATCCTAACATCTCCAACTCCTGCATAAGCTAGCCTCGCTACAACAACAACAACAACAACAAAGCCTTTTGTCCCAAGCACGTTGGGGTAGGCTAGAGATGAAACCCCGTATGAAAACCTCAAAGCTCAACCCTCAAAGAAAACAGGGGAAACAAAGGCAAAGGAGAACCGAAAACGACGAAACGGGGGAACACATAAAAGAGATAAAACCCACAAGAACCAGCAAGGTCTAAATGGGCACAAGAAAAGGTCAAACGATTAAGGAGGAAAAGCGGAACTATAAATCAAGGTTCTGGCACGTGAATTGCACACTTCCACCCCTTCCTATCCACGGCGAGCTCTTTATCAATATTCCACTCCTTCAGGTCCCTCTTCACTGCCTCTGTCCACGTCAAGGTTGGTCGACCTCTACCTCTCTTCACATTCTCGGGACGCCTAATTATTCCGATATGCACTGGTGCCTCTTCAGGTCTTCGTTGGATATGTCCAAACCATCTCAAACGATGTTGCATAAGCTTCTCCTCAATTGGCGCCACTCCTGCTCTCTCTCGTATGTCATCATTCCGGACTCGGTCTCTCCTTGTGTGGCCACATATCCAGCGCAACATACGCATCTCAACATAGGCGGAGTTATAAGCTAGCCTCGCTACCAAAAGAAATTGCAAGTGCTCATATCAACTCTTCTTCCCCTTTTGCATTGACAGGCCTGGGGAGGGGGCTTTCTATTGGCCAAGTGCAGGAATTCTCTTTTCCAAGTGTGTGCGGTGATGATGATGAGATGGGGTTGTGTTGTTCAGGGGCCGCCGGTGGACTAGTTTGTTCGTTCCAGCAGCGAGATACATGCATGGACTACCGGCTGTCCATGTCCTCGATTTCTCTTGTTGGCTCATCTCGAATGTAGAGAAAAATTAAAAAGCGTGATGTGGGAGGTGACATCTAGCGCACAAGCGAGCAAGGATATGATGGGGAAAATGTAAAGGCGGCGTACGTACACCTTTGAGAGAAGAGAAAAAGGCAGTTCCATTGTCGTGTTATGCTGTTCAGGAAATGTTTTCTCGGCACACTGTCAGTCAGTCAAAAAAAAAGTAACGGACACTTTTTAGGCCCTGTTTGGGAGAGCTTCACTTCAAGAATTTTAATTTTGTTCGAACTTCTTCAACCCAAACAGGTCCAGCTCCACGAGCTTTAGTTTTAAAAAAAATCGAAACTAGAGGCCCGTTTCATGAAATTCATGAAGCTCCTTAGAGGGTGCTTCAAAAACACTGTTTTTATATCTCCTCATGAAGCTGTACGAAAATTACCCACCATGCCACTGGTTACGCAACATACAATTTCCGTTCTCTCTGGCGACAACCCACTAATCATCAAGGGTAATCAAGGAAACCCACACAAATCAATTGTACTATAGAAGTTGGAGTCCATATACAAACCAAACGCTCCTGGAACTCACCTTAACAATTTGCTGGAGCTGTTTTATAGTGAAACTGGAAAACCAAAGCTGAAGTTTTTGAAGTGAAGCTCTCCCAAACAGGGCCTTAGTTTTTTTACGGTGTTGGGATGTTCAGAGATGGCGCCGATTTGCCGAATGAAAGCAGGCACAAAGGCCCGATCATGATGGTAAAGGGCGGCGCTGCATATGAGATGGAGGAAATCATGCTCTTGCGCTTGCGCCCCCAATGATTTCCTCCTGCGCTACCTGGACGGAAGCTGGTTTGAGCTCGAGCCTTTTGCTTTGGGGCCATTGGGCAACGGAGTTCACCGCTTCGTTCTACTACACGAAGGTGCGCTGCGTAACGGCGACCAGCGTTGACGTAGGCAACATGTGTTTTTCCACTTGCTCATCCGATCGGCAGCATGCCCTCCTGTTCCCAAAACGGCGAAACGGAGATGATAATTACTTGCAGCCCACGGCCGTAACTGGCGTAGGGATAATGGGCCAACGGCCCAAATGGAACTGGTCGACTTGCATCCTACCTAGAACCCCTTTCGAATATTATTTTTTATTAGCAATTTCCAAATCGTACTCCCGAATAAGGCTGCCTGAAACAAGGCACGCTTTCTGACGACTGACGGTACCACATACAATGCTTACATAGGCAATTCATGTTCCAGATTTGCACTTTGGGTTCTGAGTTTCTGATGCTAGTTGTTTGCTTGCTGCTACATCAGTGTTAGTCTAGGCGTTGTGAAAAAAAACACGCTGGTGGACACGCTAGCTACTTGTACTATGTGATTGGTTGTGGTATGGTAGCAGACTGGTCCGGCTTGGCCAGTATGTAAAGAGCCAAGCTCCTTATGTTCTGGCTAGATACATACGTAAACTTTTGTTTGGTTGTTTGCCTTAGTATATTCAGGTTAGATATAACTAGTGTTTGGTTGTTTGCATCAGATGCAAGATCAAATAAAATAAATAAATAAATCTTCAATATTTATATAACAAATATGGTCTAGTTTTGTATATAAAAATGTTAAGAACATATATCTAAAATCAGTTTAGTGATTGGATATTTGAACTAAGAGATATGGTAAAAAAAAAGTTAAAAGGAATATTTTTGGAATCCGTCTCATGGCAGAGAGGTGCATGCCGTCAACCTGCATCCGCTCAAACGCAGGTCACAGGCGTATGTAGCGAGCCTGGCCCGGCCTCTGAATTTACATGAGCTCAGCTTGGATACATAAATCACTCAACCAAACATGACATGCTTTGAAGATCCGCGGGTGCAGGTGCAGGCTAGGTGCAGCTAGCCAAACAGACCGGTATTGATCGTCTTAGTGCTAGAGCAAATATGAAGGGGTATACCTCTCTTGTGGATCTATAGATATGATATGTGGGTGGTGTTTATATGGTAAAAATTTGATTGTTATAACTAAATTTTTAAACTTTGGGGTGCATGTGCACCCACCGGCTACTAAGTAGCTTCGCCCCTGGATCGTCTGAGCCTCCGCTCCGATAGGCATAGTCTTGTCGTGGGTCGCTGCGAGCCGGCCGGGAGACGGCGGCTCGACGTACGTACGTACTCCTACATACAAGGTATAACTTCAAAATTCAGGTTGAACAAAACCCTGCCAGACTGCCAGACTGCCAGCCTGGCTCTGTCACTGACGTACAATTAACGGACCCCTGCCTAGCTGCCCTGCGCAGTCGCGGTCGCGGTCGCAGTCGCACGTCGCAGGCTTGCTGTTGCTGTCAATTCAAAACCGGCTTGCCGGCTGCTAGTAGCTGACCGCCGCCGCTGCGCCGCATGTGCGTCCAACTCCCGGGCTCCGACCAAACAACGAACCGGCTTGACGTTCTAGGAGGGAGATGAGAGAGAGAGAGACTACTCAGGCCACGTTCCGACGTTCGCAGCGTCGCGTTTTGAAACTGGCCGGGGACATGCAGCGTTGGGCTCGCCGCGCGCCGAGACGACACGGACCCGCTCCCGCCCCGCATGGTACTCGCGGCGGAGGAAGCGGACCGGGGTGAGCCCGAGGTCACGGGGCACGTACCCAGGCCGCAGCAGGCCGGCCGCGGGAACGGTGCCCAGGACGATGCCGAGAGCCCGAGACCGAACGGTGTGTGTGTGTGCGCCTGCGGCCGGCGCGGTTATTTATAATATAACAAAACAAAACAAAACAGCCACGGTTCATTACGACCCGGACTAGAGCTACGGGGCTCGCGCGGGTTTAAAATCTTCAAGGGTCCCATTGCCATGCCACGGGAAAAAAAAAGTGAAGTCTTCCTGCACCGGCTCCTCCGTGCAGGCCCACGGATGGAAGCGCCACGCACGCAGAGCGGCGCGGGACAAGTTACTGCTCTTGGTGGGCGTGACATGGCGCGGCCGGGCGCGTGGAAGCTACTACTGTTTTGTGGCACTGTCGCAAGCTCGAGGGTCCGTCGCCGCAGTGACGCTCGTGCGGTGTGCAGTGCACGCGAGGAGCAAGACCTCAGCACAAGGCGCGTACCGCGTACTCCTGAGTACGTACGTACGGGCGGGTGCGCAGCTCCTGTGTCGTGCACGGTCGGTAGGCCGGTAGACTTTGTTGTGTTCTAGGCGTGCGTCGTCGGCTCGTGATCACTTTTCATCACCACAAATCCACCGTCCACCGACGTTCAGCAGGGCAGTAGACGATGAGTAGGGGTGGTGGTGCTGTACGGTGTAGCGGCAAACATCACTGGTTCCAGAGATGTTTAGAAAATAGCATCCGTTTTTAATTATTTCGTAGAATAGCATCGGTTTCACTAAATTAATTTAGTAAACAACACTCTATCTATATTTTACATTTTTTTTATTGCTTACACCACTAGACCAAACTACCCCTATTCATTTCACATCCAATTTTTTATCTCTTCTGTCCATAAGAAAAACATAAATAGATAAAATATACAAGCTCTATTTTTATAGTGTTAAACATACAAATAGTCACATACTTTTTTACGAAAGGAGAAGTTTAGATTTAACTGTTGAACTTCAAACTTAGTTATCTTCAACATCGAGATATTATAAATTTAGACATACTTTGTTCAACGAAAGATCTTTGAATGTTCTTTTTCTGTTCCTTTTTATTTGACGTGGTTGTTTTTTCCAAAAACTTCAATCATTTGTCATATTAAAATAATAATATGTTCTATAGAAACTACTCTCTGCATCCCAAAATATAGTTTTGAAGTTCAATTGTTAAATCTAAACTTCCTCTTTTACAGAACATATGTGTGTTATTTGTATGTTTAACACTATTCTTAATCATATAAAAATAGTGCTCATACATTTTAATGTATTTATGTTGTTATTATGGACTGAATAGATAAAAAAGGTCCAAAAGGTCCAGAAATGATAGGGGCAATTTTGTCTATTTTCTTGTGAGGTGAGAAATAAAAGAATGGAAAATATAGATGGAGTGTTGTTTTTTGAATTCATTTGATGAAACTAGGGGTGAAAACGGTCGGAAACGATCGGTAAACACTAAAATCATTTTCGTTTTCATATTTTTCCTCGGAAACGGTAACTCCGGAAACGAAAACGACATCGGTAATTCGGAAACATCGGAAACGAAAGTTCGGTACGAAAATTACACCGGTTACGGTCGGAATCTAAAATTCAATCAGTAAAAACTTTAACATGTACCCTCAATTGACTTCAAAAAATCACGCAAGTCATACATTCATATAAAATTAGTAATAATATATAAGGTAGGAGGTCACAATAAATATATAAGGTAAGAAGTATACAATAATAAAATCATTATTATGCATTTAAATAAAGTAGAATCAAGATATGTATAATGATATGACACTGACATTCTATTTGTACCCCTAATACTTGGTATGGTCAATATAATTAGTGTCCTCTTAGTCCTTCTTAAGTTCTGGTGCAAATTATGAATATATGTATCAAGAGTAATAATAGATAAGAAAACATAAATAAGATTTATAAAAGTTTCAAACGATTCTAAATTATATATCATTAGATAGATCTTGATTTTAGAAAAATAATAAAATTAGTTTCACATTTTTCTAAGCTAAGATGAATTTATTATGAATTTAAAAAGGTCAGCTCAGATTTAATATTTTTCTGAAAAATACCGAATTTATTACCGCCGGTAAAATACCGGATGAAAATGGTAATTTCCGGAAACGGTCGAAAAAAGCCTAAACCGTTTCCGATTCCGATTTTTTATACCGATTTCGTTTCCGTATTTTCGATAACCGTTTCCGTTTATATCTAAATTTCGGTAAAATTTCGAAAACGATTCCCGATATCCGAAAATTACCGTTTCCATTTTCATCCCTAGATGAAACTGATGCTATTCTTTGAATTGCTTGAAAATGGGTGCTATTTTCTGAAAATTGTCTTAAAGTAGTGCTGTTTCGTAAATTTCCCCACTCGGCTACTCCTGCGCTCTCGCAGAGAGGAATACGAAGGATGTTCTGTCTCGACCCGGCCGTGCTACTGACAAACGGTGAATGACTGAATGAATGAGCGTGAAGTCGTGAAGACGAGAAGTGTACTGCCAACCTGCATGCTTCGGTGGCGCGTGCCAGCTGCATATGTGATGCTGGCTTACATGCGACCACTGAAGTAAATAGATGTTATCCTTGTTTGTAGTACTCTGTTTTCATAGTGCATGGTTCTAGGCTGAGGGACCCCACGGCTAAGGTTTACGTTTACTAGCCTTTCATACCATAATAATGAGCTGAACATGAGCTTTAGAAGGCTGATTGGTTGATGGTAAAAATTTGGTCGCTGGAACTTGGCTACCCTATAGTTTTAGCAGCTATTTAATTTGCTACCAAAATTCACTAACAACTCAAAACTAGTATGCCAATCAAGCACACGGTTGATCTTATTATTAACTCATCATGACTCTATGTTCAATTCTTTTGGAAACCGAACACCATTGAATGGATTGAAAGAGACTCCAAGATTTGATTGTATGTATACATTAGTTGATCTCTTTAGTAGGCTTAAGAGTCCAGTTTGTATTTTTTTAAGAAAAGTAATATTACATTTGTTATACTCCCTACGTTTTTTTTAGTTGTCGTTAAATAGTTTAATTTTGTACTATCCACCGTGAGTATGACACAAACAATTGTTTTTGAGAAAAAAAGCATTGCCACGAATTTTCGTGGTTGGTAGAGTAGAACAGAGCAGTACTCTTGAGAACAGAGACCGAAAGACTTTTTTCAAAATGACACTACTAGGGACTCGATGGCTGCTTTCTCGTAGCATGGGCCACTTGCTGCTGCTGCGACCTGCAACGCATGTCCCAGACCTCCGGCCCTGCACCAACTTGTCCGCACGATGCCCATCCCATCACCCGCTAGTCATTTGTTGCTCATCAATCGTTTGCTTGGCTGGGATGCTGCCGAATCGGAGCTCCAGCCCGGGCGTGGGGCAATCCAGTCATTTTCGCCGCGAAGATCCTTTCAAATCGTGGCTTCTCAGTTCTCACGGAAAACGAGAAACACCGCCTCCTTTCCTTTCACCCGTCGTGCACCCGGCCTTTTTTTTCCTCCCGACGCCTTCTCCCTCCGACCAACACCTTCCACAGACCCAAAGCCACCCGACCGTTGCCGCCTCATCACAGCCCGAGGAAAAGAGAAGCCCCTCGTCTCGTCCGTCAACATCCCTGTATCCACGCGCGCACGTTCACCGGCGGCCCCCCCTCTCTTTCCGTTCGGACCTCCTAGGCCTGAGCGGCCTCGATGTCGGCGCGGCGGGCGGCCAAGAGCCAGCACGCGGCGGCGACGCCGAGGATCATCAACTTCAACCTGGCGAGGAGGTCGGGTGGCGGGAGGCCCAGCCGGGCCGCGGGCCGCGCGCAGCCCCGCCCGCCGGCACCGCCGGCGGGGCCGGTCAACCTCGGCGCGCTGTTCGAGATGGAGCGCCGCGCGCGCGGGCTCGAGTCCGCGCCGGCGTCGCCGCCGTGCTCCCGGGCGGTGCTGCGGTCGCAGGAGGACGCCGAGGAACAGGAGGAGAAGTGGCGGTTTCAGGCGGAGATCCTCCGCGCCGAGTGCAACTTCCTCCGGATGGAGCGCGAGGTCGCGCTCCGCAAGCTCGACCGCCACCGCGGCCAGATGGAGGCCGCGCTCAAGTCCGCCGTCGAAACGCTCGTATCGGTAGTAATACACAACGACGACACAACACGCGTCACTCCGACTAGTCATCGCCTCAGTCAAAGTACTGCATGCCGTGCACCGACATGACATGATGATGTTCTGCTACCACAGGGTAGGAAGAAGATCGATGGGAAGGGCGACGTCGGCCTGGCGGCGACGCTGGACGAGGGGATCGAGGACCTCGAGGAGATGATGGAGGAGCTGCGCGTGGAGGAGAGCGGGAGGAGGGCGATGAGCGGTGTCCGTGAGCTGCAGCGGAGCCACGGCAGGAACTTCGATCGGCAGGCGTCCTCGCTCCGCCGCCGCCTCGAGAAGATGACGCCGGCCGACCCCGAGCCCTGCATCAAGGACATCCGCGAGATCGCCCTGCCCGTCCCTGCGCCACCGCCACCACCGGCCGAGCGAAGCGACGACGACGAACGCGTCCACGGCGCCAACACCCCCGATGTAAGTCGCCCCGTCATTAATACGTAAAGCGCAATGATCTGTGTCACAGTTCTTTCACAATGCCTTTGCGGATGACTAACGTGCATTCGTGTGCTCTGCACACTTGAAGGTGGAAATGCTGAGGATGAAGATGGAGGGGATGTCAAAGGGCATGCGCGAGCGGATGGCGGAGTACAGCCGGCGCCTGGAAGCCGTCGCCTCCGGCGACAACACTGGCTGCGAGTCAGGGAAATGCGGCAACCGGCACAGCCGAAAGGCGAGCGCGAGCAGCCAGAGAAGCTGGAGCGGCGGCAGCACGGCGAGCAACGGCAACGCGCCGTCGACCCTCGACGCCGGCCCGCACGGCCGCAGCCGCCAGAACGTGGCGGCCGAGAAGCGCCAGCAGCAGCAGACGGTACGAGTTCAAATTTGCTCCCCCGCACTGTTCATAACACAGTTTATTAGCTTGTCCATTACTCTAGCTTCGATATTCCTCGCTTTCTCGGGAAGCAAGATTAGGAGTACTACAGCCAAGCGAATCGCGGGGTTAGCCTTGGGCGCCCGAATGTCGTTGACCTGCGGGCACTTCTGTGCAATTCTGGTCAGCGACGCACACTCCACTTGACGTCGTTCAGACAAATCAATGCATTTAAGTCTTGCATCTTATTCTCTAGAACATAGAAACATTTAGGGCTTGTTCGGTTAGCTCTCAATCTATGTGAATTGAGTGAGATTGGATGGGTTTGAATCCCAAACAAGTCAAACTTTTTCTTAATTTTTTCCAATCTCATCCAATCCATGTGTATTGTGAATAACCGAACAAGTCCTTATGTGAGTTATATGGTTAGAACCGTATCTAGAAAATAATGCTAGAGACGGTCCTTCACTAAGATATCATCTCTTATATGGGTTGTACATGCCCTTATCAACCCACGGTTAAGTCGGTTTTTGTCTCATCCGGGTTGATCAGGGCGAGTTTTGAAATTGCCTACAGCACAACATGCAGTGCAGGTCGTCCCTGTACCGTGGGGATCACTTGTACAGGGTTTTGCGCTGGGTTTGGACTGATTCTACGCTACTGGTAATAACCACTGTTTTCTTTTGCTGTGGAGGATGGGACCATGTGTAGCCAGCCTTTTTATCTTTCTTCACCTCGCTAGTCGCTACTAGTCATATAGCGTTCAAAAGATAGCTTTAGCTTGTGTTTCCCTCATTTGAACCGTCAATGATTGCGATACGGCCCAAGCTGTCAGTTACTCTGCCTCCTCGGCGCGGGTGGTCCAGTGGGTCCTGGGCCTGGGCCCAAAGAGTTGGAGCTTTTCGTTAGTTCTGTTTGTTGTTGCTCATCTAGTCATCTGAGACGTGGGCCCGCGAGAGATGCTTTGCTTGAACATCTTCAAATTGTTTTGTTTTTTTGCTGGACTTGCACTTCATGCATACGCGTCTTGTCTGCATGGCTGCATCTCGTTCAACAAATGTACAGTGCTGGTCACTTGACTTGAAAAATGGTGATGCCGTTACCGTAGCCGCACCTTATTGTTTTGGGATGAACGATTCGCTGTCAATGGGAAACTTTGAATACACATGCCCAAAAAACAATTTGCCCTGCACATTAGAAACTGCAAGGAGGTAAAATTCATGCAAAATAAAAATAAAAAAATTGACCTGCACATTTGAAACTGAAAGGAAGTGAAGTTCAGTAATCAGGTAAGACAAACTGGCACGTGCCACAGCAGGAACTGAAGTGCTAGCCACTTTGGCAAAGGCCGTAATGGCGTATACATAAATTTGAAGCCACAAACTGGCACATGATCTATCTCAGTATCTGGGGTCCAAGTATGACCTTTCGCATAGGAGATGTTGCCCCCACAACGAGAAAAGCAAAGCTTTTCCTGGTCGGTTTAAAAGGTCTGGGCCAGGCAAGGCTTAGGGTAGGGACCAGGGCATGTGTTCGTCTAGTTGCTTTCGCTCCGACTGCCATATCTGCTCACCAGCTGACGTGCATATGCTTGCTCTGCGTGCATATAGATAGTTGGTTGGCGTTCCAATTCTAAATGGCAACACCAGTACTGTGCATTGACACAATGACAGGAAAGCCAGTTGGCGAGGCAATCCATTCAAATCTGAGGGCAGCTGGTACGTGGAGTAAATCTGAGTTTATTGTTTATCGTCGGCTTCACTTTTGAGAGGAATAGCAATGTTTTCGAATTTTATCGAGACATACCTGATAAACTTATGTGGCGTTCTCCCGTCTGCACCCTCTGCTTCTGCCCCTTTGCCCCTATGGCCCAGTGACGTTTCTGCATGGACACTGAAACATTTGTCGTCTTCAGGCTAAAGTCATGCTAAATCTACTCATTATTGCTTGCAGAAAGTTTTGGCGATAACTGTTCCTTTTTTCCAGCAGATTATGGCTGGAGAGTGCAAACTGGTGGGCTCGGCAAGTTGCTGCCACTGCAGGGAAATCGTGTGGAAGGTAATGGAGCAAGTAAAGGCAGAATCTGATCAATGGACTGAGATGCAAGAAATGTTGGAGCAGGTGAGGTTGGAGATGCAAGAGCTGCAGGCTTCCAGAGATGCATGGCAGCATCGGGCTATGGCTTCTGACATCAGTCTACGCTCCTTGAATTCCCAAGTAAGTAGAGGTTCTAAGCAGCTATGCTTATACCTTCATAATTGAATTTATTCGTGCCAAACGTAAATGCACTGAAGTACTGAGCGTAGATCAATTTTGAATGGGGTATTTTGGTGTCTATTAGACTCATGGTAACCAAGATGCTGCATTGTGAAGGCTGTGGACCTGTGGTGAATCGATGACAACACTTAATTACTTAACGCAAGTTTATCTGAAATTTTTACTGCATTTGCTACCATAATTCTTACTCAAGAATTCTGCTGAACTACACTATTTGTCGAAAAGAACTTCAGAATTACTGGCATTGAAGTACTGAACCCTGAATGCTTCTGGTACTGAACTTTTTAATATCAAATTATCAAAGATGTGTGCCCGTATTATCCATTTTGCCAGGGTCAGTCAATGAGATAGTCAATCTAATCGAAAGTTTTCAACATGTGGCAGGTACTGGAGTGGAAAAACCGGGCACAAGCGTCCGAACAGCGTGTAGAAGAGCTGCATAGGGAGATTTTAGAGCTCGAAAGCAAGCTACACACTTTCAAAGCCCACTTACCAGCTCCAGCTGCTATTCCTAACCAAAAGCAATGGTCGGATGCGTGCAAGATGGAGTACCCGAGAGCAAAGCCTCAGCACCCGCGGTCCCAGGAATCCGGCAAGGAGGAGATCAAGAAGCACGTCCTCATCTGCCGCGTGAAGCGCTCACCCAGCAGCGTGCTCTCGAAGCGGTCGCCGTTCCAGGAGATAGGCAACATCAGCTTGCCGCGGCATTAGTGAGGACCGAGGAGCATGGGTGGCGATGTTGCTCTGTGACCTGTGTGTGAGTGATGGGGATACTGCAGCGAAACCGCGAAGGGTTCAGCCGTAAGCGGGAGAGAGAGTAGCATCGTGATCGATCAGCATCTACGTAATAAATAATTTATGTATGACCCACTGATGAGTAACAAGGCCTGACTTCTCGTCAGATCGGTAGTAATAATTATAAGTAGTCAGTGACTGAGTTGAGAGCCTGAGATGGAGTTAATCTGCCCGGAGTACAGTGCCGGTGAATAGGTCAGATATGTATGTAACGATAACGCCTCTTTTTGCTAATATATATGTGCAATTTTGTTCCTCCTGCATTCCAATTTTTGTTCGTTGTGTTCTATGACTACGTGACCAGATGATGGTGGTGATTATGATACATTGATTGGTGTATGAGCTCGAGTCAAACTCTGAATCAACTTAGCGCTACAATGAAATTTCATCCAGTACAACGACGCATGTATACAAGTAACAACGGCAACTGGGGCTTTATTGGATTTGAAGCGAAATATGTTACAGCCTTACAGCTACAGGTACAACATCCATATGCTTCTAATAACAATGATCTGTTCAGCACCAAGTTAGTGATTAATCATACAGAGCCAAGCAAAATTCAGTTTTGGTGTCAAACAGTTTAATAACCCATTGAGTGTTTCTGTTGTTCATTGTGGCCCTGTTTGTTTCAACTTTTTTTAGCTTCTAGCCAACAGAAGTTGCTGCAGACAGTGAAACGCTCAGCTTTTCAGTTCGCTTCTATAAGTACCAGTTTAGTCAAAATCGTCCAAAATCAATGTAAATATGAAATCGGTCGAGTCGTTGTGATAATAGAAAACCGTCATTTTATACATCCTAAACCCTGCCGCACTTACTCTGCACAATACTAGGATTCTCTCCGGTCTCCATAACTAAATTCTCTCCGCAGCTAGATTCTCAAAAGGATCACGAGAAAAAACCTGAACAAAAAAAGGTGACTGTGCAGCTACTCCGTGAATGGTTAATTAAGACACTCTTGGTCCTGAAGTAAGTATCACATGTTTACTGGACGCACAATGGGCACTAAAAACTATATATATATGCTTGCCTGAAGCTCAGAACATGGTACGAGCCTACGAGTACGACTGACTGTCTGTGATGAATCAACCACACGTTATAGCGCCGGAAATAGTACACATGTAGTTTTAGATGACCAGGCAAGGATGTGATTACAATCCGTGTAAACTCTGCTTGAAAATTGAAAGATACTACAAATCAAAGATGAGCACGGACTCTGGCCGAAACACTGGGCTATTGTACAACAACAAGGCGGCATTGCCATCGCAGTTGCAGTACTAGCAATTGCCATCGGGATTGCGGTTGCGGTGTTGCAGTAGTAGTGCTGTAGTACTATCAAGTGAGTCTGATGCATGAACAGAGCAGACGGAGTAGTTAAACGGAGGCGCCGGTGAGCTTGCCGTTGACGATGTGGTGGTTGTCGTCGTCCATGTAGCGCTTCCAGAACCAGTGCTGCTTCCACACCCTCTCGGTCATCTCCTCGATGGGCACGTTCTTGGTCTCCGGCAGGAAGAAGAGGACGAAGAGCGACATGACGAGGACCCAGGCGGAGAAGAAGACGAAGATGGCGTACTTGAGGTGGCAGAGCATGGAGAGGAAGGCCTGCGCGATGACGAAGGTGAAGAGCAGGTTGACGCAGACGGTGACGCTCTGCCCCGCCGACCTGGTCTCCAGCGGGAAGGTCTCGCTGGGGATGAGCCAGCCCAGGGGCCCCCAGGACCAGGCGAAGGAGGAGACGAAGGTGCAGACCATGACGACGACCATGATGGCCCAGCCGTGGCCCAGGTTGTCGGAGTGGTCGGTGACCTTGATGCCCAGCACGATGGCGATGGCCACCTGCGACAGGAACATCTGCACGCCGGCCTCCAGCAGCAGCATCCGGCGGCCGACGCGGTCGACGGAGTAGACGGAGACGAGCGTGGAGAGGACGTTGACGGCGCCCGTGATGACGGCCGAGTAGAGCGACGCGTCGCTCTTGAACCCCAGCGTGTTGAACAGCACCGGCGCGTAGAACATGATGGCGTTGATCCCCGTGAACTGCTGGAAGATCTGGAGGAGGACGGCGATGACGAGCTGCGGGCGGTTGCGGCGCTGCAGGAGGTTGCGGAACGGGTGCTTGACCTCCTGCGCCACGCGGCTCGCCTCCACGATCTCGTTGAACTCCGGCTCCACGTTGTCGGTGCCCCGGATCCTCTTGAGCACGGCCTTGCCCTCGTCCAGGCGGCCGCGCTCGATGAGGCTGTTGGGCGTGTCCGTCACGAAGAGCGCGCCCAGGGTGAGCAGCGCCGCCGGGATGCCTGCCAGCGACAGCGACAGCCTCCACCCCCACGGGTGGATCTTGGACGTGCCGTAGTTGACGAGGTTGGCGAACAGGATGCCGATGGTGACGTTGAGCTGGAACAGGATGTTGAGCCCGCCGCGGATCCTCGTCGGCGCGATCTCAGACAGGAACAGGGGAACGGCCTGCAGCAAACGAATGTCATCAGATTGTTTGCGAGGCAGAACCAGAATGTCGCGCTAGTTTTTTTCAAAAGGAAACAGCAAGAAGGGACGCAGCCTCATCGATACCCATTGAGTGGGCCGACAATTTTTCAAAGGGAAAACTTATTGGGCCCATAACGAACTAGGTGTTTTGTTCGGCTTTGGGCTGGCTACCAAGGAAAGAGAACCATCAACCTGGGTCCAGCCAAACGAGAAAATTGGTTTTTTTTTTGGACTTCAAAGTTATAGTCTGAAGTCTCAAAGAACAGTCTGAAATGTAAGGCAAAAAGCTACTCTACAAGTCTCAAAATATTAATGGCCAGTACCCATCTCCTGATGTGTAGTGGCCATTAAACAAAACTAGTGTGAGAGCGGTTGGTGCACCCGTGCATACACATCCTGGAAATATTTTCCGGCGTAGCAGTTGAAGCGTTGAAACCTATAGCTAGCTAAACAACGCCCCATATGCAGATATACTAATACTATGTAACAGCATGTAGGCCTCCATCAAGCTCGTTTATTTTCCCTAATTAAAAGCTTCTGCTGAATGAATAAACACTTACCACATGAACACTGTCCCAGTCTCGCCTGCTCTGACATAATTGCGCGGTGCATGTCGTATACGTTGGCTTGGACTGTTGGAACGCGCGCATGGATGATTTGCAAAAAAAAAAAAAATGTATATCCAGCGGTAGGCGACAAGCATCTAGGCGCCTGCTGTTGCTGCTAATGTTTAATCCTCCTGGTTCACTCGACGCCGTTCCTGTTCGTGAGCTCCCGACGACCTCAGGAATCTGGGTGGTTGTAGTCTGCAGACGCAGCCAAACCACGTCTTTTGTTTGGCACTTTGGCTTTAGTATACATAATAATAATGTATGCTACGTAGCCTGACAGGAACGTGAGTGAGCAGAAGGCTCCAAGCAAACTAATAAGCTCTCTAGCTAGCAACCAGCCAGCCCAGGCTCAGGCAGATGGCAGGCAATTTCCTGACGAACTACTAGTACGCAGTACTCTTCGTCGCTATTAATTCTTGACCCGTGTGGGTTACACCTTCTAGAGTCAACATGGCTAGTAGCCGCCTAGCTCAGCGCCGCAGATTCCTCCGTCGTTTCTGTTGATGGCAACCTTCTAGTGTAGCATCGTAGGCTCGTAGAGCAACACACGATTATGTATGTAGCAGTAGTGCATGTCACTATAGCAGCGAAAACTAAAACTCTCCCAGCGTATTTTTTTTAAAAAAAAAGACATGGTGGAAACAATCTACAGCGACAGTCATATAATGCACACATATCGTCCGGTCATATATTGGTTCAAGTTTCTTCAGCAATCGTAAACTGCAAGACCCTGTGTGGGGAATCTTGAAGCTTGAAAATTAAACACAGTGCAAGCTAGTCGGCTCGGCACCGTCACCGATGCCCAGGTGTCCACGCTCGTCTGGCTGCCATCTAGGTTCTGGGATATACCACGCAACAAGCAACAATTATTCAAGTATACCTCTACTCGTTTGACCCATAATTCCGGGAAAATACGTATGGCGGGCCCATGTCGTTATGTTATGTATATATATACTATACTTCTATATATCAAAATATTATACTCCGGGAAAATACGTACAGGTGCTAGCTGCTAGACGATGAAAGGCTGTCACGCGTATAAAAAATACGCACGCTACGGTGGTTGCACTGGTGCAGTGAACTTGCCAGAGGCGTGCAGGATCGCCGAGATGCTTGAATCGACTAAGGACGGTGACTAAAATACACCCATGTCCTTATCGCGGACGAAGAAAAAACAAACGCTATAGCTCGCTCGCGTCGCGCGCGTGCTAAAGAAATACGCTTATTTTCCTCAAACTCGATAGGCCACTGGTTTGACGACGTGGAATATATGTGTTGCTATAGCTGCCAACGCTTTTTGACTAAATAAACAAGAGCGGCCAAATACTGTGGGCCTGTTTGGTTTCCTACCTAAGGCGTCACAATCTGTCTAACCTTAGTCGCTCGAATTGAAGAGCTAAGGTTAGGCAGAAAAGTTAGGCACGTTTTGGCGTCTTAGGTAGCAAACCAAACAGCCCCACATTACGTACCGCGGCGACGGCGAGCGAAATGTGGCGTGAGCGTGACAAAAAGATCGATCGACGACGAAGCTAAGGGCCAAAGAAATATATATATCCGCGTGCAAATGCAAAATACTAGCATCCTCATCGCGTACGTACCTGGTTGGCGAAGCCGACGCCGCAGCCGAGCAAGATCCTGCCGACGATGAGCATGGCGAGGTTCTGGGCGGCGCCGTTGAAGATCACCCCCACGATGAAGAAGACGCCGGCGACCAGCATGGTGAGGCGCCGGCCGAGGCGCCGCGTCGTGTACGAGGCGAAGAAGGTGGCCGTCAGCCCCGCGAGGTACAGCGACGACGTGAACAGCTGCAGCGGCTGGTTATCGTACTTGCAGTAGTTACTCTCCTTGTCCTCCAGTTTCTTCCGCAGCACCGCCGGGAAGAACTTGCCCAGGAAGTCGTCCATCGACGTCACACCACCTATAATATATATACACACACACACAATGATTTTAATTGTGCCCAAGATGTTAGTGATGGTTTCGTGGTATTTAATTGCAATGTTCATAGCCAATGAAAACGTGCTATGAAAGCGTTGGTTCAACCGTGTGGGTTGACTGAACTTGTGACTACATATTATTCCTTCGTGTAGTAATGTAGGATATATATATTACAAAAAATGCTAACTTCCTCGTGAAAACAAAGCAGGTAGTAATATACAAATGCTATCATTGTTTTTTTTGTTTCACTGAGGTGGATGCTTTGCATGCATCATACTAAACCACAGTTTAATCTGACCTCTGTAACACAACTATAGCTAGCTATAGTTTCGTAATCATGAAGATAATATATACAGTTTTCTCATGCATGTGTTCCTGTGCGTCCACGTGCATACAACTTATTGGAGGCATGTGCTATTGTGCACATATATGAACCATCAGTTGCATAAAATACTCTCACCGAGTTTGAACATCTAGTATACTAAAACAGCTTCGAGTCCCAATGATACCTTTGTGTTGCAATTATTTAGGCCATGTTTAAAAGCAACATACTAGTTGTTAAGAATCTAGATTCTATCTCCAGTTTAATTTTAGAAACTGGTTTATGAAAAAAAACTGGTTAGTAGTGGTGCTTAAAACCACCACATTTTCTATAAACTGGTTTTAGCTAGGGAAGGCTAGTTTATTTATTTATTTTTTAAACTGGGAATCATGTTTATTATATAAACTGAGATATAAATTGTTGTGTTTAGAACCCTCTCAATTTTTATAAATCAGTTTCTTAAAACTGAGTGCTTCCAAACAATCTCTTAAAAAACGGTATTTACAAGCATCCAGCTTTAAGTTTTTTTGCATTCGCGGTTTCTTGAAAACAAGACATAAAATTGCTGTAAGCGACTCCTCCAACTTCCACGCATGACGGAATGAGTGGTGGGTTCTTTTTTTTGGGTGACTATCTATCGCCGCTCAAATTAATTAACAATAAACAAATTTAATCTGGAAGGAAATTAGAGCTGTCTCAGTGTCTCATCAGGCGGCGTGTGCTGCATTTCTCTGCGCATGCGTTGACTTACCAGCCTGTCAAAGCAGGTGGCTAGCTCACGCAGCTAGCACAATACTATTTGATAGTCATGGGGATCCTCGCTGGTACTCTCTTAGTTTTGGGAATTAATATAATTAATATAGGGAATAACTAGTATTTATTTTAATAATAGAAAATATTGTAAATGCAAATACACTCTACCGTTAATGGGACGTGTTTAATTGCCACAGTAAAATTGTTACTTAAAAACTTGTTTAGATGTATATGTATACATTTCAACGGATTTAAGTGCTTTGTTGTGGAATATTCTAAACTAAATTATGTACCAAACTACTCTAACCTATGTAGAGATTGAGGTGAATATATGTATTCGTAACTAAGGTCTAATTTGATCTGAAGTTTGTGCTTATCTGCGTGTTCAGAAGAAAAGGAACAAGCTCGCAAGACAATGATCCATGCATGCAAATACTCTATCCATGGAAATAATTAAATTCGTCCTCTCTCCTTATCTGTCAAAAGTCTCTCCATGGAAGAGGAATTTCGCGTGATTCTCTGGAGCCGGGAGCCCGGCACACACGAGAGGTACGAGATGATACATAATACATACTGGAATGGAAAATCTGGATGGGAGATGACTAGCTCGCCGGCGGCGTACCTGAGATGCCGACGTCGTAGCCGAACATCAAACCGCCTGTGGCAGCCATGATGCAGGAGATGATGACGATCGGCGTGATCTTAGCCTCGAACTCGACGCCGGACGGCGCCGAGACCGAGAACCCTCCGGCCGGCATCTTGGCTCCCTGTCACTGATGAAGCAATATATCCTAGCCTCTGGTGCTCCCGTCGTAGCGAAAGCAGGTGTTGCTGTCGACGCAATACAGCCTCACCCCGGTGACGGTGCGCCCGGAGCAGAGGGAGATGGGTAGAAGACGCCCGGCCTCTCGTCGGTATTATATAGAGAGCGAAGCCCGGCTCCTCGGGGAAATTTCAAACCGATCCGACCGGCCGGATGCCGCCACGTCGGCGCTGGCAGTCGGCCCGGGCCCAACCAAGAGTGCCTGGCTACTAGGCTAGTCAACGACGGCTCCACGCACGTTACGGCCCACGGGCCTGATTCCAAAGGCGGCATGCCCCTGCAGCGGCCGCGCAGCGCAAAGGCACGGTGACTTTTCAAATCAAAGAAAAAAAAAATCTGCTTATCCGTTCGTTGTTCCAACTTCCAAGCTCCTTTTGGAGAAGAGTAGAGGTAGCAGTTCAGAAATTTTGGATAGGGCGCCGCCCCTTTTGACAAATCCAAAGGGGCCCGCGAGTCAGCCTCCAGTGCATCCTGATCGGGGGGCGGTGGCTGCAGACTTCAACCGCTGCTTTACCACTGCTGCTCAGTGAAATTCGCGTCGTCGTGTGAATGCAGGACCTTGACTTGATGAGTGATTGCAGGAAAATTATACCTCACGTGGGGATGGTTCGCTTTGAGAATTTTAGTATCGGCGACAAGAAATTGACTCATAGTCGGCTGAACTGAATTGCCTACGGTTTTCATCCTTTGCTAATTTGGGAACCTCGATTTTTTAAGGAATTTCTATTTTCTAAAAAAAAATAGTTCATTTTTTGTTTAGTTGAAATTGAATTCCACTCTAGTAATCATAATTTAGACACAAACTAACTAAGTTAATATATTTGCATATGTAATATATTTGTATATTATTCTAAATCATATGAGAAAGATAGTTATACACTACGCTTATGTGTTATAAGTTGTATATTAGAAAAATAGTGTGGTATATTAGAATTCCCATGAAGTTGAGATAAGCTTATATATAAACTTTAGAAAGTTGTGGATTGTCACATTTAAAAAAAATAGTCCGCTCTATTAGTTGGATTCTAATTCCTCAAATTGAAGGGAAACAAACGAGGTCTTAGAAAAATAGAAATCACTTAGACAATATTATTTGGATCATCTCTCATACTTCCCTCACCACAACCCCGCCACCCCCTACTTCGTGACCCGTCGCCTCCTCTTCCTCCCTGTACCCTCACTTGCATCGTTAACGCCATATCCCTCCTCTCTCTTTCTCTATCTTAAATTGTAGCGTTAGCATAAACTATATGGTAGTATATATAAAAATAAGAGATACATGTCCTCTGCAGTTTTTATCTTTGCCCTTCCTCATGACATCCAGGTCATGTCGTTTGTGTTTTTTTTTTGGGGTTTTGTGAAGATATGATCTAGATAGAAACTAAAGGACACAAGGAACACATGTACCTTCCAAGCTAACATTGTTCTTTAAAAGAAACAGCGATCGGACTGATGCTACTTATAAAAAGGTTTATGTTGGCCTATAAGGCATATTCGTCATCCATGAGAAAGGAACACACACACAGCCGTGCAAACATGTGTGCTAACGACCGGCCGGCCGGTGAGTCACCATCCAGCTCGGTTCAGGATACCAAGTTTGATTTTTGCACCGTCCTTTCATTTTTTATATATAGATATTTTTCGTTTTGTTTTGCAATTTGGTTTCTTCGCACGTTTCTAACAGTCAACAACCGCGCATCGCTTCAATAATGAAAGTTGAAAGAACAAACAAATAAACCCAGGATGCCTGATGATGCGGCCGCACGTCGCACGAAATGGTTTATAGGCAAAACGTTCACACGCACGCTAAAAAGATACTGCAAGCCCCCAGCGTTTTGGGAATCCCCTGGAGGCCTCGACGTGTGACGCTCAGGGTTTCATAGCTGACGAGTGACGAGCTCCTTGCCGGGAGAGGATTTGAGAGCCGAAGCCTGAATGGTTCCGGCCATTGCTCGATTATTAGTGTTGAGTCTGCCATCTAGCTGAACCCACGGCCCAGAAACTGTCTGAGCCAACGAAACGTTGTGCAAATACGCAGTCTATGACACCTCAACCTGGACGCACAACACCTACACGTCGCCAACATTCGTTGCAGAATCTTGCGTAGGTCGGAAATTGATGTACTAGTATGTAGAGCACAAAAAAAAAATGTGGTACAGGCACCAGTCTCAGGTACTTTTCCGATCACAAAACCGTCTACGTTCTACATGTGATTTTCTCGGTTTATCTCTCTCTATATTTTTAAAGGCAAAGAACTGCCATTAATTGTGTGTTAATTATGTCGATGTTGGTGGCCTGACTCACGTGATGAATTTAGGTATGACAGCGTCGTTGACCGTGACTCAATGGTACGTGCATGAGCTCATCCGACTTATACATGGATTTATACAGGTTCGGACCTATTGAATATGTAACACCATACTTTCCTGTTGAGGTTGTGTATTGAAATTGCTCTGGAGTATGTGGATTACAAATGAGCTGCAATGGTGCTCAGAGGTCGTGGATGATGGCTTGTGTGTGATGGGATGAGATGAGATGTTTTCGTAGGGATATCCTCTCGGCCTTATATAGATGACCAGAGGATTATCTCTTTACAAGTCGTGATCACTATCTACTCTACTTATCTCCTCCTTTATCGCGGCTTGTACTATCCAGAGTAGGGATGAAAGTGGTAATCCGAACTGTTAGAACAAATTTAATATTTTAAAATAGATATGTGTAAAATTTGATGTTGATCTTTTCTTATGTTATCAAGCACATTAGTACAAATATGAATAAAATATTATATAAGTTGTTTTATGTATTATTTGCTCCCTACAACACAAAAAGTTGAAAAAATTACCGAATTTGTTTCTGAATCCATACCGAAGTTTATATCTATTATTTGAGAAAATGTACGATGAATTTGAGGTTTACCTTTTATGAATCTTAACAAGCTGGATGTTAAAAACAAGAATACAAATTTATATTGTATATTCTATATCCCATTTATTCGCAATCAAAGAAAAAACTAATTACCGAATAAATACCGTTTCCGACCGTTTTCATCCCTAATCCAGAGTTCGATCGCTTCCTCAGCTGAGTTAACACCAAGTGTATAGCTCTTCAGTTGCATGCAATTTCTTTATCCGAGATATCAGCCACTTCGATCTGCGCCTAACATAGACATCCAGTCCCTGCCTTTTTGGATCGAATTCGCCCAACGACCTGGTCGTGCCCTGATGACTCGTCCTGCAAAGCAAACCACCGGGAGGCCCATTAGGCAGGCCATGGTACGTTTCTGTGTTTGTGAGGACCTGGGGATATATATCCCCTACAAATTAGACATTAGTTTATAAAGCCTAGCAGACCCAAGGGTTAAAAACAACTGTGATCATGTTTGGAAGCTTAGTATTTTTGTAGTTTTGAGGCAATACCATGGTATTTGATGATACCACGGTATTGAAAAGCCAAAATGTGTTTGGTTGGTGCAGTTAAAATACAGTTTTAAATACCATAGTTTACAAAAAAATGTAATGTTTTTGGAGTTTTGAAAAACTCTACTCAAGACCTCAGTTTTCTTTTGTTATCTCTACAAATAATTTGGTTTTCTATTAGAACCAAAACACATCTCAGTTTTCTAATGGAGATCAACGGCGATTGAGTTGTTCAAATTACATGTATTGTCGATGAGTCGGCATATACGAACCATATACACATGGGTTGATCTGATACGTGGATGATTGATTTAATCGAAGTGCTGGTTCCGAACACGTGTGGGCTTTTGTGGAACATGCTTATTAATTCCATGGGTGTTATAAATGAATGCGACACAAATAGGATCAATCACAGAGAAGACACGGATTTAACGTGGAAAACCCCTCCAAAGTGAAGGGGAAAAAAACCACGGGCGCCGGCAGGCAACTTCTCACTATTTTCGGGTGGTTACAGATCGCAGGAGATTTACAATTGAGATCGATATCTCCTGCGGCTTACAAAGATATTTATAGAGGTGAAACCCTAAAACGATCCGTACCGCGGGGGGCTCCGCCCCCCGCACCCCCCAGGCGTCCCTGGGCCGCGGGAAGGCCAGGCGACGGGCCTGCGCTTCGCTCGCCAACTTGGTCGCCTTCTTCAGAATTTGGATCACAAACTCAACAAACTCCACCTTGAGACAAATTCCTTGTAGCATCATAATAGCAACCTCCACCTTAAACAAAATGCATCATCATCTTGCCGCCGCCAACAGCCACTAAGGGCTAATTTATAATACCAACTAAGTTTGAGCAGCAACAGAAACATGCTTCGTCATCATATCAGCTGGATTATTATCAGTACTGATCTTGCATACCTTCACCAACCCTTTTTCAATGATATCACGAATGAAGTGATAACAGATATCAATATGTTTGGATTTCTCAGTAATCATCTGATCTTTAGTGAGATGAATGGCACTCTGGCTATCACAATAGATGGTAATGCAAGACTTAATTCCACATAGCTCTGAATATATACCTTTCAACCATAAGGCTTCCTTAGTAACTTCTGCAATTGCCATATACTCAGCTTCTGTGGTAGACAAAGCAACAGTATCCTGTAAACGAGCTTTCCAACTCACAGCACAATCTCCAATAGTAAAGACATAACCTGAAAGAGATCTCCTCCTGTCTAAATCACCACCATAATCTGAATCAACATAGCCAATCAGACCATCTCCAGATTTACCAAAACATAAACAAGCACTAGAAGAACCACGTAGATATCTGAAAATCCACTGAACAGCTTTCCAATGCTCTTTACCAGGATTAGACATGTATCTAGCAACAACGCTCATAACATGAGACAAATCAGGATGAGAACAAACCATAGCATACATGAGTGACCCAACAGCACTAGAGTATGGAACTTTTGACATATATTCAAGCTCAGCATCAGTTTCAACACACTGTTTAGCAGACAGTTTAAAATGAGGAGCCAACGGAGTACTCACAGGTTTAGTATTTTGCATGTTGAAACGACGAAGGACCTTCTCAATATAATTCTTCTGGCTCAAGTACAGCAGTCCAGACTTCCTATCCTTGACTATCTCTATGCCAAGGATTTTCTTTGCAGCACCCAGATCCTTCATATCAAATTCGCTACTAAGCTGTGCCTTTAAAGCAGTGATTTCCTTCATGCTCTTGGCAGCAATCAACATATCATCAACATATAGCAGCAAATATGTAGGTGATCCATTAACAAATTTTAGATAAACACAACTATCATATTGAGACCTCTGAAAGCCCTTAGAAAGCATAAATGAATCAAACCTCTTATACCATTGTCTGGGAGATTGTTTCAAACCATATAAGGACTTCTTCAACCTGCACACATAGTCTTCTTTTCCAGGAACAATGAACCCCTCTGGCTGGTCCATATAAATGTCCTCCTCCAAATCACCATGTAAGAAAGCAGTTTTCACATCTAACTGTTCAAGCTCATAGTCATGTACAGCAACAAGACTAAGAAAGCTGCGAATTGAACTATGCTTGACAACAGGAGAATAGACATCAGAGTAATCAATTCCTGGAATCTGACTAAAACCTTTTGCAACTAGCCTTGCTTTAAAGCGCGGAGGCTCTTTTGGAGTCATACCTTCTTTTCTTTTGAAGATCCATTTGCACTTAATTGCCTTTTTACCAGAAGGCAGCCGAGCTAGTTCCCAAGTGCCATTCTTATCAAGAGACTCCATTTCTTCATGCATAGCACCCATCCACTTTTCACTATCAGTACACAATATAGCTTCTGAATAATTCAATGGTTCCTGAACATTATCAACTTCTTCAGCCCAAGCCTCTCGGCGACGGGCCTCCGCTTCGCTCGCCAACTTGGCCGCCTTCTTCAGAATTTGGATCACAAACTCAACAATGAGAAAGAAGCACAACCGAATACCTGTGGAAGGTGATTAACTTTCTTAACGATTGGTCAGTTAGTTAGCTCATCTGTGTCAAAACCTAATTTTGCTTCGGTATGTCATATATACAGCTATATCTAAATTTTATACGCGCACGCTCTATCCGTGATGCTGCCACACGGTATATAGCTCTCACTCGATACAGGCAATAACCAGGCATGCAGCTAGAACAGTGACATATAAATATAATACGCCCCGCACGTCACGAAATAACTGACTGATCTGGCAAGTCAACGTTCACACGCCGGGGAAAAAAAAATCCCGGCGTGGGAAGAAGGCCCGCGCGCGCGGCGTAAAGATGCCGGAGCCGGACACCGTACGTTCATAACGTTTGACCCACACGGCCCTCAGCTCGCGGTTCCTGGCATCAGTATGACGTGCACGTATGAGCAGCGGCGGTCTTCCGTGTTCGAATTTCCTAACAGTGCGCGCGGTTCTATCGCCATCAGGCAGCAGGTCGCAAACTGCTGCTGCGGCTCTGCCTCTGCTCTTGTCCAGGCTCTCGCCGCCCGGTCAACCCGACGATTACGATTACGATAACGTTAACGCGCTATTATTCTCTCGCCTGGCGCGTCCATTTCTTCGACGAAGAAGCGGTTAAAAACTCGCTATCTGCTACTACGGCACACAGGTGTACGCGCACGGATGATTTTTTTTTATTGGAGAACCTTCATTTCTATTATTTGCATAACAGAAATACAAACGTACATACCAGTTGCAAAAGCAACCAAGCACTTACATAAGGAAAGTAAACATAACCGACCAGATTCAGGTCATTGACAGCTCCCAAACATTGTCTACCAACATGACATCAAGTAGTAGGACAGCACCCAAAGAAAGGAGTCAGATTAAAGCAACAAACTGCGACACAGCGCATAACCAGAAGACAGCCTAAACAAGACCGACCAGACAAAGGAGACCCCTGCCACTAAGCAACCAACCAGCATATAGAGACCGATGGTCACTCCATATCCAGCGTCTGGTCACCATCTTCATTGCTCCCTTGCAGCTCTCTCCCTGAATTCCTAGCATTTGCAGCCTTCAGAAGAAGTTTCACCCCATCATGAAGTAAATCCTGCAACTCCTTTTTGCTCAGGCCTGCCCAATTAAAGATCAACGCACATGCGTGACAAACAAATTCGACGGGAGAATTGACCACAATGTTTTGAAAGCACACATTATTTCTAGCTTTCCAAAGGGCCCAACAAATGGCAGAAGCACAAACAATACCAATATCCTTGGCATCACCCAAATTATGCTCAAGTCAAATCCAGCACTCATTTAAGTTTCCAGGAACAAAATTTGAATTACAGCATTATTTAGCAACAACTCCCCACACAGATTTGGCGGTATGACAGGTAAAGAAGAGATGAGTGGTCGATTCAAATTCATCGCAGAAACCACATGATGTATCTCCATTCCAATTTCTCCTAACAATATTCTCTTTGGTTAGAAGCACATTATTTTCAAGTAACCACATGAAAATTTTGATTTTCGAAGGGATTTTCCCTTTCCAAATATGTTTTAAATATGGGCCATATGTAATACTAGTAATATTATCGTATAAAGTCTTCACAGAAAATTCTTTAGTTTTACCCCAATTCCAGGAGACACAGTCTCTTAATTCCTGAAACTCAAAAGCCTGGAATTTCTCCATGATTTTATCCCAATTACTCCTGATATCATCATTCAGCCATCTTCGAAAATCAAGTTGGCCATCCCTCACCCTAACATGCTAAACGAGAAGATATTTATCATTACACATGTCATATAGATCTGGTTCAGACATAGCTAGGGGAATTTCGTTGATCCAAGGGTCCTCCCAAAATCTGGTTTTATCACCCTACCGAGTGATAACCTTTCTCCCAATAGCATAATACTTTCTGATGTTCAACAAGTCATGCCAAACATGAGAATCAAAAGACTTGTGACTAACATTCAGAATACTGTCACCATGAATATATTTCCTGTTCATAATCTCTTGCCAGGTTCCTTTTTCATATTCAAGTTTCCACCACCATTTACACATTAGACAAATATTTATGACTCTTAACCTTTTTTCCTGTTAGCACAGACTCTATCCCACTTAACAAGGTGGTATTTTTTTCTATCTCCCCTACCTTGCCAAAGAAATTTTTTCGCTTAATGTCTAATTTTTTGATAGTTGTGCTAGGAAGAAGATACATCGACATATGATAGATTGGGGAATTGGATAAACAAGCATTAATCAAAGTAATCCTCCCAGCAATGGATAGAGAGCTCCCCTTCCAGCTATCTAGCCTTTTATCAAACTTCTCTTCCAACCTTATCCAATCTGCAATTCGCAGACGGAAAGGAGGACTCCAAGATACATCATGAGGAAAGTACCCATTTGGCAGTCAACGAGGTTACCCATTTGGCAGTCAACGAGGTTCACATACGCGCACGGATGATAATACGCTATCTTAATTTCTCTACTGGCGCAGCGTGAATCAGAGGAGACGGACGGATCGGCATATCACCAGATTCACCACCGCATGGCACGCTGCCTTGCCAAAAAAAAAAGTCCAGGACGAGGTGCGTGTGTTTCAGCAGCACGAGATCGCGGAGATCGGAGGGTGGTTGGATTATGGAATCGGGCATATACAAAATTGTCCAAAGTACGTGACGGACTTATAATAGACTTCACTGCCACGTTTATATCATACGGGTATGATGGCCACAAAATATATTTAGACCATCGTTTATTTAGAGCCCGAGCGAATAAAATAGCTTTTTGGGACGCTGACTCTACCAAGACCGACTTCATCAGATGCAATAATGGACTGCAAAGTTATATATGTTCCTCTTATCTAAAATACATACTTCATTCTTCATTCGTTCTTTTTTATTTATCGTGTTTTAGTTTAAAAATAAACTAGCGGGTGAAATTATTCGAGAACGGAGGTAATATATGAACCATCTCTTATTCGAAGTCTGAATAAAATAATTATGAAATTTCAAAGTTTTTTCTTCATCCAAACATGCAAAAAGTCGATCTAGCCGACTTTGATAGCCCTAGACCGGATCTAGACGTTGACTTTTTTTTGGCGACTTCGCTGTAGACGTATTGCTTTGCTCTATCTTGTAGGTAAATCCCTTTGTAATTGGCATATTCATCGTTGATCCATCATTCTTGTTTTTTGTCATTACTATTGCATCTGACCTAAAAGCCCGATCACATTTAGTTTTGATTCTCTTGTGGTCTTGCATATGCTATTGTGCACGTGTTGTTATAAAAAAATAGCAAGGCAATCAAATTCTATGTTCATGTAGTACCAACTACCAAGGTGTCACAACATAAAAACTACTACAAACTGTCTTGAGGTATATCTTGTAAATACAACCTGGTTTTTATTGTGTAAGTTCCTCGAATTCTCATGTTGTTGTTGCTAGTCATAATGATAGTATGATATATTAAATCGACTAATGGTAATGTTGGTAATGGTATTTATCATAGCCATCATAGTTCTAGTAATCATGGTCAAGAACTGATGCCATCTTTATTCTAGCAAAATACAGCATGTACGTCCTTATTCATCTGCAATAAGTTGACGATATATTCGTACATCAGTGATGCGCCCGTGTAGGTGGACAACGGCGCAATCAAGATGACGACCCGCGTAGATGGGGCTAATAGGTGTCAGCGCAACAGATCTGCCAGGTCATCGATTGAGATACATGTGTTTTTGATTTGGTAAAATTAGGATTACTTAGATTCGATTCGAGGTTATAGTTGTTTGATTGAGGAGGGGGTAGCAGGTCGCCGGCTCGGGCACCTATCGTGGCACTGTCGTCCGCGCGCCTGCGAGTCCTGAAGTCACGGGCAAGACCCCGCGCGCGACACCATCCTTGCAAGGTGCTCAGAACTTTTGGATGCTCATTGTAAATATTTGGAATGTGTTTGATATATAGAGATCATAGCAGTGCACATACATCTAACTAGCAAGAGAGTGTTTAGTCTCTCACTCTAAAGTTTAGTACATATCATATCGGATGTTTGAATACCAATTCCGAGTAGTAAATATAGTGTAATTGTAAAACTATTTATCGAAATGAACACTACACAGCAAGACGAATTTATTAAAAGGTTATATGTACTTGTTGATGCTAGATGATTTATAGAAAAAAATAAAATATACATTTTTATGATTGAATTAAGTCATTTTATTATAGTTACAGTCTAAAATAATAAAACCGTTTTGTGGGAGAAATATGGGAAACGCGTTTCTTGGTTACCTCTGTTTTTTTATTTAATATCGATAATGTAAACCCTGGTTCGAGGTCGCTTGGATTACTGCTGGGACTGGGAGAGGGTGAAGCCGGAGGAGGAGGATCGAGGACGGCCGCTGAGGCTGTGGCATCTGGCCTAGTAGCCGCCTGGCCTGGGGCCTTGCTGCCCATGAAAGTATCCGTAGCGAGACCTAGGCTGTCTGAGCCTAGCGCGCAGTAGGTGTCGCAGATCGGTCTGCTATACTACTGGTGGTGGCCTGGTACTTATATGGGCTCTGCCGTTGGAGATGATGGGCAAGGCCTTCCGAGGAGCCGAGATGAGGATTTAGGCCTTCCATTGAGTTGCGCTCGGGCCGTCCTCGGTGGCACGAACCAGTGGGCCAACGGGGCCAACGGGCCTAACTAATCGTGTCTGATGGATGGTCCTCCGTTCCAGAGAAATCAGACCTGCTGGCTGTGGGCCTGTGGCTGAGGAGCCGGCAGTGATCCATCGAGTGCTACTGTTTTCTTTTTTCAGAACAGCGTGCAGCAAAGGCTCACTGTGCAGTTTAAACACCTAAAAGACCCGACAAGTCGGTGTTGGTACTGAGGACGAACCCAGACCGAATGATTGCCTCGCCCTCACCACCTATTTCTTCCCATCTGAGGTCTGCACTCTCACCGGTAGTACAGCACAAACAACACACTCCCAAAGTAGACAAGTTGTGTTCAAACCGCGGATCAGAAACAAATAAAGCGACCCCGCATGCACGTCAGGTACCAACCCAAATCGGGACCCTCCCCCCGGCTCCGGCCGGTGTCTCCCAAGTTAAACGGCCGCCCGCGCCAATAATTACCACCACACCCCGGTAGAGAGATGGAGTAGAAGAAGAAAAAAAATCATCCGCCAAGCCGCGATCCGCGACCGCAGCGCATCGACGGCGCACCCCCCTCCCCTCCGGTCGTCGGTCCACAGCAGACAGGCCGCGTCATTGCAGATTACTGCACCACCGCATCGCATCATCGCAGCGGCCCGCATGAACGAACACGAGCCCCCATTTTCCGCGCGGGTTGCCGAGCCGGCAGCCCAGCGCGGACACGGGGAGCTAGCGGCGGTCAGTTCAGTACGTCAGTCACACTGGTCGCGCCGAGAGCGGGACGACGGCACGCCAACTAAGGATGAAAACGGCCGGTAACGGTCGGAAAAAACCTCTCACCGTTTTCACCCGCATAAATTTTTGTTCGGTCGGAATCGGTAAACGGGAAAGTCGGAAACGGATAACGACCGGTAAATTCCGGTATATCGAAAACGGATAAATCCGAGCAAAATAGCTCGAAATTGATCGGGAAACGGTAACTGTAATCGGAAAAGCTCACAATAAACAAATCCTAACCACACAGATGTTCATTCACATCCACATACAAGTCTCATTCACAAAAGTACACAAAACACAATCTTGTCCACATATAATTGGTCATACACTCATCCATGTCCACTCTTAAATTATAACACACAACACATAAGTCTTAAAACACGATTGTTCATTCACATTCACATACAAGTCTCAACCACACAAATATACAATACATAGTCATGACCACACATAAATGATCATACATGTTCACTAAAGTTTTAACCACATAGTATATAAGTCTTAAACACACGATACATAAACTAGAAATCATGTGACATGTCGTCTGGATCACTTGATATATCTTCTATGACATCTAAAACCCTAATCTCTAAACCCTAACGAGTATAGTTCTTATCTCCTTTGTTTTTTTTTGGACCGGAAAAATACGGTTAAAATACGGGAAAATACCGGATTTTCCCGAGAATTCCGAAAACGGACGGTAAATATGTCTCACCGTTTACCGTACCGTTTTCGTAATAACACATCTCGTTTCCGTCCCATTTTCCGTATATCCCGAAAAATATGAAAACGGTCGGAAAAATCTGGTAAACGGTACCGGGAATTTACCGAATTTTACCGACCATTTACATCCTTAACGCCAACCGCCTTGTCCGGCCCTCGATCACGTCCGTCCGTCGTCGACTGTGTGGCTACACCTACAGGCTACAGCCGGGGGCACCGGGACCCTTGGGCCGTGTGGTGTGGCTACAGTGCTAGTACATGCGTACAGCTCATCTGACTGAGCGCTGAGGGGAGACGTGGACGACGGACAAGAAGCGCGCGCGCGCGCGGGCAAAGATTAGTGGCATGATTGGTTTCGTCGTCGTCGCACTCGCTCGTCCACGCAGCGAGCCGGCGGCCCGCCGTAATCATGCTGTTGGGCTAGTGGAGTGGCACAGATCGTCGTGTCTGATGAAGTGATGGGACTCGGAGTGACTTGTGTCACCACTACTAGTGACTGAGAACCCAATAACGAAAAAGAACACCACACGTACGTTCGTACGCCAAAAGTCCGCATCTATGTCTTGTTGTGTACGTGCTGTGCCTGTGCGCGTCACTGGTGGACTATAGTAGTGTTTGAATTCGGATGAGCCTGCATGAAAAAGGTGCAAGTAAACAGGTGTCGATCCAACGGCCAGGGCGACCAACCATGCATTATGCATGTTTGGTGCCGGTCGTCGGCGCTCATCGCTTGCACCGTGGACTTTCACGCACGTACGTACGACGAGCACTTGTAGGTAGGTACCTGCAGACAGCACATGCTGTTTTTTTTTGTTTCAAAATTTTGAATCTGACCTACTACTACGTACTAGCGGCTAGTCCCAGCAGAGATACTACTGCGGTGCTTGCTCCTCCTGCACATGGTGAGGTTGGCCGCGCTTGGCGGCTCTCAACTCTCATCATAGTGAACTCGACCCTGCCGGCGGTTGAGGACCAATGGACGCCTCTGCATGCATGCATGGGAGCGCGCTATAGCCGGGGCGAGAAGGAACAACGAACAAGACAAGCAAGGGCCAGAGGTGTTCCACGCGCGCTAGCTACTACTACGTGTACGCACACTTGGGCGTCGTGCAGCTGGTCGTGTCGTCATGACTTTGGGCTTTGTGGAGGGGAGCTGCACTACTGCAGGTTCCCACGCCCACCCACACGCATATGGGGCCGAGAGAGGGCGAGATGCCGCCATTTTTGGCAATCGTAAAAAAGAGCAGAGCCCAGGCATAATTGTCAATGATGCCCGAATCCTTGCATGCCCCGGCCCGCATGTATGTTGGAGTTGGAGCACGTACGTCCACGCAGCGATTCAAACACGGTTGACCCCGCGTTAGAATCCACAAGTATATAAATACTCGAACTTTTGGGACGACTTTGTCTAGTGCTTACATTACACTGCGCATCTTTGATGCTTGATGACAGCGGTTAAGCAGATATATTATACGGTTACAGTACGCAGCAGCAGGCAGGCTAGCTACTTAGCTTTGCATTATGACAAGCTAAGTCGAGAACTTGGCTACACCCTATTAGTCGACGCTCCCATGGAATAGTAGGCAGGGCTGCTGGTGAGGGGAGGTACGTAGTAGGGGGTGCGGACATGTGGGCCCCCACGCCCGACATTCCGCGGTGGTCCGCCCCGGTAAATTATACTAATGCTGTGCGGTGCCCCAGTGGTCCTCGTGAAAAAAGATAGAGAGAGCAAGGGCGCTAGCTGCAACTGCACTACTGCAGCCTGCATGCGATGCAGGAACCTAATTCAGTTTCATGGTTTTTGTTTCGCTGCTAGCTGCTGCAAGAGCAAGAGCAAGTGCAAGTGCGAGTGCGAGCTGCATGCGGTATTGCGACCCGTGTGGGGGACCTTGCATTGGTCTGGATCTGACTCGATCTGATCGCCTCCCCATGGACCATGGACTACGTTTGGTAGGACTGCCCGCAGCTAGCACCAGCAGCTCAACCTATCGTGTGTATACTACCGAGTACCGAGTGAGTGTGACCCTCGAAACAGTGTTCTCGTGCAGTAATCCTACTCACAGGGTTGGAACATTCCTAGCTACTCACAGGCTATTGCGACGACTGCGGGATGTCCAGCGCGTCTCGATGCGCGTGTGACGAGGACCCCGTCGTTTTTTTTTCTCCATAGCAACTGCTATGGGTAGTTGGTTCTGGATAGTTTTCGCTTTCTATTATTCACTCAAGGGATTACCGAACTTCTTTTAAGGCAGGCCACGCAGCGATTCAAATAATGTTGACCCCCCGGCAGAATCCACAACTACCGCAAAACAAGTCTCGGTCGAGTGTTTTTCTTTTCAGCATTCGAAAAAAACGGCCGAGCGATTTTTTCGAAAACTCGACGAAGAGTTTTTTTTTGCTGAATGTTTTTTTATACTTGGCAAGCTTCTTTGCCAAACGTTTTATTTTTTACATTTGGTAAAGAAATTCTTTACCAAGTATTTTCTTTTTACACTAGGTGAAGACAATTTTCAAATCATATTTTGAAGCAGTACATTACTTTAAATGAAAAATGTTTTAACTACAAAGATGTACTATAGCTCATCAAGATGTAAATTTTTATTTTAGTCATTTCTTCATATGATAAAGTATAAATAAATTTATTCACAAGCACTTACATACCCCTCTTGTAGTTTATGAAACTACAAGAGAGATCGATGTATAAGGTTTGTGAATAATGTTAGAACCACCATGTTGGATGAGTAAATGATCAAACAAACAAAATAAACTTTGTAGATCTTGAGAAGTTATAGAGTCTTGTAGTATGGAACTTTTTGATTTGAAGTTATCTTGTCAAAGAAAACTATGTTTGCATTTTTAAAATTTGAAATTTCCAAACAACCTCGGATGGAAAAACCACCAAAATGAAAGTTGTAGGTCTTGAAACGTTATGAAACTCTATAGTCGACAACTTTTTTGATTTGAAATCATTTGATCATGCAAAACTATATTCGAATTCAAAATTTGAATTTTTCAAACGACCTCTGAACAAAAAACCACCAAAATGAAAGTTGTAGGTCTTGAAAAGTTATGAAACTCTATAGTCGACAACGTTTGAATTTGAAATCATTTGATCATGCAAAACTATATTTGAATTCAAAACTTGATTTTTTTCAAACGGCCACGGAACAAAACACCACCAAAATGAAAGTTGTAGGTCTTGAAAAGTTGTGAAACTCTATAGTCGACAACTTTTTGATTTGAAATCATTTGATCATGCAAAATTATATTTGAATTCAAAACTTGAATTTTTCAAACGGTCTCGGAACAAAACACCACCAAAATGAAAGTTGTAGGTCTTGAAAAATTATGAAACTCTATAGTCATCATGCAAAACTATATTTGAATTCAAAACTTGAATTTTTCAAACGGTCTCGGAACAAAACACCACCAAAACTAAAATTGTAGGTCTCTAAAAGTTATTTAACTTTGTAGTTGACAACCTTTAAATTTAAAATCATGTTATCATATAAAAATATGTTTGAAGTTTTCAAATTTAAAATTCAAATGTTGTAAACAATTTTGGATGAAAAAACTATTAAAATAAAAGTTGTAGGTCTAAAAAAATTATGCAACTCTGTAGTTAACAATTTTTTCATTTGAATTCATTTAGTGCCTTAAAAACTCAATTTACTCTCGGTTTGTTATAATATGTGGGAAAGCAAAACGTAATATAGATATAAGTGATATAGGGGTGAAGTGGTAGAGGAGTTACGTGTAAGTGAGAGGTTGAGAGCGTGTAAGTTTAGTTTAATATAATAAAAAATGATGAAAATGATCGGACGTTGAATAGGGCAATGGTCATGGTTAGGCGTTCCTTCATTGTTTTTTATTATTTTTTTTATTTTTGACTATTCTTAATTTGTCGAGTGATTTTATACATTCGATAAAGAACTTTTTATCGATAAAATGCTTTTCTTTATCGATTCTTAAAAAAAAATACCGAATGTAAAAAGACCAAGACCGTTGCCGAATGTCTCTTACTGGCTGTTTATTAGATACCTTTAATTCAACTTAAATTTTACCGTTGCTACCTAGACTTTAGTCATAGCTATTCAAACATATAAACTAAAAACGAGGTAAATTTTAGTTTTAACGTCAACCTGTGATTAGTATATATCTAGAAAATATCCATTTTAGCTCATTTTTCTCTACTATATAAAGCACTAGTTTCTACGACTCCATGATTTTTCCTCGTCGTCGGGACCCTCACATTTAAATAACAAAAAAACTAAAATTATACATAAATGGGATCCAAACCATGGTTGTTAGCTCCAAACCCTCATTCACACCCACCTAGCCAATAGAACACACATGTCTTTATGTTTTATACTCTATACTCAAGCATAAATAAAAATCATAGTACCTTAGGACACTTTGCTAGTGGTCTATAGTAATAAGCGTGTTGAGGTTCTTCAAACTAAAGTTTAGTCTAGATTTGAGATACCAATTAGAAGTACTAAACACAAGTTAAATATAAAATTAATTGCATACAATATGACTAATTCGCGAGACAAATCTACTGTGCCTAATTAATCTATACGATGAACACATACTTACGTACTATAATAAAACTAAACATTAACTCAGTCAAATATACTTAACTAAAAGTGCTCCATATACTGAGTTCTAGTTAACTAAACATTAGTTCGTCTAAACTTTAGTAGTAGATCATTTCTTGCCCTTTAGATGATAGGGGAAACCATGCAGTAATAATTTGTCAACAAGCTAGCTAGTGGTCATTAAAAATGCACTACCAGAGTAGCGCACGCGCGCGTACCATCAGCTAATAACTACTGTAGAGATCGATGAAGGTCCTGCAGACACGTACACGTCAATGACCACCGCTGGTACACATGTGACGGAGAATAATGGTGATTGTGTATTTGACAACTTTGACGCTGTGGGCAACTTTTTACCTGACATCGCATGCATGCATACACATGCATGCGATGCAGCTAAGCTCTCGCTGATCTCCCAGTTAGAGCGCGCAGGCAGTAGTAGTGGGTCGGAGCTAGCGCGCAGAGCGCCATTTTGGACTGACTGAAAACTGCTGCTTATCCTTGCATCATCAAAAGGACTTTGAGCTAGGACGCCTCGTTCAGCATCGACACCTTCTCGGGGGGATAAACGGTAAGCTGGAAAATTACGGTCAATGTGTCCGCATGTTTGGCTTTGCTGGCAGCCTCTGGCATCCACTGCTTGTAATTGGAATGCATGCTACTACTCAGTCCGTTCTAAGTAATCATATATTTTCCTTTTAAGAGCAAAATGTACTACTCCACCATGCATATTTTCCTTTTATTAAAATCATAGGGTAATTAAAAAAATACGACATCAGATTGATATATATGATACAAAAATATAATTAACTAAAAATATAATAATATTTATTTAATATTTCATTATATAAATTGAGTTAAATTTGAGATATTTTGTTTTTTTAGAAAATAAAATAAATTATAATTTAAAAAGGGAAGATAGTACTTAATTCGTACGAAATCTGAACCCTGCTCCAGGGCATGCGTAGGCGCCAGAGCTGGATTGACTGCTTGCTGCCTATCAACTCTCGTTCCCGTGTCCCATGACGGCCCGATGGAAGCACATGGATACTGTAGTCTGCAGCAACACACATGGGCAATGGTTTTCTCTTGAAACAACGTACTGGTGGTACAAGCACCGTCATTCATGTCAGCAGTGCAGAGTTTTTCTGTTTAACGTACCACCAAGTTTTGAATAAACCAAATTAAACCCGTAATTGCTAGAGGAATTTCCGCGGGATGCGGTGGGACGAATTATTATTATATAGATGCAACGTATGTCTCAAAGAATAAAACTGGTCACTAAAACCTCGTAAGACATTACAATAGATATGAAATGGCTTGCTCTCATTTAATTAAAAAACTAGCCTAAACACAATATGCATAGGACACGGATAGTGTGAATTATTAGTAGATGTAACGTATAGGCTCTCACGAAGGATAAAATAAACAACTAAAAACATCACGAGACATTGCATTAGATGTAAAATGGCTTGATTGGCTCTCCTTGGTCATGGCTTATGAACCTCCTTAGGACAGTTCTTGTCCAACTTTGAGGGCACCTACTTTTAGCTTGATATGGAGTCTGTCCTCCATGTCATTTAATAACAACCTAATAAATCTCTGCACACCTTCATGCAACATTTTCGCTAGGTTAGGAATACCATCCTTGTGCATCTTGGTAACATCTATTGTTACCGCCTTCCGACAAGACATCTGGGATGGGGAGATTCTAGAGAAATTGGTCACCCACAATATTGTGGATGTCACTAAATGCCTTTATTTGGCAAACAAGTGTGTGCCGGCAACTAAGGGTAACACATGGCACACTCCCCATGAAACCCACATGACTAGTAAGAGATGGACCCTTTTAGGTCGAGGCCAAAAGTAAAAAAGGGCAAGGCCTCATGCCCCTAGGTTTGTGCTGCCACGAGGAGTGGTAGCGAGCCTCCCTCCCATGAAGGAAAGTAGTCGCACTCAATGCCTTAGGTCCTGCTTCCAATGAAGGCAAGCAATCACACTCAGTGGTGAGGGCATCGGGCAAAAGAAGTTTTGGAAAGTATTGCTATGCATATTGAAAGGGAAATAGGGCTCAAACCTTTTCCTAAATGATTTTGGTGGTTGAATGTCCAACACAAATAATTGGACTAACTAGTTTGCTCTAGATGATATATTCTACAGGTGCCAAAGGTTCAACACAAACCAATAAAAAGATCAAAGTTAGGGTTCAACAGAAAGGATCAAAAGAAACCGAAGAGAACCCTGGTCTGGCGCACCGGACAATGTCCGGTGCACCAGGGGCGATCGACTCCAACTCTTCACCTTCGGGTTTCTGGGGTCGCGCTCCGCTATAATTCACCGGATTATCAGTGTGCCACCGGACTGTCCGGTGTGCCAGCGGAGCAACGGCTAGCGAGCGCAACGGTCGCCTGCAACATGAACAGTGCGCGAACGGTTCGCGCAGAGTCAGAGCAGCGCCAGAAGGCGCACTGGACAGTGAACAGTGCCTATCCGGTGCAGCACCGGACTGTCCGGTGCCCCAAGAAGTCAAAGCTCCAACGGTCAAAACCGTCAGAACCATAACGGTTGGATGACGTGGCTGGCGCACCGGACTGTCCGGTGCGCCCATCGACAGACAGCCTCCCCAACGGTTGAATTGGTGGTTGGGGCTATAAATACCCCCAACCACCACCACTCCAAGCATCCAAGCTTTTCAGACATCTCACTCAATACAAGAGCTAGTGCAATCAATACAAGACACAATTCAAAAGAATCAAAGCCTCTCGAAGTCCCAAATACACTCCAAACACTTAGTGACTAGAGAGAGAGAGTTTTGCTCGTGTTCTTTGAGCTCTTGTTCTTGGATCGCTTTCTTCTTCACCATTCTTGTTCTTCAAGCACTTGTAATCAAAGCAAGAGACACTAAGTTTGTAGTGGTCCTTGTGGGGTCTAAGTGACCCATTTGATTAAGGAGAAAACTCACTCGGTCTAAGTGACCGTTTGAGAGAGGGAAAGGGTTGAAAGAGACCCGATCTTTGTGACCACCTCAACAGGGATTAGGTTCTTTGGAACCGAACCTCGGTAAAACAAATCACCGTGTCATTCGCTCTATTTCTTTGGTTGATTTGTTTTCGCCCTCTCTCCCGGACTTAGATTTTATTCTAACGCTAACCCCGACTTGAAGTGTGCTTAAAGTTTGTAAATTTCAGTTTCCGCCTATCCACCCCCTCTAGGCGACTTTCATTTGGTATCGGAGCAGGTGCTTCATTAAAGTCTAACCACTTGAAGTGATGTTGGGAGATCACGCCAAGAGGGAGATCGTGACCGGCGGTGACAAGTTCGCAAGCTCGGGGGAGAACCCATTCGAGGGAGTCCGGCCACAAGCATAAGGAGGAATCCTCTTCCTTCATCAAGTCTCAACGGAGAGGTGACAAGAAGAAGAAAATAAAGAAAGTGGTCTACTATGAGACCAACTCTTCGTCACCCTCTACCTCCGGCTCCGAATCGGCGTCCGTCACTTCTAAGCGCCATGAGTGCAAGAAGTATAGTAAGATGCCCCTCCGCTATCCTCGTATTTCCAAACACACTCCATTACTTTCCGTTCCCCTAGGCAAACCACCATTTTTTATGGTGATGATTATTGTATGTGGAGTGATAAAATGAGGCATCATATAAGCTCACTCCACAAAAGCATATGGGATATCGTTGAGTATGGAGCGCAGATACCGAAGGTAGGGGACAAGGACTATGATTCGGACGAGGCCGACCAAATTTGGTACTTTAACTCCCAAGCCACAACTATACTCCTCGCCTCCTTGTGTCGAGAGGAGTATAATAAGGTGCAAGGATTAAAGATGGCCAAAGAAATTTGGGACGTCCTCAAGACCGCGCACGAAGGGGATGAGGTGACCAAGATCACCAAGCGGGAAACGATTGAGGGGGAGCTCGATCTATTCATCCTCAACCAAGGAGAGGAGCCATAAGCCATGTATAACCGGCTCAAGACCTTGGTGAATCAAGTGCGCAACCTCGGGAGCACAAAATGGGATGACCATGAAATGGTCAAGGTTATTCTAAGATCACTTGTTTTTCGTAATCCTACGCAAGTTCAATTAATTCGTGGTGATCCTAAATATAAGCTAATGTCTCCCGAGGAGGTTATAGGAAAGTTTGTGAGCTTTGAGTTGATGATCAAAGGCTCCAAACATATCGTCAACTTGGAGCAAGGCGGCACCTCCACACCCGAGGTGCAACCCGTCACATTCAAGGCGATGGAAGAAGAAAAGAAGGAACCTACGCCAAGTAGGATTCCCATCAATGCCTCCAAGCTCGACAACGAGGAGATGACGCTCATCATCAAGAGTTTTCGCCAAATCCTCAAGCAAAGGAGGGGGAAAGATTACAAACCCCGCTCCAAAAGGGTGTGCTACAAGTGTGGTAAGCCCAGTCATTTTATTGCTAAATGTCCTATGTCTAGCGATAGTGACAGGGGCGATGACAAGAGGGGAAAGAAGGAGAAGAAGAGGTACTACAAGAAGAAGGGCGGTGATGCCCATGTTTGTCGGGAATGGGACTTCGATGAGAGCTCCATCGACTCCTCCTCCGACGAGGATACCACCAACATTGCTGTCAACAAGGGACTTCTCTTGCCCAACGTCGGCCACAAGTGCCTCATGGCAAAAGATGGTAAGAAAAAGAAGGTACAAGCTAGAACCACCCCCAAGTATACTACATCTAGTGATGAGGGTAGTTCTAGTGACGATGAAGAAAACTTGCTTAGTCTTTTTGCCAACCTTAACATGCAACAAAAGGAAAAATTAAATGAATTAATATGTGCTATTCATGAGAAGGATGAACTCTTGGATAGCCAAGAGGAATTCCTTATTAAGGAAAACAAAAGGCATGCTAAGGTAAAGAATGCTTAAGCTGAGGAAGTAGAAAAGAATGAAAATTTGACTAAGGAGTTTAGCATTTGTCATGACACCATTTCCAACCTTAGAAATGAGAACGGTAATTTATTTGCTAAGGTTAAAAAATCAAATGTTTATCATGATTCAATTGTCAATCTTAAAAATGATAATGCTAGTTTAATTGCTAAGATTGATAAATTGAATGAATCAATTTCTAGCCTTAAAATTGAAAATGCTAGTTTAATTTCAAAGGTTAAGGAATTGAATGTTTGCAACATTTCTATTTCCAATCTTAGAGATGAGAATGCCATGTTACATGCTAAGATTGATGAATTAAATGTATGCAAACCATCTACATCTAGTGTTGATCATGTCACCATTTGTACTAGATATAGAGACATTAATGTTGATGCTATTCATGATCATCTAGTTTAATTAAAAACCAAAATGGTCATATAGCACAACTAACTAGCAAAATTAATGAGCATGAGATAGAAAATGAAAAATTTAAATTTGCTAGGAGCATGCTCTATAGTGGGAGACGCCCTGGCATCAAGGATGACATTGGTTTCCAACAGGGAAGCAATGTCAAACTTAATGCCCCAAAAAGATTGTCTAATTTTGTTAAGGGCAAGGCTCCCATGGCTCAAGATAACGAGAGTTACATTTTATATCCTGCTGGTTATCCTGAGCACAAAATTAAGAGAATTCATGCTAGAAAATCTCATTCTGTTTCCCATCATGCTTTTATGTATAAAAATGAGGCTTCTAGCTCTAGGCAATCAACCCATGTTAAATTGCCTAAAACAAAATCTCCTACTGCATCAAATGATCATAATGTTTCATTTAAGACTTTTGATGCATCTTATGTGCTTACTAACAAATAAGGCAAAGTAGTTGCCAAATATGTTGGGGGCAAACACAAGGGCTCCAAGACTTGTGTTTGGGTAACCAAGGTGCTTGTTTCTAACATGAAAAGACCCAAGACTGCTTGGGTACCTAAGAACAAGGTCTAAAATTGTTTTGCAGGTTTATGCATCCGGGGGCTCAAGTTGGATCATTGATAGCGGATGCACAAACCACATGACAGGGGAGAAAAAGATGTTCTCCTCCTACGAGAAAAACGAAGATCCCCAAAGAGCTATCACATTCGGGGATGGAAATCAAGGTTTGGTCAAAGGACTTGGTAAAATTTTCGAAAGGTGGTGGTGCGGTCCTTTTGCTTTGGGCTAATACTCTCTCCCCCTTTGGCATGAATCGCCAAAAACGAAGACATCGTGAGCCCTTGTTACTTTCTCCCCATTGGTATGGGTAAAAAGAGTGAAGATTATACCAATTGAGAGTCATGTGGAGTGATGGCGAAGGGTAAATGATACCGATAGAGTAGAGTGGAAGTCTTGTCTTTGCCGAAGACTCCATTTTCATTTCAATCTACGACTTAGCATAGAAATACACTTGAAAACACATTAGTCGTAGACATAAAAGAGATATGATCAAAGGTATATAAATGTGCTATGTGTGCAATGTTTTCAATCAAAATTCCAAGAATCATGAGATATTTAGTTTATACACCTAAGTTTGGTCTTTGGTACCCTAAGGGATCCACTTTTGATTTAATAGGATATTCATATGCTGATTGGGAGGATGTAAAATTGATAGGAAGAGCACATCATGGACTTGTCAGTTTCTAGGAGATCTCTGGTGTCTTGGGCTTCAAAGAAACAAAACTCAGTAGCTCTTTCTACCGCCGAAGCCGAGTACATTGCCGCAGGCCATTGCTGTGCGTAATTACTTTGGATAAGGCAAACCCTTAGGGACTATGGCTACAAATTGAGCAAAGTCCCTCTCCTATGTGATAATGAGAGTGCAATCCCCATGGCGGATAATCCTGCACTAAGCACATAGCCATTCAGTATCAGTTTTTGAGGGATCACCAACAAAGGGGGATATCGAGATAGCTTATGTAAGCACCAAAGAACTACTAGCCGATATCTTCACCAAACCATTAGATGAGAAAACTTTTACCAAACTTAGGAATGAGCTAAACATTCTTGATTCTCGGAATTTTGATTGAAAACATTGCACACATAGCACATTTATATACCTTTGATCATATCTCTTTTATGTCTACGACTAATGTGTTTTCAAGTGTATTTCTATGCTAAGTCGTAGATTGAAAGGGAAATGGAGTCTTCGGCGAAGACAAGGCTTCCACTCTACTCTATCGGTATCATTTACTCTTCGCCATCACTCCATATCACTCTCAATTGGTATAATCTTCACTCTTTTTACCCATACCAATGGGGAGAAAGTAACAAGGGCTCACGATGTCTTCGTTTTTAGAGATTCGTGCCAAAGGGGAAGAGAGTATTAGCCCAAAGCAAAAGGACCGCACCACCACCTTTCGAAATTTTTTAATTGACATATTTGAAAATTGGTATGTTTTTCAATTGGTTAGGATTTTTCAAATTGGTATCTAAAAATATTTGTTCTTCTTTCAATTTGTAAAACCCTCTTGAACACTAAGAGGAGAATTTCTTCCAGAGGGAGTTTTGTTTTAGTCAAAGGAAAAGCATTTGAAACAGGGAGAGAAAATTTCAAATCTTGAAAAATGCTTCTCACAATCTTATTCATATACCTTTGACCATTTGCAAAAAGACTTTGAAAAGATTTTCCAAAAGAATTTGCAAAAACAAAACATGTGGTGCAAATATGGTCCAAAATGTTAAATAAAAGAAAGCAACCATGCATATCCTATGAAACTATAAAATTGGTTTAATTCTAAGTAACATTTGCACTTACCTTATGCAAACTAGTTCAATTCTGCACTTATATATTTGCTTTGGTTTGTGTTGGCATCAATCACCAAAAAGGGGGAGATTGAAAGGGAAATAGGGCTCAAACCTTTTCCTAAATGATTTTGGTGGTTGAATGCCCAACACAAATAATTGGACTAACTAGTTTGCTCTAGATTATATATTCTATAGGTGCCAAAGGTTCAACACAAACCAATAAAAAGATCAAAGTTAGGGTTCAAAAGAAAGGAGCAAAAGAAACCGAAGAGAACCCTAGTCTGGCGCACCGGACTGTCCGGTGTGCCACCGGACAGTGTTCAGTGCACCAGGGGCGATCGACTCTAACTCTTCACCTTCAGGTTTCTCGGGCCACGCTCCACTATAATTCACCGGACTGTCCGGTGTGCCAGCGGAGCAACGGCTAGCGAGCGCAACGGTTGACTCCAATGGTCGCCTGCAACGTGAACAGTGCGCGGACAGTTCGCGCAGAGTCAGAGCAGCGTCACAAGGCGCATCGGACAGTGAACAGTGCCTGTCCGGTGCAGCACCGAACTGTCCGGTGCCCCAAGAAGTCAAAGCTCCAACGGTCGAAACCGTCAGAACCCTAACAGTTGGATGACGTGGCTGGCGCACCGGACTGTCCGGTGCGCCCATCGACAGCCAGCCTCCCCAATGGTTGAATTGGTGGTTGGAGCTATAAATACCCCCAACCACCACCACTCCAAGCATCTAAGTTTTCAGACATCTCATCCAATACAAGAGCTAGTGCAATCAATACAAGACACAATTCAAAAGAATCAAAGCCTCTCGAAGTCCCAAATACACTCCAAACACTCCAAACACTTAGTGACTAGAGAGAGAGTTTTGCTCGTGTTTTTTGAGCTCTTGTTCTTGGATTGCTTTCTTCTTCACCATTCTTGTTCTTCAAGCACTTGTAATCAAAGCAAGAGACACTAAGTTTGTAGTGGTACTTATGGGGTCTAAGTGACCCATTTGATTAAGGAGAAAGCTCACTCGGTCTAAGTGATCGTTTGAGAGAGGGAAAGGGTTGAAAGAGACCCGGTCTTTGTGACCACCTCAACGGGGATTAGGTTCTTTGGAATCGAACCTCGGTAAAACAAATCACCGTGTCATTCGCTCTATTTCTTTGGTTGATTTGTTTTTGCCCTCTCTCCCGGACTTAGATTTTATTCTAACGCTAACCCCTGCTTGAAGTGTGCTTAAAGTTTGTAAATTTCAGTTTCTGCCCATCCACCCCCCTCTAGGCGACTTTCACATATGTTATGCACATAACCTAACTGAGTACAAGCCTGTCAGAGACATGGTTGAGCGCTTTCAACAATGAAACGACTAGTAGAGCCCCCACCACTTGTTCCCCCAACCAATAGCGACAAAGCAGGACCAACAACCCCCTTAGGAAGAAGGATGTCCACCATGCCAAGGTCGCCAGGAACTCGTTCCACAACAAGGTTGAGAACGATCATGACTTCTATGGCCTAGAGTGTATTGGGTCCATCGTCTATGGGGCCGCCAGTGTGCTAAGCTCCCACTACGCCCTCAATCTCCTACACCAAGAGGTGCACATCGTAGTCCCTTGACTAATTAGGGAAGCTAGTGTGAGTTAATCCTTTCCCGAAAGGGGCAAGCAAGGTGGAGGATGCAGGCGTAGGGAGGTCCTCGGGTCAGACTGTCTTTTTAGCTTTTCGGACGAGGGATTCCTATACCGATTTCGGCCCAAAACCGTAGTGGGTTCTCTCCTCTAGTGGAACTTTGTAAAGGCCTCGTAGTGTACCCTCGCCTACTCACCTCGACAGTGTTTAAGTGTCCGTTCAACCTAAGGCGACAAAGGGAACATGTTTTGTGGATAAAGATGCGCAACCTCTGCAAAGTTTAAAACTGATATATCAGTTGTGCTCGCGGTCAAGAGTGACTCAGGAGTCTCGCATGATTAACTTATGGAATTAAACTTAATTTGTCATATGCATCGCATTGCGAGTTTTATTATTAATTATAATATCTTATTTTATTTGGATGATATTTACTTGTACTTAGTAATTGCTAATAAAATTTGACCAACTTAGTAAAAGCAATGTTGTGCCTTAACCATTATTTGTTGATTAGCCTTACACTATACATGAGCCCCCACCGTAAGTGAGCTCATACATATTATTCCCCACACTTGTTGAGCGATGAACATCTGTGAGCTCACTCTTGCAATAAAACTCTCCCCACAGGTGAAGAGCAAGTGCCCAGAGGAGGACTATTATGACGAGTTCAACGAGGTCTAGGTGTCGTCTCCGAGTCAGCTTGATGGCGCAAAGGGATAATAATGATGTTAGTTCGCTCTATTTATTATCAATTATTTTGTAGGACACTTCGTTGTGTAATAAAGATTGTGACATTCGTCTCTATACACTGAGTCATTATATGTGTTGATCTTCTTTGGCGTATATATGAGACACACCCAGGTTTGCCCCTTAAATCCGGGTGTGACACTAAGAGCACACCGAAACTCCGATTCAACGCAACGACGCTTTCGACTCATTCTAGAGAGAATTGAGCGTTTTCTTGAGAGAAATTCTGTCGTTTTGATTCTTGAGTTCTCTCCTTTGCTTGTGTGCGTGGTATTGCTGCTCTTGTACTCTTGTGTGTGTTTTTACTCCCTCCTTATTCTTGTGCTTTGATTGAGATCATTCGTGTAAGGCGTGAGAGACTCTAACTTGTGGAGATTCCTCACAAAGAGATTTGGTATGAGAAAGAACAACGTGGTACTCAAGTTTGATCTTTGGATCACTTGAGAGGAGTTGAGTGCAACCCTTGACCAAAGGGGGTCACCATAACGTGGAGTACACATTGACCGAACCACGAGATAAAATCACCGTGTCTTTTGTGCATTTTCTTTATTGCGATTGTTGTCTTCTAAGAGTTCTCATATTTCACTTGCATTGTTGTTCTTAAGTTTAATATTGTCGGTACCCTGAAACAGGGGTACCCCTTACTACAGTGTGAAGACGCGACTATCTCTAGTCGCATGGTGAACAACACCCGACCCCACCACGTGGACGGCTCCGGGGCCGCCACGTGGCCAGAGAAGATGATATACTCCAAGGTATCAACATTCGGGTCTGGACCCCCACGGGAAAGTGCTAGACCCCTGTATATACGGACCAGACCTCCGGGTAAGGTCCAGGACCTCCACGGGCGCGAACCGGACCCCTGGGACGGGTCCTGGACCCCTCTGTGTGGGGTTCGGACCACTCACAGCAGGGTCCCGAGATTCTAGGACAAAGAATACCCAAGCCTTAATCAAGGCCAGGCGAGGGTCCGGAGCTGACACGTGTCCGGACCATACGCTTCTGCTCCCCGCTCAAGCGTAGCCCCGATGCCGCCACGTGGCACGGTGCACGTGACGTAAGCCAACGGGCGGAGCCTGACGTAGGGCCTCTGGGTAGCGCGCCTCTGCATTTATTGCGGATAAGGCGCGCCGCCTGTCCATTCCACTGGCAAGTGATGTGCCGCCCCGGCATTTAATGAGTCATGTCCATTCCACTGGCAGGCGATGTGTCGCCTCAGCATTTAATGTGCCCTGTCCACTTTGCTGACGGGCGGTGACCAGGCCATCCCGTAGGCGGCGTGCCTATCCATTCCATTAGCAGGCAGTACGCCCTTGCTGCCGCATGTACTACACTCATCATGACTCGCGCGTTACTGAGGAAGCAGCCGCGGCATATCAATACTATATGCACTACAGACGTTATGGCGCTCGGAGATGGCCCAGGCGTTACAGGCATTAGTTACTTCCTTCCATTTTGCCCCTGGGTCCACATGTCGGGACTCAGTATCCTTTTACGTGCCCCCCTTGAGCTATAAAAGGGAGGGCACACGACGTTACAAGGCAGGCTCACTTAGACTCTCAGACTCACAAGTTCATAGAAGCTCTCAAGCTCAATACAACACACAGTGGAATAGGGTATTTCGCTCCGGCAGCCTGAACCGCTCTAAACCCTTGTGTGCTCTTGTGTTCATCGTCCATCTAGTAGACAGGCAAAACGCTTAAGCTCTCTCCTCATCTTAGGATTTAGGGCGGGTGCATTCCGCCACCCAGCCGGAGAATTTCCTCTCCAACAAATACACATATCCAAGGAACAATCAAGTAAAGAGTTCTCTTCTCCTCTCCACCTCTACCCATAACAACTTGGTTTTAGTTTTCACTAACACTCATCATAAACCAAGTTTGTATTGTTTAGAGTTGATTTTTGCAGGATCACCTATTCACCCCTCTAGATGCTCTCACAAAGTAAATACACCCAAAAGATATTGGAAAATTCAATATGAATATGTATTATCCTTCAAAGAATCCTATGATGGTCAGATCTCTAGACTTAGAGAATGATCCATTGAAACCAATGGATGATGAGGAAAAGATATTGGGACCCGAATTCCCATACCTTAGTGCTATTGGTCCATTAATGTACCGTGCTAACAATACCCGACCGAATATTGCTTTTGTAGTAAATTTGCTAGCAAGATACAACTCTGCTCCTACCAAACGTCATTGGGTTGGAGTTAAGAATATTTTTCGATATCTAAATAGCACAAAAGATCTGACTCTTTTACAAAAGGAATGGTGATCCTAGTTTAGTTGGGTATACCGATGCTAGCTATTTTTCTGATCTCCACAATGGCAGATCACAAACAGGATTCGTCTTTTTACAAGGTGGAAGTGCTATTTCGTGGAAGTCTTCTAAACAGACTTTGATGACCACGTCCACTAACCATTCTGAAATAATTGCATTATTTGAAGTATCACGTGAGTGTGTATGGCTTTGTAGAATGGTAAACCATATAATCACAACATGTGGCATTAGTTCAATTGAATTACCGACCATTATCTATGAGGATAATTCTGCTTATGTTGTTCATGTGGAAACATGTTATATCAAGAGCAACATTAATAAACATATTGCTCCTAAACTATTTTATCCCCATAAACTTCAGAAAAATGGAGATATAAACACCTTCCATGCAAAGTCTTATGATAATCTTGCTGATTTATTCACAAAATCTTTATCATACTCCACGTTTCAGAAATGTGTTGAGGGGATTGGTATGATAAGCCTTAAATGCCTGCAAGGATCAGTGGGGAGTATTTCTCCGTGATGTTTAACCTGTTTTGGACCATCACATCACACTCTTTTCTTGGTACGGGTTTTGCCTTGTTGAGGTTTGTCATCTAAAGTTTTTAACGAGGTAATATGAATTAAGGTATATGATTTATCGTTTATTTTTCCCCGGGGGTTCTTAAAAATGGTGATTACATACATACTCTATTTTGGAAGTCGGTGTGAGTTTTACTCATAATCTAAAAGAATGGTATACTCTTTATTTTTCCCACGAGATTTTTAAAAATAATAATATATTGGAATAACAGCTGAAGTTAGAATTGACAGTTATCTCGCCAAAGAACACGTCACTTGGCTTGCACCCCCTTCACCTTGGAATAAATAACAGTTACTATAATTTGCACTTCTCTTAATCTCGTTTTCATTACACTGCAACATAAATAAGCCAGCTGGCGTGCATGAAATTGCGGGAGACGGAGGAACGCCCAACCGAGCCCACCAAATCCATCAATCAATCGAGAGCAATCACGGGGCTCCCACCTCCACTCACTCAGCGGCATTGCACGGCTAGGCAGCAGCCACTAGCCAGGGCCAACCGATGCCGCGACATGATGGATCGATCGACGCTGACGCGAAACCCGCTGGATCTTGCGAGACTTCCCCAAACAAACGAGACAGGGCGGAGCCAAAACCAACCCCAATGGGCATGGGCGACGCACCGCGCCCGTCCACCCATCGTCCTCCGCCCCCGGGATTCCGCCAAGCGCAAGGCGACGAGGCGCTTGTGGCCAACACCGTCCGTCTCCCTCTCGCCTCGGCTCGTCGTCCATGGGTCAACCGCCGGCCCATGCATGCAATGCATTTGATATCTGCATGGCATGCACGCCGCGCGCGCCGGTGAAAATTTTCTTGTTCCCGCACGTCGGGAACTGTAAAAGGCGCGGCGCGGGCGGACATGTTACTACCCCGCGGCCCGTACGTACATCGGCCGGCCCCACGACGGCGGTGGCGTCTGGCCGGCGGGCGACGGGGCCCGGGCGGCGTGCTTGCTGCACGCATTCATGGCTAGCATAGCATGCATGCCCCATGCATGCACGGGGACCTTTGGACTCGGGTCGGGTCGGGAGGAAAGCTGGGAAAAGGGCGCGCGGTTAGGTAGCTGCCAGGCGGGGCCACCGGTCTTGCGCATAAATGGCTCGGGACGAGGGAGCCGCTTTTGCTTACTATCTGGTGCACTACTGTTTGGTTGCCGGGGACGCCGCGCGCGCGCACCACTGGGCACTGGGTCCGGCCCGGTTGACACATTTCGAAATCCTTGTCCGTGCTCTACCTGTACCTTGCCTGCTTGCCCAGTTGGCGGCCGTGCTGGCTGGCTCACGGTCACGGGGATGATGGCTCCGGTCCAGGCCGGCTCAGGCACAGCCCTAACCACAGATCTAATCAAGCATACGCGTACACGGCGCCATACACTAAAACATCGTCCTTAATTGCTTTTGGGTGCCGCCTGCGTGCAATCGCGTCGCGTGTGTGCTCCGGCCTCTCGGTACGTTGGTTGCCAACTACATTTCATGTGAACTCGATCTTGCCGCGCGTCCTGTGGATATATAGCCGTCGATCGTGCATGCATTCGATCTTGCATTGTAAGTATTTAACATTTGTTCACTGGTTGCGTGCATGCATGCATTCTATTTAATCAGCAGGGACTAGGGACGGAGGGAATGTTTTTATATATACAAGGGGTCATCACTGAGGCGCATATGCACGCAACAGTTGCCATAATTAAGCTTTGCATGCAACAATTATTGCAAGCACCGGATCATGCATGCACAATCATCGAGCAATCATTTGTGCAACGTAGGAGTAAGTACGTAACATTTATTAATGGTTACAATTTCAAACGCATATATCATATGGCAATGTCACGGAGACAACGGACCATATGTCTATATTAGATATTTTATGTACTCCACGAGTATATGAGCTCCACGACATGATCCTCAGCGACGTACGGACGGACGACACGGACGAGCCCCAGCACCAGCAGGCGGGAAAACAAAAAAAGCATAATGGTGGTTGGTTGTGATAGTGTCATCGTGCGTGGCTGCGCGGAAGCCAATATGCCAATCAGGCAGATCAATCAATCGGACGTCGTCGCCAGCCGAGATCACAGTGCATATGCACGCGATTGCAAACCCAAAGAAAGACGTCTGCCATCGCAGTTAAGCTAGGCTCTCGCTGTCCTGCCCACCACCAGCAGAGCCGGCCCCGGCCCCCGGCCCCGCGAGATCACAAGCCGATCGAGAGCTAGCAAGCAGCCAGGCGTGCGAGCTAGGCATAGGCGCCGTATACGTATAGTATAGCTAATCGGGGACAAGAGACGCTAATGGACACCTCTGATCACAGGTTTCCTGTTGCTAGCTAGCTAGCTTGGTGGTTAGCCAAGGGGGAACCCCACGTGCCAACAGCAGCGGCCGGCGTATACGTCTCGCAGTCGATCGAGCTCAATACGCGCTGACAGGCGCTGAGCGAGAGAGCCGCGCCACACGCTTGTTGCTTGGTGTCGTCTGTTTGCCCGCTCGCTGCGCTGCGAGCGCGACGCCCGAGCCAATGCCGGATCTTGCTACGATGCATGCATGCACGGTTTTGCTGCCTCTCTGCTTCCATATATTACCTGATGCCAGTGACGTTGTGCTCCACAGACCACCGAGGAACGATGTGGCACGAAGCATGCATTGTAGTGCTGTGAAACGCTTGTAGAAGCCTGGTCGTGCATGCCAGCTCCACGCCTGCATTGTTGGCATGCAGGTGTTTTTCTTTTCTTTTTCTGAAATAGAAACCTCATTAATGGCCACGGTGACATAAATTGACTGCATACTCTGTCCTAAAAAGAACGTACTTATTGTAGATATTGTGTGCTAGTTAAATTAGTTCATGTTCCAGTGAGAATAATATTCATATTTATGGTTTTAAATCAATTTATTATAGAAAATATTTTGTAACTAATAAAATAGTACTCCCTCTGTTATCAGAATACAAATCATTTAGGACAGCGACACGGTCTCTAAAATATAGTTTTGACTAATGTTTTTTCCTAAAATAAAAACAAGTTCTTAATATATTTATACTTTTACAAAAGTACTTTTTTAAGATATATATATATATATATATATATATATATATATATATATATATATATATATATATATATATATATATATATATATATATATATAACAAAACTGTTATTAGTGGTCAAAGTTTTATATGTTTGACTCAAACCTTGTCCAAAACGACTTGTTTTTTAGACAGGAGAGAGAATTTATTTGGTGCCATTGCTATTGATACCTTTTATTTGTAAATGATCAAACTTACGGTACTAAAAATTTAGCCCTATCTTAGAATTGTATTTTTTTCTAGGACAAAAGAAGTACGGTCATAAGACCGACCCCAGCAGAGCTCCTTTCGGAGTGCGTAAACTTCATAGTGAAGTACGTCACACGTCGCGTAAAAGAGTGTTGGTTTCCAGTAGCTCTCGTACACGAGCGCGAAAGATAGAGAGGAGAGAGAGGGAGAGTACCCTAGATTTTGGGATGTGGTGGGGAGAGAACGCCTGTTTTTCGCATCCACGTCCGCAACCTGTTGGAAGAGATGAACAATGATCACGATCTCCTCTTTTTCGCAGGCGGGATGCCTTTAAAAGACCCGCTGGGTTGGTCTAAGATAGTTGAGCTTTAAGATTTAAATTTTACTATGTAAGTAATAGCTATAATAATCGGTTCTCAATCATCTTTCTCTTCTTCTAATATTTTTTCTTAGGAGTGTTTGGTTTTTAGGGATTAATTTTTAGTTCCTCCATTTTATTCCATTTTAGTCCCTAAATTATCAAATATAGAAACTAAAATTTTATTTTAGTTTTTATATTTAGTAATTTAAGATCTAAAATTGAGGGACTAAAAATTAGTTCCTATAAACCAAACATCATCTTAATACATCTCTATCTCTACTTTTGGAGAGATGGATATTTTCCTTTTATGTAGATCTCCGTACTAGAGGGTATCTTACTCGTACTAGTACTGGAGGCACTCAGCGGAGCCTTGAGGCTCGCATCAGAGTGGTGTCATATTATCATGTCAGACTCTGCAAGTTTAATCAAGGCTATTGGTCATGAAGACAGCACAGATAAATCGGATCAGATTGGTTTCATCATCTCGGAAGCACATGACTACATGAGTGTGCTAGGCTAGGGCTACTCGAGGGTTGGAGAGTTTCGAGGGTCGTCGCTAATATTAGCTAGGCAAAAGGTTCACTCGGCTGTTTTGGTTGAAGCAAGCACCCGCATGTGTTCTGCATCTCACCCAACAAGATTATAACTCCATGATTGTCTAGTTAATAGAAGTCCCTCAGCTTTGCCCGCAAACAACAAAAAGCCTTGCAAAATTCTCATAAAAATATATAGATCAAGCTATCAGTTCTGCAGACTCTAACTATTATTCATAAAGATGCCATATGATCTATTCTATCTTGATATTACTGTAGTTGGAAGCCTTTAGTGGAGTCTGCCTTAACCCCCTCTCGAGATGCGCTAAGAACGATATATAAATCCCAAAAATCATCACAGAAATTAGATACATCATCGTACCTTTAATCTGGTAGACTCTAATCATCGTCATAAAAATTACACCACATTTATAATTACGCAATTCCATAAAGGAAACACCAAAATTTGCATCTAAAATTACTTACGTCTACGATATGATAGATAATTTAAAGTAACCCAAGTTTATGTCTAAATTATCCACCTTTGACATTATAAAAATAATACAAAACAACCCTTAATTTGCATCTAAGTTAAACACCTCTATCATTATGAAAGATGAAGAAAAGCAATACTTTTTTTACATTGCCCACATTTGCCATTATAAAGATAATATTAAGTGACTGAAAGTCGCTTAAAGGGGGTGAATAGGCGAAAACTGAAATTTACAAACTTTAAGCATAACTACAAGCCGGGTTAGCGTTAGAAATAAAACCGAGTCCGAAAGAGAGGGTGAAAACAAATCAACCAAGAAATAAAGCGAGTGACACGGCGATTTGTTTTACCGAGGTTCGGTTCTTGCAAACCTAGTCCCCGTTGAGGTGGTCACAAAGACTGGATCTCTTTCAACCATTTCCCTCTCTCAAATGGTCACCTAGACGGAGTGAGCTTTCTCCTTAATCAAATGGGTCACTTAGACCCCTCACAAGGACCACCACAACTTGGTGTCTCTTGCTTTGATTACAAGTGCCTTGAGAACAAGAAAGAGGAAGAAGAAAGCGATCCAAGAACAAGAGCTCAAAGAACACGAGCAAAACTCTCTCTAGTCACTATTTGGTCGGAGTGGATTTGGAACTTGGAGATGCTTTGATTCTATTGAATTGTGCCTTGTATTGATTGCACTAGCTCTTGTATTGAATGTGAAGTCTGAAAAACTTGGATGCTTGAGGTGGTGGTGGTTGGGGGTATTTATAGCCCCAACCACCAAAACAGCCGTTGGGGAGGGATGTTGTCGATGGACGCACCGGACAGTCCGGTGCGCCACCAGACACTGTTCGGTGCGCTAGCCACGTCACCCAACCGTTAGGGTTCTGACGGGTTCGACCGTTGGAGCTCTGACAACTTGGGGCACCGGACAGTTCGGTGCCGCACCGGACAGGCACTGTTCACTGTCCGGTGCGCCTTCTGGCGCTGCTCTGACTCTGCGCGAACTGTCCGCGCACTGTAGCGCTTTTGCAGGTGTCCGTTGGAGTCGACCATTGCGCTGGAGGCGTTGCTCCGCTGGCACACCGGACAGTCCGGTGGCACACTGGACAGTCCGGTGAATTATAGCGGAGTGGCTTTCCAAATTCCCGAAGGTGGCAAATTTGAAGAAGTACGGCTCTGGTCACCGGACACTATCCGGTGGCACACCGGACAGTCCGGTGCGCCAGACCAGGGTTCTCTTCGGTTTCTTTTCCTCCTTTCTTTTGAACCCTAACTTAGATCTTTTTTTGGTTTGTGTTGAACCTTTGGCACATGTAGAATATATAATCTAGAGCAAACTAGTTAGTCCAATTATTTGTGTTGGGCATTTCAACCACCAAAATCATTTAGGAGAAGGTTTGACCCTATTTCCATTTCAATGTCCCCCTTTTTGGTGATTGATGCCAACACAAACCAAAGCAAATATATAAGCGCAGAATTGAACTAGTTTGCATTATAAAATACCAATTGAAAACTTCTTTTTAAACTTTGAAATTGGTGGTGGTGCGGTCCTTTTTCTTTGGGCTATATTTCTCCCCCTTTGGCATTAATCACCAAAAACGGAGACATTTGAGAGCCCTCTTTACTTTCTCCCTGATGGTACAAATGAATATGAGTGAAGATTATACCAAAGTGGAGAGCGGTGCGGAGTGACGGCGAAGGATAAATAATACCGATAGAGTTGAGTGGAAGCCTTATCTTCGCTGAAGACTCCATTTCCCTTTCAATCTACGACTTATCATAGGAATACACTTGAAAACACATTAGTCGTAGACATCAAAGAGATATGATCAAAGGTACATAAATGAGCTATATGTGCAAAGTATCAATCAAAGTTCCGAGAGTCAAGAATGTTTAGCTCATTTCTAAGTTTGGTAAAGGTTTTCTCATCTAATGGTTTGGTAAAGATATCGGCTAATTGTTCTTTGGTGCTAACATAGGCAATCTCGATATCCCCCCTTTGTTGGTGATCCCTCAAAAAGTGATACCGAATGGCTATGTGTTTAGTGCGGCTGTGTTCAATGAGATTATCCGCCATGCGGATTGCACTCTCATTATCACATAGGAGAGGGACTTTGCACAATTTGTAGCCATAGTCCCTAAGGGTTTGCTTCATCCAAAGCAATTGTGCGCAACAATGGCCTACGACAATATATTCGGCTTCGGTGGTAGAAAGAGCTACTGAGTTTTTTCTTTGAAGCCCAAGACACCAGGGATCTCCCTAGAAACTGACAAGTCCCTGATGTGCTCTTCCTATCAAATTTACACCCTGCCCAATCAACATCTGAATAACCTATTAGATCAAAAGTGGATCCCTTGGGGTACCAAAGACCAAACTTAGGTGTATAAACTAAATATCTCATGATTCTTTTCACGGCCCTAAGGTGAACTTTCTTAGGATTGCCTTGGAACCGTGCACACATGCATACAGAGAGCATAATATCCGGTCGAGATGCACATAAATAGAGTAGAGATCCTATCATCGACCGGTATACCATTTGATCTACAGATTTACCTCCCGTGTCGAGGTCGAGATGCCCATTAGTTCCCATGGGTGTCTCGATGGGCTTGGCATCCTTCATTCCAAACTTGGTAAGTATATCTTGAGTGTACTTGGTTTGGCTGATGAAGGTGCCTTCTTGGAGTTGCTTGACTTGAAATCCTAAGAAATACTTCAACTCCCCCATCATAGACATCTCGAATTTTTGAATAATGATCCTACTAAACTCTTCACAAGTAGATTTGTTAGTAGACCCAAATATGATATCATCAACATAAATTTGGCATACAAACAAATCATTTACAATAGTTTTAGTAAAGAGAGTAGGATAGGCTTTGCCGACTTTGAAGCCATTAGTGATAAGAAAATCTCTTAGGCATTCATACCATGCTCTTAGGGCTTGCTTGAGCCCATAAAGCGCCTTTGAGAGTTTATACACATGGTTAGGGTACTCACTATCTTCAAAGCCGGGAGGTTGCTCAACATAGACCTCTTACTTGATTGGTCCATTGAGGAAGGCACTCTTTACGTCCATTTGATAAAGCTTGAAGCCATGGTAAGTAGCATAGGCAAGTAATATGCGAATTGACTCAAGCCTAGCTACGGGTGCATAGGTTTCACCGAAATCCAAACCTTCGACTTGTGAATATCCTTTGGCTACAAGTTGGGCTTTGTTCCTTGTCACCACACCATGCTCATCTTGCTTGTTGCGGAAAGCCCACTTGGTTCCTACAACATTTTGGTTAGGACGTGGAACAAGATGCCATACCTCATTCCTCGTGAAGTTGTTGAGCTCCTCTTGCATTGCTAACACCCAATCCGAATCTCTTAATGCATCTTCCACCCTGTATGGCTCAATAGAAGACACAAAAGAGTAATGTTCACAAAAATGAGCGACACGAGATCGAGTGGTTACCCCCTTATGAATATCGCCGAGGATGGAGTTCACGGGGTGATCTCGTTGTATCGCTTGATGGACTCTTGGGTGTGGCGGTCTTTGACCCTGTTCTTCTTGATCATCTTTCTTGTCTTGATCATTGTCATCTCCCCCTTGATCATTGTTCTCCTCTTGAGGTGGCTCATCCTTTTGATCTTCATTTTCATCACCTTGAGCTTGATCCTCATCTTGGGTTGGTGGAGATGCTTGCATGGAAGATGATGGTTGATCTTGTGCTTGTGGTGGCTCTTCGGATTCCTTAGGACACACATCCCCAATGGACATGTTCCATAGTGCGACACATGGAGCCTCTTCATCATCTAGTTCATCAAGATCAACTTGCTCCACTTGGGAGCCATTAGTCTCATCAAACACAATGTCACAAGAAACCTCAACTAATCCAGTGGATTTGTTGAAGACTCTATATGCCCTTGTGTTTGAATCATATCCTAGCAAAAAGCCTTCTACAGCCTTAGGAGCAAATTTAGATTTTCTACCTCTTTTAATAAGAATAAAACATTTGCTACCAAAGACTCTAAAATATGAAACATTGGGCTTTTTACCGGTGAGGAGTTCATATGATGTCTTCTTGAGGATTCGGTGAATGTATAGCAGGTTGATGGAGTAGCAAGCAGTGTTGATTGCTTCCACCCAAAACCGGTCCGGAGTCTTGTACTCATCAAGCATGGTCCTCGCCATGTCAAGTAGAGTTCTATTCTTCCTCTCCACTACACCATTTTGTTGAGGTGTGTAGGGAGAAGAGAACTCATGCTTGATGCCCTCATCCTCAAGAAAGCTTTCTATTTGTGAGTTCTTGAACTCTGTCCCGTTGTCGCTTCTTATTTTCTTGATCCTTAATCCGAACTCATTTTGAGCTCGTCTCAAGAATCCCTTTAATGTCTCTTGGGTCTGAGATTTTTCCTGTAAAAAGAATACCCAAGTGAAGCGAGAATAATCATCCACAATTACAAGACAATACTTACTCCCGCCGATGCTTATGTAAGCGATCGGGCTGAATAAATCAATGTGGAGTAGCTCAAGCGGCCTGTCGGTCGTCATGATGTTCTTGTGTGGATGGTGGGTACCAACTTGCTTTCCTGCTTGACATGCGCTACAAACCCTGTCTTTCTTAAAATGAACATTTGTTAGTCCCAAAATGTGTTCTCCCTTTAGAAGCTTGTGAAGATTCTTCATCCCAACATGGGCTAGTCGGCGATGCCAGAGCCAACCCATATTAGTCTTAGAAATTAAGCAAGTATCGAGTTCAGCTCTATTAAAATCAACTAAGTATAGCTGACTCTCTAATACTCCCTTAAATGCTACTGAATCATCACTTCTTCTAAAGACAGTAACACCTATATCCGTAAAAAGACAGTTGTAACCCATTTTGCATAATTGAGAAACAGAAAGCAAATTGTAATCTAAAGAATCTACAAGAAAAACAATGGAAATGGAATGGTCATGTGATATAGCAATTTTACCAAGTCCTTTGACCAAACCTTGATTTCCATCCCCGAATGTGATAGCTCTTTGGGGATCTTCGTTTTTCTCGTAGGAGGAGAACATTCTTTTCTCCCCTGTCATGTGGTTTGTGCATCTGAAAGCTCTCTTGTGGGTTTTGGTGTTTGGATGACAACCCAATTAAAGGACTAACAAGTGTGCTAAGTGTTGAACAGGTGCTTAATGCAAAGCTAACATGGTTCAACAAAAGTGAATAAGTGTGATGGTCCAAAGGATGATTTATCTATAGATAATGAACACTGCTTAAGTGAGACTCGGTGTGCGTAACTCAGAGACAACCGATCAAGCCAAGGATGGAGGCAAGAAGAGCTTCGAGGTACCGAGTGCATGGGAGAAGGTCAAGGAGACCAGGAACCCAAAGCCAGGGGTGAAGAAGAAGGCTTGCAAAGTCAAGGTTGATCGAGTTAAGAGTTATGGTGCATCAAGGATCACTACATAAGGACATGACTTACCACCAATGAGGTAACATCTACAGTTATGTGGTGTAAGTCATAAGGCTCAAGATCAAGCTCGAGAAATGAACAAGGGAGTTGGAGCTCAGATATGTCAATCTAGATCAAGTCAAGTTGACTTAATGGTTTAGAGTCCAACATCGACCTCAAACATGCCAAATTGGGTAAAACGATGAAATAGAGAAAGTACCATTCTGAGCTCTGCTGGAGGAGAAACAGAAAAGCTAGGAGAAGAACAAGAAAGATGTAAGTTTCTAGGACTAAATCAATTGGATTATACTCTAAATGTGTTTGTTTAAGTCTCAGGAAAATCCTCCCAAAAGTTTAAGTCAAATAGAGAAAGAACGGAGGAAAAATCACTTAGTGTGCTGTTGGTTGGTGCACAGGACAGTGAATAGTAGTTGTCCAGTGCACAGGACAGTGAATAGTAACTATGTCCGGTGCACAGGACAGTGAATAGCAACCTGTCCGGTGCACAGGACAGTGAATAGTAGCTGTGTCCGGTGCACAGGACAGTGAATAGTGACCTGTTCGGTGCACAGGATAGTGAATAGTAACTTGTCCGGTGCACCAACGACTAGCTGTTCCAGAGAAGGAAACTGTCAATCAGATCCGTTACTGTTCACTGTCCGGTGCGCCACCGGACAGTCCGGTGCACCCGCAACCAGGGAAGGCTGGGAGCTTCCAAATGAAGCTCCAACGGCTCCTAGGCCCTTTGGGGCTATAAAAGGGACCCCTAGGCGCCTCAAACAAGTACACAAGAGCAGCCAACAAGTGCATACGCCATTTGGATCAATTCTCTCTCTCTCCCTCTCTTGTGTATCTCTCTAGTTTGTGTAGAGGCGAAGTTATAAGCCTTTAGAGAGAGAGGGGAAGTGCTGCTGAGAGCTAGAGCAAAATCTTGAGCGCATTGTTACTCTGACGGAGTGATGTCGAGAAGATTGTAAGCAGCCACGACATCGTTGTAACTGATATCAACATAGTGGAAGGCTCTATCTGTCGCACTGACAGATCTGAGCAAACAGAGGAAGGAGTTCAAAATAGACTCCAAGCCAAGGTGTGGCTAACTCCAATGAGGACTAGGCAAGCATTTCAGGCTTGGCCGAACCTCGGGATAAATCGTTGTGTCTGTGTGCTCTGCTCTGTGCTGTGTGCTATGTCTCTGTCTTATTTGCTGCTTATACTTGCACTTCAATATTTATATGTGGTTCAAGCTGTCTTCGAAGTGCAGGGTATTTTAAGACATGAACTTCTATTCCGCTACAACCTACTCGAAGGATCTTTCATTCCACTGCAGTCTAGCCTTCGAGTAGAGTAAGAATTTCCAGTTTTAAAGTGATAATTATTATCCGCCTATTCACCCCCCTCTAGGCGACATCCAGATCCTGTTCTCGGGCATAGGGAACTTTCAATTGGTATCGGAGCTAGGCCTCTCCAGTGTGGGCTTAGCCGTCCGGAGATGACGATGTCGTCACAAGAGTTAACTCTAGAACTTCTTCTAGGCGATGGTTCTAATTATAAATTTTGGTCTGTCTCTATTTATAATGCTTTCATGCATATTGATCCTGATTTGAGATAGATCTTTAGTAAAAAACCTTCTAATGCCGAACTAAGATGTCTATCTTTCAATCACCATGCTTGCAACATCTTAGTTAACTCTCTTTCTAGAGGTGCTTATTTTGCCATCATGAGTAGTGATAGTGATTTATTTGTTGATGCTCATGATCTATGGACTAGAATTAAAATAAAATATTCTGAGTCCAATTGTACTACTTGTACTCCCTATGTTGCTTGTGGTACTAACTTTTCAAAGGGAGAAGAAAAACGATGGCAACCAAACGATGAGTCCACCTCACCGACAGGTTTGTCTTCCACTAGTTATAAATGTCTTATTGCTAACAATGATAGTGGAGACGAAAGCGATGATGAGGAGGAATATGAGGATGATAGCGAGTATGAGTCTTCATCACCACAAGGTATATTTTCCTGTATTGCTTCCACTGATAATAATGACAGGGAAAATGAGACCGGCGATGTGGAAGAAGAGGAGATTCGCCGGTTCTACACCCATCTCAACAAAGAAGACAAAGTGCTCTTTGTTAAGTTGTTGAGGAGGAACAAGGAACAAGGCGAGACGCTTCTCAGGCTAGAGGAGACTCTCATCAAAACCAACGACAGCCTAGAGAAGATGACCAAAGAACACGAGGAGCTAAAGTGCTCTCATGATAATTTGGTCCAACGGGTATGAATCAATTTTATTTGAGCAAAGAAATAATCATGATGTATTATCTGATGTTGCTCAACTTAAAACTGAGAATTCTATGCTTAAGAGTCAAGTAGAAATGATAAATTTAGAAAAACTTGCTCTAAGTGAAAAATATGATATGCTATCTTATTCTCATAATGAATTAGTTGATGACCATATCATGCTCGATATTGCTCATGAGGTAGTAATTACTTGTTTAAACTCATGTGAACTACATCCTTGCATAAGTGATCAAGTAGTTAAAATATCATCATGTGCTAACCTCTACTGCCCCAAGAAAGGCCAATCTTTGATTGAGCAACAAGTTGTAGGGTCAAAAAGAAAATTGACTGGGAACAAGAAACAAAGACAATTAAGGAGAAGACGTTATGCTCGACTTCCTCAAGATATCTACGAACGCGTGGTGAAGAAGCTTGAGGAAGGAGAAACCGCAGCAAGGGTCAAACTCTACGAGAAAGAAGTTCCTAAGGCAATAAGTGAAGCAATCAACATGAAACAAGAAAAGGTAAAGATTCAATTAGCCATGTTGTTTGCACTGATCATCTCTCTATGTCATCCAAGAGCAAAAAGGGAAGAGGAAAAAGGAGGTGCTTCAAGTGCAAGGAATTAGACCACTTCATTGCGTCTTGTCCATACAAAGACAAGGATGAAGGAATGAGGAGATGTTTTGGATGCAACGATAAGGACCATATGATCACTTCATGTCCGCTCATGAAGAATCAAAGACGTGCACCCTCCAAGATGACCCTCACTAAGAAAAAAGACAAATAGCAAGTGTCATGTCAGGTTGAGCGACGCTTCTGCTACATGTGTGGTGAGCATGGTCATCTATCTAAGGTATGTAAAAAGGGTAAGGTTCCTAAACAAGTAAATTTATCTCAATCTTATTCGCTTAGGAGACCCAAATCATACACTTGTGCTAGATCAGTAATGAGATCACCTAGAACTAGCACAACTGCTATTTGGGTACCAAAGGCCCTTTTAGATGAACGTTATGGACCCATCTCGAGATGGGTACCAAACTGTGCCAACTAGACCATGCAGGTGCCTCGAGATGGACTGGAGACCTTGGGAGAGCTTAAGATGGTTAACTCAAACTCTATGCTTAAGCTGTCAATTTTATTATCTATTTATTGACCCAAGGTTGAATTATTGTGCAATACTAATCCCATGTTCATCTCGAGTTAAATAAGTTGTAGAGGTCCTTAATCATTATTGGTGAATCAAGCAAAGGACTTTGATGAGAATATGCAACTCCCTCTCCAAAGGACGGTACCCGTGTATCTTAAGTGCATTATTTCCAATCAGTATTGCTCTTAAGTTGGATTGTCATGCTATACCTATCATTGGAGTAGTTATGCTTTTGAGATTGCTTGTGTTGAATACCTTTCAATTAATGATCCATGATTTCCAAGATCATAATCATGTTTGCTCAATCGTGACTGTGTGTTTTATAGGTTATATCTCTTGAATCATTCAACGGGTAGCTTTTCATTTGATATATCCACCATGATTAACTCTCTTGGTGTATGTGGATAAACATGTATCTTTTTGTAAGTCATGCTATGTGGTTTTTAATGATTAACCTATGTGCAAGCATGATAGTTTTGTTTAGTCCATGTTCACATGATTACTTTGTCTTGGTACTCTGTGTATACCAAAACAAGAAATCCATGTTGTGTCTCTAATGCACCCTCTCGAGCTATGAGGTGAATGAGCAAAAGGAGCCCTAAATTGGTGACAACAGGTGCTCTCACTACACACTACCTAAAAGAATGAATCTCATGGCATTCAGGTAAAAGGCAAAGGTATGGAGAATGGAACTATGCAATTTCATTGAATATCTTGAAGTTCCGTTGATTGTGATCATAGCTATGTTCTTGCCTTTCAATTGGTAGTATCTTGGCTTAGGTGCTTTATGCTTTAAAATGTTGTTTCCTTTGGTGTACCTAAGAAAATACTTCTTAATCATGGTGTGCTTAGACATTGTTCTTTATATGCATGATCTTGTCGTTTTTCAATTGGTATATGTGTTGCAATGATCATCATGTGAAGTGTGCCTAGGTTGTTTTTAAATGTTATATATCCTGAGGCATGCATTGTTTCCACTAGTCATAAGTTGTATTATCTCATCTATTCAATTGGTATCTTTTTGTGATGCAATTGATATATTATGCCTAGACCAAGGTATGTTGTGATCCCCTTTAGTTCTGAGGATGCTAGAATGTGCAAGGTGCAAGTCATTCAAATACTTGATGCAACTTTAGGGGGAGCACACATAACTTGTGTCTTTTGAGACTAACTATTTTTTGAGTGATCCTATATAGTCTCAAGGTGGAAAAGGGAAGATGAGCAAGAAATGAAACAATCAGGACGTCGGTACCTCCACAAGTCAAGTAATTGGTATCTAAAGTTGTGAGTAATTGCGTATTTGAAGATTGCTCATGCTCTATAATAGTTGGTGATCCTAGATGCTTATCTTTAAATATCATGGAGCTATGACAGTGATGATCTTTCAACTAGTAGCATTGGTAGTGTGCTTCAATTGGTATCTTTTGGTAATCACTAGAATATAAGCTTCATCTTGTGCCACAATACTATAACTTGTTCTAAGTTGGTGTCTTAGCAACAAGAAAAGGCCAAGATAAAGGATTTGATGACAAAAGCAACTCGGCCTACTTAGATGGAAAGTAGACCATAACAATGGTAAAGGTACAAAAGGAGGTATTGACCTTTTGGTTATTTGTATCTTAATTTTCCTCCAATGCTTGTGTTGCATATGTTTAATGTGTAAGGGGGAGTAATGTTAGTGTGTTGCATTTTACCTGCTTAATACCCTGTTGTCCCTTGACATCATCCTATGTTCTTGCTTGAATATGGTTTTGGTGTTTGATGTCAAAGGGGGAGAATTTGTGCATTAAAGCTTACCTCGACCTGAGAGGAAAGCTTATCTTAAGTGTGAAGAGGGCGAAGATTAATTTTTTGTGTGCTAAAGGACCCAAAGGGGTTTCCTTGAGTTCCTTTGATCTTAAGGAAGAATGTGTTAGTTTTGTTGATAATACTTATCATATGCTTATTGTTGTATTATATGGTGATAATGCATAATTAGTGCTTCCGTTGATATGAATCAATTGGTATCTATTGTGTTTGTCCTGTAATAGATATTCATATGGTTCTGGTGCTTTAAATTGGTATCTTAATGGTGAATAGTGGTAGGTTGATATTCCTATGGTATATCCATTTAATTGGTGTTTAACTCTTATTATGTGCATTTGTGTGTTATATGCATCACAATTTAATTCTTGACACAATGCATCCCACGGGTGCTAAGGTGTAGTAATGCTTCGAATTAGCCTAAGTATGTGCAATTTGGCATATAAGGCCAAAGTTAAGATTTTAATGTAAGCACATATTTAGGGGGAGCATTCTATAAACTTAGAATTCAAAATTTGTGCTTTAAATCTTATTCTTGTGTAAGCTTTAATTGTGTTGCCATCAATCACCAAAAAGGGGGAGATTGAAAGCTCTCTTGTGGGTTTTGGTGTTTGGATGACAACCCAATTAAAGGACTAACAAGTGTGCTAAGTGTTGAACAGATGCTTAATGCAAAGCTAACAGGGTTCAACACAAGTGAACAAGTGTGATGGTCCAAAGACCGATTTATCTATAGATAATGAACACTACTTAAGTGAGACTCGGTGTGCGTAACTCAGAGACAACCGATCAAGCCAAGGATGGAGGCAAGAAGAGCTTCGAGGTACCGAGTGCACGGGAGAAGGTCAAGGAGACCAGGAACCCAAAGCCAGGGGTGAAGAAGAAGGCTTGCAAAGTCAAGGTTGATCGAGTTAAGAGTTATGGTGCATCAAGGATCACTACATAAGGACATGACTTACAACCAATGAGGTAACATCTACAGTTATGTGGTGTAAGTCATAAGGCTCAAGATCAAGCTCAAGAAATGAACAAGGGAGTTGGAGCTCAGATATGTCAATCTAGATCAAGTCAAGTTGACTTAATGGTTTAGAGTCCAACATCGACCTCAAACATGCCAAATTGGTAGCTATCCGGTGCACAGGACAGTGAATAGTAACTCTGTCTGGTGTATAAGATAGTGAATAGTGACATGTCCGGTGCATAGGACAGTGAATAATAGTTGTGTTCGGTGCACAGGACAGTGAATAGTAGTTGTGTCCGGTGCACAGGACAGTGAATAGTAGTTGTGTCCGGTGCACAGGACAGTAAATGTGGTTCAAGTTGTCTTCGAAGTGCAGGGTATTTTAAGACAGGAACTTCTATTCCGCTGCAACCTACTCGAAGGGTCTTTCATTCCACTGCAGTCCAGCCTTCAAGTAGAGTAAGAATTTCTAGTTGTAAAGTGATAATTATTATCCGCCTATTCACCCCCCCTCTAGGCGACATCCAGATCCTGTTCCCGGGCATAGGGAACTTTCAGCATCTGCTATCAATGATCCAACTTGAGCCCCCGGATGCATAAACCTACAAAACAAGTTTAGGCCTTGCTCTTAGGTACCCAAACTGTCTTGGGTCCTTTCACATTAGAAACAAGCACCTTGGGTACCCAAACATAAGTTTTTGAGCCCTTGTGTTTAGCCCCAACATATTTGGCAACTACTTTGCGTGATTTGTTAGTTAAAACATAAGCAACATCAAAAGTCTTAAATGAAATGTTATGATCATTTGATGCAACAGGAGATTTTATTTTTAGGCATTTTAACATGGTTAGAATGCCTAGCACTAGATCTTATTCTTATACATAAAAGCATGATGAGAACCAGAATGAGACTTCCTAGAATGAATTCTCCTAATCTTGTGCTCAGGATAACCAGCAGGATATAAAATGTAACCCTCGTTATCCTGAGTCATGGGAGCCTTACCCTTAACAAAATTAGACAATTTCTTAGGGGCATTAAGCTTGACATTGTCTCCCTGTTGGAAGCCAATGCCATCCTTAATGCCAGGACGTCTCCCATTATAGAGCATGCTCCTAGCAAATTTAAATTTTTTGTTTTCTATCTCATGCTCATTGATTTTGCTAGTTAGTTGTGCTATGTGATAATTTTGTTGTTTAATTAAAGCTAGGTGATCATGGATAGCATCAACATTAACATCTCTACATCTAGTGCAAATAAAAATATGTTCAACAATAGAGGTAGAGGGTTTGCAAGATCTTAATTCCTCTGTCTTAGCATATAAAGTAGCATTCTCATTTCTAAGACAGGAAATAGAATCATTGCAAACATTTAATTCCTTAGCCTTAGAAATTAATTTGTCATCTTCAATTTTAAGGCTAGCAAGTGATTTGTTCAATTTATCAATCTTAGCAATTAAACTAGCATTATCATTTTTAAAATTGACAAGAGAATTATCATAAACATTTAACTTCTCAACCTTAGCAAGTAATTTGACATTCTCATTTCTAAGGTTAGAGACAGTGTCATGGCAAATGCTAAGCTCTTTAGACAAGTTTTCATTTTTCTCTACTTCCTGAGCATAAGCATTTTTAACTTTAACATGCTTCTTGTTTTCCTTAATGAGGAATTCCTCTTGGCTATCCAAGAGTTCACCCTTCTCATGAATAGCTCCTATCAATTCATTTAATTTTTCCTTTTGTTGCATGTTAAGGTTGGCAAAAAGGGCAAGCAAATCAACTTCATCATCACTAGAGCTACCATCATCACTAGATGTCGTATATTTAGTGGAGGCTCTAGATTTTACCTTCTTCTTTTTGCCGTCCTTTGCCATGAGGCACTTGTGGCCAACGTTGGGGAAGAGGAGGCCTTTGGTGATGGCGATGTTGGCGGCGTCCTCGTCGGAGGAGGAGTCGGTGGAGCTCATATCGGAGTCCCATTCCTGACACACGTGGGCAACACCGCCCTTCTTCTTGTAGTACTTCTTCTTTTCCTTCATCCTTCCCTTCTTGTCGTCGTCCCTATCACTATCACTAGATATAGGACATTTAGCAATGAAATGACTGGGCTTACCACACTTGTAGCACACTTTCTTGGAGCGGGGTTTATAGTCCTTCCCCCTCCTTTGCTTGAGGATTTGGCGGAAGCTCTTGATGATGAGCGCCATTTCCTCGTTGTCGAGCTTGGAGGCGTCGATGGGGAGCCTACTTGATATAGACTCTTCTTTCTTTTCTTCCGTCGCTTTGAATGTGACGGGTTGCACCTCGAGTGTGGAGGTGCCGCCTTGCTCGACGATTTGTTTGGAGCCTTTGATCATCAATTCAAAGCTCATAAATTTTCCTATAACCTCCTCGGGAGACATTAGCTTATATCTAGGATCACCACGAATTAATTGAACTTGTGTAGGATTACGAAAAACAAGTGATCTTAGAATAACCTTGACCATTTCATGGTCATCCCATTTGGTGCTCCCGAGGTAGCGCACTTGGTTCACCAAGGTCTTGAGCCGGTTGTACATGGCTTGTGGCTCCTCTCCTTGGTTGAGGATGAATCGACCGAGCTCCCCCTCGATCGTCTCTCGCTTGGTGATCTTGGTCACCTCATCCCCTTCATGCGCGGTCTTTAGCACGTCCCAAATCTCTTTGGCACTCTTAATCCCTTGCAACTTATTATACTCCTCTCGACATAGAGAGGCGAGGAGTATAGTGGTGGCTTGGGAGTCAAAGTGCCGGATTTGAGCGACCTCGTCCGAGTCATAGCCTTCATCCCCCATTGAAAGTCGCCTAGATGGGGGGTGAATAGGGCGAATCTGAAATTTATAAACTTAAGCACAACTACAAGCCGGGTTAGCGTTAGAAATATAAATGAGTCCAAGAGAGAGGGCGAAAAACAAATCGCAAGTAAATAAAGAGTGAGACACAAGGATTTGTTTTACCGAGGTTCGGTTCTTGCAAACCTACTCCCCGTTGAGGTGGTCACAAAGACCGGGTCTCTTTCAACCCTTTCCCTCTCTCAAACGGTCACTTAGACCGAGTGAGCTTCTCTTCTCAATCAAACGGGACACAAAGTCCCCACAAGGACCACCACACAATTGGTGTCTCTTGCCTCGGTTACAATTGAGTTTATCACAAGAAAGAATGAGAAAAAGAAGCAATCCAAGTGCAAGAGCTCAAATGAACACGAGTCACTCTCTCATAAGTCACTATTTGATTTGGAATGAACTAAGGACTTGGGAGAGGATTTTATCTCTTTGGTGTGTCTTGTATTGAATGCTATAGCTCTTGTAAGGTGTGGGAAGTCAGAAAACATGGATGCAATGAATGGTGGGTGGTTGGGCGTATTTATAACCCCAACCACCAAAAGTGGCCGTTGGGAGGCTGTCTGTCCGGTGCGCCAACCACGTCAGCCGGCCGTTGGGTTCTGACCGTTGGAGCTCTGACTGGTGGGCCCTCTGGGTTGTCCGGTGGTGCACCGGACAGGTCCTGTAGACTGTCCGGTGCCCCTTCTGCGCGTGCTTTGACTCTGGCGCGCACTGTAGCGCATTTAATGCGGTTGCAGTCGACCGTTGGCGCGAAGTAGCCGTTGTTCCGTTGGCACACCGGACAGTCCAGTGAATTATAGCGGAGCGACCTCCCATTTTCCCAAAGGTAGCGAGTTCAGCGTCAAGTTCCCTGGTGCACCGGACACTGTCCGGTGGCACACCGGACAGTCCGGTGCGCCAGACCAGGGTGCCTTTGGGATGTTTTTAGCTCTCTTTATTTGAACCCATCTTTGGTCTTTTTATTGGCTTGTTGTGAACCTTTGGCACCTGTAAAACTTATAGACTAGAGCAAACTAGTTAGTCCAATTATTTGTGTTGGGCAATTCAACCACCAAAATCAATTTAGGAAAAGGTGTAAGCATATTTCCCTTTCAATCTCCCCCTTTTTGGTGATTGATGCCAACACAAACCAAAGCAAATATATAAGTGCATAATTGAACTAGTTTGCATAATGTAAGTGCAAAAGGTTACTAAGAATTTGAACCAATAAATTCTCATAAGATATGCATGGATTGTTTCTTTATTTTTAACATTTTTGGACCACGCTTGCACCACATGTTTTGTTTTTGCAAATTTTTTTGTAAATTCTTTTCAAGGTTCTTTTTGCAAATAGTCAAAGGTAAATGAATAAGATTTTGAGAAGCATTTTCAAGATTTGAAATTTTCTCCCCCTGTTTCAAATGTTTTTCCTTTGACTCAACAAAACTCCCCCTCAATCAAATCCTCCTCTTAGTGTTCAAGAGGGTTTTAGATATTAGTTTTGAAGAGGTTGTACCAATTCGAAATCACCAATTGAAAAATCTTTTCTTAACTCAAATTTTTGAAAATTGGTTGGTGGTGGTGCGGTCCTTTTGCTTTGGGCTAATACTTTCTCCCCCTTTGGCATGAATCGCCAAAAACGGATACTTTGTGAGTGAAATATAAGGCCTTCTTAACTACTTTCTCCCCCTTTGGCGAACGAAATATGAGTGAAGATTATACCAAAGACGGAGAGCGGAGTGACGGCGAAGGATGAGTAATTCGATGGAGTGGAGTGGAAGCCTTTGTCTTCGCCGAAGACTCCAATTCCCTTTCAATCTATGACTTGGTTTGAAATACACTTGAAAACACATTAGTCATAACATATAAAAGAGACATGATCAAAGGTATATTAATGAGCTATGTGTGCAAGATATCAAAAGAAATTCCGAGAGTCAAGAATATTTAGCTCATGCCTAAGTTTGTTAAATGTTTGTTCATCTAGTGGCTTGGTAAAGATATCGGCTAATTGTTCTTTGGTGTTAATATATGCAATCTCGATATCCCCTTTTGTTGGTGATCCCTTAGAAAATGATACTGAATGGATATTTGTTTAGTGCGGCTATGTTCAACGGGATTATCCGCCATGCGGATTGCACTCTCATTATCACATAGAAGAGGAACTTTGGTTAATTTGTAACCATAGTCCCTAAGGGTTTGCCTCATCCAAAGCAATTGCGTGCAACAATGGCGTGCGGCAATATACTCGGCTTCGGCGGTAGAAAGAGCTACGGAATTTTGCTTCTTTGAAGCCCAAGACACTAGAGACCTTCCCAAGAACTGGCAAGTCCCCGATGTGCTCTTTCTATTAATTTTACACCCCGCCCAATCGGCATCCGAATAACCAATTAAATCAAATGTGGATCCCCGAGGGAACCAAAGCCCAAACTTAGGAGTATAAACTAAATATCTCAAGATTTGTTTTACGGCCCTAAGGTGAGCTTCCTTAGGATCGGCTTGGAATCTTGCACACATGCATACGGAAAGCATAATGTCCGGGCGAGATGCACATAAATAGAGTAAAGAACCTATCATTGACCGGTATACCTTTTGATCTATGGATTTACCTCCCATGTCGAGGTCGAGATGCCCATTGGTTCCCATGGGTGTCTTGATGGGTTTGGCATCCTTCATCCCAAACTTGTTTAGAATGTCTTGAATATACTTCGTTTGGCTAATGAAGGTGCCCTCTTGGAGTTGCTTTACTTGAAATCCCAAGAAGTACTTCAACTCCCACATCATAGACATCTCGAATTTCTGTGTCATGATCCTACTAAATTCCTCACATGTAGATTCGTTAGTAGACCCAAATATAATGTCATCAACATAAATTTGGCATACAAACAAATCATTTTCAAGAGTTTTAGTAAATAAAGTAGGATTGGACTTTCCGACTTTGAAGCCATTAGTGATAAGGAAATCTCTTAGGCATTCATACCATGCTCTTGGGGCTTGCTTGAGCCCATAAAGCGCCTTAGAGAGTTTGTATACATAGTTAGGGTACTCACTATCTTCAAAGCCGGGAGGTTGCTCAACATAGACCTCTTCCTTGATTGGTCCATTGAGGAAGGCACTTTTCACGTCCATTTGGTAAAGCTTAAAGCCATGGTAAATAGCATAGACAAGTAAAATGCGAATTGACTCAAGCCTAGCTACGGGTGCATAGGTTTCACCGAAATCCAAACCTTCGACTTGTGAGTATCCCTTGGCCACAAGTCGGGCTTTGTTCCTTGTCACCACACCATGCTCATCTTGTTTGTTGCGGAAGACCCACTTGGTTCCTACAACATTTTGATTAGGACGTGGAACTAAATGCCATACCTCGTTCCTTGTGAAGTTGTTGAGCTCCTCTTGCATCGCCACCACCCAATCTGAATCTTGAAGTGCTTCCTCTATCCTGTGTGGCTCAATAGAGGAAACAAAAGAGCAATGTTCACAAAAATGAGCAACACGAGATCGAGTAGTTACCCCCTTTTGAATATCGCCGAGGATGGTGTTCACGGGGTGATCTCGTTGAATTGCTTGGTGGACTCTTGGGTGTGGCGGTCTTGGAACTTGTTCATCTTCCTCATCTTGATCATGGACATCTCCCCCTTGACCATTGCTCTCCTCTTGAGGTGGTTCATCTTCTTGATCTTCTCCTTCATCATCTTGAGCCTTATCCTCATCTTGAGTTGGTGGAGACGCTTGTGTGGAGGAAGATGGTTGATCTTGTGCATTTGGAGGCTCTTCGGATTCCTTAGGACACACATCCCCAATGGACATGTTCCTTAGCGCGACGCACGGAGCCTCTTCATCATCTAGCTCATCAAGATCAACTTGCTCTACTTGAGAGCCGTTAGTTTCATCAAACACAATGTCACAAGAAACTTCAACTAGTCCAGAGGACTTGTTAAAGACTCTATATGCCCTTGTGTTTGAATCATAACCAAGTAAAAAGCCTTCTACAGCTTTAGGAGCAAATTTAGATTTTCTACCTCTTTTAACAAGAATAAAGCATTTGCTACCAAAGACTCTAAAATATGAAACATTGGGCTTTTTACCGGTTAGGAGTTCGTATGATGTCTTCTTGAGGATTCGGTGTAGATATAACCGGTTGATGGCGTAGCAGGCGGTGTTGACCGCCTCGGCCCAAAACCGATCCGAAGTCTTGTATTCATCAAGCATGGTCCTTGCCATGTCCAATAGAGTTCGATTCTTCCTCTCCACTACACCATTTTGTTGTGGCGTGTAGGGAGAAGAGAACTCATGCTTGATGCCCTCCTCCTCAAGAAAGCCTTCAATTTGAGAGTTCTTGAACTCCGTCCCGTTGTCGCTTCTAATTTTCTTGATTCTTAAGCCGAACTCGTTTTGAGCCCGTCTCAAGAATCCCTTTAAGGTCTCTTGGGTGTGAGATTTTTCCTGCAAAAAGGACACCCAAGTGAAGCGAGAATAATCATCCACAATAACTCGACAGTACTTACTCTCGCCGATGCTTATGTAAGCTATCGGGCCGAATAGGTCCATGTGTAGGAGCTCGAGTGGCCTGTCAGTCGTCATGATGTTCTTGTGTGGATGATGAACACCAACTTGCTTCCCTGCCTGACATGCTCTACAAATCCTATCTTTCTCAAAATGAACATTTGTTAGTCCTAAAATGTGTTCCCCCTTTAGAAGCTTGTGAAGATTCTTCATTCCAACATGTGCTAGTCGGCGATGCCAGAGCCAGCCCATGTTAGTCTTAGCAATTAAGCAAGTGTCGAGTTCAGCTCTATCAAAATCTACTAAGTATAGCTGACCCTCCAACACTCCCTTAAATGCTACTGAATCATCACTTCTTCTAAAGACAGTAACACCTATATCCGTAAAAAGATAGTTGTAACCCATTTTGCATAATTGTGAAACGGAAAGCAAATTGTAATCTAAAGAATTTACAAGAAAAACATTGGAAATGGAATGGTCAGCAGATATAGCAATTTTACCCAATCCTTTTACCAAACCTTGATTCCCATCCCCGAATGTGATAACTCGTTGGGGATCTTGGTTTTTCTCGTAGGAGGAGAACATCTTTTTCTCCCTTGTCATGTGGTTTGTGCACCCGCTATCGATGATCCAACTTGAGCCCCCGGATGCATAAACCTACAAAACAAATTTAGTTCTTGATTTTAGGTACCCAAACGGTTTTGGGTCCTTTGACATTAGATACAAGAACTTTGGGTACCCAAACACAAGTCTTTGATCCCTTGTGTTTGTCCCCAACATACTTGGCAACTACCTTGCTAGATTTGTTAGTCAAAACATAAGATGCATCAAAAGTTTAAAAGGAAATGTTAGAATCATTTGATGCAATAGGAGTTTTCTTCTTAGGCAATTTAGCACGGGTTGATTGCCTAGAGCTAGATGTCTCACCCTTATACATAAAAGCATGATTAGGGCTAGAGTTAGACTTCCTAGAGTGAATTCTCCTAATCTTGTGCTCGAGATAATCGGCAGGGTACAAAATGTAACCCTCATTATCCTGAGGCATGGGAGCCTTGCCCTTAACAAAATTAGACAATCTTTTAGGAGGGGCATTAAGTTTGACATTGTCTCCCTTTTGGAAGCCAATGACATCCTTGATGCCAGGGTGTCTCCCACTATAGAGCATGCTTCTACCAAATTTAAAATTTTCATTTTCTAAGTCATGTTCATTAATTTTGGCATTAAGTTGAGCTATGTGATCATTTTGTTTCTTAATTAAAGTTAGGTGATCATGAATAGCATCAACATTAATATCTCTACATCTAGTGCAAATAGAAACATGCTCAATGGTAGATGTAGAAGGTTTGCAAGATTTTAATTCAACAATCTTAGCATGTAAAATGTCATTTTCACTTCTAAGATTGGAAATGGTAACATTGTAAACATCTAAGTCCTTAGCCTTAGCAATTAATTTTTCGTTTTCAATCCTAAGGCTAGCAAGTGAATCATTCAATTTTTCAACCTTAGCAAGCAAACTAGCATTATCATCCTTAAGATTAGAAATTGAATCATCACATACATTTGAATCAACCTTAGCAATTAAACTAGCATTCTCATTTCTAAGGTTGGCAATAATATCATGGCACGTGCTTAGCTCACTAGATAATTTTTCACATTTTTCTACTTCTAGAGCATAAGCATTCTTAACCTTAACATGCTTCTTATTTTCCTTAATTAGGAAGTCCTCTTGGGAGTCCAAGAGTTTATCCTTCTCATGAATAGCACTAATTAATTCATTTAATTTTTCCTTTTGTTGCATGTTTAGGTTGGCAAAAACGGTGCGCAAATTATCCTCCTCATCACTAGAGGTTTCATATTTAGTGGAGGATTTTGATTTTACCTTCTTCCTTTTGCCATCTTTTGCCATGAGGCACTTGTGGCCGACGTTGGGGAAGAGGAGTCCCTTGGTGACGGCGATGTTGGCGACGTACTCGTCGGAGGAGGAGTCGGAGGAGCTCTCGTCGGAGTTCCACTCGTGGCACACATGGGTATCGCCGCCCTTCTTCTTGTAGTATCTCTTCTTTTCTCTCCTCTTGCCCTTCTTGTCGTCACCCCTGTCACTATCACTTGATATTGGACATTTTGCAATAAAGTGACCGGGCTTACCACACTTGCAGCACACTTTCTTAGAGCGGGATTTGTAGTCCTTCCCTCTCCTTTGCTTGAGGATTTGGCGGAAGCTCTTGATGATGAGCGCCATTTCCTCGTTGTCGAGCTTGGATGCGTCGATGGGGAGTCTACTTGATGTAGACTCTTCCTTCTTCTCCTCCGTCGCCTTGAATGCGACCGGTTGTGCTTCGGGCGTGGAGGGGCCATCTTGCTCGATGATTTTCTTTGAGCCTTTGATCATCAATTCAAAGTTCACAAATTTTCCTATAACTTCCTCGGGAGACATTAATGTGTATCTAGGATCACCATGTATTAATTGCACTTGAGTAGGGTTAAGAAAAACGAGTGATCTAAGAATAACCTTGACCATTTCATGGTCATCCCATATTTTGCTCCCGAGGTTGCGCACTTGGTTCACCAAGGTCTTGAGCCGGTTGTACATCTCTTGTGGCTCCTCCCCTTGGCGAAGCCGGAAGTGACCGAGCTCCCCCTCGATCGTCTCCCGCTTGGTGATCTTGGTCACCTCGTCTCCTTAGTGCGCGGTCTTGAGTACGTCCCAAATCTCCTTGGCACTTTTCAATCCTTGCACCTTGTTATACTCCTCTCGACTTAGAGAGGTGAGGAGTATAGTGGTGGCTTGGGAGTTGAAGTGCACGATTTGGGCCACCTCGTCCTCATCATAATCTTCATCCCCTACGGATGGTACCTGTACACCAAACTCAACAACATCCCATATGCTTTTGTGGAGTGAGGTTAGGTGATATCTCATCATATCACTCTACCTAGAATAATCTTCACTGTCAAATGTCGGTGGTTTGCCTAATGGGACGGAAAGTAATGGAGTATGCTTAGGAATGCGAGGATAGCGTAGGGGGATCTTACTATACTTCTTGCACTCTTGGCGCTTAGAAGTGACGGACGCGGTGTCGGATCCGGATGTAGAGGGCGAGGAAGAATCGGTCTCGTAGTAGACCACTTTCTTCATTTTCTTCTTCTTCTCGCACTCTTGTGCGATCAAATGCGTGAAGGGGATTCATCCTTCTTCTTGTTGGCGGACTCCCTTGATGGAGCCTTCCCATGGCTTGTAGCAGACTTCTCACCGCCGATCACCATCTTCTTGGCGTGATCTCCCGACATCACTTCGAGCGGTTAAGCTCTAATGAAGCACCGGGCTCCGATACCAATTGAAAGTCGCCTAGAGGGGGGTGAATAGGGCGAATCTGAAATTTACAAACTTAAGCACAACTACAAGCCGGGTTAGCGTTAGAAATATAAATGAGTCCGAGAGAGAGGGCGAAAAACAAATCACAAGTAAATAAAGAGTGAGACACAAGGATTTGTTTTACAGAGGTTCGGTTCTTGCAAACCTACTCCCCGTTGAGGTGGTCACAAAGACCGGGTCTCTTTCAACCCTTTCCCTCTCTCAAACGGTCACTTAGACCGAGTGAGCTTCTCTTCTCAATCAAACGGGACACAAAGTCCCCACAAGGACCACCACACAATTGGTGTCTCTTGCCTCGGTTACAATTGAGTTTATCACAAGAAAGAATGAGAAAAAGAAGCAATCCAAGTGCAAGAGCTCAAATGAACATAAGTCACTCTCTCACAAGTCACTATTTGATTTGGAATGAACTAAGGACTTAGGAGAGGATTTTATCTCTTTGGTGTGTCTTGTATTGAATGCTATAGCTCTTGTAAGGTGTGGGAAGTCAGAAAACATGGATGCAATGAATGGTGGGTGGTTGGGGGTATTTATAACCCCAACCACCAAAAGTGGCCGTTGGGAGGCTGTACGTCGCATGGCGCACCGGACAGTCCGGTGCGCCAGCCACGTCAGCCGGCCGTTGGGTTCTGACCGTTGGAGCTCTGACTGGTAGGCCCTCTGGGTTGTCCGGTGGTGCACCGGACAGGTCCTGTAGAGTGTTCGGTGCCCCTTCTGCGCGTGCTTTGACTCTGGCACGCACTGTAGCGCATTTAATGCGGTTGCAGTCGACCGTTGGCGCGAAGTAGCCGTTGCTCCGCTGGCACACCGGACAGTCCGGTGTGACACCGAACACTGTCCGGTGCTTCACCGGACAGTCCGGTGAATTATAGTGGAGCGGCCTCCCATTTTCCCGAAGGTAGCGAGTTCAGCGTCAAGTTCCCTGGCACACCGGACACTGTCCGGTGGCACACTGGACAGTCCAGTGCGCCAGGCCAGGGTGCCTTTGGGATGTTTTTAGCTCTCTTTATTTGAACCCATCTTTGGTCTTTTTATTGGCTTGTTGTGAACCTTTGGCACCTATAAAACTTATAGACTATAGCAAACTAGTTAGTCCAATTATTTGTGTTGGGCAATTCAACCACCAAAATCAATTTAGGAAAAGGTGTAAGCCTATTTCCCTTTCACCCATGGATGGTACCTGCGCACCAAACTCAACAATGTCCCTAATACTAGCGTGGAGTGAGGTTAGATGATGCCTCATTTTATCACTCCACATACAATAATCTTCACCGTAAAAAACCGGTGGTTTGCCTAATGGGACGAAAGTAAAGGAGTGCGTTTGGAAATGCGAGGATAGCGTAAGAGGATCTTACTAAACTTCTTACGCTCGTGGCGCTTAGAAGTGACGGACGGAGCGTCAGAGCCAGAGGTGGAGGGCGACGAAGAGTCGGTCTCGTAGTAGACCACTTTCTTCATCTTCTTCTTCTTGTCGCCACTCCGATGCGACTTGACGCGGGGAGGTGACTCCTCCCTTCCTTTGGCGCCGGACTCCTTTGATGGAGCCTTCCCGTGCCTTGTGGCCGTTTCCATCTCCCTCTTGGCGGATCCTCCTGACATCACTTCGAGTTGTTAGACTCTAATGAAGTACCGAGCTCCGATACCAATTGAAAGTCGCCTAGAGGGGGGTGAATAGGCGAAAACTGAAATTTACAAACTTTAAGCACAACTACAAATCGGGTTAGCGTTAGAAATAAAACCGAGTCCGAAAGAGAGGGTGAAAACAAATCAACCAAGAAATAAAGCGAGTGACACGGCGATTTGTTTTACCAAGTTTCGGTTCTTGCAAACCTAGTCCCCGTTGAGGTGGTCACAAAGACCGGGTCTCTTTCAAACCTTTCCCTCTCTCAAACGGTCACCTAGACCGAGTGAGCTTTCTCCTTAATCAAATGGGTCACTTAGACCCCTCACAAGGACCACCACAACTTGGTGTCTCTTGCTTTGATTACAAGTGCCTTGAGAACAAGAAAGAGGAAGAAGAAAGCGATCCAAGAACAAGAGCTCAAAGAACACGAGCAAAACTCTCTCTCTAGTCACTATTTGGTCGGAGTGGATTTGGGACTTGGAGAGGCTTTGATTCTATTGAATTGTGTCTTGTATTGATTGCACTAGCTCTTGTATTGAATGTGAAGTCTGAGAAACTTGGATGCTTGAGGTGGTGGTGGTTGGGGGGTATTTATAGCCCCATCCACCAAAACAGCCGTTGGGGAGGGGCTGCTGTCGATGGGCGCACCGGACAGTCCAGTGCGCCACCGGACACTGTCCGGTGCGCCAGCCACGTCACCCAACCGTTAGGGTTCTGACGGTTTCGACCGTTGGAGCTCTGAAAACTTGGGGCACCGGACAGGCACTGTTCATTGTCCGGTGCGCCTTCTGGCGCTCTACGCGAACTTTCCGCGCACTGTAGCGCTTTTGCAGGTGTCCGTTGGAGTCGACCGTTGTGCTGGAGCCGTTGCTCCGCTGGCACACCGGATAGTCCGGTGAATTATAGCGGAGTGGCTTTCCAAATTCCCGAAGGTGGTAAGTTTGAAGGAGTACGGCCCTGGTCACTGGACAGTCCGGTGCGCCAGACCAGGGTTCTCTTCGGTTTCTTTTGCTCCTTTCTTTTGAACCCTAACTTAGATCTTTTTATTGGTTTGTGTTGAACCTTTGCCACTTGTAGAATATATAATATAGAGCAAACTAGTTAGTCCAATTATTTGTGTTGGGCATTTCAACCACCAAAATCATTTAGAAGAAGGTTTGACCCTATTTCCCTTTCAGTGACCCTTAATTAGTGTATAAATTATCCACTCCTTATGTTATAAAGTTAAAATAGCCCTCAAAACAATGTCAAGTTACCAATGTAAGCTATCATGAAAAATAACTTAATAATTATAAATACACTATATGTTAGAATAAATAATATAAGTACTCTAGGACATAAGTTGTTGCTTCAAATAAATTTATACATTTTAGTTAAATCCTTATGGCATATCAATACTGATAATTTAATTTAGACATTCTATGTTTGTATAAAAGAATACTAATATACATATAATTCTTCATATGACAAATAAATTAAACGTCTCTTGTCCGTCCTGGTGTAGGACAATGCAGGTGATCACGGTATTGTAGTAACTAAGAGTGCAATCTAGAACTTATAACCTATTTTTAATAAAATACAAAAACGAGTAAAAGCTACAATGAAAAATAGAGTTACATATTAACATGTGAATGATTTTTCAATGGTTAATAAGATAAATTTTTGAAGCCAAAATATAGATTCATAATATCAGAAAAAGGATGAAACCAAAGGTGATATAACTTAAACTTAGGTATATACTAATTAAATACATATTGAAGACCCACAAAATTGCAATGCAATTGATTGCAATAGATACCTTAATCTTGAGACACTAATTGGAGGGCCTCAACTGAGCTTTTATGTTAATGCTCACTAGGTGCATTAAAAAAGATAATCCTAGTATTACCCTAGTAATTCTAAATATTAGCCATCAATTTATGTACTCTATGAATAATAGTCATATCATATATTCTTTTTTTCCTAAGAAGATTATCTAGTCCTACCACTATAATAAAACATAAATGACCCATAAATGTAAAGCTAGACTACCAAACTCTGCTCTTATAAAACAATTTAAAGTAATCCTTAAATAAACTATCCACCTAAACCATTATAAGAAATAATATAAAGTAACACAGTCAGTTTGTATCTAATTAAAACACCTATATATATCATTATAAAACATAAAGTAGTAAACTAAAATACACATCAAATGTACATCTAAATTAGTAACATGAGCTACTATGAAAAATAATAAATAATCATAGGGTATGCTATGCATGCTTTTTAAATTATATAGTTCTAGTACAGTGAAATTAAATGGAAACATAGATATTACGTGTTCATATTTATACAAAGTACATGTGTATAAACTAATATACTTTATAGTCTATCGATTACAGAAAACTGTTCCCTATACCTACGCAAATGACACAAGAACAATTCATTTTAAGTTATATTAAAACTTTTTGGCAACAAAAAAATTGTAATATGTTACTTTAAAAAATTATCATACTTGGACTGAAACATTGTCATTTCAATACTGGCAGCTTAACTCTAAGCATGGAAAATTTTGTATGTACCAATACTACTACACATAATTATTTGATAGTGGAAATTCTATATCTTGATTGCCATGGTATATGATAAAAACATTTAATTATGATATTACACTAACTAGGAGTTGATTTGGGGCCTAGAATATTTTTTAAATTAAATATAAAAGTGTCGAGGATTTCTCAATAGTGTTAAGTGGATCTGGGGCGGGTGTACGCGGGATCTTAGTCTGAAGGTAAAAACACAAGAGACACAAGGTTTAAACTAGTTCGTGCTCTCTTGAGAGAGAATGCATTACGTCAAGTTTGGTGGTGGCTATCTTATGATTGAGATCTCCCTCCCTTTGGGGGTGCCTCGTCCTTCCTTTTATGATCGAAGGAAGAAGTTGGTTACAAGAAAATTGGACTAGGATCCTTATCTAGATTATAAGATCTACCTCTATCCACTAACCCCTTATACATTGAGACTTATTGTTACAATGGAAATATACAGATAAGACAATCTTCCTATCAGCTAGATCTCTTCCTACGAAGATATATGGAGTATCTTATCCGAGTCCAAGTTGTTAGCTAAATCTAGATCATTAAACAAGACTGAGTTAGGCCCATAATCCTTTGTCCTGAATGTTGGTGTGCTCAGGATACCCCTAGTATATATTCTTTATAGTAGCCCCTGGCTCAACAAAGCTGACCACGTGGATAAAATAGTCTACAGTATAGTCTAGAGTATAAAATAGTGCAAAACAATATTTTTGGTGACCACGTGGATAAATTGTTGAAACAGTTTTAAGGCTATTTTTCCATTGCATTATTTCTCACTATCTATGTACCACTTCACTCTTCTAAGCACACCAGTGGTATCCAATTTTATTATGAGTTATATAGAACATGATGAATTAGAGATTCGAGTTTTAATTGATTTATTGCCTTATGACTCAAATAACGATCGTAATAAATTAGAGATTAGAGTGATGATTAGTTTATTGTCTTTTTTCTTGACCTCGGTCATATATAAGTTCATATGAGTTAGAATATATAACATATTGGCTGTTAGAATCGGCTTCTGTCACCCAAATATTTAGCTTCTTAGTTCATTTATATAAAAATCGCTTTGGTAAAAATTGGCTAAATCAACATGAACACAAAATCCATCGAGTCATCGCGATGAGAGAAATCTATTGAGAGCACCTAGAGAGGGTGACTAAGTGATCCTGCAAAAATGACTTAAAACAACACAAACTTGGTCTATAAATAAAGTTAGTATATACTAAAACCAAGTTTGGGTCAAGAAGGAGAGAGATATGATCCCTTCACTTGATTGCTCTTTCTAGATATGTATTAAATTTAAAGCAATATCATAAGTGAAGTTAAGAACTAAGAAAGATAAAAATCACAATAAAGTAAATGAGGCATGAGACACGATGATTTGTATCCCATAGTTTGGTCAAGTGTAATATGCTTGCCTACTCCATGTGGTGGCGTTCCAATGGACGAGGGTTGCACTCGACCAGTCTCAAGTGATCCAAAGAGCAAACTTGAGTACCACGGTTCTTCCTTATATCAAAAATTCCTATTTGAGCTTGGAGCCTCTCGCAACCTTACAAAGTCATCACAATCAAAACTTAGAGAAAGGGAGGGAGAAAGAGCACACACAAGAGAAAATCGTAGCAACACATGCAAGAAATGCAAAGACAGGAGCACAAGTACAAGATCACACAAGAACAACACAGAACTAGCGCTCGAATCTATCTCAAGTCACTGGAATGTGAGGTTGCGAAGTTTCGAAGTGTTGGTATACTGTTGAGGTGCTTGGGTACTGGTTGAAGGTGCATAGGGATCCCTTTTATAGCCCCAAGGGGCTATAAGCCGTTGGCTCCTTCCTTGTAAAACTGCCAAAATTCTGCTCTCGGCGGGGGCACCTGAAAGGGAAATAGGGTTAACCATTTCCTATAAATAGATTTTGGTGGTTGACGACCAACACAAACCATATGGACTAACTAGTTTGGCTAGACGTGATTTATCTCAGGTGCATAAGGTTCAACACAAACCAAGAAAAAATTCAGTTAGGGGACACAATTTATTTGGAGCAAGGACTTGAGTGTGCTGATTCTTGGCGCACCGGACACTATCCGGTGCACCAGGCCAGACGCCCTCCAAACCAGCCACTCTCGAGAATTCCAGTGCAGCCTCCGCTATAATTCACTGGACTGTCCGATGAGCCAACGGAGCAACGGCTAACTGGCGCCAACGGTCGACTGCAAAAGCGTTCTGCGGTGAACAGTGCCTCAACAGAAGTCAGAGCGCAGAAGTCAGAGGGCACCGGACTGTCCGGTGTGGCACCAGACTGTCCCGTGCAGCAAGGCGACAAGCGACTCCAACGATCAACTGCTCCGAACCCTAATGGTTGCGCTGATGTGGCGCATACCGGACAATGCACAGTGGCTGTCCGATGGTGCATCGGACTGTCCGGTGCGCCCATCGGCCATCGCCAGCAGCCTTTACCAACGGCTAGGAAGTGGTTGAGGGCTATAAATACTCCCAACCACCTCATTCATTGGCATCCAAGTTTTCTGAACATCCCATTCATTGCAAGAGCAAAAGACTTCACTGCAAGACACATTCAATAGATCAAATCCTCTCCAAGCCTCCAAATCAACTCAATTCCATTAGGGACTTGAGAGAGAGTGTTTTGTGTTCTTTTGTTGCTCTTGTTGCTTGGATTGCCTCTCTTCCTTCCTCACTCTTTTTCTAAGTGATTGTAAAGCTAAGCAAGAGACACCAAGTGTGTGGTGGTCCTTGCGGGGTCTTAGTGACCCGTGAGATTAAGGAGAAGGCGCACTTGGTCTAAGTGACCATTTGAGAGTGAGGGAAAGGGTTGAAATAGACCCGGCCTTTGTGGCCTCCTCAACGGGGATTAGGTTCTTTAGAACCGAACCTCAGTAAAACAAATCACCGTGTCTACTCACTTTGATTCTCACTTGATTTGTTTGCCCTCTTTACTCTCTCTAACGTTTCCTTGCTAGTATTGATTTGAGTTCGCTCCCATACGTCATCCGCATCTCTTGAGCAACTCTTAGCAAGAGAAACAATCTTTCGGACTTGAATTTACTTCTAACGCTAACCCCGACCTTTAGTGTGTTTAAAGTTTATAAATTTCAGGTTTCGCCTATTCACCCCCTAGGCGACTTTCAGCACCTGATCGGGTCCATACACACCTTATCTGAGATATTGATTAACACTTTCTAACTGAGGTGACCAACGGACCGTTGCGCATGTGAGAGCACCTAGAGGGGGGGGGGTGAATAGGTGATCCTATAAAAACTTGAAACTTAAAGCCACAAACTTGATTAAGTGTTAGCACAATGAAATCAAATGGCTAAGGAGAGCTCTTGTGAACCACAATTGACACAGTGAGAACAAGCACAACAGACACAGAGATTTATCCCGTGGTTCGGCCAAGTACAACACTTGCCTAGTCCACGTGGCGTCCCAATGGGCGAGAGTTGCACTCAACTCCTTTCAAGTGATCCAATGATCAACTTGAATACCACGATGTTCTTTTTCCTTTACTCTTTCCCGTTTGCGAGGAATCTCCACAACTTGGAGCCTCTCGCCCTTACAATGAAATGATCACAAAGAAGCACAGATGTAAGAGTGGGAAGAGCAACACACACAAGCCTCAAAGCACGAGCACAAACACGCACACAAGTCACAACTTGAGCTCTAAGATCACACACGGAGTTCTCAACTCAAGAGGAGCTCAAATTGCTATCACAACAAATCAAATGCGCTAGAGAGATGTCTTGGTGCTAAGAGATGATCAAAGAATGCTTGGTGTGCTCCTTCATGCGCCTAGGGGTCACTTTTATAGCCCCAAGGCAGCTAGGAGCCGTTGAGAGCAATCCAGGAAGGCAAATCTTGCCTTCTGTCGACTGGTGCACCGGACAGTCTGGTGCACCACCGGACACTGTCCGATGCAGATTTCTTTCCTATTCTGGCGCAGCCGACCGTTGACGATTTGGAGCCATTGGCGCACCGGACACTATCCGGTGCCCCCTTCAGACCGTTGGCTCGGCCACACGTCACGCGCGGATTGCGCGGCCGACCGTTGGCTCGGCCGACCGTTGACTCACCGGACAGTCCGGTGCACCACCGGACAGTCCAGTGAATTATAGCCGCACGCCGTTGATCGCTTCCCGAGAGCGACGACTTCGCCGTGAATGGCTCACCGGACAGTCCGGTGAATTATAGTCGCACGTCGTTGATCGCTTCCCGAGAGCGATGACTTCGCCGTGAATGGCTCACCGGACAGTCCGGTGATTTATAGCCGTACACCGCCGTCGAGTCCCGAGAGCGGACTGTTCACCGACACTGGTCCTGGCGCACTGGACAGTCCGGTGCACCCAGACCGAAGCTGTCTTTAGCTGCACACTGTCAGCTCTTTTCCAAATTGTTTTCTCCTGTTTCTAGCACTTAGACACAATACGTTAGTCTTCAAAACAATGTACTAAGTCTAGAAACATACCTTGCACCTTGATTTGCACTTCTTTAGTCTTTGGCACAATTTAACACTTAAACCATTTGTGTTGGCACTTAATCACCAAAATACTTAGAAATAGCCCAAGGGCATATTTCCCTTTCAATCTCCCCCTTTTTTGTGATTTAAGCCAACACAACTAAAAGCAACATATAGAAGTGCAACATCAATGCAAATTAGAACAAGAATTTGTTTTGATTCAAATTTGGCATATTTGGATCATTCTTTGCCACCACTTGGTTTGTTTTTGCAAATAAACTCAATTTCCTATCTCTAAGTCAAATTCACTTGTTGAGGCATAGAGAAAGGTATTCCAAAAGAAATTGATCAAAGATTCAAAAACTCCCCCTTTTCCCATAATCAAACATTCTCCCCACAAGAGACCAACTTTTGACAAGAAGAGACATTTAAGAGAATTTTGACAAAACAAAAATTCTAACTCTACTATTTTCAAAATTCTCAAGTGGTAGCTGATCCATTTCTTGCTTTGGCCTTATTTTCTCCCCCTTTGGAATCAAGCACCAAAACAGGATCAATCTTGGCCCTTTTAACCTCATTGCCTCACCAAAATTGTCAATTAAGAGCAAAAGGCAATAAGAGACATGGAGATGAACTTGGAGTAAGTTACCCTCTCATCGGAGTGCAGTGGAAGTCTTTCATGGTCCAAGTCCACCTTTCCCTTTCAATCCACCTTTGAGACTAAATCAAGCAAGCTCAAACACATGGTTAGTCTCAAAGGGTCAAGTTGTAGCACATCTCCCCCTAAATATGTGCATCACTTGCAAATGGACTTGTGAGGTCCGGGGAGTGCTTGTACAACTTGAGCACCATAAATAAACAACAAAATGCATAAGGAATATGATCAAGGCATAAAATACATGTATGCTATAAATCAATCCAAGTTCCGCGAATCTAAGACATTTAGCTCACTACGCAACCTGCAAAAGGTTGACTCATCTAGAGGCTTGGTAAAGATATCGGCTAGCTGGTTCTCGGTGCTAACATAAAACACTTCGATATCTCCCTTTTGCTGGTGGTCTCTCAAAAAGTGATGCCGGATGTCTATGTGCTTTGTGCGGCTGTGTTCAACAGGATTATCCGCCATGCAGATAGCATTCTCATTATCACATAGGAGTGGGACTTTGCTCAGATTGTAGCCAAAGTCCCTGAGGGTTTGCCTCATCCAAAGTAGTTGCGCGCAACACTGTCCTGCTGCAACGTACTCGGCCTCAGTGGTGGATAGGGCAACAGAAGTTTGTTTCTTAGAACTCCAAGACACCAGGGACCTTCCTAAGAATTGGCACGTCCCTGATGTACTTTGTTTGAGAGATGAAAGTGCCGTCCTTGAGTTGCTTCACTTGGAACCCAAGGAAGTAGTTCAACTCGCCCATCATTGACATTTCAAACTTTTGAGTCATCACCCTGCTAAACTCTTCACAAGACTTTTGGTTAGTTGAACCAAATATTATGTCATCGACATAAATTTGGCACACAAATAAATCGCCATCACACGTGTAGGAAACGGGTGACGCCTAAGAGGGGGGTGAATTAGGACTTCTAAAACTTTTACTAAACTAGGCCACAATTAAATCCCTAGAGCAAATCCTATGCCAATAATCAAACTAGAATGTGCAAACTTAGTTTTGTCTAAGTGTTGCTATCTCTACCACAATGTCTAAGTTTCAATCTACACTATATAAGCATGAATACAAGATTGAAACTTAAATGCTTAATATAAATGCGGAAACTTAAAGAGCAAAGTAGAGAAGCAAACTCTCGTGGATGACGCCGGTATTTTTACCGAGGTATCCGGAACCACGCAAGGTCCCGACTAATCCTCGTTGGTGCCCCTACGCAAAGGGAAGCCCACGCGAGGGCCAAGCACCTCGGTCGAGTAACTCCGTAGAGAGCCACGGGCCTTCTCCACGCGCAAGTGGTGCTCCGCTTCCGGCTCCTCTCGGACGCTCCCCGCCGTCTCCACTATCGAGCTTCTGGCCGAAACGCCACGGGCCTCGTTCCCTCCGGTACACGGTGGCGGCCGTGACACAAACACGGTTGTCACGGTCTCGCAAGACTCTTGCCCCACTCGATACAATTAGAACGGCCCGCGCTAGAGCCGAGGTGTTGTGTGGTTTGTCTAAACTTACTCAACTAACTAGGATTCACCTAGAGCAAGCGCTAATGCGGTCTAACTAACCTAAGCACTTTGCAAAGCACCTACGCTAATCACTGAGTGATTCTATTAAGCACTTGGGTGTTTGAGCACTTGGAAATGTCTACAATATGCCTTGGTATGTTGCTTGGGCTCCCACACCTTCAAATGGCTGATTGGGTGAAGTATATATAGGCCCCAACTCAACTAGCCGTTGAAAAGCAGGCTGCTGCAAGAGTGACACACCGGACAGTCCTGTCAGCCAACGGTGCGCCAACTGTGTGCCACCGGTGCGCCAACTGTGTGCCACCGGTGAGCCAACTGTGTGCCAACGGTGTGCAGCCAATGTAACACCCTGAATTTGGGGGTATAAAATTTCTTTTCCCAATATCCACCAAATTCAGGTGTTACCCTCTCCTTTACATGCTTTTCTTCTTTTTTTCCTCTAATAATGGAGAGTTAGTTTGTTCTATATAAATTTCAAGCTAAGTGGGATAAACCCTAGGAGAGATTATGATTGTTGCATCATGTTGGAACTTACCTATTTTTTTATTTAGTGAGTGAACTTGATATGCATACACTGAGTTTGAGTTATGTATGGATTTAGAAAGAAATAGATGAAGTAAAGAAGATGAAAATAAAAAGAAAAGGGAAAGACACAACACCTCGTCCCCTCAGCCCAACTCGGTCTCATGGCCCACTCCCGCACTTTTCCCTCACCCGTGTCTGCCCAGCCGCTCGGCCCAGCACGCGCCCCCAGCCCACTTCACGTGCGCGCTGCAGCCCAGCCGCTCACATGCTCACCAGTCTAGCAGCCGCTGCCAAGCCACGTTCAGCACCCTCCCTCTTCTCTAACCTCTTCCCCATGATGAATGCTACAGGTCCCTAGAACTCAAAAACCGCCCCTACTTGTTTTCATCGCTGTGTAGTCTCTCTCCCTCTCCTCGCGGTCATACTGCTTGGCAGGCGAACCCCTCCTGGCGCCGCGCCGCTGGCTGCCGTCCTGCGAACCTGTCGGCTCTTATGCGTCGCCTATGTGTCCAGCGAGCTTCAACCTAGACCTCTGTCGCTCCGGTGAGTCCTTCTTCCCTCCCTATTTTTTCCTTTCCGTCTGGTTTTTTTTCGATGTTTGCGCTGGCCTTGGACCCTTTCGCTCGGCCTTACCATCGCCTGGCCGCAACCGCACGTCATGCATGAGGGAAAAGAGAACAACCATGGGTCAGATCTGGTGCGCCCGTGACTTTGTAGCCCTCCATGTGGTTTGGGTCTGACCAGTCACCTTGAGCCACATCATCGCGATTTTACGTAGACTTTATCGTTTACATAAAAATTCCATTTTGATCTGTTCCTCTTGCGTTAGTTCCATAATAATATCGTCTACGTGTTAATAATATTGTTTCACCATGACATATATTTTAGTTAATTTAATTAATTGTTCATTCGATAGTTATTAAAAACAACTTTCAAATTAAAACTAATTTATAGTTTAAATTTGCGCTTTTATAAATATTTGTTAATGTGATTACGTCGATTCAAATGTTTATGAGTTAATACTTGTTTAGCATAAACATGACATCTAATTAGTAATTCTCATGTGTCGTTTGCCTTGTTGCACTTCGTTAGCGTGTATCTTGCGTGTCGATGACGCGGGTCGGACGACGTCTGCTCGTAATAATAAATTGTTCTTGCTTATAATCACTCATGTTAATAACCTTAACTTATCAGGTCACACATTCTAATTAATTTATTTAATGGTTGCTCGACTAATGATTATTAGATTAGAATTCCAATTAAATTAAATATATAATTATCAACTTGCGTTTTTATGAATAAATATTAACATGGTTAATATTGACTTAAATACTTTTATTTATTTGATACTTGTATAGTTTAAATACGACATCTAATTAGTTCTTCGCTGTCTATCACGTGTGCTATTCCGCGCGCGGTGGCGTGCTGCTTCGCCTGTCGTGCACGTGCTATCTGTGCGTTGTTCGTGCGCGATATGCTCGTGGTCGCGTGCTGATTCCTGCGCATTCACGCTCATCGCGCGTGCTGTTTCGTGTGTCGTTTGCGTGCGTCGCGTGTGTCTGCGCGTTGTCGCATAATATTATTCGCGTGCTGTTTGCGCGTTGTCGACTTTCCTTCGCGCGTTCGTGCCGCGCATCTGGGTCGCGTGTCGCGCACTGTTCGCGCGCGATATTAAAGTCGTTCGATTATAATCACTAAGGTTAATTAGTTAACTATTTGTTTAATCGTCCACTATTAAAATAGTAAGTTAGTCAAAGCTAAGTAGTAGTTTTAATTTATATTTGATATGATAATGTCAATTCACGTAATTATAATTACGTCGAACTAATATTCTAATTAAGACTTGTTTAGTATAAACACGTTACCGATTTAGCTTTCCCGCCTATGTCGCGCGTGTTGTTCAGCACGCGGTGGCGTGCTGTTTCGCGCGTCGTTCGTGCTGGTCGCGCGCGCTGTCTTGTGTGTCGTTCGTGTGCTATGTCGCGTGTGTCCCCGCATCGTTCGCGCGCTGTCGTGTTGTTTCGCACGTCCTAGATTCGCCTCACTTAGAATCTCTCGTTTTAATTAAATTACTTATTTAACTGATATTGGTCAGTGTAGCAGATTAATCGAACTGACTGATGTATAACACTATATTTGTTAATGTCGAATTAAATGTTATATTTGTTTAGCGTAAACGCGATAACTCCTCGACTGTAGCTTCGACCGTCGCGTTTCTTTCCCTCGCGTGACTATAGAATCAAACTCTATTTTATGCTGCATGTTTTTATAACATTTTATCTTGTATGGTGTAATGTTCTTATGCATATATCTATGTTTGTTTGCTTGTGCTTGTTCGTCTTCGCTTCGCGTTGCGACTAGATCATGATTCGTTTCTGAGCTTCGAGGAATCGACAGTCAAGCTTTGGCGACCAAGTGTTTGCACTCTTCGAGTTCTACGAGATCGAAGACCCGGAGCATCTGTTTGGTGAAGGCAAGTGTCCTCTGACCCATTATGTCCCATTTACTTTATAATACACTGTCCCGCATACTATGAACAATCTAAGGATTTACTAGCTTTCTATTTACCTTGTCCTTGATTTACCTTTTGGGTTACTATGGTTAGCTACATGCCAGCGCTTTACTTTAACCAATGAACATGATGAGATACAATGATGATACTGTGATTTTATTCTGGATATGATGATATACTTGCGGCATTTAAGGGGACTCGGGCTGTTTCCCGAGTACCTCTCCGTAAGGACCTGTTCGTTGAGAGACCACCCGGGATAACAGTGCAACCATGAGGGTGAAATGGGGAGCCCTTAGCTAATTAATTAGAGGAACTAGAGGTATAGTTGCTTCGCCGTCGTGCCGTCAATGGGGTCCAGGCATAGTGCTTGCTCTGCCGAGGCTGGGTGCCGAGGTTCTTTCGTTTTGCTTTTGTTAGTCACCCTCCTGCGGGGAGAGGTACTGTGTTTATCAAACTGGAGAAACCTAACGGGCGGCTATGACCTCTAGGGAATCTTTGTAAAGGCTACGTAGTGATACCCTGCCGGACCACCTAGGAAGTGATCAATGGGGAGTCATGATCCCCGGGCAAAATGGGAATCGCGGCTCGTGGGTAAAGTGTGCGACCTCTGCAGAGGGTTAGAAACTGATATATCAGCCGTGCTCACGGTTATGAGCGGCCTTGGGATCCTCTTTGATTAGAGATACTTGATCAGAGATGGTTGGTTTACAGGTGGTGACAAGGATGATGGTTATGACTATGGTAATGGTAAGTGGTATTCTTTCCGTTTGGAAAGGATACTTTGGGTTAATAACTTGGGTTAATGTTAAAACCTGGCTCTCAATTAGTAATAATAACCTGACCAACTAAAAGCAGCTGCTTGACCTTAACCCCAAATAAAGCTAGTCCACTACAGCCAAACGGGACATTTGCTGAGTACGTTGATGTGTACTCACCCTTGCTTTCACAAAACACCAGGTTGCCTTTGGTGCAATCTATGCTCAGGTAAAGAAGAAGGCGTCGAGGCGAATCTCCAGGAGTCCCAGGACTTCGACGAGTTCGAGGATTAGGCTAGCGACCTCCCCCAGTCAGCTGCCTGTGGTGGGTTGTTTACGTTGGCTACGTTTCGATTCTGTGTACTTTGATTTATATTATGTAAATGGCTCTAGTCTGTAATATTACTATTTACTCTTTATTGAAATTCGAAGCATTGTGCTATGATGAGTCATTTATGTAATCGCTGTGTACGTGAATTTCTGATCCTGGCACGTACATGGTTCGCATTCGGTTTACCTTCTAAAACCGGGTGTGACATAAGTGGTATCAAAGCTGTGCTGACTGTAGGACCGCTGACCTAGAGTAGCATTGGCCGTTTTAAGGACTTATTGACTATTACTTCACCTCATCCTTGATTCTGCTTCAAAATATTAGTCACCTCGACTAATTCTATGTTGTGCTCCTATATGCCCCCTTGCCAAAAGGTATTTTATTCTAGTATGGTCTATACTTCTCTCAATCTATTAGATCTGATCTCATCTTGTGTTTGCGACATCTTTGTAGATGCCCCCTGACCAAGTCTTTTGGGACTCTTTCCTCGTCCATTATTAAATTGCTACTATTTGACCATCTCTATTCCATTTTGTTATTGACATGCTCGTACCCTTGCATTTTTAATACTCTTATCCCTTAATCTAAAGCACTTACCCTTGTACCTCTACTGCCTATTTAAACATTATATGTCCATGATCTTACTGTCTTTTGAGACCCTTTCCTATTCTATTGATAAGTCGCTATCTTTTTGGCAATTTATACTTTCTTGGTCTTGGTATGCTCGTACCATTGGAATCTTGCATACTCTTATTTTTATATATGCTTACCTTTATATCCCAATATCTGTTTGAAATATTTCAGTTAACATGCCCTTGACCACCCTTGTTTCTTAATGATCCATGAGTGATCATTTTATTTTGCACACCTGCAGTAATCTCGTTGTTTCCTTGTAACTCCACTCGGTAATGAATCTTTACTTCAACCCTTCTGTTGGAACCTTACTGATCTTACCCTTGATTGTTTTCTCCACTTTGTCGTTTCGCGAGTCTTGTCTTAACTATATCCTTTGTTATGCTTTTTAATTATTATCATATGCACCCTTGACACCTCTATATCCTACATTGATGTTTGTCTCATACCTGTCCTTTAAAATCGCCCCTCTTCCATCTCATACCTTCTTTTTCTTGTTCGTATTCTCTTCTTTGGCTCGCGAGTTTGTAACCTCATCCTTTGTTGTGCTTTTGTTTCTTATTGCCTTTACCCTTCTCATCTCTTAATCTTACCTTAGCGATTACGCTATGTTTGTTATCTAAAACCTCTAATCTCCCACCTTAGTTCAAGCGTGGTCTCTTACTTATCTCACCCGTGGTTATATCCTATACTTTACCTCTTGCAAGACTTATCTTATCTCTATTCTTGATTGTACCTAGATTCCTGGTTTTTTTTGTACATTTACCTCTTCCTTTATATCCTTGCCTATTACCACCTTTGACCCTTGACCTCCCTCCATATTTACCATGATGTTTACCTATTTGTTTAGCCTCACTTATTCCATTTCAATCCGAGAGTGTTATTTTCCCTATCCCGCTCTTGTCCGTTTCCTTTCCCTTTGTCGCTTTGCAAGTCATGTCTAACCTTAACTTCATCCTTTGTTGAGCTTTTGTTTGATATCATCCTTACCTTTGTAATCGGTAGATCTTGCCTTGATACTTATCTTAGGTCTGCTTGTTGAAATCCCCTCTTTTCTATCTCAATTCGAGAGCTATGATTTACTTATCTCACCCTTGACTATATCCTCTTCTTTACCGCGTGTAGGCCTAGACTTAACTCCATTCGTTATTGTATTTGTACCACTTTCTCTTCTATGCCTTTATCTTTTCTCTTACACCCTTGTCCGTTATCGCCTTTGGCCCTTGCGATATTTATGTCTTCTACCTAAATGCTTACCTTAAATTTATCCTTTAAATCATCCCCTTTCTTTCAACCCAGTTTGGGAGTTGCGAGTTACCTACCTCTCCCTTGATTTCTCTTCACTTCTTTTCGCCTTACAAGTGTTGTCTTAATTCCATCCTTTGTTGTGTTATGATTTTCTATCACCATCACCTTGTCATCTATCGATCTTGCCTTGATACTCCTCTTTATTCCTACTCTTTAGAAATGCCCTCTCTTCCACCTCAATTTGAGAGTGGCAGTTTACCTATCTGGCCCTTGGACGTACCCTCTTTTTTCACTTGCACGTCCTGTCTTAACTCCACCCTATGTGGTATTTATACCCTTGGTTCTTATACCCATTTACCTCCTCTTCTACATCCTTGTCCATTATTACCTTTAAACCCTCGTGATACCGATGCCCTTGCCCACATGCTTATCTTGAACCTACCATTTAAAGCCTGCTCTTTTTCATCGCTGTTTGAGGATAATGCCTCACCTACTTCACCATTGATTGCTTCCCATTCTTCGATACCTCGCACGTTTTGTCTAAAATACCTCCTTGGTTGTGTTTGTCCATTATCACCTTAACCCTTGTCATCCCTTGAACTTTACCATGATGCTTATCTTGCACCTGCATTTTAAAGCTTTCTCTCCCATTCCAGTTCAAGAGTGTTGTTTTACCCCTCCCAGCTCTTGTTCGTTTCCTTTTTCCTCTGTCACATTGAAAGTCTTGTCCTAACTCTATCTTTTGGTGTGTTTTTGCCTTTCACCTCCCTTACTTTTGTAATCTCTAGATCTTTCCATGATGTTATCTTATGCCTACCTTTTGAAATATCAATTTTTTTCTCGATTTGAGAAGGGTGTCTTACCTATCCTGACCTTGGTTGCATTCTCTCCCTTGTCGGTTACAATCATTGCTTTAGCTCCATCCTTTATTATGCCCATGCCCCTATCCTCCATGTCTTATTATTCCCCTTGCCTTTGTTGGCATTAGAGTATTTTCCCTTTTTAAGGAAAGATCACCATCAATTTAACATTAACGTGTAGCAACAAGATGTTTGTTGTTGTGTGCTCATGATGTTTGTCCTTCTGCTATGATTGATTTGCTTCTTTGGAATGAGTGTTGATGTGTTGTGGCCCTTGGTCCGCAATGGCATCTGTTTACTAGGTGAGTGTCATAGAGTTAATTAGTTGGGTTCTCCCCCTGCTCTCTCTAACCTGTCTATACTTACCTTTTCTCGCTATTCTTTCCTCTTGCACCTATCCATTTGGCAATCTCCAACTCCTCCAAATCAGTCAAGATCAGAATCGGCAGCATCTTCATCAAGCATGTATCAATGCTCTTGTTAAGGGGGTTAGCCGCTAACCCCAATGAAGACAATGCAATCAACATCAACCAACAAGATCAGAGTGGCGCACTGAAAGCGTGTGTGGGTCCTAACCCACAGGTCCAAGAGATCCTCAAGAATTGCATCGATCGGTCTCAAGCATCTAAAGGTCAAAGCAACCAGTCCAGAAGTTAAAGTTGCCAGAGTCAAAGTTGAGCCGAAGAAGCTATAAACGATCGATGAACCAATCTCATTTTCTTGCTAGCCTCTTCTTGAATCTCGAGGGCGAGATTCTGTTAAGGGGGTTAGATTTGTAACACCCTGAATTTGGGGGTATAAAATTTCTTTTCCCAATATCCACCAAATTCAGGTGTTACCCTCTCCTTTACATGCTTTTCTTCTTTTTTTCCTCTAATAATGGAGAGTTAGTTTGTTCTATATAAATTTCAAGCTAAGTGGGATAAACCCTAGGAGAGATTATGATTGTTGCATCATGCTGGAACTTACCTATTTTTTTATTTAGTGAGTGAACTTGATATGCATACACTGAGTTTGAGTTATGTATGGATTTAGAAAGAAATAGATGAAGTAAAGAAGATGAAAATAAAAAGAAAAGGGAAAGACACAACACCTCGTCCCCTCAGCCCAACTCGGTCTCATGGCCCACTCCCGCACTTTTCCCTCACCCGTGTCTGCCCAGCCGCTCGGCCCAGCACGCGCCCCCAGCCCACTTCACGTGTGCGCTGCAGCCCAGCCGCTCACATGCTCGCCAGTCTAGCAGCCGCCGCCAAGCCACGTTCAGCACCCTCCCTCTTCTCTAACCTCTTCCCCATGATGAATGCTACAGGTCCCTAGAACTCAAAAACCGCCCCTACTTGTTTTCATCGCTGTGTAGTCTCTCTCCCTCTCCTCGCGGTCATACTGCTTGGCAGGCGAACCCCTCCTGGCGCCGCGCCGCTGGCTGCCGTCCTGCGAACCTGTCGGCTCTTATGTGTCGCCTATGTGTCCAGCGAGCTTCAACCTAGACCTCTGTCGCTCCGGTGAGTCCTTCTTCCCTCCCTGTTTTTTTCCTTTCCGTCTGGTTTTTTTTCGATGTTTGCGCTGGCCTTGGACCCTTTCGCTCGGCCTTACCATCGCCTGGCCGCAACCGCACGTCATGCATGAGGGAAAAGAGAACAGCCATGGGTCAGATCTGGTGCGCCCGTGACTTTGTAGCCCTCCATGTGGTTTGGGTCTGACCAGTCACCTTGAGCCACATCATCGCGATTTTACATAGACTTTATCGTTTACATAAAAATTCCATTTTGATCTGTTCCTCTTGCGTTAGTTCCATAATAATATCGTCTACGTGTTAATAATATTGTTTCACCATGTCATATATTTTAGTTAATTTAATTAATTGTTCATTCGATAGTTATTAAAAACAATTTTCAAATTAAAACTAATTTATAGTTTAAATTTGCGCTTTTATAAATATTTGTTAATGTGATTACGTCGATTTCAAATGTTTATGAGTTAATACTTGTTTAGCATAAACATGACACTAATTAGTAATTCTCATGTGTCGTTTGCCTTGTTGCACTTCGTTAGCGTGTATCTTGCGTGTCGATGACGCGGGTCGGACGACGTCTGCTCGTAATAATAAATTGTTCTTGCTTATAATCACTCATGTTAATAACATTAACTTATCAGGTCACACATTCTAATTAATTTATTTAATGGTTGCTCGACTAATGATTATTAGATTAGAATTCCAATTAAATTAAATATATAATTATCAACTTGCATTTTTATGAATAAATATTAACATGGTTAATATTGACTTAAATACTTTTATTTATTTGATACTTGTATAGTTTAAATACGACATCTAATTAGTTCTTCGCTGTCTATCACGTGTGCTATTCCGCGCGCGGTGGCGTGCTGCTTCGCCTGTCGTGCACTTGCTGTCTGTGCGTTGTTCGTGCGCGATATGCTCGTGGTCACATGCTGATTCCTGCGCATTCACGCTCATCGCGCGTGCTGTTTCGTGTGTCGTTTGCGTGCGTCGCGTGTGTCTGCGCGTTGTCGCATAATATTATTCGCGTGCTGTTTGCGCGTTGTCGACTTTCCTTCGCGCGTTCGTGCCGCGCATCTGGGTCGCGTGTCGCGCACTATTCGCGCGCGATATTAAAGTCGTTCGATTATAATCACTAAGGTTAATTAGTTAACTATTTGTTTAATCGTCCACTATTAAAATAGTAAGTTAGTCAAAGCTAAGCAGTAGTTTTAATTTATATTTGATATGATAATGTCAATTCACGTAATTATAATTACGTCGAACTAATATTCTAATTAAGACTTGTTTAGTATAAACACGTTACCGATTTAGCTTTCCCGCCTATGTCGCGCGTGTTGTTCAGCACGCGGTGGCGTGCTGTTTCGCGCGTCATTCGTGCTGGTCGCGCGCGCTGTCTTGTGTGTCGTTCGTGTGCTATGTCGCGTGTGTCCCCGCATCGTTCGCGCGCTGTCGTGTTGTTTCGCACGTCCTAGATTCGCCTCACTTAGAATCTCTCGTTTTAATTAAATTACTTATTTAACTGATATTGGTCAGTGTAGCAGATTAATCGAACTGACTGATGTATAACACTATATTTGTTAATGTCGAATTAAATGTTATATTTGTTTAGCGTAAACGCGATAACTCCTCGACTGTAGTTTCGACCGTCGCGTTTCTTTCCCTCGCGTGACTATAGAATCAAACTCTATTTTATGCTGCATGTTTTTATAACATTTTATCTTGTATGGTGTAATGTTCTTATGCATATATCTATGTTTGTTTGCTTGTGCTTGTTCGTCTTCGCTTCGCGTTGCGACTAGATCATGATTCGTTTCTGAGCTTCGAGGAATCGACAGTCAAGCTTTGGCGACCAAGTGTTTGCACTCTTCGAGTTCTACGAGATCGAAGACCCGGAGCATCTGTTTGGTGAAGGCAAGTGTCCTCTGACCCATTATGTCCCATTTACTTTATAATACACTGTCCCGCATACTATGAACAATCTAAGGATTTACTAGCTTTCTATTTACCTTGTCCTTGATTTACCTTTTGGGTTACTATGGTTAGCTACATGCCAGCGCTTTACTTTAACCAATGAACATGATGAGATACAATGATGATACTGTGATTTTATTCTGGATATGATGATATACTTGCGGCATTTAAGGGGACTCGGGCTGTTTCCCGAGTACCTCTCCGTAAGGACCTGTTCGTTGAGAGACCACCCGGGATAACAGTGCAACCATGAGGGTGAAATGGGGAGCCCTTAGCTAATTAATTAGAGGAACTAGAGGTATAGTTGCTTCGCCGTCGTGCCGTCAATGGGGTCCAGGCATAGTGCTTGCTCTGCCGAGGCTGGGTGCCGAGGTTCTTTCGTTTTGCTTTTGTTAGTCACCCTCCTGCGGGGAGAGGTACTGTGTTTATCAAACTGGAGAAACCTAACGGGCGGCTATGACCTCTAGGGAATCTTTGTAAAGGCTACGTAGTGATACCCTGCCGGACCACCTAGGAAGTGATCAATGGGGAGTCATGATCCCCGGGCAAAATGGGAATCGCGGCTCGTGGGTAAAGTGTGCGACCTCTGCAGAGGGTTAGAAACTGATATATCAGCCGTGCTCACGGTTATGAGCGGCCTTGGGATCCTCTTTGATTAGAGATACTTGATCAGAGATGGTTGGTTTACAGGTGGTGACAAGGATGATGGTTATGACTATGGTAATGGTAAGTGGTATTCTTTCCGTTTGGAAAGGATACTTTGGGATAATAACTTGGGTTAATGTTAAAACCTGGCTCTCAATTAGTAATAATAACCTGACCAACTAAAAGCAGTTGCTTGACCTTAACCCCAAATAAAGCTAGTCCACTACAGCCAAACGGGACATTTGCTGAGTACGTTGATGTGTACTCACCCTTGCTTTCACAAAACACCAGGTTGCCTTTGGTGCAATCTATGCTCAGGTAAAGAAGAAGGCGTCGAGGCGAATCTCCAGGAGTCCCAGGACTTCGACGAGTTCGAGGATTAGGCTAGCGACCTCCCCCAGTCAGCTGCCTGTGGTGGGTTGTTTACGTTGGCTACGTTTCGATTCTGTGTACTTTGATTTATATTATGTAAATGGCTCTAGTCTGTAATATTACTATTTACTCTTTATTGAAATTCGAAGCATTGTGCTATGATGAGTCATTTATGTAATCGCTGTGTACGTGAATTTCTGATCCTGGCACGTACATGGTTCGCATTCGGTTTACCTTCTAAAACCGGGTGTGACAGCCAACGGCTAGTTCTGACACACCGGACAGTCCGGTGCGCCAACTGTGTGCCACCGGTGAGCCAACTGTGTGCCACCGGTGCGCCAACTGTGTGCCAACGGTGTGCAGCCAACGGCTAGTTCTGACAGCTAGCCGTTACGTGCACCGGACAGTGAATAGTGACTGTCCGGTGCACACCGGACAGTCCGGTGCCTCCTCTCAGAAAACTCTGTTGGATGTCCTGTGTGCCAACTGTGTGCCACCGTTGAGCCAACTGTGTGCCACCAGTGCGCCAACTGTGTGCCACCGGTGAGCCAACTGTGTGCCACCGGTGCGCCAGCTGACAGCCCATCTTCTAGGTCTTCTGTATTTTGTTCTTGGGCTCCGTTGGTCTTGAGTCTTGGACTTCTAAGCTCTTTTTATGTCTTCATTTGAGGTGTTGCATCCTCAGTGTCTTAGTCCAATCCTCTTCGCATCCTGTGAACTATAAACATAAACACTAGCAAACACATTAGTTCACAGGTTGTGTTAATCATCAAACACCAAAACTCATTTAGCCAAATGGCCCGGGGTCCATTTTCCTTACAACACGTCTTAGTGAATAAAGTTGGATCGGCTTTCCCAACCTTGAAAGCATTAGCAATTAAAAAGTCTCTAAGGCATTCATACCATGCTCTTGGGGCTTGCTTAAGTCCATAGAGCGCCTTAGAGAGCTTACACACATGGTTGGGGTACCGTTCATCCTCAAAGCCAGGGGGTTGTTCTACGTACACCTCCTACTTGATTGGCCCGTTGAGGAAAGCGCTCTTCACATCCATTTGGAACAACTTGAAAGAATGGTGAGCGGCATAGGCTAACAATATGCGAATTGACTCTAGCCTAGCCACAGGAGCAAAAGTCTCCTCAAAGTCCAAACCTGTGACTTGGGCATAACCTTTTGCCATAAGTCGTGCCTTGTTCCTTGTCACCACCCCGTGCTCGTCCTGTTTGTTGCGGAACACCCACTTGGTTCCCACAATGTTTTGCTTGGGATGAGGCACCAGTGTCCAAACTTCATTTCTCTTGAAATTGTTGAGTTCCTCCTGCATGGCCAACACCCAGTCCGGATCTAGCAAGGCCTCTTCTACCCTGAAAGGCTCAATAGAAGAGACAAAAGAGTAATGCTCACAAAAATTAACTAATCTAGAGCGAGTAGTTACTCCCTTGCTAATATCACCCAATATCTAGTCGACGGAATGATTCCTTTGAATCGTCGCTCGAACTTCAGTTGGAGGGGCATGTTGTGCTTCTTCCTCCATAGCATGATCAACTTGTGCTCCCCCTTGATCACACGCCTCTTCTTGATGAACCTGTTCATCGTCTTGAGTTGGGGGTTGCACCATTGTTGAGGAAGAAGGTTGATCTTGCTCCTTTTGTTCCTGTGGCCGCACATCTCCAATTGCCATGGTGCGTATTGCGGTCGATGAAACGTCTTCTTCATCTACATCAAGATCAACAACTTGCTCTCTTGGAGAGCCATTAGTCTCATCAAATACAACATCGCTAGAGACTTCAACCAAACCCGATGATTTGTTGAAGACCCTATACGCCTTTGTATTTGAGTCATAACCTAACAAAAACTCTTCTATAGCTTTGGGAGCAAATTTAGAATTCCTACCTTTCTTCACTAGAATGTAGCATTTACTCCCAAATACATGAAAGTATGAAACATTGGGTTTGTTACCGGTTAGAAGCTCATACGAAGTCTTCTTGAGGAGGCGGTGACGGTAGACCCGGTTTATGGCGTGGCAAGCCGTGTTCACGGCTTCCGACCAAAACCGCTCGGGGGTCTTGAACTCTCCAAGCATCGTCCTTGCCATATCAATGAGCGTCCTGTTCTTCCTCTCTACCACACCATTTTGTTGTGGTGTGTAGGGAGCGGAGAACTCGTGCTTGATTCCTTCCTTCTCAAGGTACTCCTCCACTTGAAGGTTCTTGAACTCGGACCCGTTGTCGCTCCTTATCTTCTTCACCTTGAGCTCAAACTCATTTTGAGCTCTCCTTAGGAAGCGCTTGAGGGTCCCTTGGGTTTCTGTTTTATCCTGCAAAAAGAATACCCAAGTGAAGCGGGAAAAATCATCAACTATAACAAGACCATACTTACTTCCTCCTATGCTTAGGTAGGTGACGGGTCCGAAGAGGTCCATATGAAGTAACTTCAGAGGTCTTGATGTGGTCTTTACATTTTTGCTGTGATGAGCACTTCCCACCTATTTACCTGCTTGACAAGCTACACAAGGTCTATCTTTTTTGAAAGTCACATTTGTTAGTCCTAACACATGTTCTCCCTTTAGAAGTTTGTGAAGGTTCTTCATCCCCACATGTGCTAAACGGCGATGCCACAACCAGCCCATGCTAGTCTTAGCAATTAAGCATGCATCTAGACCAGCCTCCTCTTTTGCAAAATCAACTAAATAAAGTTTGTCGTCTAGTACACCCTTAAAAGCTAATGAACCATCACTTCTTCTAAAGACAGACACATCTACATTTGTGAATAAGCAATTATAACCCATATTACAAAGTTGACTAACGGATAACAAGTTATACCCGAGCGACTCAACTATAAACACATTAGAAATGGAGTGCTCAGATGAAATAGCAATCTTTCCTAGTCCTTTAACCTTGCCTTGATTCCCGTCACCGAATATGATTGAATCTTGGGAATCTTTGTTCTTGACGTAGGAGGTGAACATCTTCTTCTCCCCCGTCATGTGGTTTGTGCATCCGTTGTCGATAATCCAGCTTGAGCCCCCGGATGCATAAACCTGCAAGGCAATTTAGGCTTGGGTCTTAGGTACCCAACTCTTGTTGGGTCCTACAAGGTTAGTGACAATAGCCTTAGGGACCCAAATGCAAGTTTTATCTCCCTTGCATCTTGCCCCTAATTTCCTAGCAATCACTTTCTTATCCTTTCTACAAATTGCAAAGGAAACATTGCAAGCATGATAAATTGTAGAAGGTTCATTACTTGCTTTCCTAGGTACATGAACAACATTTCTCCTAGGCATATGATGAATAATATTTTTTCTAGGCATATCATGCACAATAGAAGAACTAGAAGCAGGCATAGCATATGAGTCATAAGAATAATTCCTATAAGCATTTCTAGAGAATTTTCTATCACTGTAAATGAAAGCATGATTCTTTTGAACACTATTAGCCATAGGGGCCTTCCCTTTCTCCTTGGCGGAGATGGAAGCCTTATGGCTTGTTAAGTTCTTGGCTTCCCTCTTAAAGCCAAGCCCATCCTTAATTGAGGGGTGCCTACCAACAGTGTAGGCATCCCTTGCAAATTTTAGTTTATCAAATTCATTTTTGCTAGTCTTAAGTTGGGCATTAAGACTAACCACTTCACCATTTAGTTTTGCAATAGAAGTAAGGTGCTCAACACATGCATCAACATTAAAGTCCTTACACCTATTGCAAATCACTACATGTTCTACACAAGAATTAGATCTATTTGCTACTTCTAGCTTAGCATTTAAATCATCATTAACACCTTTTAAACTAGAGATAGTCTCATGGCAAGTAGATAATTCACAAGAAAGCATTTCATTCCTTTTAACTTCTAAAGCAAGAGATTTTTGGGCATCTACAAATTTATCATGCTCTTCATACAAAAGATCCTCTTGCTTTTCTAACAATCTATTCTTGTCATTCAAAGCATCAATTAATTCATTGATTTTATCAATTTTAGTTCTATCTAAACCTTTGAATAAACTAGCATAGTCTACTTCATCATCGCTAGATTCATCATCACTTGAAGAGGCATATGTAATAGTATCCCTAGTGCATACCTTCTTTTCCTTTGCCATGAGGCAGGTGTGATGCTCGTTGGGGAAGAGTTGGGGAAGAGCGATGATTTGTTGAAGGCCGAGGCGGTAAGTCCTTCGTCGTCGGATGAAGAGCAATCCGAGTCCCACTCTTTGCCAAGGTGTGCCTCGCCCTTCGCTTTCTTGTAAGTCTTCTTCTTTTCCCTCTTCTTTTCATGATCCTGGTCACTATCATTATCAGGACAGTTAGCAATAAAGTGACCAACCTTACCACACTTGAAGCAGGAGCACTTCCCCTTCGTCTTGCTCTTGTTGGGATGCTCCTTGCGACCTTTGAGCGCCGTCTTGAAGCGCTTGATGATGAGGGCCATTTCATCTTCATTTAGCCCGGCCGCCTCAACTTGTGCCACCTTGCTAGGTAGCGCCTCCCTGCTACTTGTTGCTTTGAGAGCAACAGTTTGAGGCTCGTAGATTGGGCCATTCAATGCCTCATCGACGTATCTCGCCTCCTTGATCATCATTCGCCCGCTTACAAACTTTCCGAGTATTTCCTCGGGCATCATCTTGATGTACCTAGGATTCTCATGAATAGAGTTTACAAGATGAGGATCAAGGACAGTGAAGGACCTTAGCATAAGTCGGACGACGTCGTGGTCCGTCCATCTCGTGCTTCCATAGCTTCTTATCTTGTTGACTAGGGTCTTGAGCCTATTGTACGTTTGAGTTGGCTCCTCTCCCCTGATCATTGCGAACCTTCCTAGTTCGCCTTCCACCAACTCCATCTTGGTGAGCATGGTGACATCGTTCCCCTCATGTGAGATCTTGAGGGTGTCCCAAATCTGCTTGGCGTTGTCCAAGCCGCTCACCTTATTGTACTATTCCCTGCACAAGGATGCTAAAAGAACAGTAGTAGCTTGTGCATTTTTATGGATTTGTTCATTGATAAACATGGAGTTATCCGAACTATCAAATCGCATTCCATTTTCTACTATCTCCAATATACTTGGATGAAGAGAAAACAAGTGGCTACACATTTTGTGACTCCAAAATCCGTAGTCCTCTCCATCAAAGTGAGGAGGTTTACCAAGTGGAATGGAAAGCAAATGAGCATTGGAACTTTGCGGAATACGAGAATAATCGAAAGAAAAGTTCAAGTTAACCGTTTTCTTTTTCTCTTCGTATTCGTCGTTCTTTTGGGAAGAGGAAGACTCGTCGCTGTCGTAGTAGACTATCTTCTTGATCCGCCTCTTCTTCTTTCCATCCTTCTTCTTTTGACTTGAGCCCGAGTCAGTGGGCTTGTCGTCTTTTGGCTCATTGATGAAGGATTTCTTCTCCTTGTCATTGATCACCATCCCCTTTCCCTTAGGATCCATCTCTTCGGGCGATTAGGCCCTTTTGTGAAGAGAACGACTCTGATACCAATTGAGAGCACCTAGAGGGTGGTGAATAGGTGATCCTGTAAAAACTTGAAACTTAAAGCCACAAACTTGATTAAGTGTTAGCACAATGAAATCAAATGGCTAAGGAGAGCTCTTGTGAACCACAATTGACACAGTGAGAACAAGCACAAGAGACACAAAGATTTATCCCGTGGTTCGGCCAAGTACAACACTTGCCTAGTCCACGTTGTGGCGTCCCAACGGACGAGAGTTGCACTCAACTCCTTTCAAGTGATCCAATGATCAACTTGAATACCACGATGTTCTTTTTCCTTTACTCTTTCCCGTTTGTGAGGAATCTCCACAACTTGGAGCCTCTCGCCCTTACAATGAAATGATCACAAAGAAGCACAAATGTAAGAGTGGGAAGAGCAACACACACAAGCCTCAAAGCATGAGCACAAACACGCACACAAGTCACAACTTGAGCTCTAAGATCACACACGGAGTTCTCAACTCAAGAGGAGCTCAAATTGCTATCACAACAAATCAAATGCGCTAGAGAGATGTCTTGGTGCTAAGAGATGGTCAAAGAATGCTTGGTGTGCTCCTTCATGCGCCTAGGGGTCCCTTTTATAGCCCCAAGGCAGCTAGGAGCCGTTGAGAGCAATCCAGGAAGGCAAATCTTGCCTTCTGTTGACTGGTGCACCGGACAGTCCGCTGTACCACCGGACACTGTCCGGTGCAGATTTCTTTCCTATTCTGGCGTAGCCGACCGTTGATGATTTGGAGCCGTTGGCGCACCAGACACAGTCCGGTGCACACCGGATAGTCCGGTGCCCCCTTCAGACCGTTGGCCCGGCCACGCGTCACGCGCGGATTGTGCGGCCGACCATTGGCTCGGCCGACCGTTGACTCACCGGACAGTCCGGTGCACCACCGGACAGTCCGGTGAATTATAGCTGCACGCCGTTGATCGCTTCCCGAGAGCGACGACTTCGCCGTGAATGGCTCACCGGACAGTCCGGTGATTTATAGTCGTACACCGCCATCGAGTCCCGAGAGCGGACTGTTCACCGAGACTGGTCCTGGCGCACCGGACACTGTCCGGTGCACCACCGGACAGTCCGGTGCACCCAGACCGAAGCTGTCTTTAGCTGCACACTGTCAGCTCTTTTCCAAATTGTTTTCTCCTGTTTCTAGCACTTAGACACAATATATTAGTCTTCAAAACAATGTACTAAGTCTAGAAATATACCTTGCACCTTGATTTGCACTTCTTTAGTCTTTGGCACAATTTAATACTTAAACCATTTGTGTTGGCACTTAATCACCAAAATACTTAGAAATAGCCCAAGGGCATATTTCCCTTTCAACATGGACCCCGATGGCCCTGGTCGAAGAAGTAGTCTAGAGCCTTCTCTAGAAAAAGAGTGTGTTGTGCACCGGACCATGGTCTAAGGATTTTTAAGTCTTTTCCTGAAACTGGCGAGTTCGCCGTACAAGCCAGCCGATGCACCGGACCATGGTCCGATGATCCCAGACTACATGAGTTCAGTCCTTTTATTCCAAGATTTTCTACTTTTTACTAGGAATTTCTTGTGAGCTTCCCTACAACTTATACAATCATAGTTAGCATATAATCTAATTTCCTAATTGTAGGAAACATACCTTTTGTCATTGTTTCATGAGGGTTTGCAATATACCCAAAACTAAGCCCAAAAGTGACTTTTCTCGCATAAAGGAGTTAGTATCCAAACCAAGGTGCAAGTCGGAGAGGGAATTCTCCGGTCGGGTGGCGGAATGCACCCACCCGAAATCCTAAGATGAGGAAGGGGCTTAAGCGTTTTGCCTGTCTTGCTAAGCGATCACCGAGCACATGAACACGCGAGGATTTAGAGTGGTTCGGGCCACCGGAGCGTAATACCCCACTCCACTGTGTGTTGGATTGCTGTGGAAGCTTCAGAGCTGAGAGTCTAAAGGCCTGTTTGGTTCGTGGCTAAATCTGCCACACTTTGCCTAAGGTTAGTCGTTTGAATTGAATAACTAACCTTAGGCAGAAAAGTTAGGCAAAGTGTGTCAAGTTAGGTAGGGAACCGAACATGCTCTAAGTCTAAGTTTGGTGCCTTTTTTCCTTTTTCCTGTAACGTTGCACGCCTCCCCTTTTATAGCTAAGGGGGGCATGTACAAGGGTGCTGAGCCCTGATATGTGGGCCCAGGAACATAACGGATGTAGTACTTGGAGCTACTAATGTTCGTCGCTCGAGCAATCTTCTTGCGCCCTGACATCCGAGATCTGCGTAGTATCGGTGTGCAGAGGAAGCTTCTCGTATAAGGGATGATGAGCACAGTGCGCCGCGCGGCACGGGCGCACTGTTTGACAATGGACTGGACAGGTGCGCCGTCTGCAGGATGGCCCTGGCGCTGCCTGCCAGCGGAGTGGACATGACGCATTAAATGCTGAGGGGCACATCGCCTGTCAGCAGGGTGGACAGGCGACGCGTCCTCTTCGCAATAAATGCAGAGACCGCGCGGCCTAAAGGCCTTACGTCAGGCCCCGCCCGCTGGCTTACGTCACGGGCAACAAGCCACGCGACATCAGCGGGTCTCCGCCTGAGCGGGGAGCGCAAGCGCATAGGATAAGGCCTGACACGTGTCAGTACCGGACCCTTGCTTATGCCAGGGTGTCCCCTGTCTCGAGACCTCGTTGTCACCCAGACCTTACTCGGAGGGATCTGGACCCTATCCAAGGGACTCGGCACGCTTACTTGGGAGTCTCGGACCGTATTCGGGGGTCCGGGTTGCGCGTACAGGGGTCCGGTGCTTTCTCGCGGAGGTCCGGTCCAACTGACACATCCTGGGATGTATCATCTTTTCCTGCCACATGGTGCTCCTTGAGCCATCCACGTGGTGGGGTCGGGTGTTATTCTTTGTGCGGCTAGAGATCGTCGTACGAGCACCGTGTCTTCATACTGTAGTAAGGGGTACCCCTGATTCAGGGTACCGACTATGGCCCCCGGGCCCGCCTCAGGGGAGGATATGAGCCTGCAGGTGGGGCCAAAGTTTGACTAATTAGCTTGCTGCTTCCGCGCGCCCGTTCGGTGCAATTACTGTCGGTCCGTCCTTAGTCACGCTGACTGTCACGCCTGTCCCCGCGGCTAACTGGCTCGTGACCTCCGCACTTTAATGTCTTTGTTGGGCCATGCGCGGGGTGCCTCGAGTCGCTGCATTAGTTTTGAAAATTTATCTTCTCAGTCTTCTGCGACGGCCCCGAGGAGACGCGGTACTGGCGCGAGCAGCGGTGCGACTTCTCTGCACCTAGAAACTGGCGCGCCGGATGCATGACATGTGGGCCTGGGCCCCCATGCCAGAGGTTGGACCGCTGGTTGCAGCGAAGACGAGTGGGCGCACTACCGCGGGGTGGTAGCATGCTCCTTGTGCGGTGGTTCGCCTTCTTGACCGTTGGTCATAGCGAAGATGAAGGAGGCGTACTACCGCGGGGCGGTAGCATGCTTCCTGTGCGGTAGTTCGCCTTCTTCACACTCGAAGGCCATCGCGCCAGCTGTATGACCTGTGGGATCGAGCCCCCGTGTCATGGGATGGATACCTCGGTGTGCATCGGGGGAGACTTCTCGCGGCGCTTCGAGGCGGGAGCAGGAGAGTCTGCCTTTAAAGAGGGGTTCATCCCTCGAGTAGCAGCCATGCCTTGCTTCTCTCCCACTCGCGGCGTCCTTTCGCCTCTGAGCTCTCTGCGCCCCTTTGCCTTCAAGGTCTCTGCTTCGCGTTGCCGTAGTTTGCCATGGCCTTGTGACTACATCCTGAGTGCGCCCAGACTGAGTGAGTGCTCGAAATGGTATACCGCCTGCTTGGATGGAATGTGCCGGCGCTCGGCGGAAGGATCTGCGCCGGCGTCATCCACCCCGATGAGCTTGCCGCTAGAGAGTTTGTGCCTTTTATCCTCCCTAGCGGGCTGGTGCTACCGGTCTTGTCTTCCCTCTGCTGGAGGTGCGTGGCCTTGCGGGAGCGGCGCTCTTCCACCGGTGCTTGGCTTCAAGGATGTTTATCAGCCTCGCGGTGGTGAGGAGCGAGCTGAGCCGTGGCTTCGCCTCCCACATGGGCTGGTGCCTGCCTCTTCCTCTAGCATTTGGAGGAAAAGGATGATCACCAGCCTTGTGAATGAGGCGAACTTTTGCTACGCGGTCCCGGCCAGACCGCAAGCACCGCCTTCCGCCGCGCTCCTAGCTCCATGGCTTGGATGGTCTTGTCCTCACCCCGGTAGGGGGACGGAGGTGAGGACCTCTTCGCCATGGCGCGCATGCTGAGGTGGTCGCCACCACTGGGGAGGCTGCCCGGCGCAGAGGTGGTCGCTGCCGTCGGTGCAGAGGTGTCCGCCTCCGCTAGTGAGGCTGCCCGTTACAGAGGTGGTTGCCTCTGTTGGCGAGCCGCTCGGAGCTGAGGTAGTCGTCGCCGCTGGCGAGCCGTCGGTGTAGAGGTGGTCGCCTCCGCTGGCGAGCCGCTCGAAGCTAGCTACCCACGCGGCCCTACTGGTGTGGAGGTAGTTCATACCTGTAGAGCAGAAATGGAGCTAGAACTCCGCTTGAAGGCGGATGTGATACTTTTGCTTTTTGTAAGGTACTTTTGAGTACTATTTATTAAGCAGTATTAGCACTTATCTATGTACCACTTGTCCCTATTGTGTGTGGTGTAACGGATTCCTCCTTGGTACCTGCCCCCCTGAGATGTAGGCTCGATTTGTCGAGGCTGCAGACCAGCATACCTAAGAAAGATTTGGCAATGGCCCCCAGGAGGTAGCCTCGACTGGGACCTGGGCTTGCACACAGCTTCGACTAGGGAGTATTAGTAGTACACCCAAAGACCCGCCATCTGACACTAGCCATCCTTTGATACACGCTCGGGACCTGCAGGGTCTAGTCTGGGAAGCCAAGTTGTGCGTCCGGAATCCCTGGAAGGTGGTTCTAGGTACTAGGACACCCGTCGCAGAGTGGTGGAGCATGCAGGCCCACGGTACGGAACCAGGCTGAGCGGCTACACGGGCTCCGGACCACCCTAGGAGACAAGTGTCCATTCTCTAGTTCCGGACCCCAGGTTGCCGGACCCATAGGACTTATAGCTCCAAATACTAGGGTACCCGTCACGGAGTGGTGGAGTGTACATGCTTTCAGGTACGGGACCAGGCTAAGCGGCCACACAGGCTCCAGACCACCCCATGGAACGGGCTCCCGTTCTTTAGAACCGGCCCCTAGGCTGTCGGGCCCTCCTACTTTCACAGAGAGGTCCTAAACTTCAGACCTGGCTATTCAATACGGATGTCATTATGTCTGATGGAATGGGAACTGTTTGGGTGGGTTAGATAAAACAACATCCGAAAAACTGCAAGGTAAGACCATGGAGCAGTAGGACAAAACTATCATAGAGGCACATCTGAGGGGGTAAATCTTTTCTTTATAACTTCTCATGCATGGGTGCAGACCAACAGGCCGGGCTTATGAGGGCGGACCTCACCGGGTTGGCCTACACGTATGCGTTACCTAGTTACAAAAGGGAGAAAAATTCGACCCCTCAGACTTGCTCCTATGGATAGAACTTACAGAGATGCTCCAGTAGCCAGGAAGAGGTACTCCTTCTATCATAGCAAGATAGTCACCCCTGGGTCGCTGTATTCTCGTCACCTTGAAGGGTCCTTCCCAGCTGGGGGAGAGTTGCGAAGCCCTTCTTGGTTTGGTACTTGCCGTAGGACTAGGTCCTGACCCTAGGTTCCCATCTGCGTTTGATGAGGGAGTCCTCGTCCTCGTGCTGTAGCCATTTCTGCATGGACTTGTCAGAAGCCTGGACCCGTGGGGAGTCCAGAAGGGTTTCCGGGGGAAGGCAGGCTTCGGCCCCGTAGACCGGTGAGCACGGGGTCCTTCTGGGGGTCCATCTAGTTGTCCCCACCGAAGTAGGAGCCTCCGGCGAAGACATCCTTCAGGTCCCCCTCGGGTGACTGATACCCGAGGTCCCGTTCAGTCGCGGCCACCTCGCCGTCGTCGACCTTTTCTTTGCCAGGTCGGCGACGAGGTAGGGAGCCGTCCTTGGAAGACTGCTCGCGCCGCTCGCTGACGCGTTTCACGAGGTCGATGATCTCGCGACACTCCGCTGCGCTGTGGCGACCGTTGGGGTGCACAGGGCATGAGCCGTTGTTACCCCTCTGTGGCCGTGGGCGTTTGTTGCGGTCACCCCGGCCCCCGTTCGTGGCTGCAACGACTAGAGCGGTGGACCGCGGCTTCTGTTAGTGTGGTCCTTCTTCTTTTTCTTCTTACCGTCCTGGGGGGTGGCACCCGAGCCACCCGACTGGGCAGCCCCGGTCTGTGGGGCCGAGTGCCATGCACGGCCCTCGGCGGCTCTGGCGCATTTGTCGGCCAGAGCGAAGAGTGTGGGGACAGTCTCCACGTCATGCGTGGCCAACTTCTCCAACATTTTCTCATCACGTACTCCCTGGCGAAAGGCCGTGATGATGGAAGCATAAAAAATGCGAGGTATAGTACCTCGCACCTTGGTGAAGCGGGAGATGAACATCCGGAGAGTCTACCCGGGCTCCTGCCTCACTGCGTGGAGGTGGGCCTCCACACCGTGTTGCTGGTAAGCGCTGACGAAGTTCGCAACGAACCGCGCGCAGAGCTCTTCCCAGGAGTAGATTGACCCTGGGGAGAGGTTCATGAGCCAAGTCCGGGCAGGTCCAGACAAGGCGACATGAAAATATGTCGCCATCACAGCGGTGTTTCCACCTGCTGCTGTGATAGCGGTGACGTACACCTACAGGAATTCCGACGGGTTTGACGTACCATCGTACTTTTCTAGCAGGTGTGGCCGAAACTTGGGTGGCCATGATGTCGCGCGGAGATGAATCGCGAGTGCGGCGCAGCCCACGCCGGCCAAGGGGACACCCGCTTGGGACCGGGTGTCCATTGGGGCCTGCGGTGCTACCACAGCGAAGTCTTGATCGAGGTTGCGACCCTCGATGTTTTGGCGGTGTTCGCGCGCCCTCTCTAAAGAGACCCGGGCGTCCTCTCCCGCACGCCTGCGGTTGAGTTCTGCCCGGAGGTTGTTGGTCTGTGCGCCCCTCATTGAGGGCGAGCGCACAGACGCCGACGCCTCATGTTGGCACCGGGATGATCGTGGCCTCGATCGGGTCGAGGTAGAATGTGCCATGCCGAGCAGTCGCTCGACGTCGTCCCGCCACTGCTTCATGGCCCCCGGTGAGGCTGTGGAGCTTGGAGGGTGACGCAGCAACTCCCTGGCCGGTGACAATGCTCCCAGTGCCGTCCTCGACGGAGTCCGGGATGTCTGCGTAGTTGTATGCTGCCGTGCATCGTGCACAGCAGTAGTGCCCGGCACTGGGCGGTTGGGAACCTGTGGCGTGGAAGAAACAACTTCTTCCTCCACCAGGAAATCCGTTGAAGTCTCGGCGCGGTGCTCCACGTTCTGCACCATCATGCTGAGCGAGGAAATAAGCAAAAACCTAATGCCTAGGCCCCTACCTGGCACGCCAAATGTCGGAGAGGGAATTCTCCGGCGGGGTGGCGGAATGCACCCACCCTAAATCTTAAGATGAGGAAGGGGCTTAAGCGTTTTGCCTGTCTTGCTAAGCGATCACCGAGCACATGAACACGCGAGGATTTAGAGTGGTTCGGGACACCGGAGCATAATACCCTACTCCATTGTGTGTTGGATTGCTGTGGAAGCTTGAGAGCTGAGAGTCTAAGTCTAAGTTTGGTGCCTTTTTTCCTTTTTCCTGTAACGTTGCATGCCTCCCCTTTTATAGCTAAGGGGGCATGTACAAGGGTGCTGAGCCCCGACATGTGGGCCCAGGAACATAACGGATGTAGTACTTGGAGCTACTAATGTTCGTCGCTCAAGCAATCTTCTTGCGCCCTGACATCCGAGATCTGCGTAGTATCGGCGTGCAGGGGAAGCTTCTCGTATAAGGGATGATGAGCACAGTGCGTCGCGCGGCACGGGCGCACTGTTTGACAATGGACTGGATAGGTGCGCCGTCTGCAGGATGGCCCTGGCTCTGCGTGCCAGTGGAGTGGACAGGACACATTAAATGCTGAGGGGGCACATCACCTGTCAGCAGGGTGGACAGACGGCGCGTCCTCTCCGCAATAAATGCAGAGACCACGCAGCCTAGAGGCCTTACGTCAGGCCCCGCCCGCTGGCTTACGTCACGGGCAACAAGCCACGCGGCAGCAGCGGGTCTCCGTATGAGCGGGGAGCGCAAGCGCATAGGATAAGGCCTGACACGTGTCAGTACTGGACCCTTGCTTATGCTAGGGTATCTCATGTCCCGAGACCTCGTTGTGGCCTGGACCTTACTCGGAGGGATCTGGACCCTATCCAAGGGACCCGACACGCTTACTTGGGAGTCCCGGGCCGTATTCGGGGGTCCGGGTTGCGCGTATAGGGGTCCGGTGCTTTCTCACGGAGGTCCGGTCCAACTGACACATCCTGGGATGTATCATCTTTTCCCGCCACATGGTGCTCCTTGAGCCGTCCACGTGGTGGGGTTGGGTGCTGTTCTTCGTGCGGCTAGAGATCACCGTACAGGCACCGTGTCTTCATACTGTAGTAAGGGGTACCCCTGATTCAGGGTACCGACACTCATGTTTTTGTAGTTTTGCCCAAAGTTGCACTTTTGAACTTCATTTCTACTCATTTGGACTTGTTTTCTTCAATTTTCTCTTGCTAGAACATGTGCCCATGCTCATATCAAAGTAGTTAGTCTAATATGGTGTGTTGAGCACTTAATCACCAAAACATGTAGAAATGACCCTATGGCATATTTCCCTTTCATCTAAGACTTCTTAAATCGTAAAGCCTATGGAGCTCTTCATCTTACTCTGCACGTAAGTATCCACGATATTCATATTCTCCACACCGCTAGATTCTGCAGATTATCAAAAAAAGCTCAAAAAAAGTTGAACCAAATAGGCCCATCTGACATCTGAGTGTGAATCTACAATATGTATGATGTGAAAGTGTAATATAAGTTTTATTTTAACGCACAAACACGTTTGCTAGTATGACATTTGTTTGAAAGAAAACAGGAGGGGGTCCAAGCCAATGACCGAGAGCCAAAGAGGAATGTCCGAGTTAAAATGGCTTCTAGAACTAGTTCTATGAAGTAAAAGCAAAAGCTCATGCTTGAAAGAGGACATGCAACTAATCAATCGTTAGGGGGTATTATGAAAGATCCAATTATTCTGCCATCTCCAAATGCTCTAGGTCATGAGAATTAGGATCTCCACTTTTAATTGTCTCTTCAATCTGGTGGTGGACCTTACCGTAACCCGAGAGGACGGGGGGGGGGGGGGGGGGGGGGGTTGCAATAGATCTCTAGTAAGCTTTAGCAAAGTTGCAACCGAAGAAAAGATTAGTCACCATCTCTTCCCGTTGGAGAATGCAGTTTTTGTAAGTATATGTAGGAGGTAGTACATTAATTTTCTTCTGAGAATGCTTTTGGTGTTAAACCGATTCCTCAACAGAATTCAAAATATATATATTTTGTGCTTCGTCTGGCACCTAGAGCTTCATATCCAATTAAAGGGCGGCTGCGTAGGAGTATGGCCAATGAGCTGCATGTAAGTCGTGCTAGATGAGAAACGTGGTGGTGGTGGTGGTGGGGTGTTAGGGGGGGGGGGGGGGGGGGGGTGGGGGGGGGGGGTGGAGGAAGAAAAAGAAAACGGGCAAAAGTGGACGTGGAAACGGTGGATGCATGCGCAAGCTCAAAGCAAACGTCCGTTGCCGTTTGTTCCGTTCCCGTTTGCCGTGTGGTGTTGTTTCTCGGCTGCGACTGCGAGCTCCTGAGTTGAACACGGCACCCCGCCCGCCCGGGCTATAATACCCTCTCTCTCTTCCTCTCGGTCCGTCGCTCCGACACTGCCCCCCTTTCGGCCTTTCCTCTCAGTCCTCTCTCGCCACTCCGCCTCGCCGTCCACACCTCCCTCTCCGTGAAAATTGCTGAGATGGCCATCGACAAGGTGGACGCCAAGGAGAGGGAGAAGATCGAGGCCGTACGCAAGCTGCTGTGCAAGCAGGCGCCGCTCTCCGCGAAGCAGGTGACGCCCGAGAACCCAGCTTTGCTTTTTTGCGTACAATACCCATCGTCTCCGGCTCCGTTCGACCGTTTCCTTTAACTTTGTTGCCTGGTTGGGCGCGCCAATGGCGGGCGAGCAGGCGCAGTACTGCAACGACGCGTGCTTGGAGCGGTTCCTGCGGTCGCGGGGGGACAGCGTCAAGAAGGCGGCGAAGCACCTGAGGACCGTCCTCTCATGGAGGGAGAGCGTCGGAGCTGGTAGGCTCGCTCAGCTTCCATTCGTCTCGCACTCTCGCTCTCGCACCACGTTCGCCGAAAGCTTTCCGTGCTGGACCTTCTACTCCTAGAAATCTGTGGTGGTGGTTGGGCCGTGAACAAAAGGAAGCTAGTGTATCCATTAATGCTTCTCTGCGCTGCGCTGCTCTGCTGCTCTGCTCGAGCGGGAGCCGGAGCCGTGGCCTGTTCTTGCAGCTGTGACTGTGATACACTGATACCTACAGCACAGTGTATATATTTCTACTAGTCAAGCTACTGTGCCTGCCGCGCCGAATTTATTGCGCTGCCGATCTGGTTCATTCCTAGCAGTAGGAGTGTTTTCAAAAGTACAGTCCCCCCCCGGAACAGTACAATCGTTGGTGCTATTATGTTGGAATGATTGTTCGTTCGTGAAGATCGATGTGCTAACGGAGCCGGGGGCCTTTCTTTGTGCTTGTGCCAAGCAGATCACATCATGGCCGACGAGTTCTCCGCCGAGCTCGCCGACGGCGTGGCCTTCGTCTCCGGCCACGACGACGACGGCCGCCCAGTCGTGGTACGCCATTTCGCGCGCGGGACACGAAGATCCTGCCGAATGTATTGAGAGAAACTGTTGACTGAGCTCTGACTGAAACTTGCTTCTGTGTTTGCAGGTGTTTCGAATCAAGCAGGACTACCCCAAGTTCCACTCTCAGAAATCGTAAGAACTAGCACGCGTCCCTGCTTTTCCTCTTCCTCCGTTCCGTTCTTCCGTCTCTCCCTGCCACACACTGTCTTCTTCTTACACTTCCCTTTAGGTTCGTGCGCCTGCTGGTGTTCACGCTGGAGGTGGCCGTGGCGTGCATGTCCCGGTTCGTGGACCAGTTCGTCGTCCTCTTCGACGCAAGTAAGCCGCCGATCCTTGTCACCGTCAGGACCGATACAAAACACAGTGCGTGCGCTACGCTCCATTCTCGTTCTTGGTGGAGCATTTGTCCGCTACTCCTCCAGAAGCGAAAGAAAAAACCAAGGCAGAGAAGCAGCATTCATATTCGTCGGCATGCCTTTTGCTGTTTTGCAAGAGCGGGAGCCAGCCAGGCACACTCTCGGTCAGTGCAGCGGCTGGTCTGGAGGTCAGACGCGCACATGCGGCTGGCTCGGTGAAGCCTCTGCTCTCAGGCCCGGTCAGACAGACACCGAGAGACACACACACACACACCAGCCGCTGCCCTGCGTCGGCACTACGCCTGGTGTCCCCCGCGGCCTCGGGTCCGGTCGGGCCGGCGCTGCCGTGCCCGCTGCTGCTTCCGCGCGTGGCGTGGCGTGGCGTGGTCCCCGGGCCTTGACTGGGCGAGCGCTTTGGGTGTAGCCTGCTTGCTTTGGCTTGCACAGTGGCTGGCAGACACCGCTTTTGGGGGAGGCCGTTCTTCTCCTCCCCTCGGCAGCTCGCTGGCTTCCCGCCGGTGCGGTTTGAATCGAGTAGTGTGATATGATAGGAGTAGCAAAACTGGTGGTCGAGCTCGCTGCGGCTGCGGGAAAGTGCGAGCCGTGGAATCGGGAAAAAGGAGGGGAAGAATGAGTGAGTAGGTTGGTTGACCGATGATTGACGAGACGATGCGAATCTCTTTGCGGCGCAGGCTTTTTCCGCTCGGCGTCGGCTTTCCTCAACCTACTCATGGGCACGCTCAAGATCGTCGCCGACTACTACCCCGGCCGCCTCCACCGCGCCTTCGTCATCGACCCGCCCTCCCTCTTCTCCGTCCTCTGGAAGGTACGTGCCGTGTCGTATCGTATCGTATTGCAGCAACTAATCATTGATCAAAAAAAAAAACTAGGGGATGAAATGAAAGTAACAGTGGCATGCATGTCGTTCGGGCGGATGTGTGTGTGTGCAGGGGGTGCGGCCGTTCGTGGAGCTGGCGCCAGCGACGGCGGTGGTGTGCTCCCTGGACTTCGAGGACTCGCTCGAGGACGCGTCTTTCACGGCGTACCCGCGGACCGCGTCGCTGCGGTTCGAGCCGGCGGCCGTCGTGGGGAAGAACCCGGGCGTGGGGTCGGTCTCGTCGCGGTTCTCCGTCACCCCCACCGACAACCCCATCAAGCCGTGGTACCTCTCCACCATCCCCACCTCGGTGGGCTCCCGCTCCGTGGTGCCCACCTCCAGCAGCCCGTCGCTGGTCGGCGCGTCCCCGCTCTCCGCGCGCTCCTTCTCCTTCGCCTCGCCCGCCACGCTGCGCTCCACGGTCGCCACGCCGCCGCCGTTCCCGCGCGGCGCGGGCGCGCCCCTGACGCCGTCCTCCGCCGCCAAGGCCCAGAAGACCCCGCCGCAGCCGCAGCAGTTCCCGCGGACGCCGCGCCCGTCGTTCCTGCAGTCGCCGTCGATGCTGTTCGCGTTCCGGAAGGACGGGCAGGCCAGCCGCGTGGAGCGCGAGCGCGAGTCCTTCCTCCCGTACCTGCGCTTCTACCGCCGGCCCTACGACGAGATTTCCTACCGCGCCAAGATGCGCCCCCCGCTCGGCGGCCTCATATCCATCGTCGGCGACAAGTTCAGGCAGAAGCCGGTGCCGCAGCCGCAGCCGCTGCGTCGCCACGCTGGGCTCCACCACCAGCACCATTACCAGCAGCAGCAGAGGATCTGATTCTCGTCTCGTCGCTGCATGGCGACCAGAGAATTTTTCTCCATACACCATAGATCCGATGCTATATTATGCCAAGTTCCAACTTTTTTTCCCCTCCAGTGCTTAGTGCCTATGATATTCTTGAATCCATGTATAATAACATCCCGAAAAATGTGAGTAAAATCGACCCCTTTCTGCACCGGACTCTTTGCTGATCTCATCGTGATCACCATTATTTCCGATCAATTCAGCTGTCAGCGTGCGCTTGCCTCGAACCGAAATTTAAAGATGCTCGTACCGGCTTGACCCGTTTCAATGTTGATGAAGCACGCAACAATGCTACACGACAGCACGATCGAGTCCACGGCCTCCCACACAGTTCAAGGCAGAAGAAACTTACCAGCGAGCAAATAAAGCTCCATGGGTGATGATGCACCGTGCACGGATCAGTTAGGACGGGCCTCTGAGGTCACGTACCGTTGAGAAATTTGAAACGCTGGGTGATGAAGAAAGAAGAAAGTGACGTGGAGAGCCGCGACGGTTTTTGCCTTTTTCGAGCTTTTGCCGTAACCCGGCCTTGTCGGCCACTCCGTGAAACGCCCAAAGCATCCATTACTCCATAAGCTAGCGGCTAGCGCTATGCTCAAACACCTTTTGAATTTTTTTTCCCGTGTAAAATTTGTTTTGCTTTGAGATGATCAGGGTCCACGCTTTGTGCTTTCCTACGAGAGCTTACAAAAAGCAAAGCAAGCCATGATGAACCAAGCTGATGGAAGCTGGAATTTAAACTAGAGCTAGAGGTAGTAGCAAACATAGGCGTGACCAGCTTGGTCTCCCTTTTTTTTTCTCCCCCACTTCTCGACTTCTGGTAAAGCTAGGCAATGCAAAAGCACAGGGTGCATGGGATGCAATCCTGAACCCTCTTTTGCGACGGCTGCTGCTAAAACAATTGATCGCCCCCAACGGCGATGCAGTTGCTTTCACTGATCCAGAGGCAGGATCTGATTCGTGTGGGCCGGCCTGGATCCATCTTTGGCTTTGTCCGAGAAAGATCACTATTCACTATGCATTCTCGCTCGATTTAGGTGAGCTGGAAAAAAGAGAGGGAAAATTGCTGAACAGCCCCCCATCTTTTCAGATTATTTACCTCTCATTTAATCCGTCTCGACTTCTAACAAATATCTTTAATCTAATACGTACAGTATTTTGTCTCTACAGATTAAAGCTGTAACAGCTTGAACAACTGTTTTTAATGCGAAGCTAACGTTCCCTTGCTGCATGCTGCGTGCTGGAAATTCAAAGTATTCTTGTTTTTTTTATTTCGTGTACATGTAGCTCAGCCAGATACAGTATGAGTGTGCTGTGTGCATAGTATCTACAATTCTACATGCACCAGTGTGTGTGTGTGTGTGTAAATCACCTTTTCCACACATGTGAGATAGATAACTGACTGCACTCACACAGTTGGATTTGATCATTACTCTGGGTAAGTCCACCTTGATTACTTCCAAAGGGATCTCAAAAGATGAAGAAGAGACAATTAATTGAACTGTGTTGTGAGTGAGCTCAATCTTGGTAACTACGCCCGCAAGCAAATCGAAAACAAGAATACAGTAGAAACGAAAGGCGATTTTGACTAATTGCTCTTCCTTTCATACCCACGCGTGTAGTATCTCCATGCAGTACTTTTTGTGTTGCTATAATTCTTGTTATATCAATTCTCGTCTTGCATTGGTATGTGCCATGCATGTATATAGATTATCATCTTTTCTAGGTAGTAGTACTAGCTTTTGGCACGTATGCTCATATAGAAGAAAAAAAAATGCAGAACATACATGTACCGTATGATTTTGGCCCGATCTCTCGCGGGAAAACAGAGGAGAAGAAAAATGCGTGAGAGCTGGATAAAAACGTGAAGTCACGGGCCAACCAGTCCCGTCGTACTGCCTCAATAGACACGACGCTACGGTCGTGCAGCACCAGGCTACAGGCTTCGAACCGCAGAAACGGTCGGTCTGCCTGCCCGGCGCATCGGACGGAGGACACACGCGCGCCCTGTAACACCGGTGTCGCCACGGCAACAGCCATGCGTGCACGGACGCACAGGCGAGAGGACACGCGATAATAATAGTATCGCCCCGCCCAGTCGCGCACGGACGACGCGCGCCGTGGCTCGCACGCAGTCGACCGCGCGCCCGGCCTTCCCCCAGCCGTTTTCCAGGCATCCCGGGCGCGCCCACCACGTACGCCCGCGCGCGACACCCGGGGGCGTGTTCCTTTCTTTCTTTACTCGTCTCAAGCTTCCAACGAGCGAGCCAGGCCCACGGGCGCGCGCTCGCTCCGGTTGGGGGCCTCCGCTCCGTCCGTTCCGAGTAGCGCGCGCGAGCTGGGCGCGTCGGCTCGTGACTTGGTTCATCTCGAACGCGGAAAGTCCACGAGCCGCTTCTCCGTGGCGGCATCGGCCCGGGGCGCGGGCGGTGTCCGTAGCCGGCGTCGCGGCCCCGCGGCATCCCGTTGCGCCCGCACGGCGTCCGCCCGGGGCCAAGGGAGAAGGCTCCAAGGCCGTCCACCGATCCTCCCGGGCTCAGCCGACCGGTCCCGTCCAGCGCACAGTTTGATGCCGACGGGTGCGCGCGTCGCGCCGAGACGGCGTGCATCGTTGTTTGGGCACGCCTGGGTCGGGACGGGCGGGCACGGCTCGCGCCTGACGTCTTCCCGGGTGTCCGGTTCCCGTCGAGGCATTTCTTGCGAGGGCTGACCTTGGTACCAGTTACCGTCCTTTTAGCCGTATCGACGTTGCCCGTTCTCTTCTTCTTGTCTGCTTCTCGATCCCTTGCGAAGCTGTATTGTTCAGTGTCTTGGGACTGTAATCCTTTCCTGCCTCGCAAGGATGAGTGGCCGGCTAGGCTAGCTGGTGCTTGGACGTCATAAGCTGCCTCCTGCCTGCCGTTTGATTCCTGTGCAACAAGAAGGCTGACAAAAATAAAAGGGGGTGGGTCAGTGAATGGACATTTTAAAACCAGTTAGCACCGGCATCTACCGCAAGCTAGTTTGAAGTTGGTATAATAGGTGCAAGCGAATAAGACGGACACGTATCAGTGGACACTGCAAGTAAATCCACCGCCAAATTTGCCATCCTAGGGAAGAAAAATGATTCCCTGGTTAACTTGTGGAACCCGATTTAATTTGAGACAAGACAACAATACCAGGATTGAGCTTGCCACTTGGTCATGACACACACGAGAATACGAGATGACCAAGTAAAAACTGGACAGAATGCACTCACAAAAGGCTGACTTGTGTTCGCTTCCCTGCTCCACAGGAAGCATAGCATATACAAATCGAGAAGTTTTACATATAGACTTATTGCTGCTGGTAACCAGTGATATAAGTCAATGCAAGATTTTACAAGCAATTTCCTCACCGACTGTAAGATTATTGTATACATGACTGGAGATATTTAGTCTTCAAACGGTCCAGAACAACGAACACCATTTCCATATCCCTAAACCACGACACTGCACGGACTGTGGAATCATGTCCCCCTCTTTTTCTGGTGCTACTAAGCCGTTATTTGTCAAACTGATGACTGAATTCCAATGATACCTGCAAATTATTGACAGCCAAATGTATTTGTAAGTGTCAACGATCATACGACTTATTTATGCAAAATAAAGCAGATTACATTTCACAAGAATCTACTCAATTCCACTTCTGGTTTTGAACTTTCAGTTATGGTGGCTTCAAAACTTGATATTAAGAAAAAATGACAGTCTCTTTGCAATAATTTGCAACACTACAAATTTAAAAGGCTTGTCATTACCACATCCAATTCTAGCTCCTGCGTTTCCTGTTGACTTACTCAGTTCATGGCCACCTTCAAAATATTGAAGTAACATGGTCAGGAGCAATTAAACATATGAGGATGCCTCAACACTGGAACAACTATTCAGGAATCTGAAGTGTGCTGATTATTCCAGAAAATGGGAAACAAGAATCAAAATACTTCGATGTTTGAAGTGCAGCAGGGCAATGGGCAGCTGAAAAGAGTATTAAGGAAAAAATGCAAAACAAGGTAAAACAAAGTGCTCATTAAATAAAATGACCGAAAAAACAAGGGAACGAACCTTTTTCCCACTTGTAGCATTGAACTACAATGTGTGGCAATTCAACCTGTAGGCTGTACTGCTGTACCAGCACTCGTAAGCATTCAACTACAATGTTTTACTATTCGACAACTTTGGAAATGGGTTTTCACATATTGGTGTTGTTTAAGTACAAAGGAGAGGACATATATATGATGGCTAGTGACCATAAGAGAAAGACAAGGAACTTCAATCAAGTTACATGCATTAAGGATGAAACAGAGCATCTCTTCTGAAGAAGAATGATATCAGACATAGATGGCGAGAGTATTTGACAAATTGATCAATGGGGAGAATAGGGACGCAACATTTCAATGGGATGACTCTTTTAATGACACAAATAAGCAATTTATGCGTAGGATCCAAGAATCTGCGGTTAGAGAGATATTGAAAAGGACGAAAGGAGGTAAGGTGACGGGCCCTGATGGTTTCTCAACTGAGGCAAGGAGATACCTTGGGGACATATCTATCGTATGGATAACCAAGTTCTCCTAACATATCTTCTGGTCGAATATGATGTTTGACAAGTGGAGGAGTAGGTTGGTACCGATCTACAAGAATAAGAGAGATATTCAAAGTTGTACTAATTACCGAGAATTAAGTTGATGAGCCACACTATGAAGCTATGGAACAAAGTTATTGAGCATTGTCTGCGAGAAATAATGAGGATCTCTATGAATCGATTTGAATTCATGCTCAAAAGGTTAACCGTGGAAGCTATTTTTTAATAAGGCAAGTGATGGAGCAGTACAGGGAGCAGAAGAATTACCTAAACATGATTCTCATCGACTTGAAAAAGGCTTATGACAAAATACCAAAAAAATATTACGTGGTAGGCTTTGGACAAACATAAAGTTCTAATGAAGTACGTTGGACTCATTAAGAACATGTACAATAATGTTTTGACTAATGTTCGAACAAGTGATGAAGGACAGTAGGACTACATTAAGGGTCAACTTTGAGCCCTTACTTTTTGCCTTGGTGATGGATGAGGCCATAAGGGGCATACAAGGGGATATCCCTTGGTGCATGCTTTTTGTAAACGATGTAGTGCTAGTTGACGAAAGTCGGGCATAAGTAAATAGAAAACTGGAGTTGTGGCATGAGATTATAGAGTCCAAAGGTTCTAGACTCAGTAGAACTAAAACTAATACATGAGATGTGACTTCGAAACTACTACGCATGTACGTATGAGCAAGGTTTTAAAGTCGTGCGACTAATCGCGATTAGTTGGCCTTATTGCTATTCAGATCTCGATTAGGGTCTCTGACTCGACTAGAGCGACTAGTCGTCCTAGTCGCCGAGTAATCGTGATTAGTGATCCGATTAGGGGTTATGGTAGACTAGTTATGCCTGTTTTAGGCCACTAATTCAGCCTCTATTATGTGGGTCGGCCCACCATCTGTACACAGCACAAACACTATGTTGCCCTACGCCCCTACCTGTACCAATACGGTACACACTGTTGCGCATGCGCCCTTCGGCAGCGCCGCCACCCCTTCTCCATCGTCGTTACCCTCCTCTCCTGCTGCCCTGTTGTGCTCTGGCAACCCTTTGCTCGAGCAGCAGCCGCCCCCTCCATCGCGCGGCTACTATAGTCTATAGAGCCCCCCCTCCAGCGCGCTCCCGTCCTCCTCTGTTGTCTGTTCAACGACTGAACAAGCAAGTAGGCGACCACTCCTCCTGTGTTTAGAATTCAGAGACCGAGATGAGGACCTCTTCAGACGGTAATTGCTCTGACATTTTGGTTGTTCAGTGTTCTCTGTTCACTTACTGAGCAGTATTGTACCCGCCTTGGCCTCCTCTTGAGTTGTGCTTCACTTTATTGTTGTGCCACTACAGATGAAGGCGGCGTAATAATGTTGAAGTCATCTTCCCAGAATCTGTGTTGCCCCAGCCCCAGAACTTTGGCAGTGGCACTGGTACAGTTCATGCAGTCCTGCAGTCCAGCTAGGCAGCTACAGTTATATATATTCATATATATTGATTTATACACACACACACACATATGGTCATGTTATAGGTGGACGACTATAGGATGACTAGGAGTCGACTAGGCTCGACTAATCGAGCAAATCGACGACTAATCGCGATTAGTCACCTTATCAGTGCTCAGACGACTAGAGTCGACTAGCTGACTTTAAAACCTTGCGTATGAGAAAGATATGTTAGTTTGGAAGGTTAAGTAGTGCCTAGAAAGGATATATTTCGGTATTTAGCATCAACGCTACAGAGAGAGAGAGAGAGATATTGATGAAGATGTTAGCCATAAAATCAAAGCAGGATGGAGGAAGTGATTCCAAGCATCCGAAGTTCTATGTGACAAGAGGGTACCACAGAAGCTAAAAGACAAGTTTTATACGACGATGATTAGACCTGCTATGTTGTATGGTACAAGATGTTGGCCTACAAAAGGTGTCATGTTCAACATATAAGTGTTGCGGAAATATGTATATTACGTTGAATGTTTGGTTATGCAAGAAGGGATCGAGTCCGGAACGATGATATACATGATAAGTTAGAGCTAGCAAATTGAAGAAAAGCTTGTCCAACACTGATTGAGATGGTTTATACATATCCAACGGAGACCTCTAGAGACACCGGTGCATATTGAGATCCTAAGACGCGATAGTAGCAGGAAGAGAGGCGGGAAAGACTGAAGTTGACATGGGAGGCAGTACAGGAAGACTAGAAAGGATGGATATACCCAAAGATTTATCATTGAATAGAAGCGAATGAAAAACAATTATCCACGTGTCTGAACCTTGATTTGTAGCTTCTATTTGGCCTACCCCAACTTGTTTGAAACTAAAAGGCTTTATAGTTGTGCTGTTATAAATGCTTTTCTTTAGCCAATGATATCTTTGTACCGACTACTAATGTGAAATGAATGAAGGACATGATCTCATAAAGCCAATTTTATGTAAAAAAGAAATAGATATTAAAATATTGACTAGTGGTTCGTGGTTTCCAAGTGTTGCATGATGCAGGGAATGGTATGCTAATGCTGCAAATGGTGCTACCTTGAAGCCACAACAGCCATGATTGAATGAGATAACACTTGATGAGCACCAAAAGACATTGGTATTAATTGGCAACAAAATCTCCATTGAGCAAGTGGCAATATGAGTTATTCTGTCTAGTGTCTACATCCAGCATTCAATACTACCTCTGTCCCAAAAAGAAAGCCGCTCTAGTTTTGACCTGAGTCAAACAATCTTAAGTTTGAGCACGGTTATAAAGAAGAGTAACAACATTTATGAAATCAAATATACATACCACAAAAATATAGTTCATGATGAATCTAATCATACTTTTTTTTGTAATTTGTATCATAAATATAAGTGTTTTTTTGTATAAACCTGGTCAAACTTGACAATTACAATGGCTTTCTTTTTGGCATGGAGGGGGTAACAATATTTTAGGAAAGATAAGGTCCCATCTAAATTAATGATGAATATATAAGGCATAATGGGGGAGAGATCTTCAATTTTTAAAGAGCTACAATATAATTGCAATGGTAATACAAGCATGCTTACCCCTCCCTAGGTCATCAGGATCAGCATGTACAACAACTGCCCTTCCCAGAATGGAATGAGGCCCACTCAATGAAATCTTCAGAAAGCAGCAGAAATAGGTTATCAGTTGATCAAAATTAATAGGATTATATATACATCCTTCAAGATGACCGAACCTGTAAGTCTCTTATGAACACTTCTGCATCTCCTGAAATAAGCATGCAAAGCATTATTAGGATACAGAGAATATTTCATAAACATACATCTGTCGTACCATCTAAAGGATCTTAGACTAGGCTTAGTACTAACCATCTTCATTGGCTACTATATTTCCCAGGTCGCCCAAATGTCGTTCGTCGTCAAATGGAGCTCCATGGGGTTTATTATGAGGGTTAAAATGGGGACCTATGAAGCCAACAAATTTGTCAGAACAACATAAAACTGGTGGAATCAGCATGTATATAGCATGACCATGGCGAGATACTAAGGAATATACTTCAAATATACTCACTCTGTTCCAAACCATAAGACATTTTGGCTTTTCTATATACGTATTTTTTTCTATGCACTTAGGTATACACTATGTCTAGATACACAGTAAAAGCCAAAACGCCTTATAATTTGAAATAGAGGGAGTCGCTTTTTCAAGAAGGCATTCAATATCCCATTATCCCTTGATCATGCTTAATGTTACAAAATGATAAATTCCAACTAAGCAATGAGGCAAAACTTGACACCTAGCTGCAGTAGGATTCTAATTTCTAGTACACTAAAACCACAAGGGCAGTAGTAAGTGGTCTGATAGTGCAGTAATAACAAAAGGATGATGTAATAGTGGAAGCTATAGCAAACATTGAATTTCACAAACTCTATTCTTACAAATGTTAAGTGACTTTCCATTTCATCAATAGCTGATCAAGTAGTTCCATTCACTAGCAACGATGAATGTGTAACAGATGAGATGAACTTATTGAAGTTTAATAATTTTTTTGCTGGAGACATAGGGCACTAGCCCTTACAGTAATTGCTGCAGCAACAACATATATATAACCAGCAATTCAGCACAAAACTTGTTTAATGTAAACATACATATAACCGGCAATTCTGCACAGGACCATTCTGCACACACTTGTTTAACATCTTTGACTTATAAACCTACCATATGGCTACATCTTACTGTACAACTGATTTGGTTGACGAAATTCTAATCCCCAATTATACACCTACATAGATTAGCGGAGCCGCTTAAAAACTTTAGTACAATTGCGATTCACTATTATATATGCAGTAGTATTCCCGTTTCGACAGCAAAAGTCACAAAATAAGCAACCATGATACACAAAGAAGGCGGCGAACCGGTTGAGTTGCAGCCATTGGTAGTGTCGCCGAAGACGTGGATGTGGAATCCATGCCTTCCCGGAGTCAAGCCCGTGACCTTGCCCCTCACCTCGGTGTACCCTGGCAGCCACAGGAGAGCGAGCGAGAGGTAAGGTAGGAATTCTGATGAACATAGGGAACACAGATAAAGAGAGCTCGAGAGAGCGGCTACTGGTGGAGGGGTCCTCGAAGAAGTGAATGACCCCAGCGACCGTGCTGTTGGCGCTGCCGCCGATGAGGGCAACCCCTTTGAGTCCGCCGGCTTTCCCTGCCATATTTTTGTCCGTCGTGCTCTGCTTCGGCTTCGACGGCTCTTCTTCTCTGCTTCATTTTAGCTGTATATCCAACGACCCAATCCGGCCCACCGATTATGATGCCCCAAATGGATTCGGCCCAAGGTCTCATGAGGAGTCTCTCGTAGTTAATCTCTATCTCTATCTCTACTAACTATTAAGGCATTAGTGTAGACTGTCGGCATGCCCCCGCCTCCCTCTCTCAGCAGCAGCAGTGTTCACTTGCCTGGAGCGCCAATTTTACCCTGAGCAAATCGTGGCAGCGCTCGTGCTCGTGCCTCCCGTGCCGAACCCTAGCGCAACCACCAGATCTGGAGATCCTGTGCGGGCGCGGGCGGGACCTCAAGCCTCTGACTGAACTCAATCCCCGCACCCGCCAATGCCACCCCCTTGGCGCTGATCCGATCCCGCCACCGCCGACAATCGCGGACCTACCCCCATGGATTCCGCCTGGAGCTGGCTCCAGAAGCTGTAGCCGCGGGACAAGGACATAGAGCGGGGCGCCAAGACGCCGGTGACTCCACGAGGATGGAAAACAGACTAGAGCTGTCTGTTAGGCTTCTTCATCTTCCGTTTGGGATACATTCCGCCCAGAACCGGTTCCTGGCCTGCAGGAGGGGAGGAGTAAATGAGCGGCCGCGCGCCGCCTCCCCACTGTCAGTCGATACATGTCGTTGCACTGGGTGGAATTTATGGCGACTCGGACGCGGCGCTGCTTTTAGTAGTAACCAATGCAGCTTCCTCCTCAGGGTCTGGAAGAAGTTGCGACCTTCTTTGTTTTTTTTGGCGACGAGATCTAGTCCTCGCCTCCCTCCATTTCTTCCTCTGCTCAGATCTGCGCGCGTCCGTGGCATGGGAGGGCTCGCGCTCCTGCCCGCCCGCGCTGCTAAATGCGCTTTGTTTTTCCTTTTTGTTAATGGCTACTGCAGCGGACCTGATCGTTCCTAGCGTTTCTTTTCTCTCCACCACGCAGACGACAGTGGTGGCGGTTCAAGGTTCGATGCGAGAGCGCGACGTCCCAGGATCGACGACGGCGAAGATGTCGGGTAGGAGGAGAAGCGAGTCTTGTTCTTTGCTTTGGAAAGAAAAACAACCATCTTTTTCTTATTGGGATGCTTAGCGCGGCGCCGTGCTAATCTCTGCCTGCCTATAGTGAGCCACGCGGAGGACGTCGAGATATCGCTGTGCGACGACAACTCGGAGGACGAGCAGAGGCGGCGCAAGATCGGCTCGCTGCGGCGGAAGGCCATCCACACGCTCAAGAAGCGAGGGAGGCGCTGCGTCGACTTCCGCTTCCTGCCGGCGGCCGTCTCCATCGAGGATGTCAGCGACGTCGAGGTGGAGCGCGCCGTCGCCTCCTTCTGAGACCACCTCGCCGCGCACGGCCTCCTCCCCGACAAGCACGATGACTACCACATGATGCTCAGGTCACATTAAAGCCCACCCCTCTGTTTCCTTGCCTGCGCTGCATTTGGACGCGGTTCGTTGAATGCCACTATGCCAGTGCTTGAAACTTGCGGTTTGGTTCAGGTTCCTCGAGGCCAGGAAGTTCAAAGCCGATAAGGCGATGCTGATGTGGTCGAAGATGCTGAAATGGAGGAAGGAGTTTGGAACTGACACCATCCTCGAGGTGGTCACTGCCAGCCAATTCTGGACCGCAAGCAATACTTGGGAGATACTAATCTCTGTTTGGTATATACTAATAATCTTCTATTGCTCCATGTGTTCAGGATTTTGTTTTCGAGGAGCTGGATGATGTGATACGCTACTACCCTCAGGGCTACCATGCTGTGGACCGCGAAGGCCGGCCCGTGTACATTGAGAGGCTAGGGAAGGTGGATCCCAACAAACTCATGCAGATCACCTCTATGGATCGCTACATCAAGTACCATGTCCAGGAGTTTGAGAGAGCCTTCAGGGAGAGGTTCCCTGCCTGCACATTGGCTGCCAAGAGGCACATTGACTCCACCACTACCATCTTGGACGTCCAGGGTGTGGTATGTGAACGGTTCAGTTTGTGCTGTGCTTAAAGAATACAGATTTGTTTGTAGTTTATTCAGTTTGATTTTATTGATTTCTTCGGGGGTTTAAGAATTTCTCCAAGACTGCAAGAGAACTTGTGCACCGGATGCAGAAGATTGATAGCGACTATTATCCTGAGGTAATTATTCTTTTCAATGGGTAATATGTTATGGTATTTTCCATGTTGACCCAGTTAAGTAATATGTGATGAATGCAGACACTCCACCAAATGTTTGTTGTGAACGCTGGCAGTGGATTTAAGTGGATCTGGAACAGCGTGAAGGGCTTCCTTGACCCAAAAACTTCATCCAAGATTCATGTAAGGCCCATAGATCGTATACCATCCTTTAGTGGACACTTGTTTGGTAGCACAATCATTAGTTTTTGTTTCTTCCGTGTAGGTGCTTGGTTCGAACTACTAGAGCAGGCTTCTTGAAGTAATAGATTCGAGGTACTCGTAGTTGTGTTCACCTGAACTTGTTCCCTTTAGCTGTTTCCTAGCTTTAGCCTACCAACATTTAATATTGCTTGTTTTTTCTCAGTGAGCTACCATAATTCCTTGGCGGTTCATGCACATGTAGTGACAAGGGTGGTTGTCTAGGATCGAACAAAGGGTCGTGGAATGATCCTTATATATTGAAGGTGCCATTTAACGTTTTGTGTTTACGTAGAAATAGTTCATCTGGATGTTGTCCATGTTTCTCTACGTGCTGATAGATAATATCATTTGTCGCTGATCCACAATTTGGAAGCTAGATGCGCTAGGGAAATCAAACCTGTTTCTGAGGGGGAAGAAAGAAACAACTCCTCCTTTCAGTTGGAACAGATGAAAGTAACATTGTAAAACTATATAAACTTTATTAGTTATATTGTAGGAAACTGATTGTCTTTTTGGATTCTTGTTCTAAACTACTACTATATTTGCCTCTTTCAGTGGCAGGGCTTGTTAAGTGATACATCAAATGCTGAATCAGGATCTGATGTTGATGATTCTGGTGCATCATTTGTTCATAAAGTTTTTGACTGTGGTTGCTTGACTCCAGTTCATGAGGAAGCAAGCTTATCCATTTCCCTTTGTAAATACAGTGGGATCTTGTTTTCTAGCTCTACTTGTGTCCACATGGCACCTTGTAGTATATTGATTTGTTGTATTTATTTCTACTGAAGGTAAAGGGCACAGATCGTGTGACATACTTAAGCTATGATGATCAAAGCCACCCAGATATGGCTCCTGAATCTTACCATAGAGTGCGACGAGCTACTGGAATGGAGCACCACAAACCAATGGCTGGTTTCAGCCAATATTCTGCCAATAGAAGGCCTGGTATATTCTTTTCCTACCATTTTGGTCAAATGAGTCTGAACCTACAGTTGCTTGTTAACATTTCATAAAGAGTCAGGGCATTGAAGATCGTGTGTGATGTCACAGTTACCATACATTCCTTGTTCTATGTCAGCATTTGTCCCCCCTAACCAAAACGTAAATTATCAAAAGACATTGAATTAGAAAAATGAATTTGTTCTTCTGACATCTTTCATTTACATTGGAATTGTGTCATAAAATCGTTATTGATAGAGGATGTATAATTTTGTTAGGTGCTACACCGTGGCTTATCTTGAAGACAGGAAGTTTTCTTCACCGACACCATTGGGGGGCTTTGCGTTTATTGCTGCTTGGGCCAGCCTCCTCTTCTGATTAATTTGTGCTTTTCCAAGAAAACACAAATAATAATAAACCTCTCTATCTGGTGTTTTATCAGATTGTGAAAAATATACTTGTAAAGTGTATACAGTGGACAGTATGCGCCTCTGGTTAATAATTCAATCTGTGATTCCTGTGTTTCTATGATATGCTTGCTGCTCATGATATGTTTTCAATTGGACATGCCAGTGAAATTGCACCTCCTGTTTTATTAATTTAGTCCAAGTTCATAGATGTGTGTTGTTCAAATCTTGGGTTTGCTTCAGTTTTGGCATTTCAGTTTAAGCAACAAGTAGCAATTTCAATTTGCTTCCTATTTCAGTTTGGCTTAGTTTCTGTTATTGGGAGTCTAGGATTTTTTTGGGTGGATGATATGGACAGGTAGAAAGTAGCACATGATGATGTGAACTCTATTTATTAATTTGTGAAATCTATTTATTAATTTGTGTACTGTTACATGAACCATTTTTATTAATTTGTGTAATGTTATGTGAACTCAAATTATTATCTAATGATGATAGTGGCTCCGAAGATGGGAGTGCATCTAGTGATGGGGGTACCATGTTCCTAATTGTGGAGAAGGGGTCCTCCACCAAATGATGAGCAAGAGCCTACACGGGACTGTGTTCTTCCAACCAATCAACACCAAGATTTATGCCAAAGTTTTTGAGTGGAAGAACTCGGGCATCAAAGCTAAATGAGTGGCCCTGGATGCACCACTGAAACCTTGGAAGATAAGCACTGTAGTAGTGGAGTCCATGAGAGTACCATCAGTTATTGAGTACCTGAGCAATTCACAAGTAGCTTATGGATGTTAGACTTGAGCAACCAAAGTGTCATGGATAAAAGTAGCCACACTGCCTGAATCTCATAATGTCAGGATCACTTATTTACCAACAAAGCCTCTAAATCTCATAGTTTTGTGCCGCTTAACTGAAGTAGACTAGGGTCAAATGGACTTTGTTCCTGAACAACTAGAATAACTTGGGCAGTCATAGATTCGAGATCACTAAAAACCCTCCTTGAGCCCACCAAGAAATCAAGTCACAAAGTAGACATCATCATAAACAGAGCTATAACACAGAATTCGGTGATCCAACTGCTCAATGTATTCCATGATAGAACTAGCCTGCTTTATATTGTCCATCTACTTCATACGAATGTGATATTGATCTATACCAAAACAGGCACAAACTGCATCGTAGAGAAGAGGCCAAGAGCCAAACCTGCCCCCTGAGTTCAACTGATGGCAACCAGGTAGCTACAGCCCCTTCAAAGTTCAGCGCAGCAAAATCTTGGCTTCAGAGTATCGCTGATGGCATACACTTCAAAGTAGATCTCGCAGTGGCCATTCCACAAGCGAGGATCGTCACCACTGAAATTGGGGAAATGCAATTTGAGCATCAGAAAATGTGATGAATGAGAATACAGTCTGAAATGGAAATCTATGCGTAGAGGATTTGGTGTTAAATACCATCTCTAATACAGCTAGAAATAGAGATATTTCTAGAAACATCAATTCTAGAAAACGAATTCCAACCACGGTCAAAAAAATGGCTCACGTATAAAAATAGATTTTAAAAAACATAGTTTTTTGAACTAGAGTTGGATAAATACAAATTTTATATCACATTTGTAGGGTTGAAGAGATCTACTAAATTGAAGTTGGTGGTTTTATCATTTGAATTTGTTTCTTATTTTTAATGGATTTTGCATTATCATAGTGATTGTTGTCGTTCCGTTTCTATGTTTCATACAATTTTTTTACTCCCGTCGCAACGCACGGGCACTCACCTAGTTAAAAATTATAAGAGATAGGCTTTTCATTAAGAGCTCGTTTTTACACAACTCTTCATGTAAATTATCTCTTAATTTTATTTGTGATTCTAGAGCTCGGAAATATATCATGCAGTTTCTTTGTTTTTTTGTATTTGCAAAACCAATCCAGAGTCTCAGGGTTGTACATGCCCTAAGACGAGATCCAATGCATCGGATCTATATATACAACCACCTCACTATCGATCGTTGTGTATCTACCAACATCAGCCTTTATCTACCGCTTCGAGTGCACAACTTTACTGTTATCCTACAATGATATCAGTGTCACGTCAATTTTTCTTTTATAGATTTTTGTTACAAATAAAATGTGGTCTTTCATTGCAAGAAAAAAATAATTGGACATTTAAAAAGCAAATAAAAACTATTTGGCTCATAAAGAAAATAAAACATTACATTACGTAAAAAATTACATAATACATAAGTCCAATTAAAATAAAAATTGTACAATGCATTAAAATAAAACTAACATTATTTGAATAAAATAAAAAAAATACATAAACCATAAGAATAGAACCTAATTGTCGTGGTGCAAATCCCAAATATGCTCCAATCATTTTGGAGTTGATCATGCAACAGACTTGCATGCATTGCATGCAATGTTGCCTCTCTCTGAAGAATAGCTGCAAAGCCTATTGGTGCTTCAGGTGCACGGTCAGGGTTGCAACGCATGACTCGGCCATCTCATAGTCATCCACATTGTATCATCTTCCATGTGCATCCTTAATGATCATATTGTGCAAAATGATACGTGCACACATGATAACAATGTGTAGTTTTTGGGAGAAAGAATGACCTAAGGTTGCAACAATATGAAAATCAAGCCTTCAGCATCCCAAATGCCCTCTCCACATCCTTATGTGCCCCTCCTTGCATGCAACAAGCATCCGTAGCTTTGGAGTATGTGGAAGCGGAATGGTCTTCACGAACACCAGCCACCGAAGGTATATGCCATCTGTGAGGCCATATATCTGGTTGTAACCATGGCCATTTTACGTGAATTTCATGTTTGGTGCTTTCCTTTTAAGCACGACAGTGAACAATGGTGACTGGTTGAGCACGTTCACAAATTTGTTCGATCCTACCACCCTAAAAACATGCGAGATCCACAAGTCATACGAGGCAACAACCTCGAGCATGAAATTCGGGGATCCCATGTCCCCTCTTGTGTACTGTCCTCTCCATCCAATGGAACATTTCCTCCACTTCTAATGCTTGTAACCTATACTCTCTATTGATAGTTGCTAGAGGGAGGTAAATAGGAGAAGCCTGAAATTTAATCACTTAAAACAAATTTGATTCTAAATTAGTCGATTAGAGCAAGAGGTAAGATAATCAGAGTAGGGAGATAAGTTCTTGCAACTTGTTGTTTTAATGAATGCAGATTAAACTTAGGAGTAACACAAGTGTTTTGAATGAAGGTCAAAGCAAAAGAACTTTAGAGAGAAAGAGGGAAAACAAATCGCAAACAAGCAAACATAAAGGACATGACGATTTGTTTACCAGAGTTTGGTTGCCAAACAAACCTTACATCTTCATTGAGGCATCCCAAGGGACTAGGTCCCTTTTCAATAATTTTAAGTGATTCCGAAGATCAAACTTGAGTCCTCTTGTTTTTCTCGATCAAGAGACCGAAGTCTCCATAAGGTACTTCACACGTCGATGCCTCTTGCTAGCTTTATAATGGATGGTAGTCAAATCTCCAAGCTCAAGAGCACAAGATCACAACACACATTTCTCTTTTGCAATATCATAAATCACACTAGAATTGCTATCTCTTGCTCAATTCTCTCTATTGTAGCACTTGGGAGGCTTTTATCACTTTGGGAGTGTTGCTCTAGCTTGTAGGAGTTATTGTGCAGTTCTTGTGTATTAAATGGACTAGTTGGGGTGTATTTATAGGCCCAACCACCCAAATAGTCATTGGGGACAATCTCCAATTAATGTGCTTTATACAGGTGCACCGGACCACCTATAATATAGATCTGGTACACATCGGACCTCTACCACAATTGCTAGATTAGTGATTGTTCTGATGGAGAGTTGTCTTGTCAGGTGGCATCGAACCTTGCCATGCCAGCTCGACATCAGCTAGCTGTTGGATCCTGAAGTCGGTCGTTGAACTCTCACTGGTACGGTGCGCCATGGTATTTGGCTCTTAAAAAGCATCTATGTGTAAGTGGTCTAATGCACCACTGGATTGGTCCGATGCACCATCCTACACAAGCATAGAATAAAACCTCTCTGTGTAACCGGTCCGGTGACCCACCAGACTGGTCCAGCGCACAACTAACTCGGTTTGGTGTGTCGTAGAGCAGTACACTTAAGTCTTTTTTACTTTTCTTCTTTGTATCCATTTGACCGTCTTCTTGAGAATTCCTATGACTTAGACAAACATATCTTGAGTCCATGCAACTAGTCTAAGTCATAGTTCTTCATCTTTTTGAATTCTCCATCTCAGATTCCAATTCCAGCTCAAACTTAGCTCCAAAGCACCATTTTTAGAGTCCAATCTTTTCAACCTCTCTAAGGTGCTTAAATATGTTTCTAAGGGCATTTAGAACTTATCCAAACATATGAACTACTCATAGTTTATCTTATCCAAATTGTGCTCTTTCTAACCTTGTTTTGAGCTATTGTTCATATTAAATTCTTCCATTTTATTTTTATGAACATGCATTCATTCACTTAGCAAACTAGTTAGTCCATAATGTTGTGATGGTCAGCAAGCACCAATATATATATATATATATATAATTGGCTTAAATCTCATTTCCCTTTCACCTGTCATACTAGGAAATCCCCTTTCCTCCCCCTTAGCTAATAGACACCTAATGTCATCAATAGTGGGACGATGCATGTACTCTGGCCCAAAACATTCAATACCACTTCTATAGAACGGTTTGATACATTATATGGTGAAGCTTGTCCCCCATTTTGATGTAATCATTGATGGAGTCAGCAATGCTACCGTACACAAGCATATGTAGGGCAACTCTGCACTTCTGGTGGGAGAGAATTCATGGTTGACTGCATCGGTTCAAAGAGTGAAGTAGAAGGAGTGCTCATCTAGCCTCTCCAAGATGTGAAGGAAGAGGCTCCTCCGCATGCAGTATCTTCGATGAAAGTAGAGCGGTGGGTAGACGCATGGGTCGTTGCAGTAGTCTTGCATCAACTGTTTGTGGGCGGCTTCACGATTCTAGTCGATGTACCTCTGACGTTACCTCAGTTGCCTACTCGACATGGAAGACTCGACAACAACCTCTGTCACCTACTGCAGCAACTCGAACAACTCTTCTTTGGTCATGTTGATGTCGGAGTCGAACGAAGACATCAGGACAACAGATGATTCAAAGGAAACTACTGTAGGAGGAGAATGAGGAGGTGATATAAAAATTTGAAGTGAGGGTTGTGTGAATGAGCTCAAGAACCTATTCTCTGTTTATAGAGTAGATTCAAATTTACTTTAGTTTTTTTAATTCCAAAATGGAACAAACCAGAAAGCGCCATGTGGCAACCGCCTGAGCCTACTGACCATAGTAGTAGCACGACACACTTGTTGGAGTGTCTCTCTATAGTGGTTCTTATGGTGGCCTTATTATGGGATTGGCATGCGATGCTAAATAATGTGTGAACCACCAAGCTATAGCTAACCACGATAAGGATGTTGGTTGTCGGCAAGCAACGAACCTTAGGAAAATATCTTGTATTATTTCATGTTATATATGTACATACTTGGGATTGGGTACAATACTTGCTCAACTAACATTGTGTAGATTCAACTTAGCAATATTAATTGTTGTTTGATATCTCTTGCTAGTTGGTAACTTCTTCGTCCAATATATAAAAGATCAAATCTCTTGGAATGGTTAAGCGGGCTTGCATTGTGAATTTGTAGGAGAATTCTTATAAGCTATCTACCTCTTTTAGTCATCTAGGTCCTAATAAACATCCATACCATCTTCTTGGTTCAACAATAGTGTATGGCAAAGATAACACAACCTACAAATGTGCATTATTTTATCAGATCATACAATGATTATGCTAATTTAGATGTGCCTATGCAAGCTTGTTCAGTTTTGTTAGGCCACCAATGAAAATATGATATTGATGTTATACACTATAGTAGACAAAATAAATACATGTTTATGCATAAGGGGAAGTAAGTTGCTTTGCTTCCATTAACTCCCACTGAAATTTAACAATATGAAAGGAACTTGTTGAGAAAAAAGAATAAACATGTTTTAGATTCTAGAGTAACATAAAATGAATAATCAACTAGCATTAAATTGAAGTGATGTGTTTTACTTGCTACTAAATTTCCCCTACTGAAATTGATGTTCACGTTGGACCATGTTATGCTTTAACTTGCAAAAGGGTCATATGTTCAATTCATCGTACTCTTATTTCTATGCCTATAATTAATACTAACGGTTTGCGGAAGCATGAGGATATACCGCCAACTATAAGACTATTATGATTGATACATTTGCAAGGAATTGAGTGCCAAGCCGATGATCTTGTTTTGGAGCTATAGTTGATGCCATCCATTAGCAAAGCAGATGTACTTAAGTCATGAATGACTTTAATTCAAGAAGGGGATGATAAGAACATCTCTCCTTCAAATACAAGCCAAGAATACAAAGAGGACTAGTATCAATGTTTAACTCATCTACTCGGAGGCCTAGTCCAACTCAAGTTAGAGTCCATCTTGGATTCCAAGAGCAGACTGTCATACCCGGTTTTAGAAGGCAAACCGAATGCGAACCATGTACGTGCCAAGATCAGCAATTCACGTACATAACAGTTACATAACCGGACATCATCACATAATGCTTAAATAATAACATAAAAGAGGTAATATTTTGATTACATCATGATGCCCGAGACATCCACAGAGTCATTAACATAAATCAAAGTGCGAAAACGAAACATAGCTAAACACGCCCTTCACAGGCAGGCGACTTGGGGTTTCTGGCTAACCCACGCCTAGAACTCCTCAGTCTTGGAACTCCTAGAAATCCTCCACCATGACTTCATCTTCTCCTAAGCAGTGGTTGCAGTGTGGACAACCTGGGGGGTTTTGGTGTTGTAAAGCAACGGTGAGTACACATCAACATACTCAACAATTGTCCCGTTTGGCTATGGTGTACTAGCCTTATGTGGGGTTAAGATCAAGCAGTTGCTTTTAGTTGGTCAGGTAATTATTACTAGTAGAGAGCCAGGTTTTAGCATTAAACCCAGGTTATTAGCCCAAAAGTACTCCTTCCAAATAGAAAGAATACCAGAAACCATAATCATAATCATCAAAACCATAATTATCCTCATCATCATCTGTAATCATAGCATCTCTAATCAATGGAGCTCCCAAGGCCGCTCATAACTGTGAGCACGACTGATATATCAGTTTCATAACACTCTACAGAGGTTGCACACTTTACCCATGAGTCGTGATTCCTTTTTGCCTCGGGCCGATCAAACCCTTAAACACTATCAAGGTGAGTAGGCAAGGTTTCACTGTGTAGCCTTTACAAAGATTCCCTGAGGCTGTATCCACCCGTTAGGTTTCCTAAATGTACTGCACTCCTCCCCAAGGGGAAAACCACCCTCGGCAGAGCGAGCCGCATACACCAAGCCCCATTGATGGTACGACGGCAAAGCAAACAACACCTCAGTTCCTCTAATTATTTGGCTAAGGGCATCCCATACCACCCTCATGGCTGTACCGTTTTCCTGGGTGGTCATCCAACAAACCAGCCCTTATGGAGAGGCACTCAAGAAATCGCTTGAGCCCCCTTAAATGTCACAATACCATCATCATAATCAAAAGGTAAACTTCGCATCATAAATAATCTCATCATGTTCATTGATTAAAGTAAAGCGCTAGCATAGAGCTAAATCAAAAATGATCCAACCCAAATAGGTGAACAAGGACAGGGTAAACAAGAACTAGTAACTCCTTAGGTATAAATTGTGTAAATGTGGGAGATGAATTATAAAATGATTAGGACATAAATAGGTCAGAGGACACTTACCTTCACCAACCAGCTGCTGCTCAGAGTCTTCGCCTGCAACTCCTTCGGACTCTGCCAACGGACCATTATCTATACGAGTTCAAACATACATTCTACAATAAGATATTACAAGTAAACAGGCGTCGGGCTCATATCAACGACTATGCAAGAAAAGAAACTACAATGGTCGAGGCTACGACCAAAAGACATAGCAATTACGTTAAGCAGCTATGGATTAAAACACTTATCTAAACATAATCATATTAATTGATAATCGCGTAATGCATAAATAAAATTAGCACTAGATCCTAATTAGCTTGGTATTTGATTAATAGTTGTTACACTACTCACTTAAATTATCATAAGCGATCCTAGGTAAATTTAAAAGGATCTCCGCGCGACGAAGCGCGCGACACAACACATGATCTAAATGGAAATGAAAAGGATTTTCGTGCGACAAAGTGCGCGACACAACGCATTACTCGAACAGAATTAAAAGGATTGTCGTGCGGCTGAAAGTTCCCTATGCCCGGGAACAGGATCTGGATGTCACCTTTAGGGGGGGGTGAATAGGCGAGTAATAAGTATCACTTTTAAAACTTAAATTCTTACTCTACTCGAAGGCTGGATCGCAGTGGAATGAAGGATCCTTCGAGTAGGTTGCAGCAGAATAGAAGATCCTGTCTTAAAATGCCCTGCACTTCAAATATAACTTGTACCACAAATAAGTATTGAAGTGCAGATATAAAGAGTAAGTAAGATAGAGAATCAGCATAGAGCAAAGCACATAGACGCGGAGATTTATCCCGAGGTTCGGCCAAGCCTGAAATGCTTGCCTAGTCCTCGTTGGAGTTAGCCACACCTGGGCATTGAGTCTATTTCACCTCCTTCCTCTGTTTGCTCAGATATGTCAGTATGACAGATAGAGCCTTCCACTATGTTGAGATTGGTTACAACAACGCCGTGGCTGCTTACAGTCTTCTTTACAGCACTCCGGCAAAGTAACAATCCACTCAAGACTTTGCTCTAGCTCTTTGCAGCACTTCTCCACTCTCTAAAGGCTTATATCTTTGCCTTCACACAAACTAGAGAGATACACACGAGAGGGAGAGAGAGAATTGATCCAAATGATGTATACAATTGTTGGCTGCACTTGTGTCCTTGTTGGAGACGCCTAGGGGTCCCTTTTATAGACCCAAGGGGCCTAGGAGCCGTTGGAATTCATTTTAGAAGGCAATATTTGCTTTCTGTCGGGTGGCGCACCGGACAGTCCGGTGCACCACCGGACAGGTCCTGTAGCTTGTCCAATGCGCGATCTCCTTCCATATCGGGCTCAGTTGACCGTTGGAGCAACGGTCCTCTTGGTTCACCGGACACTGTCTAGGGCACATCGGACAGTCCGGTGCGCCAACTAACCGTTGGCTCAGGCCACGCGTCGCCCACTGATTTCGCTGTCGACCGTTGGCGCAGTGGACCGTTGGCTCACCGGACAGTCCGGTGTACCACCAGACAGTCCGGTGAATTATAGTCGCACGCCGCCAGACTTTTCCCGAGAGTGGCCTGTTCACCAGAGTTCAGACTGGCGCACCGGACACTGTCCGGTGCACCACCGGACAGTCCGGTGTGCCAGACTGAGCAGAGTTTTGGCTGTGTCGAGCCAAGACATTTTGCAATTCTTTTCTCGCTGTTTCTAGCACTTAGACAAAATATGTTAGTACTCAAAAACAATTCAGTAAGTCTAGAATCACACCTTGTTCTTGTTTTGCACTCCTTTAGCATTTGGCATGATTGAGATTGATGTTGGACTCATAAACCATCAAGTCAACTTGACTTGATCTAGATTTGTCATTTCTGAGCTCCAACATCCTGCAAAGGTCACATAGGATATCTCCAAACATAGGAACAACCCAAACTAAAGATCAAGGTGCACTTAGCTCTTTTGGACTGCTTCTAGTTCTGGTTTTGACATAGCTTCTCCTTCTAGTGACCTTGTTCACTTCTTGAGCTTGATCTTGAGCCTTATGACTTTCACCACATAATTGTAGATGTTACCTCATTGGTTGTAAGTCATGTCCTTATGTAGTGTTCCTTGATGCACCATAACTCTTAACAAGATCAACCTTGACTTTGCAAGTCTTCTTCTTCACCCCTGGCTTTGGGTTCCTGGTCTCCTTGACTTTCCCCCGTGCACTCGGTACCTCGAAGCTCTTCTTGCTTCCATCCTTGGCTTGATCGGTTGTCTCTGAGTTATGCACATCGAGTCTCACTTAAGCAATGTACATCTTTCTTGTGATGTCCATTATCTAGAGATAATTCAGTCTTTGGACCATCACACTTGTTCACTTGTGTTGAACCCTGTTCGCTTTGCATTCAGCACCTGTTCAACACTTAGCACACTTGTTAGTCCTTTAAATGGGTTGTCATCTAAACACCAAAACCCACAAGAGAGCTTTCAATCTCCCCCTTTTTGGTGATTGATGGCAACACAATTAAAGCTTATATAAGAATAAGATTTAAAGCACAGATTTTGAATTCTAAGTATATAGAATGCCCCCCTAAATATGTGCCCACATTAAAATCTTAATTTTGGCCTTATATGCCAAATTGCACATACTTAGGCTAATTCGAAGCATTACTACACCTTAGCACCTGTGGGATGCACTGTGTCAAACACAAATGCACAGAATCAGAGTTAAACACCAATTAAATGGATATACCACTGGAATATCAACCTACCACTATTCCCTTTAAGATGCCAATTTAAAGCAATTTTAAAGCACCATAACCACATGAATATCTATCACAGGATAATGCCAATTGATTCATATCAACGGAAGCACTAATTTTGCATCCTCACCATATAATACAACAAGAAGCATTAACACATCCTTCCTTAAGACCAAAGGAACTCAAGGAAACCTAAGCTTTAATGCACAAAATTCTCCCCCTTTGACATCAAACACCAAAACCATATTCAAGCAAGAACATAGGATGATGTCAAGGGTTAGCAGGGTATTTAGCAGGTAAAATACAACACACTAACATTACTCCCCCTTACACATTAAACATATGCAACACAAGCATTGGAGGAAAATTAAGATACAAATACGCAAAAGGTCAATACTTCCTTTTGTACCTTTACCATGTTGTGATGTAGTTTAATCTCTAGGGAGCTCCTTCATACTTGTGCCTGATCCTTTATCCTGACTGTTTCTTGTTGCTAAGACACCAGACTTAGAACAAGTTATAGTATTGTGGCACAAGATGAAGCTTCTATTCTAGTGATGACCAAAAGATATCAATTGAAGCACACTACCAAGGCTATCAATCGAAAAATCATTACTGTCATAGCTCCATGATGTTTAAAGATAAGCATCTTGGATCACCAACTATTATAGAGCACGAGCAATCTTTAAATATGCAATTACTCATAACTTTAGATACCAATTGCTCGACTTGTGGAGGTACCCAAGTCCTGATTACTCCACTTGCTCATCTTCCCTTTTCCACCTTGAGACTATATAGGATCACTCAAGAAATAGTTAGTCTCAAAAGACATAAGTTATGTGTGCTCCCCCTAAAGTTGTGCATCAAGTATTTGAATGACTTGCACTTTGCACATTCTAGCGTCCTCAGAACTAGAGGGGATCACAACATACCTTGGTCTAGGCATAATATCTCAATTGCATCACAAAAAGATACCAATTGAATAGATGACATAATACACTTTATGACTAATGGAAACAATGCATGCCTCAAGATATATAACATTTTAAAAGCAACCTAGGCACGCTTCACACATGATGATCATTGCAACACATATACCAATTGAAAAATGACAAGATCATGCATATAAAGCACAATGTTTAAGCATACCACGATTAAGAAGTATTTTCTTAGGTACACCAAAGGAAACAACATTTTAAGGCATAAGGCACCTAAGCCAAGATACTACCAATTGAAAGGCAAGAACATAGCTATGATCATAATCAACGAAATTTCAAGATTTTCAATGAAATTGCATAGTTCCATTCTCCATACCTTTGCCTTTTCCTGAATTGCCATGAGAGCACTCGTTGTCACCAATTTAGGGCTCCTTTTGCTCATGCACCTCATAGCTCAAGAAGGTGCATTAGAGGCATAACATGGATTTGGTATACACACAATACCAAAATAGGGTAATCATGTAAACATGGACTAAACAAAATGTCATGCTGGCACATAGGTTAATCATTAAAAACCATATAACATGACTTACAAAAAGATACAGGTTTATCCACGAACACAAAAAGAGTTAATCATGGTGAATATATCAAATGAAAAGCTACCCATTGAATGATTCAAAAGATATAACATATAGAACACACAATCATGATTAAGCAAGCATCATTATGATCTTTGAAATCATGAACCATTGATTGAAAGGTATTCAACACAGGCAATCTCAAAAGCATAACTACTCCAAGGATAGGTAGCACAACAATCCAACTTAAGAGCAATACTGATTGGCAATAATGTTCTTAAGATACACGGGTACCGTCCTTTGGAGAGCAAGTTGCAGATTCTCATCAAGGTCCTTTGCTTGATTCACCAATAATGATTAAAGACCTCTTCAACTTATTTAACTTGAGATGAACTTGGGATTAGTATTGCACAATAATTCAACCTTGGGTTAATAAATAGACAATAAAGATTAACAACTTAGGCATAGAGTTTGAATTAACCATCTTAAGCTCTCCCATGGTCTCCAGTCCATCTCGAGGCACCTGCATGGTCTAGTTGGCATAGTTTGGTACCCATCTCGGGATGGGTCCATAACGATCATCCAAAAGAGCCTTTGGTACCCAAATAGCAATTGTGCTAGTTCTAGGTGATCTCATTACTGATCTAGCACAAGTGTATGGTTTGGGTCTCCTAAGCGAATAAGATTGAGATAAATTTACTTGCTTAGGACCCTTACCCTTTTTACATACCTTGGATAGATGACCATGCTCACCACACATGTAGCAGAAGCGTCGCTTAACCTGACATGACGCTTGCTATTTGTCTTCTTTCTTAGTGGGGGTCATCCCGGAGAGTGCACGTGCTTGATTTTTCATGAGCGGACAAGGAGTGATCATATGGTCCTTGTCATTGCATCCGAAGCATCTCCTCATCCCTTCATCCTTGTCGTTGTATGGACATGACGCAATGAGGTGTCCTGACTTATTGCACTTAAAGCACCTCCTTTTTCCTTTTCTCTTTTTGTTCTTGGATGACATAGAGAGATGGTCAGTGCAAACAACATGACTGATTGAATCTTTACCTTTTTCCTTGTTCATGTTGATTTCTTCATTTTTTGCTTTAGGAACATCCTTCTTATGGAGCTTAACACTTGCTGCAGTTTCTCCCGTCTCAAGCTTCTTCACCACGCACCCGTGGATATCTTGAGAAGGTTGAGCAATGCGTCTTCTCCTTAGTTGCTTTGTTTTCTTGTTCCTTTCTTTATTGATGAGCACTTTTCCTTTGATCCTGTAGCTTGATGCTCGTTCAAAAGTTGGCTTTCTTTTGAGCAACATGGGTTAGCACATGGTGATATATTATCTAAATGTGCACGTGTGCAAGAATGAGGTTCACATGAATTTAGGTTCGCGATTACAACCTCATGAGCAACATCAAGCATGATATGTCTATCTAAGAGATTATCATGATAATAAGACAATGAATCATATTTTTCAGTAAGAGCAAGTTTATCATGACTTAGCAATTCTACTTGCCTCTCAAGCATGACATTTTCCATTTTAAGTTGAGCAACACAAGATAAATCATCATCATTATTTCTTTGCTTAATTAAAACTGAATCATACCGTTGAACCAAATCGTCATGAGAGCACTTTAGCTCCTCATGTTTTTTGGTCATCTTCTCCAGGCTGTCGTTGGTTTTGATGAGAGTCTCCTCTAGCCTGAGAAGCGTCTCGCCTTGTTCCTTCTCAACAGCTTAACCAAGAGCACTTTGTCTTCTTTGTTGAGATGGGTGTAGAAATGGCGAATCTCCTCTTCTTCCACATTGTCGGTTTCATTTTCCCTGTCATTATTATCAGTGGAAGCAAAACAGGAAAATGTATCTTGTGGTGATGTAGACTCATCCTCGCTATCATACGCATATTCCTCCTTATCATTGCCTTCATCTTCACTCTCATTGTTAGCAATAAGACATGTATAACTAGTGGGAGATGAACCTGTTGATGAGGTGGATCCACCGCTTGGTGTCCATCGTTCTTGTTATTCTCCCATGGACAAGTTAGTACTACCAGCAATAGAGGGAGCAGAAGTAGTGCATATGGACTTAAAAAATTTCAACTTAATTTTAGTCCATAGATCATGAGCATCAACAAATAAATCACTATCACTACTCATGATGGCAAAATAGGCACCTCTTGAAAGAGAGTCAACTAAGATGTTGCAAGCATGGTGATTGAGAGACAAACATCTTAGTTCAGCATTAGAAGGTTCTCTACTAAAATCAGAGGGAAAAAATACTTCTACTGAAGATATGTCCCAAATCAGGATCAATATGCATGAAAGCATTATAAATAGAGACAGACCATGATTTATAATTAGAACTATCGCCTAGAAGAACTTCTACAGTTACCTCTTGTGACGACATCGTCATCTCCGGACGGCTAAGCCCACACTGGAGAGGCCTAGCTCCGATACCAATTGAAAGTTCCCTATGCCCGGGAACATGATCTGGATGTTGCCTAGAGGGGGGTGAATAGGCGAGTAATAAGTATCACTTTTAAAACTTAAATTCTTACTCTACTCGAAGGCTGGATCGCAGTTGAATGAAGGATCCTTCGAGTAGGTTGCAGCGGAATAGAAGATCCTATCTTAAAATGCCCTGCACTTCAAATATAACTTGTACCACAAATAAGTATTGAAGTGTAGATATAACGAGTAAGTAAGACAGAGAATCAGCACACAACACAGAGCAGAGCACACAGACGCAGAGATTTATCCTGAGGTTCGGCCAAGCCTGAAATGCTTGCCTAGTCCTCGTTGGAGTTAGCCACACCTGGGCTTGGAGTCTATTTCACCTCCTTCCTCCGTTTGCTCAGATCTGTCAGTATGACAGATAGAGCCTTCCACTATGTTGAGATTGGTTACAACAACATCGTGGCTGCTTACAGTCTTCTTTACAGCACTCCGGCAGAGTAACAATCCGCTCAAGACTTTGCTCTAGCTCTTAGCAGCACTTCTCCACTCTCTAAAGGCTTATATCTTTGCCTTCACACAAACTAGAGAGATACACACAAGAGGGAGAGAGAGAATTGATCCAAATGATGTATACAATTGTTGGTTGCACTTGTGTCCTTGTTGGAGACGCCTAGGGGTCCCTTTTATAGACCCAAGGGGCCTAGGAGCCATTGGAATTCATTTTAGAAGGCAATATTTGCTTTCTGTCGGGTGGCTCACCGGACAGTCTGGTGCACCACCGGACAGGTCCTGTAGCTTGTCCGGTGCGCGATCTCCTTCCACATCGGGCTCAGCTGACCGTTGGAGCAACGGTCCTCTTGGTTCACCGGACACTGTCCGGTGCACACCGGACAGTCCAGTGCGCCAACTAACCGTTGGCTCAGGCCACGCGTCGCCCGATGATTTCGCTGCCGACTGTTGGCGCAGTCGATCGTTGGCTCACCGGACAGTCCGGTGTACCACCAGACAGTCCGATGAATTATAGCCACACGCCGCCAGACTTTTCCCGAGAGTGGCCTGTTCACCGGAGTTCAGACTGGCGCACCGGACACTGTCCGGTGCACCGCCGGACACTGTCCGGTGCACCGCCGGACACTGTCCGGTGCACCACCGGACAGTCCGGTGTGCTAGACTGAGCAGGGTTTTGGCTGTGCTGAGCCAAGACATTTTGCAATTCTTTTTTCGCTGTTTCTAGCACTTAGACAGAATATGTTAGTACTCAAAAACAATTCACTAAGTCTAGAATCACACCTTGTTCTTGTTTTGCACTCCTTTAGCATTTGGCATGATTGAGATTGATGTTAGACTCATAAACCATCAAGTCAACTTGACTTGATCTAGATTTGTCATTTCTGAGCTCCAACATCCTGCAAAGGTCACATAGAATATCTCCAAACATAGGAACAACCCAAACTAAAGATCAAGGTGCACTTAGCTCTTTTGGGCTACTTCTAGTTCTGGTTTTGACACAGCTTCTCCTTCTAGTGACCTTGTTCACTTCTTGAGCTTGATCTTGAGCCTTATGACTTTCACCACATAATTGTAGATGTTACCTCATTGGTTGTAAGTCATGTCCTTATGTAGTGTTCCTTGATGCACCATAACTCTTAACAAGATCAACCTTGACTTTGCAAGTCTTATTCTTCACCCCTAGCTTTGGGTTCCTTGTCTCCTTGACTTTCCCCGTGCACTTGGTACCTCGAAGCTCTTCTTGCTTCCATCCTTGGCTTGATCGGTTGTCTCTGAGTTATGCACATCGAGTCTCACTTAAGCAATGTCCATCTTTCTTGTGATGTCCATTATCTAGAGATAATTCAGTCTTTGGACCATCACACTTGTTCACTTGTGTTGAACCCTGTTCGCTTTGCATTCAGCACCTGTTCAACACTTAGCACACTTGTTAGTCCTTTAATTGGGTTGTCATCTAAACACCAAAACCCACAAGAGAGCTTTCAGCGGCGAAGCGTGCGACGCAACGTGTAATTTAAACGAATTGTCGCGCGACACCACACACGACATAAACTGAATTTAAAACGGATTGTCGCGCGACGAAGTGCGCGACATCACACGCGACCTAAACTGAATTTTAAATATTATGACGCGAGATAGGGTTGCGCGCGCTGAGGTCCACGCACCGGCGAGGGCCCGCGCCACCGTGGGGACGCGCGCCGGCGAGCGCGCGCCGCCTGGGCGGGCTACGCGCCGGGGGAGGGCCGCGCCGGGGCTGCACGCGCGCCATAGAGAGGGGATCGACCAGGGGTAGGAGAGAGAGGGAAGGGAGGAGAGGGGAACTCACCACGGGCTCGACAGACGGCAACAACTGCTCATTGGGATCCACCCTACGGCAAGGAGAGAGGTGGAAGAGGGAGAGGGAGGTTACTGCACGGGAAAGAGAGAACGAGGGGGAGGGGGGCGCGTAGAGGAGGGGCTGGGGCGCCTGGCCATGTGCCCAGGGCCGGGTTGGGCCACGTCGCGGGCTGGGCTGGGCCACAGGCCGTGCCGACTACCCTCTACTCGATCTCGCCTGCTTCTAATCGAGATTAATCCACGAATCGAAAACCAAAACTAGACAAACGCACGCCTAGGCACAACATGAGACAAAATAAATATGCCCCACCATGATGCAACAACAATATCAGCTTAGGTTTTGGTTACACGCGATACATACACCAGTCTATATATTGCTTTGAAAATAGGAGGAAGGAGCGGAATAGGAAGAAAATTTATATCCCCAAATTTAGGGCGTTACAAACCTACCCCATTAAAAGAATCTCACCCTCGAGATTCAATGTTGGCCAGCAAAAAGCTTAGGATACTTGGCCATCAGATCATCTTCACGCTCCCAAGTTGCTTCTTCCTTAGAGTGGTGACCCCATCTGACTTTGCACATCCTGATAGTGTTCCTCCGGGTGACCTTGTCTGCAGTCTCTAGAATCTGTGTTGGCTTCTCTATGTTGGTCAAGTCTTCTTGAACTTCTAGACCTTCCCCTGGCAGCTGCTCCTCTGGCACACACAAACACTTCTTCAACTGAGACACATGAAAGACATCATGCACCTCTGACAAATCTTCTGGCAAACTGAGCTGATAGGCCTGATTATTCTACCTCTGGAACTGACTTCCTCCCGCCTGGCTATTCTGACGGTACTGCTGTCACTGCTGAGGGTACTGCCTTGGGAACTGCTGCTGAGGCGGACGCTGGTTCTGCTGCTGATATCCCTGAGGGTGACTTTGCTTGAACTATTGAGGTGGATTACCTGAGAAATGGGGGCGATTGCTGCTCCTGGGCTGAGGTCCACCAATCTTGCGCTTTCAATCTTCCATCTCTTTGCGCTTCTTCTCTGTCATGATTGCTCTATCGATCAGGCACTGAAAGGCGGGGAAGGTATGATTCATAGGGATGAAAATGGTCGAAAACGGTCGGTAAACACTAAAACCATTACCGTTTTCATATTTTTGATCGGAAACAAAATCGAAAATGGTAACTCCGGAAACGGAAACGATATCGGTATTTCAGAAATATCGGAAACGAAAGTTTGGTGCGGAAAATACACCGGTAACGGTCGAAATCTAAAATATGATCGGTAAACATATCAAACTTCACAATACAACAAAGTTGACAAAAGATCACAAAGACCACAAGTTCATAATTCATGATATAACAAGTTCACAAGGATCACAAATTTATAATATAAAAAGTTTACAAAGATCACAGGTTCACAATATAACAAGTTCATAAAGATCACAAGTTCACAGACTCAAAGTTCACAATTCACAATATCCACTCGATCTAGCTGACATGACATGCTTACTTATGAAATATTTTTTCCTCACATAAAGAGTTTTTCATAACCTCACAGGAAAACCCTAAAACCTAGTGTGTGGAAAAGACAGACTGTCGGCTCTCTATCATTATATATTACTAATACATAACATGTACATAGAAAAGCGTGTGTTCGTTCGAGAGACCAAATCGTTAATCCCAACTGCCTTCCAACACCATCTATCCCAAAAAATCTTAAGATGTCAAAAAAAATACAAAATAAGTAATCCTTATCTAGAGACGTACAGGCGATGCAAAAAATCACATGCTAGAAAATTTCGAAAAATCTAAGACACAATTCCGAAAAATTCCGAGACACAATTCTGGAAAATTCCGAGACACAAATCCGGTAATTTCTGAAAAAACCAGTTACCAAAGGAAACGGTTGGTGAAACACCACGCCGATTCCGATACCGATTCCGATAAAAAATTCCGAAAACCGATTCTGTCTTCGAAAAATACCATTACTGGTGAATCTGATCGAAAAATTTCGAAATCGGTTTCCGGAATACCGAAAAATTTTGAAACCATTTTCATCCCTAATGATTCATCAGCTAATAGTGCTGGGGATCGACTAAGTCTCTCAGAAAACGATACTGCCCCTTGGCATATATATTGACATCTTCAGGAGCATAGCGGTACAACTGCAGAAACTTGTCTCTATACTCACTGACTGACATGGGCCCTTGCTTTAGTGCCAGAAACTCCACTTTCTTCACTGTCATCAGACCTACTGAAACATGGTACCGACGAAAATTATCTCTGAATTATTCCCACGTAATGGCTTCGGGGTCGACGTGGGTGGCGAGATAAGACTCCCACCAGGATTGAGCTACTCCCCTCAACGGATGGGAACCATACAAAACCTTCTCTCTATCATTACACTGAGCGGTGTGCAACTCTCGCTCCACGGTACGCAACCAATCCTCGGCATCCATGGGGTCAGTAGAGTGGGCAAACATAGGGGTATGACCTCTCATGAATTCCGCACGCTTATCACTGGGCATCTGAGGCATCTGCACTTGCAGTTTTGGTTGGGGTGGGGGATACTGTTGTTGCACCTGTTGCATGGCTGCCAGAGTGTGACCAATCGCTTGGACTGCCTGAGCCTGCATCAGAAACATATGCTCTATTGTCATTGGGGTGGTGGTGGCAATTGTTGCTGGGGTGCCTCATCCTGTGGTGCCTACTGTTCTTACTAGGCACGTCTTTCTCCTCTGCGCCTGTTGTCTGACATCTGCAGAAGGTAATCACACATTAGAACTGATCTTGCAAATCTTGCAGCATAAGAAAAGGGTATAAGGTTCTTCCACAACACTAAACAAATAAACATCTTCATTGACTCCCAACACATGCAAACATAGCTTCATAGATAAAGAGGAAAGTAGAGATAAAAAGGCTTTTCAACTAGATAACTAATTTCATTAATTAGTCTGCCTCACCCTCAAAGATGTCTGTTATGTGACCAGGAGGAAGAAACTATGAATCATCTGCTAGTTTACTGTGTATTCTCAAGGGAAGTCTGGTTTAATATCCTGAAAACGGTCGGTTTGCAGCACCTCTCTCCCAGTCTCAATTCTACTTCCTTTGATGTTTGGTGGGAGGAAGTAAGCATGACCCTTATTAGCCCCTCCAATAAGAAGTTGCGCAAGGGGCTGAACTCCCTTATCATATTAGGAGCTTGGGCCATTTGGATTCATCGCAATCAATGTGTCTTCAACGGAGAGCAGCCTAGGGCTAGCAAGGTCATAAACTGGGTCATGGATGAGTCTCATCTTTGGTGTAGGGCTGGGGCTCGCGGATTATCTGATATCCTGTTACCTCGACATACTAATTGAGGATTTGGTCTCTAGTATGCTTAGTGTTCTGGTGCTCCTGCTCATTTTCTTTTTTTGGGTGGTGTGTAGAGTTGTATGAGGTTCTTTAACACCTCATCCCATCTTTATTCTACTTAATATAATGATACGCAGCTCTCCTACGTATTCGAGAAAAAACTAATTTCATTAATATTAACAGCTAAACCAAAATGCAGGGGTACCCACACTCTGGCGACAGTCATTACAAAGATCCAAATCCATTATAGTTCATCATGACAAGCATAAAAACACATGATAAGCAAACTATCCTGACTAAGACTAAGACTAAACTTCTATTTTAAGCATTAATTACAAAATCTAACGCTATGGTTCTAAATTTATCTGAGTCCTGCAGTCGGGGTTGCCATAGACATGATGTCCACGCCGAGGCGAGCAGTAAGGGTGCTGAGTCCCGACGGCGGTGGGAGAGCCATCCGCTAGGTGACAGCGCTCCACGCGCTCAGCCCGCAACTAAGCGATCTCAGCACGAGCCCTACTCAACTCATCTAAAGCGTGGTCTAGCTTCGTGTTTAGCACGGTGGCTAGGTTGACTGTGCTGTTGTAACACTCCAAAATCACATTCTGCATAAATTAGGAAACTTATTTCGTGATTTAAATAAATATATTTTCAAATAATAGATTACCTGAAATATTATTATGTTAACTATTCTTTGTATTAAAGATATATTTAAAAAAAGAATTAAGTTAAACTATCTCTTAATATAGAGTTTACATAAGAAATTATATTCTTTTAAATAAATATGTGAAGATTATAGATTTATTTTATTATACTTCTATAATGTGGCTATGTGTTTGAATTATTTTCTTCAATAATTATTATTGTAAAACATCTTACATAAATTATTCATACTAATTTTCATTTGCTTAAATGGATAAATTAATTAATAAAAATGCTTTGTATAAATTATGTTGAGTTTTTGTTTGTTGCAATTTATGTTTGAAATATTAAAATTTAACTTAGCTCTAAATTAGACTTGAATTTAAAATTTAAAATAGAAAGCAGAAATTAGAAATATAAGCTAATATAATGGATTGATGTATGTTTGGTTGGTTTGTTTGTGCACGACCTCCTTTAGGTAATGTCGATACAAATTAGGATATCATAATAAGATATTTAAGAAAGTACTCCTTTCAGCTCGCGTATAACACCTAAAAATTTAATTTAAAAATTTAAATAAAAATATATTCTAAGATTTATTTAAATTTAAGGTCTAATATGATTAGTACAAATTAACAATAATATTATTAGAATAAAAGAGATAAGTTAGAGTTTCTAACAGATAGGATATGATTGTAACAGATAAGTACCAGATTATATCTATCATGTAACCACCCACCTAAGATAGGATTGTAACAGATAAGTACCATATTAGATCTGTCATGTAACAATTTGGTTTCGAGTTTGTTAGAGTTCCTAAAAGGTAGGATATGATTGTAACAGATAAGTACCAAATTAGATCTATCATGTAACAGTTTTAGGTTCGAGTTTGTTAAAGTTCCTAATATATAGGATATGATTGTAATAGATAAGTACCAGATTAGATCTATCATGTAACCACCCACCTTCCAGCCTATATAAATACATGCCACCATAACACCTCAAACTATCAATCAAAGACTCATCTCATCTATAGCCTCGCAGCAGCCACCACTCGTCGGTGGGCCTGCCAGCGCGGGTAGTATGCCGCAGCCCCGTTCCGGCGTGAATAGGATCGTGCGGGGGAGAAACGACCCTGGCCATCGATTCAGTAATGAGCGCTCACGATTGAATCTCAAATACCCCATCGTGATTGAAAATCGTAGTCGTTGATCTTAGTTCTGTTGGCCGAGATCAGATCGTGGGATCCTTTAATCTCGAGCGTTGATATTAGATCCGACGACAGTGATGGGATCGGTCGTGTACCGATTTGGCCAAGACCGTGGGCCGTCCAATCCAATTTGGCGGGGGAAATTCGGTCTGATATCATAAAATCTCTATCGTCGATCTCCGACCCAACGACCGAGACTTCGATCTAATCTGCATCGTAGACTATTGATCCAACGATCCACAAAAGCCCATACTCCTTCGCCCGTCTACTTTTGCAAATGAGACCCTGTGCTCTATATTAATCAACCCGCCGTCCACCTGTGCGGTAAGATGATTACCTAGCAGTCCCTGAGAATTGTAAATAAGTCCCTAGAGCTCGATTTAATTATAAAAATGACCGAAAACTAAATTAATCCCTATATTGCTCATTTTAACTCAAATTTAGTCCGTTCAAGTTGTGTTAGTCTCGTATTAAATTTTTCTACGCAATAACAACATTATTTACAACATATTACTTTTATATTGTTTATCCTATGATTATTGATTTATCTTGCTAATCAAAGTTAACTGTCCATGATTATAACCCGACTAAAAATACAACCTATAATCAAATTATATCTCGGATTAAAGTTTAATTAATTTCACATGATTTATATTAATTAACATATAATTTATTTTTTATTATTTAATCACCTAAATCTTTGAAAAATCATATCCTCTTAATCGTAACTCTAAATTTAGTGGTTCTCGAACCTACGACCTCATAACAACGTGTACAATATTCTTACGTGGTTTGTTCTCATGTTTGGTGTAATGTTATTTTTATGTACTCCTTGTTTATTTATATGTATTGCTACGAGTAGCAGCGAGGTTACGAGTCACCGAAGACCAACTTGGTGAATTACCTGGAAATTCGAGTTACAGGCAAGTTGTGCCCTTGATCACTCTTCTTTACCTAATAATGTTCCTATTAATCACTGCGACATGCTCAGGTTAATTTGATGAGACCTAATAGGTTTTCCTAGCATTGTTTATCCCACACCTTACAGATAAAAGAACTATTGGGTAGTTTTTGCTATTGCTCTACCTGGTTTTGGAAAATTAATGTTACATTATGATCATGTTCGAGTTATGCTGTTGTTTTAATTATTGTTCATGATAAGATCATTATGCTAATTGGAACATGGAGAACCACCCGGGAAAACAGTGCTACCACAAGGGTGGTATGGGACGCCCTTGGCTGACTAATTAGGAAAGCTAGTCAAGGACTACCTTACCCGAAAGGGGCAAGGGCGGTAGAGGAGCTGCATATAGGGAGGTTCTCGGGTCGATCATGTTGCCATGGCTTTTCGGACAAGGGAATCCTATATTGCCCTTCTCAGAAACTGTAGCAGATTTTTTGAAGCTAGTGGAACTTTGTAAAGGCCTCATAGTGGACCCCTAGCCATTCACCTCGGAAGTGTCTAAGGGCCTTGCAAACCCTAGCTAGACGAGATACACGACTTGTGGGTAAAGATGTGCAACCCCTGCAAAGTGTAAAACTGGTATATCAGTCATGCTCACGGTCATGAGCAGCTCGGACCCTCATATGAGTAATTTATGGAACTAAACTTAATCTGTCATATGCATTGCATCGCGAGTGTTGTTATTAATTTTGATCTCTTACTTATTCGGGTTGGTATCTACTTATACTTAGTAACTGCTGAAATTCTTTTGACCAACTCTAAAAGCAATGCTCAACTTTAACCATCTCCTTTGGTAAGCCTTACACTTCACATGAGCTCCCACCTTTGGTGAGTTCATGTACATTATTCCCCATAACTTGTTGAGCGATGAACGTATGTGAGCTCACCCTTGTTGTACTCACATCCCCCTAGGTCAAGGACAGGTACCACAGGATGAGGCGCGTGAAGGATGTCACGATGAGTTCGTGAGTGGTCTAGGCCATCGTCTCCCAGTCAACTTTGGGTTGCTAGATCGTTGTCTTTGTATGATGTAATTACTTAACTATTTTGTACATAAATCCGTTATATATTAATGATGTGACATTCGTTTCTGTACCATGAGTCATCAAATGTGACATTCACGCCCAGGTCTGGTGCCCCTAAAACCCGGGTGCATGACAGCTGCTCAACCTAGGATTGTCCTCACCAATAGGTGAGACAACCACACCTCTAATGCTGCCAGATGGACGGCGGGGGTAATACTTCAAGTCAAGACCATCGGCCACCCCACCGAGCACTACGCAGTAGTGCAAAAGCGCACGTCGTGCTGCATTATGCATGGCCACCTTAGCTGAGTCCTGCTCAGAGATAGAATAATGCTTCGAGTAGACCTCCACAGCCCAGAGACCATCCTCCCAACGGCGCACCAAGCAAGTTGCCTCCCAGCGTCCGGGTATACCCCGCGACTGTGCTAATAGACCACACAACGATACTCGATGGACCAAGTGTGCTGGTCAAGTGCGCGACACAGCAAGGTGTCGAGCGCATCATGGAAGTGACACCCGTGAGTGGCGTCAAGAGTGATGGGTCGGGCGACCCATCCCTCCAGCTCCTGCTCCTCTGAGAGGTCGGTGCTGTGGCTCGAGCTGCTGTTGTCGTCGTGTCCATCGTCAGGGTCTCCTCTAGCAGCTACTCCAGCGGCCGGGGCGCCCAGTGGTGGTGCAGGGGACGCCTCTAGCGGGGGCACAGGGGAGTAATGCCTTGCAAACTCTACCTCCCACTAAGGCGAGGAGGAAGAGCCTTGCTACTCCAGCTCCTATCGCCGACGCTCCTGCTCCGCGTGCAGTTGGTGGTGCAACCTCTCCAAGTGGCTGGACTAGCCAGTCACTAGGCGACGAAGAGGACGCTTCGCAAGACGAGAGGGCAAGAAAGGAATGGCTGATTTCTATGCCATGTGTCTAAGACAAGCCATCTACAAAAAACACCGTAAGCATAAGAGTAAGAACAAAACTAATATGACCAACAAGTAAACCATAAAAAATTAAGGAAATAAAATAAAAAAGTTTAGCAAGGTACAATATATATAGTAGAACATAGAATTAGTCGAGATGACCAACTTTTGAAGTGACACCAAGGTCAAGGTGAGAATAGGGGTCTATAATCCTTATAATGACCATTCTACTCTAGGTTAGCGGTCCTACAGTCAGCACGACTTTGATACCACTTATTTCACACTCGGTTTTAGAAGGAAAACCGAATACGAACCATGTACGTGTCAGGATCAGCAATTCACGTACACAACAGTTACATAACCGAACATAATCACACAGTACTCAAATAATAACATAAAAGAGGTAATAGTTTGATTACATCATGATGCTCGAGACCTCCACATAGTAATTAACATAAATCAAAGTGCGAAAATGAAATGTAGCTAAACACGACCTTCATAGGCAAGCAACTGGGGGTTTGCCGCTAACCCACCCTAGAACTCCTCATAGTCTTGGAACTCCTAGAAATCCTCCACCATGACTTCATCTTCTCCTGAGCAGTGGTTGTAGTGTGGACAACCTAGGGGGTTGGTGTTGTAAAGCAAGGGTGAGTACACTCAACATATTGAGCAATTGTCCCGTTCAACAATTGTAAAGTCCCCTCCGAGCTTTCCATGAGGGAGAAGCGGTCCCCCGTTGTGTTGGTTGCAAGGCAATACTAGCTAGGGTTGCAACTCGCCTCGCTGGGCGAGGAGGTGAGTTTGTCCTTCGATTCCAACAGGAGGATGTCGAGGTATGAGTCCCAGATGGGGTCCAACATCCCTATGACCTTAGCGTGAGCGGGTCGCAATGCGCTTCATGGCCCGCATTCCTACTAAGAGGGGGTCGAGCCAGAGGTTGCTGAAACCTCTAACAACATATGGCAGGCCACTCGTTGAAGAGGCTAGGGCTTCCAAGGCCCTGATTATTGTCCCCTCTTTGTTGGCGATGAAGTCAAGACTCCCAAAGTGGATGGTCGCTCTTGGGTCCAAACTGCGCCGCTGTTGTCACTAGCCATCCAAAGCTTGGAGGGCTCATCAAGAACACACAATGCCCCTACCTGGCGTGCCAACTGTCGGTGTTTTGAACCTAGATCCGACAAGTAAATTTGTATGCATGTTTTGGGCTCAGAACGGTGTGCGCGGTGGGCGTAAGATTTATATTGTTTTGGGCAGAACGTCCTTACATCTAGTCTTTAGTAGCTCGCACTACCGACGCCTTTGTTGACCAATGCTCGCACTACCGAAGTCTCTTATGCGGAGGAGGTGGAGGTAAGGGCTAAAGAACTGGAGTCCTAACTAAGTCTTGGCTTGGCGATGGGGCTCCTGTCTTCCTCCTCCTTTCGTTGGTTTGTCTATGAAAGTCGCCTAGAGGGGGGGGTGAATAGGCGTGATATGAAATTTACAACTTGAAACACACACTACAAGCCAGGGTTAGCGTTAGAACTAAAATCAAGTCCAGGAGAGAGGGCAAAAACAAATCAAATGAGAAACAAGCGGATGAACACGGTGATTTGTTTTACCGAGGTTCGGTTCCAAAGAACCTAGTCCCCGTTGAGGAGGCCACAAAGGCTGGGTCTATTTCAACCCTTTCCCTCTCTCAAACGGTCAACTAGACCGAGTGAGCCTTCTTCCTTAATCTCACGGGTCACTAAGACCCCGCAAGGACCACCACACACTTGGTGTCTCTTGCCTTGCTTACAAAGCACTTGAGAGTAAGAATGGGAAAAGAAGAAAGCCAATCCAAGCGACAAGAACTCAAATGAACACAAAAATCTCTCTCACAAGCCACTAAGTGTTTGGAGTGAATTTGGGACTCGGAGAGGATTTGATCTTTTGTATTGCATCTTAGAGTGAATGCTAGAGCTCTTGTATTGAATGTGATGTTCAGAAAACTTGGATGCTTGGAGTTGTGGTGGTTGGGGGTATTTATAGCCCCCAACCACCAAGGTAGTTGTTGGGAAGGCTGCTGTCGATGGCACACTGGACAGTCCGGTGCGCCACCGGACACTCACTGTTCAGTGTCCGGTGTGCCGCCACGTCACCCAACCGTTAGGGTTCTGGAGCAGTTGATCGTTGGCGCCTTTGTCTGTTTGTGGCACCGGACAGTCTGGTGGTGCACTAGACAGTCCGATGCCCCTCTGACAAGCTGCTCTGACTTCTACTGCGTACTACGTTGCACTGTTCCTGCTGTCAGAGTCGACCGTTGCGCGCTGGAGAGCCATTGCCCGCTAGCTCACCGGACAGTCCGGTGGCCCACCGGACAGTCCGATGGCCCACCGGATAGTCCGATGAATTAAAGCGGGGCGCGCTTGCATTTTTCCAAGAGTGGCTGGTTGGCTCATGTATGGCCCTGGTGCACCGGACACTGTCCGGTGGCACACCGGACAGTTTGGTGCGCCAGACCACAGCACACTCAAGTCCTTTGCTCCGGTTCAATTTAGTCCCTAACTTGAATTTTTATTGGTTTGTGTTGAACCTTATGCACCTGTAATACATGAGTTCTAGAGCAAACTAGTTAGTCCATATGTTTGTGTTGGACATTCAACCACCAAAATTAATTGTAGGAAAAGGTTAACCCTATTTCCCTTTCAATCTCCCCCTTTTTGGTGATTGATGCCAACACAAACCAAAGCAAATATATAAAGTGCAGAAATGAACTAGTTTGTATTTTGGAGTGTGCATAGGTTACTTGGAATTAAACCAATTGATAATCTTACTAGATATGAATGGATTGCTTTTCTTTTATTTAACATTTTGGACCACATTTGCACCACTTGTTTTGTTTTTGCAAATCCTTTTGGAAAATCTTTCTAAAGTCTTTTTGCAAATAGTCAAAGGTATAGGAAAAAGATTGCAGGAAGCATTTTTAAGATTTGAAATTTCTCCCCCTGTTTGAAATACTTTTCCTTTGACTAAAACAAAACTCCCCCTGAATGAAATTCTCCTCTTAGCTTTCAAGAGGGTTTTTGAAATGGATACCAATTGAAGGATTAATTGTAAATTAGATACCAATTGAAATTTCACTTTCACAAATCAAGTGAAGCATAGATACCAATGTGAAATATATCAATTAAAACTTTATTTCGAAATTTTTTGAAATAAAGGTGGTGTGGTTCTTTTGCTTTGGGCTAAATATTTTCTCCCCCTTTGGCATGAACCGCCAAAAACGGAGACCTTGAGAGCCCTTTGAATATTTTCTCCCCCTTTGGTAAAGGAAATATGAGTGAAGGATTATACCAATTTGAGAGATTTGTGGAGTGACGACGAAGGGTAAATGATACCGTTAGAGTTGAGTGGAAGCCTTGTCTTCGTCGAAGACTCCATTTCCCTTTCAATCTACGACTTAGTATAGAAATACACTTGAAAACATATTAGTCGTACCCTTGGTACAAGAATGATAAGAGATATGCATTTGTACCAGAATGAAAGAGACATGATCAAGGTATATAAATGGGCTATGTGTGCAATGTTTCAATCAAAATTTCGAGAATCAAGTATATTTAGCTCATTCCTAAGTTTGCTAAAGGTTTTCTCTTCTAGTGGCTTGGTAAAGATATCGGCAAATTGATTTTTGGTATTTACATAAGCTATTTCGATACCCCCCTTTGTTGGTGATCTCTCAGAAAGTGATACCAAATATCTATGTGCTTAGTGTGGCTGTGTTCAACAGGATTATCCGCCATGTGGATAGCACTCTCATTATCACATAGGAGAGGGACTTTGCTCAATTTGTAGCCATAGTCCCTGAGAGTTTGCCTCCTCCAAAGTAATTGCGCAAAACAATGACCTGTGGCAATGTACTCGGCTTCGGCGATGGAAAGAGCTACAGAGTTTTGTTTCTTTGAAGCCCAAGACACTAGGGATCTCCCCAGAAACTGACAAGTCCCTGATGTGCTCTTCCTATCAATTTTACACACTGCCCAATCGGCATCAGAATATCCTATTAAATCAAAAGTGGATCCCTTGGGGTACCAAAGCCCAAACTTAGGAGTGTAAACTAAATACCTCATTATTCTCTTCATGTCCCTAAGGTGAACTTCCTTAGGATCAGCCTAGAATCTTGCACACATACATACTGAAAGCATAATATCCGGTCGAGATGCACATAAGTAGAGTAAAGATCCTATCATCGATCGGTATACCTTTTGATCTATGGATTTACCTCTCGTGTCAAGGTCGAGATGCCCATTGGTTCCCATGGTGTCTTGATGGGTTTGTCGTCCTTCATTCCAAACTTCTTAAGTATGTCTTGAATGTATTTTGTTTAGCTGATGAAGGTGCCATCCTGGAGTTGTTTGATTTGAAATCTTAGGAAATACTTCAACTCCCCCATCATAGACATCTCGAGTTTCTGTATCATGATCCTACTAAACTCTTCACAAGTTGATTTGTTAGTAGACCCAAATATGATATCATCAACATAAATTTGGCATACAAACAAATCTTTTTCAATAGTTTTAGTAAAGAGAGTAGGATCGGCTTTGCCGACTTTGAAGCCATTAGTGATCAGGAAGTCTCTCAGGCATTCATACCATGCTCTTGGGGCTTGCTTGAGCCCATAAAGCACTTTTGAGAGTTTGTAAACATAGTTAGGGTACTCACTATCTTTAAAGCCAGGAGGTTGCTCAACATAGACCTCTTCCTTGATTGGTCCATTGAGGAAGGCACTTTTCACATCCATTTGATAGAGCTTAAAGCCATGGTAAGTAGCATAGGCAAGTAATATACGAATTGACTCAAGCCTAGTTACGGGTGCATAAGTTTCATCAAAGTCCAAACCTTCAACTTGTTAATAACCTTTGGCCACAAGTTGGGCTTTGTTCCTTGTCACCACACCATGCTCATCTTGCTTGTTGTGGAGTACCCACTTGGTACCTACAATATTTTGATTAGGACGTGGAACTAAATGCCATACCTCATTCCTCATGAAGTTGTTGAGTTCCTCTTGCATTGCCAGCACCCAATCCGGATCTCTTAGTGCATCCTCCACCCTGTATGGCTCAATAGAGGACACAAAAGAGTAATGTTCACAGAAATGAGCAACTCGAGATCTAGTGGTTACCCCTTATGAATGTCACCAAGGATGGAGTTGACGTGGTGATCTCTTTGAATTGCTTGGTGGACTCTTGGTTGTGGCGGTCTTTGACCCTGAATCTCTTGATCATCTTCCTTGTTTTCATTGCCTTCATCTCCTCCTTGATCATTGTCCTCCTCTTGAGCTAGCTCATGCTCTTGATCTTTATCTTCATCATTTTGAGCCTAATCCTCATCTTGGGTTGCTGGAGATGCTTGGTTGGAAGATGACGGTTGATCTTGTGCTTGTGGAGGCTCTTCGGATTCTTTAGGACACACATCCCCAATGGACATGTTCCTTAGTGCGACGCATGGAGCCTCTTCATCATCTAGTTCATCAAGATCAACTTGCTCCACTTGGGAGCCATTAGTTTCATCAAACACAATGTCACAAGAGACCTCAACCAATCCAGTGGATTTGTTGAAGACTCTATATGCCCTTGTGTTTGAGTCATAACAAAGTAAAAAGCCTTCTACAGCCTGAGGAGCAAATTTAGATTTTCTACCTCTTTTAATAAGAATAAAGCATTTGCTCCCAAAGACTCTAAAATATGAAACATTGGGCTTTTTACCAGTGAGGAGTTCATATGATGTCTTCTTGAGGATTCGGTGAAAATAGAGCCGATTGATGGAGTAGCAAGCAGTGTTGATTGCTTCCGCACAAAACCGGTCCGGTGTCTTGTACTCATCAAGCATGGTTCTTGCCATGTCCAGTAGAGTTCTATTCTTCCTCTCCACTACACCATTTTGTTGAGGTGTGTAGGGAGAAGAGAACTCATGCTTGATCCCTTCTTCCTCAAGAAACCCTTCAATTTGTGATTTCTTGAACTCTGTCCCATTGTCGCTTCTTATCTTTTTGATCCTTAGTCCGAACTCGTTTTGAGCCCGTCTTAAGAATCCTTTTAAGGTCTCTTGGGTTTGTGATTTTTCCTGCAAAAAGAACACCTAAGTGAAGAGAGAATAGTCATCCACAATAACAAGACAGTACTTACTCCCGCCGATGCTTATGTAAGCGATCGGGCCGAATAAATCCATGTGGACTAGCTCGAGCGGCCTGTCAGTCGTCATGATGTTCTTGTGTGGATGGTGAGCGCCAACTTGCTTTCCTGTTTGGCATGCGCTACAAACCCTATCTTTCTCAAAATGAACATTTGTTAGTCCTAAAATGTGTTCTCTCTTTAGAAGTTTGTGAAGATTCTTCATCCCAACATGGGCAAGTCGGCAATGCTAGAGCCAACCCATATTAGTATTAGCAATTAAGCAAGTGTCAAGTTCAGCTTTGTTTTCATTAAAATCAACTAAATATAGTTGACCCTCTAACACTCCCTTAAATGCTATTGAATCATCACTTCTTCTAAAGACGGTAACACCTATATCAGTAAAAAGACAGTTGTAGCCCATTTTACATAATTGAGAAATAGAAAGCAAATTGTAATCTAAAGAATCTACAAGAAAAACATTGGAAATAGAATGGTTAGGAGATATAGCAATTTTACCCAACCCTTTGACCAAACCTTGATTTCCATCCCCGAATGTGATAGCTCGTTGAGGATCTTCGTTTTTCTCATAGGAGGAGAACATTCTCTTCTCCCCTGTCATGTGGTTTGTGCATCCGCTATCGATTATCCAACTTGAACCCCTAGATGCATAAACCTGCAAACAATTTAGGCCTTGTTCTTAGGTACCCAAACAGTCTTGGGTCCTTTCACGTTAGAAACAAGCACGTTGGGTACCTAAACACAAGTTTTGGAGCTCTTGTGTTTGCCCCCAACATATTTGGCAACTACTTTGCCTGATTTGTTAGTTAAAACATAAGATGCATCAAAAGTCTTAAATGAAATGTTATGCTCATTTGATGCAACAGGAATTTTCTTTCTAGGCAATTTAACATGAGTGGTTTGCCTAGAGCTAGATGCCTCATTTTTATACATGTATGCATGGTGAGAAACAGTATGAGGTTTCCTGGCATGAATCTTCCTAATTATGTGCTCAGGATAATTAACAGGATATAAAATGTAGCCTTCATTATCCTGAACCATGGGAGCCTTGCCCTTAACAAAATTAGACAATCTTTTAGGGGCATTAAGCTTGACATTGCTCCCCTGTTGGAAACCAGTGCCATCCTTAATGCCAGAGCGTCTCCCATTATAGAGCATGCTTCTAGCAAATTTAAACTTTTCATTTTCGAGCTCATGCTCGGCAATTTTAGCATCTAATTTGGCTATATGATCATTTTGTTTTTTAATCATGGCAAGGTGATCATCTATAGCCTCAACATTAATATCTCTACATCTAGTGCAAATGGAAACATGATCAACAGTAGATGTAGAAGGTTTGCAAGCATTTAATTCTTCTATCTTAGCATTTAATCTAACATTCTCATCTCTAAGATAAGAAATAGAATCATTGCAAACATTTAAATCTTTGACCTTAGAAACTAAGCTCGCATTTTTATTTCTAAGGCTAGAAATTGAATCATGACAAATGCTAAGCTCCTTAGTTAAGTTTTCACATTTTTCTACTTCCTGAGCATAAGCATTTTTCAATTTAACATGTTTTTGTTTTCTTTAATAAGGAAGTTCTCTTGGCTATCCAAGAGTTCATCCTTCTCATGAATAGCTTCTATTAATTCATTTAGTTTTTTCTTCTATTCCATGCTGAGGTTGGCAAAAAGAGTAAGTAAATCATCTTCATTTTCACTAGAGCTACCCTCATCACTAGATGTTATATATTTGGGTGGCTCTAGAGTATACCTTCTTTTTCTTGCCGTCCTTAGCCATGAAACATTTGTGGCCGACGTTGGGGAAGATGAGGCCCTTGTTGACAGCGATGTTGGCGGCGTCCTCATCGGAGGAGGAGTCGGTGGAGCTCTCATCGGAGTCCCATTCCCGACATATGTGGGCATCGCCACCCTTCTTCTTGTAGTACTTCTTCTTCTTCCCCTTGTTGTCATCGTCCCTGTCACTTTCACTTGACATTGGACATTTAGCAATGAAATGACCAGGCTTACCACATTTGTAACACACCCTTTTGGAGCGGGGTTTGTAGTCTTTCCCCCTCCTTTGCTTGAGGATTTGGCGGAAGCTCTTGATGATGAGCGCCATTTTCTCATTGTCGAGCTTGGAGGCGTCGATTGAAAGCCTACTTGGTGTAGACTCCCTCTTCTCTTCTTCCGTCGCTTTGAATGCGACGGGTTGCACCTTGGGTGTTGAGGTGGCGCCTTGCTCCAAGTTGACAATGTGTTTGGAGTCTTTGATCATTAGCTCAAAGCTCACAAACTTGCCAATCACCTCCTCAGGGACATCTGTTTGTATCTAGGATCTCCACATATTAATTCAACTTGAGTAGGATTACGAAATACGAGAGATCTTAGAATAACCTTGACCATTTCATGGTCATCCCATTTGGTGCTCTCGAGGTTGCGCACTTGGTTCACCATGGTCTTTAGCCGGTTGTGCATTGCTTGCGGCTCTTCTCCTTTGTTGAGGACAAATCGACCAAGTTCACCCTCGATTGTTTCGCGCTTGGTGATCTTGGTCACCTCATCTCCTTCGTGCGCGGTTTTGAGGACGTCCCAAATCTCTTTGGCGTTCTTCAACCCTTGCACCTTGTTATACTCCTGTCGACATAAGGAGGCGAGGAGTATAGACGTGGCTTGGGAGTTGAAGTGCCTAATTTGGGTCGCCTCATCCGAGTCGTAGTCCTTGTATAGACCTGCGCTCCAAACTCAACAATTTCCCAAATACTTTCGTGGAGTGAGGTTAGATGATGCCTCATTTTATCACTCCACATAAAATAATCTTCACAATTAAAATATGGTGGTTTGCCTAAGGGAACGGAAAGTAGAGGAGTGTGCTTTGAAATACGGGGATAGTGAAGGGGCATCTTACTATACTTCTTGCGCTCATGGCGCTTAGAAGCGATGGATGACTCGGAGCTTGATGTGGAGGGTGACGAAGAGTCGGTCTCGTAGTAGACCACCTTCTTCATCTTCTTCTTATCACCCTTCTGATGGGACTTGATGGAGGAAGAGGATTCCTCCTTGTATTTGTTGCTGGACTCCCTTGAGGGAGTCCTCCCCGAGCTTGCAGGCTTGTCGCCGGTCACGATCTCCCTCTTGGCATCTTTGAAAGGGAAATGTGCCCTTGGGCCATTTCTAAGTATTTTGGTGATTTAGTGTCCAACACAAGTGCCTAAGTGTAAAAGGTGGACAAAGTACAAATCAAGGATAAAGGTATGTTTCTCAGACCTAGTACATTGTTTTATGGACTAATGTATTGTGTCTAAGTGCTGGAAACAGGAAAAATCCAATTGTAAATGTCTTGGCTCGAGCAGCCAAGACTCTGCTGAGTCTGGGAGCACCGGACTGTCCGGTGCGCCAGGATGGCTCGAGCGAAGTGGCCGCTCTCGGGAATTCACCGGCGACGTACGGCTATAATTCACCGGACTGTCCGGTGTGCACCGGACTGTCCGGTGAGCCAACGGTCGGCCGGGCCAACGGTCGGCCGCGCGATCTGCGCGGGACACGTGGCCGAGCCAACGGCTAGAAGAGGGCACCGGACTGTCCGGTGTGCACCGGACATGTCCGGTGCGCCAACGGCTCTCAGGCTGTCAACGGTCGACTGCGCCATTTTTGGAAGGAAATCGGGCACCGGACAGTGTCCGGTGTGCACCGGACTGTCCGGTGCGCTAGTCGACAGAAGGCAAGATCAGCCTTCCTAGATTGCTCTCAACGGCTCCTAGCTGCCTTGGGGCTATAAAAGGGACCCCTAGGCGCATGGAGGAGTACACCAAGTATTCCTACAACATTCCTAAGCACCAAGACATCGATTTCGCGCATTCTTTTCATTGTGATAGCATATAGAGCTCTAGTGGAGTTGTGAACTCATTGAGTTGTGTTGCGAGCTCTTGTTGCGACTTGTGTGCGTGTTGACACTCTGGTTCTTGTGTCTTGTGTGTGTTGCTAATCCCTCCCTTGCTCCGTGTTCTTTGTGAATTTCAAGTGTAAGGGTGAGAGGCTCCAAGTTGTGGAGATTCCTCGCAAACGGGATTGAGAAAAATCAAGCAAAACACCGTGGTATTCAAGTGGGTCTTTGGACCGCTTGAGAGGGGTTGATTGCAACCCTCGTCCGTTGGGACGCCACAACGTGGAGTAGGCAAGCGTTGGTCTTGGCCGAACCACGGGATAACCACCGTGCCATCTCTGTGATTGATCCTTATTGGTTATTGTGTTTTGTTGAGGATTCCTATCTAGCCACTTGGCAATTATTGTGCTAACGATTAACCAAGTTTTGTGGCTTAAGTTTTCAAGTTTCACAGGATCACCTATTCACCCCCCCTCTAGGTGCTCTCAATTGGTATCAGAGTCGTTCTCTTCACAAAGGGACTAACCGCCCGAAGAGATGGATCCTAAGGGGAAGGGTATCGTGATCAACGATAAAGAGAAGGAGTCTTTCGTCAACGAGCCAAAGGATGACAAGCCTACCGACTCGGGCTCGGGTCATAGACGAAAAGATGGGAAGAAGAAGAAGACAAGGCGCATTAAGGAGATCGTCTACTACGACGATAGTGATGAGTCCACTTCTTCCCACAAGGACAACGATGACAACGACTACGACAAACGAAAGACGGTTAACTCGAACTTTTCTTTCGATTATTCGCGTATTCCTCAAAGTGCAAATGCTCATTTATTATCTATTCCACTTGGTAAACCTCCTCATTTTGATGGAGAGGACTACGGATTTTGGAGTCACAAAATGCGTAGTCACTTGTTCTCTCTCCATCCTAGTATATGGGAGATTGTAGAGAGTGGAATGCACTTTGATAGTTCGGATAGTCCCATGTTCATTAATGAGCAAATTCATAAGAATGCACAAGCTACTACTGTTCTTCTAGCTTCGTTGTGCAGGGATGAATACCACAAAGTGAGCGGCTTGGATAACGCCAAGCAGATCTGGGACACCCTCAAGATTTCTCATGAGGGGAACGACGTCACCTTGCTCACCAAGATGGAGTTGGTGGAGGGCGAGCTTGGACGGTTCGCGATGATAAGGGGCGAGGAGCCGACACAAACATACAACCGGCTCAAGACCCTTATCAACAAAATAAGGAGCTACGGAAGCACGCGATGGACGGACCACGACGTCGTCCGGCTGATGCTAAGGTCCTTTACCGTTCTTGATCCTCATTTGGTAAATAATATTCGTGAGAATCCCAGGTACACCAAAATGTCGCCCGAAGAAGTCCTTGGAAAATTCGTTAGCGGGCGGATGATGATCAAGGAGGCGAGGTACGTGGACGACGCCTTGAATGGTCCGATCAACGAACCGCAACCCCTTGCTCTCAAGGCAACAAGAAGCAAGGAGGCGCTACCTAGTAAGGTGGCACAAATTGAGGCAGTCGGACTTAATGATGAAGAGATGGCCCTCATCATCAAAAGATTCAAGACGGCACTTAAAGGTCGCAAGGGACAGCCAAGCAAGACCAAAGCCAAGGGGAAGCGCTCATGCTTCAAATGCGGTAAGCTTGGTCATTTTATTGCTAACTGTCCCGACAATGATAGTGATCAGGATCAAGGGATCAAGAGGGAGAAAATGAAGAACTATAAGAAGGCAAAGGGCGAGGCACATCTTGGCAAGGAGTGGGATTCGGATTGCTCTTCGTCCGACTCCGACAATGAAGGACTCGCCGCCACCGCCTTCAACAAGTCATCCCTCTTCCCCAACGAGCGTCACACATGCCTTATGGCAAGGGAGAAGAAGGTATGTACTCGAAACTCTACTTATGATTCTTCAAGTGAGGACGAATCTAGTGATGAAGATGAATAGATTACTCTAGCTTGTTCAAGGGATTGGATAGAAATAAAATTGATAAAATCAATGAATTGATTGATGCCTTGAATGAAAAGGATAGGCTTTTAGAAAAGCAAGAGGATTCGTTATATGATGAACATGATAAATTTGTAGAGGCACAAAAATCCTATGCTTTAGAAGTTAAAAGAAATGAAATGCTTTCTTATGAACTATCTACTTGTCATGAAACCATTTCTACTTTACAAGGTGTTAACAATGATTTAAATGCTAAATTAGAAGTAGCAAATAAATCTAATTCTTGTGTAGAACATGTTATAATTTGTACTAGGTGTAAGGATTTTGATATTGATGCTTGTAGTAAACACCTAGTTGCAATTTCTAGATTAAATGATGAAGTAGCTAGTCTTAATGACCAACTTAAGACTAGCAAAAGTGATTTCGATAAGCTAAAATTTGCAAGGGATGCCTACACGATTGGTAGACACCCCTCAATTAAGGATGGACTTGGCTTCAAGAGGGAAGCCAAGGACTTAACAAGCCATAAGGCTCCCATCTCCACCAAGGAGAAAGGGAAGGCCCCTATGGCTATTAGTGCTAAAAAGAACCATGCTTTTATGTATCATGACAAGAGACAATATAGAAATGCTTATAGGAGTTATAATGCATATGATGCTTTTGATTCTCATGCCATGTTTGCTTCTAGTTCTTCCTATGTGCATGATAGAAATGTTGGTAGGAAAAATGTTGTTCATAATATGCCTAGGAGAAATGTTGCTAATGTTCCTAGGAAAGTTAATGAACCATCTACAATATATCATGCTTTAAATGCTTCCTTTGCTATTTGTAGAAAGGATAGGAAGATAGTTGCTAGGAAATTAGGGGCAAAATACAAGGGTGATAAAACTTGCATTTGGGTCCCTAAGACAATTGTGACTAACCTTGTAGGACCCAACAAGAGTTGGGTACCTAAGACCCAAGCCTAAATTTGCCTTGCAGGTTTATGCATCCGGGGGTTCAAGCTGGATTATCGACAGCGGATGCACAAACCATATGACGGGGGAGAAGAAGATGTTCACCTCCTACGTCAAGAATAAGGATTCCCAAGATTCAATCATATTCGGTGATGGGAACCAAGGCAAGGTGAAAGGCTTAGGCAAGATTGCAATATCAAATGAACACTCTATCTCTAATGTGTTTTTAGTTGAGTCTCTTGGATATAATTTACTATCTGTTAGTCAATTATGTAATATGGGATATAATTGTCTATTTACAAATGTAGATGTTTCTGTCTTTAGAAGACGTGATGGTTCACTAGCTTTTAAGGGTGTACTAGACGGCAAACTTTATTTAGTTGATTTTGCAAAAGAGGGGGCTGCTCTAGATGCATGCTTAATGGCTAAGACTTGCATGGGCTGGTTGTGGCGTCGCCGCTTAGCACATGTGGGGATGAAGAACCTCCACAAGCTTCTAAAGGGAGAACACGTGATAGGTCTAACCAATGTACATTTCAAAAAAGATAGACCTTGTGCAGCTTGTCAAGCAGGTAAACAGGTGGGAGGAGCTCATCACAGCAAGAATGTGATGACCACTTCAAGACCTCTGGAGCTGATGCATATGGACCTCTTCGGACCCGTCGCCTATCTAAGCATAGGAGGAAGTAAGTATGGTCTAGTTATTGTTGATGACTTTTCTCGCTTCACGTGGGTGTTCTTTTTGCAGGATAAGTCTGAAACCCAAGGGACCCTCAAGCGCTTCCTCAGGAGAGCTCAAAATGAGTTTGAGCTCAAGGTGAAGAAGATAAGGAGCGACAACGGGTCTGAATTCAAGAATCTTCAAGTGGAGGAGTTCCTTGAGGAGGAGGGGATCAAGCACGAGTTCTCCGCTCCCTACACACCTCAGCAAAATGGTGTGGTAGAGAGGAAGAACAGGACGCTCATTGATATGGCGAGGACTATGCTTGGAGAGTTCAAGACCCCCTGGGTCGGAAGCCGTGAACACGGCTTGCCACGCCATCAACAGGGTCTACCTTCACCGCCTCCTCAAGAAGACGTCGTATGAGCTGCTAACCGGTAACAAACCCAATGTATCGTACTTTCGTGTTTTTGGGAGTAAATGCTACATTCTAGTGAAGAAGGGTAGGAATTCCAAATTTGCTCCCAAAGCTGTAGAAGGGTTTTTATTAGGTTATGATTCAAATACAAAGGCATATAGGGTCTTCAACAAATCATCGGGTTTGGTTGAAGTCTCTAGCAACGTTGTATTTGATGAAACTAATGGCTCTCCAAGAGAGCAAGTTGTTGATCTTGATAATGTAGATGAAGAAGATGTTCCAACGGCCGCGATACGCACCATGGCGATTGGAGATGTGCGGCCTCAGGAACAATTGGAGCAAGATCAACCGTCTTCCTCAACTATGGTGCATCCCCCATCCCAAGATGACGAACAGGTACCTCAAGTGGAGGCGCATGATCAAGGGGGAGCACAGGATGATCAAGTTGAAGAAGAAGAAGCACCTCAGGCACCTCCAACCCAAGTTCGAGCGACGATCCAAAGGGATCATCCCGTCGACCAAATATTGGGTGATATTAGCAAGGGAGTAACTACTCGTTCAAGATTAGTTAATTTCTGTGAGCATTACTCCTTTGTCTCTTCTATTGAGCCTTTCAGGGTAGAAGAGGCCTTGCTAGATCCGGACTGGGTGTTGGCCATGCAGGAGGAACTCAACAATTTCAAGCGCAATGAAGTTTGGACACTGGTGCCTCATCCCAAGCAAAATGTTGTGGGAACCAAGTGGGTGTTCCGCAACAAACAGGACGAGCACGGGGTGGTGACGAGGAACAAGGCTCGACTTGTGGCAAAAGGTTATGCCCAAGTCGCAGGTTTGGACTTTGAGGAGACTTTTGCTCCTGTGGCTAGGCTAGAATCAATTCGTATCTTGCTAGCATATGCCGCTCACCATTCTTTCAGGTTGTACCAAATGGATGTGAAGAGCGCTTTCCTCAACGGGCCGATCAAGGAGGAGGTGTACGTGGAGCAACCCCCTGGCTTCGAGGATGAACGATACCCCGACCACGTGTGTAAGCTCTCTAAGGCGCTCTATGGACTTAAGCAAGCCCCAAGAGCATGGTATGAATGCCTTAGAGACTTTTTAATTGCTAATGCTTTCAAGGTTGGAAAAGCCGATCCAACTCTTTTTACTAAGACTTGCGATGGTGATCTTTTTGTGTGCCAAATTTATGTCGATGACATAATATTTGGTTCTACTAATCAAAAGTCTTGTGAAGAGTTTAGCAGGGTTATGACGCAGAAATTCGAGATGTCGATGATGGGCGAGTTGAACTACTTCCTTGGGTTCCAAGTGAAGCAACTCAAGGACGACACTTTCATCTCCCAAACGAAGTACACGCAAGACTTGCTAAAGCGGTTTGGGATGAAGGACGCCAAGCCCGCAAAGACGCCGATGGGAACTGACGGACACACCGACCTCAACAAAGGAGGTAAGTCCGTTGATCAAAAAGCATACCGGTCCATGATAGGTTCTTTGCTTTATTTATGTGCTAGTAGACCGGATATTATGCTTAGCGTATGCATGTGTGCTAGATTTCAATCCGATCCTAAGGAGTGTCACTTAGTGGCCGTGAAGCGAATTCTTCGATATTTAGTCGCTACGCCTTGCTTCGGGATCTGGTATCCAAAGGGGTCTAACTTTGACTTGATTGGGTACTCAGATTCCGACTATGCTGGATGTAAGGTTGATAGGAAGAGTACATCGGGGACGTGCCAATTCTTAGGAAGGTCCCTGGTGTCGTGGAACTCTAAGAAACAAACTTCCGTTGCCCTATCCACCGCTGAGGCCGAGTACGTTGCCGCAGGACAGTGTTGTGCGCAACTACTTTGGATGAGGCAAACCCTCCGGGACTTTGGCTACAATCTGAGCAAAGTCCCACTCCTATGTGACAATGAGAGTGCTATCCGCATAGCGGAAAATCCTGTTGAGCACAGCCGCACAAAGCACATTGACATCCGACATCACTTTTTGAGAGACCACCAGCAAAAGGGGGATATCAAAGTGTTTCATGTTAGCTCCGAGAACCAGCTAGCCGATATCTTTACCAAGCCTCTAGATGAGAAGACCTTTTGTAGGCTGCGTAGTGAGCTCAATATCTTAGATTCGCGGAACTTGGATTGAAATGTAGCATACATGTGTTTATGCCTTTGATCATGTTCATTCTGCATGTTGTGGCTTATTGTGGTGCTCAAGTTGTACAAACACTCCCTGGACCTCACAAGTCCTGTTTGCAAGTGATGCACATATTTAGGGGGAGCTGTGCTACAACTTGACCCTTTGAGACTAACCATGTTCTTGAGTTTGGTTGTTTTAGTCTCCAAGGAGAATTGAAAGGGAAAAGGTGGACTTGGACCATGCAAGACTTCCACTGCACTCCGATGAATTGAGTAACTTTTCCAAGTTCATCTTTATACTCTTATTGCCTTTGTGTTCTTATTTGAAGATTTTGGTGAGGCAATGGGGTTAAAGGGCCAAGATTGATCCCGTTTTGGTGCTTGATGCCAAAGGGGGAGAAAATAAAGGCCAAAGCGATAAATGGATCAGTTACCACTTGAGAAATTTTGAAAATAGTAGAATAGAGCTTTTGGTTTGTCAAAACTTTTTATTGTCTCTCTTGTGTCAAAAGATGGCTTCTTGTGGGGAGAAGTGTTGATTATGAAAAAAAGGGGAGTTTTTGAAATCTTGAATCAATTTCTCTTGGAATAACTCTCTTTATGTCTTAACATGTGTGGTTGACTTAGAGATAGAAATTTGAGTTTGATTTGCAAAAACAAACCAAGTGGTGGCAAAGAGTGATCCATATATGTCAAATTTGAATCAAAACAATTTGAGTTCTTATTTGAATTGATTTTGTACTTGTTCTACTTGCTTTATGTTGTGTTGGCATAAATCACCAAAAAGGGGGAGATTGAAAGGGAAATGTGCCCTTGGGCCATTTCTAAGTATTTTGGTGATTTAGTGTCCAACACAAGTGCCTAAGTGTAAAAGGTGGACAAAGTACAAATCAAGGATAAAGGTATGTTTCTCAGACCTAGTACATTGTTTTATGGACTAATGTATTGTGTCTAAGTGCTGGAAACAGGAAAAATCCAATTGTAAATGTCTTGGCTCGAGCAGCCAAGACTCTGCTGAGTCTGGGAGCACCGAACTGTCCGATGGTGCACCGGACAGTGTCCGGTGGTTCACCGGACAGTGTCCGGTGCGCCAGGATGGCTCGAGCGAAGTGGCCGCTCTCCGGAATTCACCGGCGACGTACGGCTATAATTCACCGGACTGTCCGGTGTGCACCGGACTGTCCGGTGAGCCAACGGTCGGCCGGGCCAACGGTCGGCCGCGCGATCTGCGCGGGACACGTGGCCGAGCCAACGGCTAGAAGAGGGCACCGGACTGTCCGGTGTGCACCGGACATGTTCGGTGCGCCAACGGCTCTCAGACTGTCAACGGTCAACTGCGCCATTTTTGGAAGGAAATCGGGCACCGGACTGTCCGGTGCGCCAGTCGACAGAAGGCAAGATCAGCCTTCCTAGATTGCTCTCAACAGCTCCTAGCTGCCTTGGGGCTATAAAAGGGACCCCTAGGCGCATGGAGGAGTACACCAAGTATTCCTACAACATTCCTAAGCACCAAGACATCGATTTCGCGCATTCTTTTCATTGTGATAGCATATAGAGCTCTAGTGGAGTTGTGAACTCATTGAGTTGTGTTGCGAGCTCTTGTTGCGACTTGTGTGCGTGTTGACACTCTGGTTCTTGTGTCTTGTGTGTGTTGCTAATCCCTCCCTTGCTCCGTGTTCTTTGTGAATTTCAAGTGTAAGGGCGAGAGGCTCCAAGTTGTGGAGATTCCTCGCAAACGGGATTGAGAAAAAGCAAGCAAAACACCGTGGTATTCAAGTGGGTCTTTGGACCGCTTGAGAGGGGTTGATTGCAACCCTCGTCTGTTGGTTAGACTCTTAATGAAGCATTGGCTCTGATACCAATTGAAAGTCGCCTAGAGGGGGGTGAATAGGCGTAATCTGAAATTTACAACTTTAAACACACACTACAAGCCGAGGTTAGCATTAAAACTAAAATCAAGTCCGGGAGAGAGGGCGAAAACAAATCAAATGTGAAACAAGCGGATGAACACGGTGATTTGTTTTACTGAGGTTCGGTTCCAAAGAACCAAGTCCCCATTGAGGAGCTCGCAAAGGCCGGGTCTATTTCAACCATTTCCCTCTCTTAAACGGTCACCTAGACCGAGTGAGCCTTCTTCCTTAATCTCACGGGTCACTAAGACCCTGCAAGGACCACCACACACTTGGTGCCTCTTGCCTTGCTTACAAAGCACTTGAGAGTAAGAATGGGAAAAGAAGAAAGCCAATCCAAGCAACAAGAACTCAAATGAACACAAAAATCTCTCTCTCACAAGCCACTAAGTGTTTGGAGTGAATTTGGGACTCAGAGAGGATTTGATCTTTTGTATTATGTCTTGGAGTGAATGCTAGAGCTCTTGTATTGAATGTGATGTTCAAAAAACTTGGATGCTTGGAGTTGTGGTGGTTGGGGGGTATTTATAGCCCCCAACCACCAAGGTAGCCGTTGGGGAGGCTGCTGTCGATGGGCGCATCGGACAGTCCGGTGCGCCACCGGACACTCACTGTTCAGTGTCCGGTGTGCCGCCACGTCACCCAACCGTTAGGGTTTTGAAGCAGTTGACCATTGGCGCCTTTGTCTATTTGTGGCACCGGACAGTCTGGTGGTGCACCGGACAGTCCGGTGCCCCTCTGACTCGCTGCTCTAACTTCTGCTGCGTATTGTGCTGCACTGTTCCCGTTGACAGAGTCGACCGTTGCGCGCTGGAGAGCCGTTGCCTGCTGGCTCACCGGATAGTCTGGTGAATTATAGTGGGACGCGCCTGCGTTTTCTCGAGAGTGGCTGGTTGGCTCCTGTACGGCCCTAGTGCACCGGACACTGTCCGGTAGCACACCGGACAGTCTGGTGCGCCAGACCACAGCACACTCAAGTCCTTTGCTCCGGTTCAATTTAGTCCCTAACTTGAATGTTTTATTGGTTTGTGTTGAACCTTATGCACCTGTAATACATGAGTTCTAGAGCAAACTAGTTAGTCCATATGTTTGTGTTGGACATTCAACCAGCAAAATTAATTGTAGGAAAAGGTTAACCCTATTTCCCTTTCAGTCCGTTCATCCGTCTTCTGTCTATGTGTCTCCTTGTGTCCTCTTCGTCTGGTGGCCGACTTCCTCCTTTTATATGCCAAGGAGGAGGTCAGCCATTGGTGGCTTCTTTGAGAAGGAGTCACCGGATGATGGTAAAATCGAGCGTTCTACCCCGATGAAGTTATGTGTGTGCATGAGCACCTAGGTCGTCTGGTCGTCTTATATTTTTTATGGTGGACAGGGTGGGTAGCGTGGGGGTATGGGCGCCATTATTCGAGCTACGTCGATCCTAGCCTTCGTAGCCTAGGTCGGCTTGTCTCGTTGTGCCCTACAGGCGGCTCGCGCACTCAGGACTAGCCCTGATAGGTCATGAGTGCGTTGTAGGTCAGGGGACACGCGGGCCAAAAAATGTGCCACAGTTTGAGTGGTATGGGCGCCATTATTCGAGCTACACCGACCTAGCCTTCGTAGCCTGGGTCGGCTTGTCTCGTTGTGCCCTACAAGCGGCCCACGCACTCAGGACTAGCCCCGATAGGTCATGAGTGTGATGTAGGCCAGGGGACATGTGGGCCATAAATGCATCACAATTTGAGAGGCTCGTAGGTCATAAGGTGCTCTGCAGCCTGAGGGGCTCATAGGCGATAAGTGGAAGGTAGGTCGGTGGCCCTGCCACGGCTCGGTGCCAGGCATAGTTAATGCAATCGGTCACTTTTGTAGGTCGGTCTCAGGACGGGCGAGGGATCCACTTGACATATCCTTTCTCGGGACAGGCGAGGGACCCTGTCTAGCTCTGCCACGCCTGACCCCTAGCTCGGTGCCTCAGGGTTCGTCTAGGGGCGGGTGCTTCTAGGGTAGACATATCCTTTCTCCTCCTGCTAACTGATGGACCCTGATTGCCAAAGGCTTCTTCCGAGCGTCCTTGCTGACTAATGGGCCCTAGGGACCGGGGATCTTATCCCCGACAATTCTGGAAAAGTTAGGGTCTAAATTATAAACAAAAGGACTAATCTGTAACAATTGTATAACATAAGTTGACTGTGGGTTGTATTGGAAGTTTCTCAGGGTCTCTTTTGCAAAGTGTACGTGACTATTATACGCTCGGGAGAGATATGGGTTGTTGGATCTTACATCAGTGGCTCAGATTATAAGGCCGAAGGGGTATACTGGTTGTTCTAATCCTGGCCGCCCCTTCCATAACTAACGGCTCGCATCCCTTCTCCCTCCCCTACACCAACTCTTGGACGACGGCGCTCCGCTGGAGCAGCGCCCATTTCATGACTCAGTGCTCCACTGTAATACCCACTTTGTAAGAAAATCAAAATGGAGAAATTACATTCATTTATGTATGTGTGTGCATCTCTATCTATCATCACATGTGCCTGATCATGATTAAAAATGAGTAAAACTCCACTAAGACAAAAATAAACCATGGCATAATCTTGGATTTTTGTTTGTGCGTGTAAAACAATAATAATATGAACAAAAATAAAATAATAATGAGAAGAAGATTAGAGGAAAGAAGGAAATAATATCCAATGTAAAATAATATTATAATTAAATAACATCCTCATAATTTGGTATGACTAATATGCATAGTTCAAATGAGTTTAAATTTGCACTTGAGATTACATTCAAAATTTGGATTCAAAAGAATTGTAAATAAAAGAAAACAGAAAATAAAAACAAAAGAAAATGGGAAAAGAACCTAACTGGGCCGCAAACGCCCTATTCGGCCCACTACCCATTTCCCTCTACGCAGCCCAAGACCCTCCTTCCCTAGCGCGCGCTGTCACACTAGCAAGCAGGCCCCACTGGCAGCGATTCAGCCCTCCACGCGCGCGGGTGTCTTCCTCTCGTCGCCCGGTGGGCCACGCGTGTCGGCTCCTTCTCGCCGAGCCGCGGAGAAAACGCCGCGCTGACCGCACCGGCCGCCGCGGGATCTTCGGTGCACACCAATCCGCTGTCACTTTGGACCCACGGCGCAGTCTTCACTCCGCGCGTGCTTGCTCTCTGGCAGGTGGCCCTCCCTCGTCAGACCTCCCCCGTCAACGGATGCGCCGAGCATGGCGGAGCGCGTGGACTCCGCGCAATCTGTTGACGCGCTCCGGCCACGTTCGCGACCTTATAGGCAGCCATGACCCTGGGCTCGCATATTCCCCCTATGTTCCCTTGCCAAAGCGATCACCATCATTGCAGAGTGAGACTTCGGAGCGAAGCCGTGAGGGAGAGGGAGAAGAATAACTCTGCCGCCTGTCGGATCCCGCACCGTGCACCGGGAAGGGCTCGGAAGTGCGTCTAGGCTGGTCTCCGGGTTGCACTGAAGTTGCCACGGCTCGGAATTGCTGCGCGATTGGCAGGGAGCACCGGAATTCCTCGTCGCACCTTCCCCTCCGCCGTGGCAGTACACCCAGATGTGGACATAGCTCGTAGCGGCGAAACTCTCGGTGAGAACCTCCCTATCCTGTCCGTCTCGACCCTATGCGCATTTTGTACACACCCGTATGGGTTTTGGCCTGCGTTTGCGTCGTGTTGCCTGCTCGTCGGACCTCTCCACCGTTGAAGTGCGGCGGTGTTGCCGTGTTCTAGGGCGGGATTGGGAGAAACGATGGTGGCCATTGATCTTGCGCTGAACGACTCAGATTAGATGCACCAGCAACCCTTCGCTCGGGCGAATCGAACCGTAGATCGTAGGATGGATGGTCCTTACGGGGTCGCTGGTATTTTAGATCATGGTCGCAGATCTCCGATCTGACGGTTTGGTTTACTCGCAGGTTTGGTATGCGCCTGATCCAATCGGCGCCGTCCGTTTCTAATCGGATGGCCGTGCTCGGCCGATACCCCTTCGGCTTGTGTGTCTTACAAATGAGCCCCTGCATTTACCAAAATAGAACCTGCGGTCCATAGAACAGTGCACTGAGTCTTAGAATTATTTGTACCATAGCCCCTGCGCTTCTTAATTATTGAGGCCCAATCCAGAGAGTTATAAAATCAAGAAAATGAATTAGAAATTGAGTTTTTAATATAAAAACAATTCATAGAATTTGTATAATTCATAGAAAATGCATATGAACTCCAAATTGGTCCATTCCAGTTCCTAAATTTTTGTAATAGTATTGTCTAGCCATTAGTGCCTCTGTTTTGACATGAAAACTCATTAAAATTTATCTAGTACTTAATCTTGTTTTAATTGCATAAAACCTTTAGAAATTCATATCTTAAAATCCATAACTCCAAAATTAATAATTTCAGTTCCTATGATCTTATTTTAATGTCTAGATTATTATTGTGTATTTTAATTACATGTTTAGTGTGATGTTAATTTTTGCTATACTATGTATGTATTGTGTTGATGCGAGTAGACGAGCAAGCTACAGAGGATCCTGGGGTTCAGCTGGTTGAGACTGCTGAGCAGGAGCTCGTTGAAGGCAAGTTGTGCCCTTGATCACTTCTTTTACCCATTCATGTTCTTATTAATCATAATGATCTGCATAGGTTAATTTTGATGGGACCCAATAGGTTACCCTAGATTTGACTATCTTTATACCTTGTTTCACCACTGGTTTTACTACTAAATTTTTAGGTAGTACACGCTATTGCTTTATGTGGATTTGGTATAGAGATATTTGTCGGCGTTTCGACCCCGGGGGTCCCTGGACCGACGAGTAAATTGTCGCTGCGTGTCCCAGCCCAGATGGGTCGGCGCGAGACGGAGACACAAGGGGGGAAAACAGTGAGGGGAAACCCGCGGCCTCATGTTGTCCAGCGCCCAGGGCGGATGCGCTTGCAGTAGGGGGTTACAAGCGTTCGCGAGGGAGAGAGAGAGAGGGGGGGCGTTAGGCTGCCCGTTCTCCCGCGCGGCCAACCCCTTCGTACGAGAGCCCTGGACCTTCCTTTTATAGACGTAAGGAGAGGGCCCAGGTGTACAATGGGGGGTGTAGCAATGTGCTAACGTGTCTAGCAGAGAGGAGCTAGAGCCCTATGTACGTGCCGACGTGGCTGTCGGAGAGGTGTTGGAGCCCTGTTCATGTGGCGTCGTGGCCGTCGAAGGAGCGCTTGAGCCCTGTAGAAGCACAGCTGTCGGGGCTGTCGGATCCTTGCTGACGTATCCTTGCTTCCGTAAGGGGCTGAGAACCACCGTTGTCATGGAGCACGCGGGTGCCATCATTACTTGTTTTACCGAGGCGAGCCAAATGGGACGCCGGTCTTGTTCCCCGTAGCCTGGCTAGCTAGGGGTAGGGTAATGATGGCCTCCCCTTGTGGCATGGTCAGCCCGAGCGAGGTGGTGACTCCTCCGAGGTCGAGGCTGAGTCCGAGCCCCAGGGGTCGGGCGAGGCGGAGACCTTCTTCCGGAGTCGAGGTCGAGTCCGAGCCCTGGGGTCGGGCGAGGCGGAGATCGTCGTCCGAGGCGAGGTCGAGTCCGAGCCCTGGGGTCGGGCGAGGCGGAGATCATCGTCTGAGGCGAGGTCGAGTCCGAGCCCTGGGGTCGGGCGAGGCGGAGATTGTCGTCCGAGGCGAGGTCGAGTCTGAGCCCTGGGGTCGGGCGAGGCGGAGATTCCTATGGCGCCCGAGGCTAGACTTGGTTGCTGTCAGCCTCACCCTGGCGGGTGGCACAGCAGTCGGAGCAGCGCAGGCAGCGCTGTTTTCCTGTCAGGTCAGTCAGTGGAGGGGCGAAGTGACGGCGGTCACTTCGGCCTTGTCGACTGTAAAGCGCGCGTCAGGATAAGGTGTCAGGCGATCCTTGCATTGAATGCTCCTGCGATCCGGTCGGCTTGGCGAGGCGATTTGGCCAAGGTTGCTTCTTCGTGAAGCCTGCCCGAGCTGGGCCTCGGGCGAGTCGAAGGTGCGCCCGTTGCTTGAGGAGACCCTCGAGCGAGGCGTGAATCTGCCTTGGTCTTCCGTTCCTGCCCGAGGCTGGGCTTGGGCGAGGCGAGATCGTGTCCCTTGAGTGGACGGAGCCTTAACCGGAATTGCGCCCATCAGGCCTTTGCAGCTTTGTGCTGATGGGGGTTACTAGCTGAGATTAGGAGCCTTGGGGGTACCTCTAATTACGGTCCCCGATAGTAGCCCCCGAGCCTCAAAGGGAGTGTGGGTACTCGCTTTGAGGCTTTGTCGCACTTTTTTGCAAGGGGACTGGCCTTTCTCGGTTGCATTTTGTTCCGATGGGTGCACGCGAGCGCACCCACCGGGTGTAGCCCCCGAGGCCTTGGAGGAGTGGTTTGACTCCTTCGAGGTCTTAATGCCTTTCGTGATGGCTTGGCCGGTCTGGTTGTTCCCTCATGCGAACTGTTCGTTGCCCGGGAGCATAATCAGGTTCCGAGTTCTTAGGCTGGTATGTTGACGCTGTCAACGGTTTGGCCGGAGCCGGGTTCGCGAGAGCAGCCCCCGAGCCTCTGCACAGGGCGAGAGGACGGTCAAGGGCAGACTCAGCTTTTTTCATACGCCCCTGCGTCGCCTTTCCGCAAGGAGGAGGGGGGAAGCGCCATGTTGCCCTCGGTGGGCGCCGAACATGGTGTCTCCAGTGAGTTGCTAACGGGTGATCCGAGTGGACACCCATGCCCCATTCGATAAGGGTCGGCTAGTGGCCCAGAGGCGCGCTCCAAAAGTACCTGCAGGTGATTTGCCGGACCCGGTCCCGTTTGATAGGGTCCGAGGGCTCTATGCCTCCCTCTGATGGGATTCTGTTACAGAATCGTTCCTGCTGGTCTCGGAAATGTCCTAGGGTACCTCGGGAGCGTAGCCCGAGCCTTGGTTATGTATCGAACGTACCCAGAGTCATCCCTCACTCTGCGTGCTCTGGGGCGACTGTCGAACCCGTCGGGGGGCCAGCCTACGAACCCCTGATCAGTAGTGGGCACGGAGCCCGAGCGGCCTGAGGCGGCTGTCGAACCCTTCCGGGGGCCAGCCTTCGAACCTCTGACCAGTAGTGGGCGTGGAGCCCGAGTGCTCTGAGGTGGCTGTCGAACCCTTCCGAGGGGCCAGCCTTCGAACCTCTGATCAGTAGGGGGGCTCGGAGCCCGCTTCCTTCGCGGAGAAGGATCCCTTTCGGAGTATCCCCTTTCCCGGTCCCTGTAGCAAGAGAGAGAAAGGGGAAGAGGAAAAGGATACGAAATTGAACGACGTGGCACACCTTTTTTGACGCGGTCATTATGGCGGAGGTGAAGCGTCGCCCGCTTCGCCTGCCAAAGGTGTCGCCTGTCCTGCCGCAGAGTTAATGCGACAGGACAAGTGATTCGTGGGGCAGCCGTTGCGCATGCGCGAGCCGTTCGAGGAACGGAACATGGGCGCATCGTCTTCACGCCGTGGGAGAGAGCTCTCTCGTTGTTCCAGGAGGGGACGTGAGCCTGCAGATGACTTGACTGCCGCTTCCGCCCGCCTGCCACCGCCATTACTGTCGTCCCACTTTTGGCCATGTTGACTGTCGCGCCTTCTTCTGCGGCTGACTGACCCGTGACCGGCGTGCCTGGTTGGCACTGCTGAGCCGTGCGCAGGGTTGCCTCGAGTCGCGGCACCGGTTCCGTAGTCGAGAAGGCGTGGCGCTGGCGCAAGTGGCGCTGCAGTTTTTTTGCATGTAGTAACCGGCGTGCCGGTTCCATGACGTGTGGGCCTGGGCCTCCATGCTGGATGCGTCGAAGTCGAAAGGGTGCGCCCCCTTGGTGCAGTTGCATGCCGCCTACATGGCGGTCCGCCTTTTCACCCGCTGGTTTGGGCAAAGACGGAGGAAAGCTTGTAACCGCTGGGCGGTTATACGCTCCGCGCGCGGCGGTTTGGCTTCTTCTGTCCTGGGGCAGCTCGCATGACACGTGGGACCCAGCCCCCGTGTCGTAGGGGGAAGACCTTGGAGCGTGTCGGCGAAGACTCCGTCCGTGACGGCTGAGGACGCAAGTGGGGAGAGTCGCCTTTAAAAGGAGGGTGACCCCCTTGGATGGCAACCATGTCTTCGCACTCCCTTCATGCATCGCGTCCTTCCACCTTCCGAGCCCCGGATGGGGAGCGCTTGCGTCGCTTTCGTCTTGTTGTGGAAGGAGCGCAACCTTGTGGAGGTTGGTACCTTTCAGCCATTGCTTGGCTTCAAGGATTTTCGTCATGCAGCCCGGCCGCCTTCCCCCACCAATGGGCGATTTGGTGGAGAGAAGCGAGCCGGGCTGCGGCCTCCGCCCCGCCCTCAGCTTCAAGGATCTTCGTCATCCTTGCTGGGGCGGAGGGTGAGCTGAGTCGGAGCTCTACCTCCCTCACGAGTTCGTGGGTCACCTTCTCCCTCAGCACTCAGGGGAGAGGGCGCTCACTGTCCTAGCGGAAGGGGCGGGCTTCGACAACGCGGGGTCGAGCGGCCGCAAGCGTCGTCAGCTCCTGCGTGCCCGGTTCGCTGGCTCAGCTGGCTCTGGCGCAGCTTCCGGTGCCACCTACCGCCGCTGGGCGGAGTGCGGCTATCTACCCGTCGTGCGGGCGGCTGTCGCGCCGCATGCACCAGGGGACCGCCCAAGACGTCGCGCGCTGCTAGGGCGGCGTTCTGTAACGCCCTGAATTTCGGGGTAGATTTTTTCTTCTTTTCCCTCACCAAATTCAGGCGTTACCCTTTCTTTTTCCCTTTTCTCCTCGCTAAACATTGACCTTTTCCAAAGTTGTAGCGGGATTCGGTTTGAGATCCCATGTAAAGCAAAACCCTAAAATACTTTATTTTGTGTGATGCACCATGCCGAACCATGCATACTTTTTTTGATTGTTTTAAAATGTAAATGCATTCATCTAGAGAAAATAGATTTTTTTAGAAAAAGGAAAAACCCTTTTTCTTCTCTCCCCCCTTTTCCATTTTTGGCCCAGCCCCCCCCCTCGCGCCCGGCCCAGCCGTGCCCCCCTCCCCCTTCCCTTCCCCGCCGTGGGCCGCCCCGGCCGGCCCAGCCCCCCCCCCCCCCGCGCCCCTGTGGGCCCAAAGCGGCCCAGCCGCCCCTCCCCTCCCTCTCCCCCCAAAAAATCCCCTCCCCACGGGCCCCGCCCGTCATTCTCTCTCCCTCTCTCCCTCTCCCCTACCCTAACCGCTGCCGCCCTCTCCCTGCGCCTGCGCCACCGCCGCGCCGCCCTCCCTCGCTGCAGTGAGGCCCCTCCCCCTCCCTTCTTCCCCCTCCCCTCCCTCCCCCTCGCGTCCGGCCCCGCCCGGCCGCTCCCCGGCGAGCCCGTCCCCATCGTCACGCCGCGCTCGGCCGCCCAGCCGCCCCCGCGCCGCCCCCGGCGAGCCGCGCCCAGCCCCGTCTCGGTGAGCCCGCCCCTCCCCGTGCCCGGCCGCCTCGGCGAGCCCGCCCCCACCATCGCGCCACGCTCGGCTGCCCGGCCGCCCCCGCGCTCCCCCGCGGCGCAGCCACGCCCGGCCCCGCCGAGCCACCCCCGTCCCCGACCTCGACCGCCCCCGCCCTAGCTCGGCCGCCCCGCGCCCGCCCCGGCCCGGTCGCACCCGCCTCGGCTCCGGCCATGGCGCCGCCGCCCCAGCCCCGGTCGCCCTCGCCCTGTGCGCGCCGCCCGGCCCCGCCTCGGCCCCGGCCGCGCCGCCCTGCGCCGTCTGGCCCCTGTCCCTGCCGTGCCGCCCCGTGCCCGGGCCCCGCGCCCGGTCGTGCCACCCCGGCCATGCCCCCGCCCTGCCCGTGCTTCGCCCCGCCCGTGCGCCGTGCTCGCCCGCCCGCCCCGGTGTGCCTTGCTCGCGTCGTGACGGCCCCGGCGCAGCCTCGAGCTCGGCCCAGCGTGGCTATGGCGCGTGACATTGAGCTCCGCCAGCGCGCGGCCCCGACGTGCGCACGGTTAGTTCGCGGCGCGTGCGTGCGGCCTTGCTCGCGCAATGCGCGGTGCCTTGGCACGACTCGCCGTGCCTTCGTCTACCCCTAGACGTACCCGTCTACCCCCCCATATTTTATGCGCGCTAATTACGATTGTTCATGTTAATAAAATAGGAAACTCAATTTAGAAATCGGTTACGTTAGTTAATTCATATAGCTAATCGTCTATCTCGTTTAATGTTGAATAACTAAACGTGGCTATGTTTCCATTAGTGCATGTGACTAATTATTATTATTGGAGTTAAGTGGAACTAGAACACGTAACGTCTAGTTATTCGTCTACCCGTAGTGCGCCTTGTGCATAAGCCCTAACCCCTGCAAGACTCTTCCCCGTTTCTTTCTAACCATGGAAAATGCAATATCACATGTCATATTCTATGCATGTTTAATCTACTTGTTCTCTTGTATGGTGTACTGTTGGTTTCCTAATTTCAATAGATGGATGAATGTATGTTTGCACTCGCATAGAGAACGATCCGGTTGAAGAGCCCAAAGAACTCGCAGGAGAAGCCCCTGAGCAGCAGTCGGTTGGTGGAGGCAAGTGTCCCTTGACCTATCTTTGTCCTATTCATTCTTTAATTCACCTCCCGCATTACACATTTATACCTAAGGATTGACTAGCTTTTGTTATCCATGTCCTTGTTTACCTATTTGGGTTGGATTATTATTGCTTAGACTTATGCTATTGCTCAACTCTAATCAATGAACATGATGAGAATTATCAATGATACGCTATTTTCCCCTCTTTCATTATGATGTTATACTTGTGGCCTTCAAGGGGGCTCGAGCGGTTTCTCGAGTGCCTCTCTGTAAGGACCTGTTCGTTGGATGACCGCCCGGGAAAACAGTGCAACCATGAGAGTGGAGTGGGACGCCCTTAGCTGAGTAATTAGAGGATCTGGGGTGTAGTTCGCTTCGCCGTCGTGCCGTCAATGGGGCTCGATGTATGCGGCTCGCTCTGCCAAGGTTGATTTGTCCCTTGGGGAGGAGTGCGGTACATTTAGGAAACCTAACGGGCGGCTATAGCCCCGAGGAATCTTTGTAAAGGCTACATAGTGATGCCCTGCTGGGTCACCTTGGTAGTGACCAATGGAGAGTCATGATCTCCGGGCAGAAAGGGAATCACGGCTTGTGGGTAAAGTGCACAACCTCTGCAGAGTGTTTGAAAACTGATATATCAGCCGTGCTCGCGGTTATGAGCGGCCAAGGGAGCTCCAGTGATTAGTGGTACTTGATCAGAGATGTTCGGATTCGCAGGTGGCAATGAGATTGATGGTTCTGGTTATGACTATGGTACTGGTAAGTGGTATTCTTTCCGTTTGGAAAGGGTACATCGGGTTAATAACTTGGGTTAATGTTAAAACCTAGCTTTCTACTAGTAAATAATAATCTGACCAACTAAAAGCAACTGCTTGACTTATCCCCACATAAAGCTAGTCCACTACAGCCAAACAGGATACTTGCTGAGTATGTTGATGTGTACTCACCCTTGCTCTACACACCAAACCCCCCCATCCCCAGGTTGTCAGCATTGCAACCACTGCTCAGGAGAAGATGAAGCCGTGGAAGGAGACTTCCAGGAGTTCCAAGACTATGACGAGTTCTAGGTGTGGGTTAGCGGCAACCCCCAGTCGGCTGCCTGTGATGGCCGCGTTTATCTACGTTTCTTTTCCGCGCTTTGATTTATTGTAAAGACTATGTGGATGTCTCAGACATATGATGTAATCGACTATTATTTCCCTTTTTAATACTATTTGAGCACTGTGTGATGGTGTCCATGTTATGTAACTGCTGTGTACGTGAATTGCTGATCCTGGCACGTACATGGTTCGCATTCGGTTTGCCTTCTAAAACCGGGTGTGACATAAGCTGGTATCAAAGCCGTGCTGACTGTAGGACCGCTAACCTAGAGTAGAATGGTCGTTCTAAGGATTATCGACCTCTGTCCCTGCCTTGACTTTGATATCCCTTCAAAAGTTGGTCATATCGATCAAAACTATGTTCTACTATATATTATACCTTGCTGAAAATTATGTTTTATTCTAATCCTTCATTTATTTATGATTCATTACTTGCTGGTCATACTAATTCTGTTCTCACTCTTTTGCTTGCGGTGTCTTTTGTAGATGGCTCGTCTTAGACACACTGCACGAAAGTCCATCATCCCCTTCTTACCCTCCTGCCTTGCTGAGCGTCCGCTTCGCCGTCCCGTGGCCAGTCAGTCCAGCCATTTGGAGAGGCTGCACCACCGCCTGCATGAGGAGTAGGAACGTCGACGACAGGAGCAGCCGAGCTCTTCTTTCTCGCTCCAGCAGGAGATAGAGTCTGTGAGGAGCTGCTCCCCTGTGCTTCCCCTGGAGGCGCCCCCTGCATCACCACTGGGCGCCCTAGCCTCTGAAGTAGCTGCTGGAGGAGACCCAAACGACGGAGGTGGCAACGATAGCTCGAGCCACGACACCGACTTTTCTGCTGACCACGAGCCGGAAGGATGGGTTGCTCGACCCATCACTCGCGACGCTGCTCGCGGGTGTCACTTCCACGATGCGCTCGACACCCTGCTACGTCAGGCACTTAACCGGCGTACTTGGTCTATCGAGTATCGCTGTGTGGTCTACCAGCATAGTCGCGGGGTCTACCCGGACCGCTGGGAGGCGACCTGCTTGGTGCGCCGTCCGGAGAACAGTCTCTGGGGTGCTGAGGTCTGCTCAGAGCACTATTCTATCTCTGAGCGGGACTCAGCTGAGGCAGCCATGCAAGATGTCGCATGGCGTGCGCTTTCGCACTACTGCTCGGTTCTCGGTGGGGTAGCTAACGGTCTCGAACTGAAGTATTACCCCCGCCGTCCATCTGGCAGCACAGGAGGCGTGATTGTCTCACTTGTTGGTGAGGACAATCCTAGGTTGAGCAGCACAGTCAACCTAGCCGCCGTGCTAAACACAGAGCTAGACCATGCATTGGACGAGCTGAGTAGGGCTCGTGCTGAGATCGCCCTGCTGCGGGCTGAGCGTGCGGAGCGTCGTCACCTGGACGATGGTTCCCCCGCTCCCGTCGGGACTCAGCACTCGTACCGCTCACCTCGGCGTGGACGCCAGTCTTATGGCAACCCCGACTGCAAGACCAAGATAAATTTAGAACCATATGTCGTTAGAGTCGGATCTTGTAATTAATACGAAGATATATACATAGAAGCTATAGTCTTAGCATCAGTCTTGCTCTTAGTTAGTCTTAGTTAGACAGGGTAGTTTGCTATATCCTGTGCATTTATGTTTGTCATGATGAACTATGTTTGATCTGGATCTTTGTAATGACTGTCACCAGGATGTGGGTATCCCCTGCATTTTGGTTTACCTGTTATATGTTAAAGGAGTTAGCTATCTAGTTAGGAAGCCTTTTATTCCACTTTCTTCTCTATCTGAGAAGCTGTGTGGTCTGTGTTGGAGATCAGTGAAGATGCTCGTCTGTTCAGTGTTGTTGGAGAATTCTATACTCTTTTCTTATGCTGCAAGATTTGCAAGATCAGTTCTGATGTGTGATTGCATTCTGCAGATGTCAGAGAACAGGCGCAGAGGAGGAAGGCGTGCTCAGCAGGAGCAGGCAGCTCCGCAAGATGAGGTGCCCTAGCAGCAGCATCTACCACCCCCGCCCCCGATGTCCATCGAGCAGATGTTTCTGATGCAGACTCAGGCAGTTCAAGCCATTAGTCAGACTCTGGTCGCCATTCAGCAGCAGCAGCAGGCCCCACCTCAGCCTCAGATGCCTAGGGACAAGCGTGCTGAATTCATGAGAGGTCATCCCCCAACATTTGCTCACTCTTCTGACCCCATGGACGCTGAAGACTGGCTGTGCACTGTGGAGCGGTAGTTGCATACTGCCCAGTGCGATGACAGAGAGAAGGTCCTGTATGGTCCCCGTCTGTTGAGAGGAGCAACTCAGTCATGGTGGGAGTCTTATCTCGCCACCCATGCCCACCCCGACACTATCACCTGGGAAGAGTTCAGAGGAAGCTTTCGTCAGTATCATGTGCCTGCAGGCCTGATGACAGTGAAAAAGGAGGAGTTCTTGGCTCTTAAGCAAGGGTCATCGTCTGTCAGTGAGTACCGGGACAGGTTTCTGCAGCTGTCTCGCTATGCACCTGAAGATGTCAACACCGACGCCAAGAGACAATACCGTTTCCTAAGAGGCTTGGTTGACCCTCTACAGTATCAGCTGATGAATCACACCTTCCCGACATTCCAGCACCTGATTGACAGAGCAATCATGACAGAGAGGAAGCGTAAGGAGATGGAGGATCGCAAGCGCAAGATCAATGGACCCCAGCCTGGAAGCAGCAATCGTCCTCGTTTCTCGAGCAATCAACCTCAGCAGTTCAGGCAGAACCAGCGTCCACCTCAGCAGCATCAGCAGTTCCAAAGGCAGCATCCTCAGCACCAGTATCAGAATCGTCAGAATAATCAGTCAGGAGGAGGTCAGTTTTAGAGGCAGAATCAGCAGGCACCTCGTCTTCCTGCCCCAGCAAGCCAGCAGAACAGTCAAGCAGCACCAGCTCAGGTTGGAAACAGAGCATGTTTCCACTGTGGAGAGCAAGGCCATTGGGTGATGCAATGTCCGAAGAAGGCAGCCCAGCAGCAGTCAGGCCCCAATGCCCCGGCAAAGCAGAATGTGCCTCAGCCAGGAGCAGGCAACCACTCTCAGCCGCGTCACAATCATGGAAGACTGAACCACTTGGAGGCTAAAACAGTTCAGGAGACCCCCGGCATGATAGTAGGTATGTTCCCAGTCGACTCCCATATTGCGGAAGTGTTATTTGATACTGGAGCAACACATTCTTTCATTACTGCATCATGGGTAGAAGCACATAATCTTCCAATTACTACCATGTCAACCCCCATTCAAATTGACTCAGCCGGTGGTAGAATTCGAACTGATAGCATTTGTTTGAATGTAAGTGTGGAAATAAGGGGGATAGTGTTTCCCGCTAACCTTATAGTAATGGGTACTCAGGGAATAGATGTCATCCTAGGGATGAATTGGCTAGATAAGTATCAGGCAGTTATCAGTTGTGATAAGAGGACAATCAAGTTGATGTCCCCACTTGGAGAGGAAGTGGTGACCGAGTTAGTCCCGCCTAAACCGAAGAAAGGAAGTTGTTATCAGATGGCTGTCGATAATAGTGAAGCAGACCCAACTGAGAGTATCAAAGTTGTGTCTGAGTTCCCAGATGTGTTTCCAAAGGACCTACCAGGTATGCCACCAGAGCGGAAAGTTGAATTTGCTATAGAGCTTCTTCCTGGAACCGCCCCCATCTTTAAGAGAGCTTACAGAATATCCGGACCAGAATTGGTTGAACTTAAGAAGCAGATCGACGAGTTGTCAGAGAAAGGTTACATTCGGCCAAGCCCCTCGCCTTGGGCCGCCCCTGTCTTGTTCGTGGAGAAGAAAGATGGCACCAAAAGGATGTGTATCGATTATCGAGCTCTGAATGAGGTCACGATCAAGAACAAGTACCCTTTGCCCAGAATAGAAGATCTGTTCGACCAGTTGAGAGGAGCCAGTGTGTTCTCCAAGATTGATCTGAGGTCGGGTTATCATCAGCTCAAAATTCGACCTTCAGACATTTCGAAGACGGCATTCATTACCAAGTATGGGTTGTATGAGTTCACTGTGATGTCTTTCGGTCTAACAAATGCACCAGCCTTCTTTATGAATCTGATGAATAGTGTATTCATGGACTATCTTGACAAGTTTGTGGTGGTATTTATTGATGATATTCTAATTTATTCCCAAAGCGAAGAAGAACATGCAGATCATTTGAGGATGGTATTACAGAGATTGCGAGAGCACCAGTTGTATGCAAAGTTGAGCAAGTGGGAGTTCTGGATCAGTGAAGTCCTGTTCTTGGGTCATATAATCAACAAAGAAGGATTGGCTATGGATCCAAAGAAAGTGGCAGACATTCTGAACTGGAAAGCACCAACAGATGCTCGAGGAATCAAGAGCTTCATTGGAATGGCCAGATATTATCGGCGATTCATTGAAGGGTTTTCGAAGATTGCGAAACCAATGACAGCGTTGCTAGGCAACAAGGTTGAGTTCAATTGGACCCAGAAATGACAAGAAGCCTTTGAAGCACTTAAAGAGAAGTTGACTACAGCACCTGTCTTAGTCTTGCCTGATGTGCACAAGCCCTTCTCGGTGTATTGTGATGCTTGTTACACAGGTTTGGGATGTGTGTTGATGCAAGAGGGAAGAGTTGTGGCTTACTCGTCCCGACAGCTGAAGGTTCATGAGAAGAATTACCCAATCCATGACCTAGAGTTGGCAGCAGTGGTTCACGCACTGAAGACGTGGAGGCACTATCTATATGGACAGAAATGTGATGTTTACACAGACCACAAGAGTCTGAAGTACATATTCACTCAGTCAGAGCTGAATATGAGGCAAAGAAGATGGTTAGAGTTGATCAAAGACTATGAGTTGGAGATCCATTACCATCCAGGCAAAGCGAACGTAGTGGCAGATGCTTTGAGCAGGAAGAGTCAAGTCAATCTGATGGTCGCTCGTCCGATGCCTTATGAGTTGGCCAAAGAGTTTGACAGGTTGAGTCTCGGATTCCTGAATAATTCGTGAGGAGTCATAATTGAGTTGGAACCTACCTTGGAGCGAGAAATCAAAGAAGCGCAGAAGAATGATGAGAAGATCAGTGAGATCCGGCGACTGATTCTAGATGGCAGAGGCAAAGATTTTCGGGAAGATGCAGAAGGTGTGATATGGTTCAAAGACCGCTTGTGTGTTCCCAATGTCCAATCTATTCGGGAGTTGATTCTTAAGGAAGCTCATGAGACAGCTTATTCGATTCACCCTGGTAGTGAAAAGATGTATCAGGATCTGAAAAAGAAATTCTGGTGGTACGGAATGAAGAGGGAAATCGCAGAGCATGTGGCTATGTGTGATAGTTGTCGGCGGATCAAGGCAGAGCACCAGAGACCAGCTGGATTGTTGCAACCGTTGCAAATTCCTCAGTGGAAATGGGATGAAATCGGTATGGATTTCATAGTCGGATTGCCTCGTACTCAAGCTGGCTATGATTCTATCTGGGTAGTAGTGAACCGTTTGACCAAGTCAGCCCACTTCATACCTGTCAAGACCAACTACAGCAGTGCAGTATTGGCAGAGTTGTACATGTCTCGGATCGTTTGTCTTCATGGTGTGCCAAAGAAGATAGTGTCAGACAGAGGAACGCAGTTCACCTCTCATTTCTGGCAGCAGTTGCATGAAGCCTTGGGCACACATCTGAATTTCAGTTCAGCCTATCATCCGCAGACAGATGGTCAGACTGAAAGAACCAATCAAATCCTCGAAGACATGTTGAGAGCCTGTGCGTTGCAAGATCAGTCCGGGTGGGACAAGAGATTGCCTTATGCAGAGTTTTCCTATAACAACAGTTACCAGGCCAGTTTGAAGATGTCACCATTTCAAGCGCTCTATGGAAGGAGTTGTAGAACTCCGTTGCAATGGGATCAGCCTGGGGAAAAGCAGGTGTTCGGGCCAGACATTTTGCTTGAAGCCGAAGAGAACATCAAGATGGTCCGAGAGAATCTGAAGATAGCGCAATCAAGGCAGCGAAGCTATGCAGACACAAGAAGAAGAGAGCTGAGTTTCGAAGTCGGAGACTTCGTCTATCTGAAAGTGTCACCGATCAGAGGAGTCAGAAGGTTCGGAGTCAAAGGCAAGCTAGCACCCCGCTACATTGGTCTGTATCAAATTCTCACAAAGCGTGGAGAAGTGGCTTATCAGCTCAGCCTGCCAGAGAATTTGTCCGTGATGCATGATGTCTTTCATGTGTCTCAGTTGAAGAAGTGCTTGCGTGTGCCAGAGGAGCAGTTGCCAGTTGAAGGTCTTGAAGTCCAGAAGGACTTGACCTACGTTGAGAAGCCAACGCAGATCCTTAAGACCGCAGACAGAGTCACCCGCAGGAAGACCATCAGAATGTGCAAAGTCAGGTGGAATCATCATTCAGAGGAAGAAGCAACCTGGGAGCGTGAAGATGATCTGATGGCCAAATACCCTGAGCTCTTTGCTAGCCAACCCTGAATCTCGAGGGCGAGATTCTTTTAAGGGGATAGGTTTGTAACGCCCTGAATTTGGGGGTAGATTTTTTTCTTCTTTTCCCTCCTCAAATTCAGGCGTTACCCTTTTTTCCCTTTTCTCCTCGCTAAACCTTGACCTTTTCCAAAGTTGTAGCGGGATTCGGCTTGAGATCTCATGTAAAGCAAAACCCTAAAATACTTTATTTTGTGTGATGCACCATGCCGAACCATGCATACTTTTTTTGATTGTTTTAAAATGTAAATGCATTCATCTAGAGAAAATAGATTTTTTTTAGAAAAAGGAAAAACATTTTTCTTCTCCCCCCCTTTTCCATTTTTGGCCCAGCCGCCCCCCCTCGCGCCCGACCCAGCCGGCCGGCCCAGCCGCGCCCCCCCTCCCCCTTCCCTTCCCCGTCGTGGGCCGCCCCGGCTGGCCCACCCCCCCCCCCCCCCGCGCGCGCCTCTGTGGGCCCAAAGCGGCCCAGCCGCCCCTCCCCTCCCTCTCCCCCCAAAAAATCCCCCTCCCCGCGGGCCTCGCCCATCATTCTCTCTCCCTCTCTCCCTCTCCCCTACCCTAACCGCCGCCGCCCTCTCCCTGCGCCTGCGCCGCCGCCGCGCCGCCCTCCCTCGCCACGGTGAGGCCCCTCCCCCTCCCTTCTTCCCCCTCCCCTCCCTCCCCCTCGCGTCCGGCCCCACCCGGTCGCTCCCCGGCGAGCCCGCCCCCGCCGTCGCACCGCGCTCGGCCGCCCGGCCGCCCCCGGCGAGCCGCGCCCGGCCCCGCCTCGGCGAGCCCGCCCCTCCCCGCGCCCGGCCGCCTCGGTGAGCCCGCCCTGCCCCGCGCTCGGCCGCCCCGGCGAGCCCGCCCCCGCTGTCGCGCCGCGCTCGGCCGCCCGACCGCCCCCGCGCTCCCCCGCGGCGCAGCCGCGCCCGGCCCCGGCAAGCCGCCCCCGTCCCCGACCTCGGCCACCCCCGCCCCGGCTCGGCCGCCCCGCGCCCGCCGCGGCCCGGCCGCGCCCGCCTCGGCTCCGGCCATGGCGCCACCGCCCCGGCCCCGGTCGCCCTCGCCCCGTGCGTGCCGCCCGGCCCCGCCTCGGCCCCGGCCGTGCCACCCCGCGCCGTCCGGCCCCGTACCGGCCGCGCCGCCCCATGCCCAGCCCCGGCGCCCGGCCGTGCCCCCACCCCGCCCGTGCTTCGCCCCGCCCATGCGCCGTGCTCGCCCGCCCGCCCCGGCGTGCCTTGCTCGCGTCGTGACGGCCCCGGCGCGGCCTCGAGCTCGGCCCAGCGTGCCTATGGTGTGCGGCGTTGAGCTCGGCCAGCGCGTGGCTCCGACGTGCGCACGGTTAGTTCGCGGCGCGTGCGTGCGGCCTTGCGCGCGTGCTCGCGCAGTGCGCGGTGCCTTGGCACGACTCACCGTGCCTTCGTCTACCCCTAGACGTGCCCGTCTACCCCCCTCATATTTTATGCACGCTAATTACGATTGTTCATGTTAATAAAATAGGAAACTCAATTTAGAAATCGGTTACGTTAGTTAATTCATATAGCTAATCGTCTATCTCGTTTAATGTTGATTAACTAAAAGTGGCTATGTTTCCATTAGTGCATGTGACTAATTATTATTATTGGAGTTAAGTGGAACTAGAACACGTAACGTCTAGTTATTCGTCTACCCGTAGTGCGCCTTGTGCATAAGCCCTAACCCCTGCAAGACCCTTCCCCGTTTCTTTCTAACCATGGAAAATGCAATATCACATGTCATATTCTATGCATGTTTAACCTACTTGTTCTCTTGTATGGTGTACTGTTGGTTTCCTAATTTCAATGGATGGATGAATGTATGTCTGCACTCGCATAGAGAATGATCCAGTTGAAGAGCCCGAAGAACTCGCAGGAGAAGCCCCTGAGCAGCAGTCGGTTGGTGGAGGCAAGTGTCCCTTGACCTATCTTTGTCCTATTCATTCTTTAATTCACCTCCCGCATTACACATTTATACCTAAGGATTGACTAGCTTTTGTTATCCATGTCCTTGTTTACCTATTTGGGTTGGATTATTATTGCTTAGACTTATGCTATTGCTCAACTCTAATCAATGAACATGATGAGAATTATCAATGATACGCTGTTTTCCCCTCTTTCATTATGATGTTATACTTGTGGCCTTCAAGGGGGCTCGAGCGGTTTCTCGAGTGCCTCTCCGTAAGGACCTGTTCGTTGGATGACCGCCCGGGAAAACAGTGCAACCATGAGGGTGGAGTGGGACGCCCTTAGCTGAGTAATTAGAGGATCCGGGGTGTAGTTCGCTTCACCGTCGTGCCGTCAATGGGGCTCGGTGTATGCGGCTCGCTCTGCCAAGGTTGATTTGTCCCTTGGGGAGGAGTGCGGTACATTTAGGAAACCTAACGGGCGGCTACAGCCCCGGGGAATCTTTGTAAAGGCTACGTAGTGATGCCCTGCTAGGTCACCTTGGTAGTGACCAATGGAGAGTCATGATCTCCGGGCAGAAAGGGAATCACGGCTTATGGGTAAAGTGCACAACCTCTGCAGAGTGTTTGAAAACTGATATATCAGCCGTGCTCGCAGTTATGAGCGGCCAAGGGAGCTCCAGTGATTAGTGGTACTTGATCAGAGATGTTCGGATTTGTAGGTGGCAATGAGATTGATGGTTCTGGTTATGACTATGGTACTGGTAAGTGGTATTCTTTCCGTTTGGAAAGGGTACATCGGGTTAATAACTTGGGTTAATGTTAAAACCTAGCTTTCTACTAGTAAATAATAATCTGACCAACTAAAAGCAACTGCTTGACTTATCCCCACATAAAGCTAGTCCACTACAGCCAAACAGGATACTTGCTGAGTATGTTGATGTGTACTCACCCTTGCTCTACAAACCAAACCCCCCCCATCCCCAGGTTGTCAGCATTGCAACCACTGCTCAGGAGAAGATGAAGCCGTGGAAGGAGACTTCCAGGAGTTCCAAGACTACGACGAGTTCTATGTGTGGGTTAGCGGCAACCCCCAGTCGGCTGCCTATGATGGCCGCGTTTATCTACGTTTCTTTTCCGCACTTTGATTTATTGTAAAGACTATGTGGATGTCTCAGACATATGATGTAATCGACTATTATTTCCCTTTTTAATACTATTTGAGCACTGTGTGATGATGTCCATGTTATGTAACTGTTGTGTACGTGAATTGCTGATCCTGGCACGTACATGGTTCGCATTTGGTTTGCCTTCTAAAACCGGGTGTGACACGTTCGTGTTCTTGGGCTGTCCTGCCTTTGCTCCGGTATGACACCCCTACGCGGAGGTCGGTGTTCGCCCGTCCGAGAGGACCGGAGTGGGGATCTGCCGGTGGGCAGACGGCTGCCGCCGTCGGTGCTGAGGTGGTGGCGGCTGGAGAAGTCCTCGTCGCCGACGAGGTTGCCGCCACCATCCGTGCTCCGGGCCTCCGGCTCTTTGGCTTTGATAGCTTGTCCTCGCCCCTCGAGCGGGGACGTGGGCGAGGGCCTTGTCGCAGCAGCGTCTACCCTGAGGTCATCGCTGCTGTTGTTTGGCTGCCCGGAGCGGAGGTCGTTGTCGCTGCTGCCGGAGTGGGCGTCGGCGAGCCACCTAGGGTCTTATCGCCCCGCAGGCCCTCCAATGTGGGGGGTTGTTCGTACCTGCGGGGGTGGAACCGGAGTTCCGTTTGTAATGGCACCTTGAGTGCCGGTGTATGTTCATTGCGGATGTCGGGGCCTGAACATTTTTGTATTTTGGTGTAAAGCTGTGTTTCTTCTCCATTTTGTGCACCAGAACTCGCCTGTCGGCTAGCTGGACCGCTTAACCAAGCGTGAGTTGCCCTGTGCGGAAGGTGACGAGTAAGGTATCTGTATCTCGGAGGCGTGGGAGTCCCTCGGCTCGGTCGGCCTTGCCGCTCGAGGCTCCTCTTGCTTAGTTAAGGAAACCTCGGCTGCTCTATGATGAGCCGAAGCCGGAGGCAGCGGCGTTAGCATGGACAGAGGCGGAGTTGGCTGGAGAAGAAACTTCGTCGGCCCAGGAGTAGGGGACTTCCCAGGCCGATGAGGCGTCACAGTGGCGGCTGGGACCTGGCCAGGTCGTCCACTGGCGGGACCAACCCTGGAGTCGGGCTGCCGAGGCCATGGGCCGGGCTGGTGTCCTCGGGGGACAGCTGACTAAGGCTACGGAGCGGCCGGTCCGGCCGTCTGCTTGGGCCGGGTTCCTGGAGGAGACACTAACGGCGATGGCCCAGGCGCGGTGCTGACATCTTCCTTCGAGGTGGAGATCCTCCAACCATGTTGCTGTCCAAGGCCGGGTCGGATTCTGCCGAAGGTGGAGTTGATGCCGAGGGTGCTGCTGCTCCCCTTGCTGACGTCTGAACCTGCAGGAATAGTTTATCTGTAGCGTGCGTATGTTTTTTGCGGCCGCCGAGGCCAAAACATATCGTTGTCGTGTTGTAAAGCTGTGTTTCTTTTCCCCTTGTTTCGAGTATCAAGACTTGTTCGTCGGTAACAGAATCGTTTATCCGAGTGTGAGTTACTTATCGCAGAAGGTGATGAGTGAGGTATCCGTATCCCGGAGGCGTAGAAGTCCCTTGGCTCGGTCGGCCTTGCCTGCTTACGTGTACTCTTACTCGTCCGTAGGATTCTGTTATCGATATAGTCGAGGCGGCACGAAAGATCGTTTCAGCAGAAGAAGTTTTCGAGCGTTAAGACTTGTTCGGACAGTGGAATCCCTTATCCGAGCGTGAGTTACTTATCGCAGAAGGTGATGAGTGAGGTATCCGTATCCCGGAGGCATAGGAGTCCCTCGGCTCGGTCGGCCTTGCCTGCTTACGTGTACTCCATCGTTTTCAGGACTCCACAATCGAAGTAGTCGAAAAGCACGAAAGATGTTCTGGCAGAAAGATTTTTTCTGAGGAAAATTTTGATGCAGAGGGGGTTCCCCCTTCTAGCCCCCGAGGGAGGGTCGGGCTTTGCCAAGGCAAGGCTGACCCTTCCTTGAAGGTTAGACTTTGCTTGCGTATGTAAACGAGGTACATGAATGACTTGAAAACATCTTAAGGGTAGAAGCGACGTAGTTGTCGGATGTTCCAAGCGTTGCTGTAGACCTCGCCTTGACTGTTGGCCAGCTTGTATGTTCCGGGCTTTAGAATCTTGGCGATGATGAACGGCCCTTCCCAGGGAGGCGTGAGCTTGTGGCACCCTCGGGCGTCTTGTCGTAGCCGAAGCACCAAGTCGCCCACCTGGAGGTCTCGGGACCGAACCCCTCGGGCGTGGTAGCGTCGCAGTCCCTGATACCGCGCCGAGTGTAGTAAGGCCATGTCCGGAGCCTCTTCTAGTTGGTCTAGTGAGTCTTCTCGGTTTGTCCGGTTGCTTCGGGCGTCGTTTGCCCTCGTCCTCGGGGAGCCGTGTTTTAATTCTTTGGGCAAGATAGCCTTGGCCCCATAGACTAGAAAAAACGGCGTGAAGCCCGTGGCTTGGCTCGGCGTTGTCCTCAGACTCCAGACCACCGAGGGGAGTTCCTTCACCCACCGCTTGCCGAACTTGTTGAGGTCGTTGTAGATCCTCGGCTTGAGCCCCTGTAGAATCATGTCGTTGGCACACTCTACCTGCCCATTCGTCATGGGGTGAGCTACGGCGGCCCAGTCCACCCGGATGTGGTGGTCCTCGCAGAAGTCCAGGAACTTTCTACCAGTGAACTGGGTGCCGTTGTCGGTGATGATGGAGTTCAGGACCCCGAAGCGATGGATGGCGTTGGTGAAGAACGCCACCGCCTGTTCGGACCTGATGCTGTTTAGGGGTCGGACCTCAATCCACTTGGAGAATTTGTCGATGGCGACCAGCAGGTGCGTGGAGCCCCCGGGTGCCTTATGCAAGGGACCGACGAGGTCCAGACCCCACACAGCAAATGGCAAGGTGATGGGTATTGTTTGTAGAGCCTGAGCGGGCAGGTGGGTCTGCTTTGCGTAGAATTGACACCCTTGGCAGGTGCGTACAATCCTAGTGGCGTCGGCCACCACGGTCGGCCAGTAGAAACCGTGTCGGAAGGCGTTTCCCACGAGGGCCCGAGGTGCTGCGTGGTGACCGCAAGCCCCCGAGTGTATTTCTTGCAATAACTCCTGACCTTCGGCGATGGATATGCATCGTTGGAGGATGCCTGAGGGGCTGTGGTGGTAGAGCTCCTTTTCGTCACCCAGCAAGATGAACGACTTGGCGCCCCGCGCCAGTCGCCGAGCTTCGGCTCTGTCGAGGGGTAGCTCTCCTCGGTGGAGATATTGCAGGTATGGGGTCTGCCAGTCTCGATTAGGCGTGACCCCATTCCGCTCTTCCTCGATGCGCAGTGCCTCACCCTCGGGGGCCGAGGCTGCCTCGGGCTGAGCCGAGGCCTTCTCGGGCTCAGGCGTGTCGTCGGTCTTGACGGAGGGTTGATGTAGGTCTCGGGAGAAGACGTCCGGAGGGACCGTTGTCCGCCCCGAGGCAATCTTAGACAGCTCATCCACAGTCTCGTTGTATCGTCGAGCGACGTGGTTGAGCTCGAGCCTGTAGAACTTGTCCTCCAGGCACCGAACCTCGTCGCAGTAGGCTTCCATCTTCGGGTCGCGGTAGTGGGAGTTCTTCATGACTTGGTCGATGACAAGCTGCGAGTCGCCGCGAGTGTCGAGGCGTCGGACTCCTAGCTCGATGGCGATGTGCAACCTGTTAACCAGAGCCTCATACTCGGCCACGTTGTTGGACACCGGGAAATGGAGGCGTAGCACGTAGCGGAGGTGCTTCCCGAGGGGTGAGATGAAGAGCAGGCCCGCGCCCGCTCCTGTTTTCATCAGCGACCCGTCGAAAAACATAGTCTAGAGTTCCGGTTGGATCGGAGCTGTTGGAAGCTAGGTGTCGACCCATTCAGCCACGAAGTCCGCCAAGACTTGGGACTTGATGGCCTTCCGAGGGGCGAACGAGATTGTCTCACCCATGATCTCCACCGCCCACTTTGCGATCCTACCCGAGGCCTCTCGGCACTGGGTGATCTCCCCCAGGGGGAAGGATGACACCACAGTCACCGGATGAGACTCGAAGTAGTGTCGCAACTTTCGCCGTGTCAGAATCACCGCGTACAACAACTTCTGAATTTGCAGGTAGCGGATCTTGGTCTCGGACAGTACCTCACTGATGAAGTAAACCGGCCTCTGGACGGGCAGTGCGTGCCCTTCTTCTTGTATCTCGACCACGATCGCGGCGCTGACCACCTGAGTGGTAGCGGCGACGTAGACCAAGAGGGCTTCTCCGGCAGCGGGGGGCACCAGGATGGGCGCGCTTGTAAGGAGCGCCTTCAAGTTCCCGAGGGCTTCCTCGGCCTCGGGGGGCCAAGCGAAGCGCTCGGTCTTCCTTAAGAGGCGATACAGGGGCAGGCCTCTTTCGCCGAGGCGTGAGATGAAGCGGCTCAGAGCCGCAAGGCATCCCATGACCCTCTGTACTCCTTTCAAGTCCTTGATAGGCCCCATGTTGGTGATGGCCGCGATTTTCTCTGGGTTGGCCTCGATGCCCCGCTCGGAGACGATGAAACCCAAGAGCATGCCTCGGGGGACTCCGAAGACACACTTCTCAGGATTGAGTTTTACACCTTTCGCTTTGAGACACTTGAATGTCGTTTCAAGGTCAGAGAGGAGGTCGGAGGCTTTCCTCGTCTTGACTACGATGTCATCGACGTAGGCCTCGACCGTTCGACCAATGTGCTCACCGAACACGTGGTTCATGCACCTTTGGTATGTTGCACCCGCATTCCTCAAACCGAATGGCGTGGTAACGTAGCAGTACATGCCAAAGGGTGTGATGAAAGAAGTCGCGAGCTGGTCAGACTCTTTCATCCTGATTTGGTGATACCCTGAGTAGGCATCGAGGAAAGACAGGGTTTCGCACCCAGCAGTGGAATCCACGATTTGATCGATGCGAGGCAGAGGGTAGGGAACTTTCGGACATGCTTTGTTTAGACCGGTGTAGTCTACACACATCCGCCATTTCCCTCCTTTCTTTTTCACAAGCACAGGGTTGGCTAGCCATTCGGGATGGAATACCTCTTTGATGAACCCTGCAGCCATCAGCTTGTGGATCTCCTCGCCTATGGTTCTGCGCTTTTCTTCGTCGAATCGGCGGAGAGGCTGCTTCACGGGTCAGGCTCTAGCTCAGATATCCAGTGAGTGCTCGGCGACTTCCCTCGGTATCCCAGGCATGTCTGAGGGACTCCACGCAAAAACCTCAGCATTCGCACGGAGAAAGTCGATGAGCACTACTTCCTATTTAGGGTCGAGCTCGGCGCCGATCCGGATCTGCTTGGAGGCATTGTTGCTGGGGTCGAGAGGGACGGATTTGACCGCCTCTGCTGGTTCGAAGTTGCCGGCGTGGTGCTTCGCATCTGGAACCTCCTTGGAGAGGTTTTCCATGTCGGTGAGGAGGGCCTCGGATTCGGCGAGGGCCTCAGCGTACTCCACGCACTCCACGTCGCATTCGTACGCGTGTCGGTACGTGGGGCCGACGGTGATGACCCCGTTGGGGCCCGACATCTTGAGCTTGAGGTAGGTGTAGTTGGGGACGGCCATGAACTTGGCGTAACATGGTCTCCCCAGCACTGTGTGGTAGGTTCCTCAGAACCCGACCACCTCGAACGTGAGGGTTTCCTTTCGGAAGTTGGAGGAAGTCTCGAAGCAGACGAGCAGATCGAGTTGTCCAAGGGGCTGGACGCGCTTCCCGGGAATGATCCCATGAAAGGGCGCCGCACCGGCCCGGATCGAGGATAGATCGATCTGCAAGAGCCCGAGGGTGTCGGCGTAGATGATGTTGAGGCTGCTTCCTCCGTCCATGAGGACCTTGGTAAGCCTGACGTTGCCGATGACGGGATCCACAACGAGCGGGTACTTCCTCGGGCTCGGCACGCGGTCGGGGTGGTCGTCTTGGTCGAAGGTGATGGGCTTGTCGGACCAGTCTAGATAGACTGGCGCCGCCACCTTTACCGAGCAGACCTCCCGACGCTCTTGCTTGCGGTGCCGAGCCGAGGCGTTCGCCACCCGCCCATCGTAGATCATGAAGCAGTCATGGACCTCGGGGAACTCCTCTGCCTTGTGAGCTTCCCTCTTGTCATTGTCGGGGGCCCTGCCACCTTCCGCCGGTGGCCCGACCTTGTGGAAGTAGCGCCGAATCATGACGCAATCCTCAAGGGTGTGCTTTATGGGACCCTGATGATAGGGGCACGACTCCTTGAGCATCTTGTCGAACAAGTTGGCACCTCCAGGAGGTTTCCGAGGGTTCTTATGCTCGGCAGCGGAGATGAGGTCTGCGTCAGCGGCGTCGTGTTTTGCTTGCGACTTCTTCTTGCCCTTCTTCCTCGTGCCGCGCTGAGCGGACGCTTCGGGGGCGTCATCCGGCTAGCGCCCCTGAGGCTGCTTGTCCTTCCGGAAGATGGCCTCGACCGCCTCCTGGCCAGAGGCGAACTTGGTGGTGATGTCCATCAGCTCGCTCGCCCTGGTGGGAGTCTTGTGACCCAGCTTGCTCACCAGGTCACGGCAAGTGGTGCCGGTGAGGAACGCGCCGATGACATCGGAGTCGGTGATGTTGGGCAGCTCGGTGCGCTGCTTCGAAAATCGCCGGATGTAGTCCCGCAGGGATTCTCCTGGCTGCTGGCGGCAGCTTCGAAGATCCCAGGAGTTCCCAGGGCGCACGTATGTGCCCTGGAAGTTGCCGGCGAAGTCTTTGACCAGGTCGTCCCAGTTGCAGATCTGCGCAGGAGGCAGATGCTCCAGCCAGGCTCGGGCGGCGTTGGAGAGGAACAGGGGGAGGTTGCGGATGATGAGGTTGTCATAGTCCGTTCCACCCAGCTGGCAGGCTAGCCGGTAGTCCGTGAGCCACAGTTCAGGCCTCGTCTCCCCCGAGAACTTGGTGATGGTAGTCGGGGCCCGGAACCGGGTCGGGAACAGCGCCAATCGTATGGCCCGGCTGAAAGCTTGCGGACCCGGTGGTTCGGGCGAAGGGCTCCGATCCTCCCCGCTGTCGTAGCGTCCCCCACGCCTGGGGTGGTAGCCTCGGCGCACCCTCTCGTCGAGGTGGGCTCGACGGTCGCGGCGATGGTGCTCGTTGCCGAGGCGGCCCGGGGCCCAGGCGCTGTGTCCCGCGTGCGCCCGGTGTGGATCGAGGCCTCCCGCATGAATCGGGAAGTCGCAGCGTGATGTTCCGGGGGGTATCCCTGCCTTCGGGAGGCAGAGCTTTTGGCCCATTAGATCGCGACATCCTCCAGGATATTCCTGAGTTCTCCCTGGATACGCCGTCCCTCTGTGGTGGATGGTTCTGGCATCGCTCGGAGCAGTATTGCTGCTACAGCCAGGTTCTGGCCGACCCCACTGGAAATCGGGGGCAGCCTTGCCCTGGCATCGTCGGCGATGCAGCGCTGGGCATCCTGGGCCAGACGACACACTTCTCCGGCCGGTGCTCGGCCTGCCCGCTCCTGCCCGATGTTCTGCCGGAGCTACACAAGTTGTCCTGCTTCCTCGTCGAGCCTGGTCTGCATCTCGCGGATTTGCTCGAGCTATGTGTCCTGACCCCCCACAGGGACTAGGACCACAGCTAGCTCCCGAAGGATGTCAACACGAGGCGCAGGCCAAGAGGGATCGCTGTCCTCCGGCATACCAAGGTGGTTGCCTTCGTCGAGACCCTCTAGATCGACGTGGAAACATTCGTGACTTGGCCCACAGTCCTCGTCGCCGAGGCTGTGGCTGTCATCGGAGCAATCGGAGAGGCAGTAGTCACATGCGGTCATGAAGTCCCGCAAGGCACTAGAGTTACCGAGCCCGGAGAAATCCCAACCAGAGTCGGGCTCGCCGTCTTCCTCGGAACCCGGGGGGCCGTAGGTCGAGACGGCCGTCAGTCTGTCCCAGGTTGACCACATATGGTACCTCGGGAGGTTTGGATACACCTTTATGAAAGCGTCCACCGAAGCGGGGTCGCTTGGTGGGTCGCACCTGAATCTAAAAGGCACTGGATGGGAAACGGATGGTACCTCTTGATCGACGGATGGTGACGAAGTCGCATCAGGGACGGACTGCACCGTTGTCTCAGGTACAAGGTTGTCGCCCAGCAAGTCCTTCGCGAGCGTGCTGGCGTCGCCCATCGTATGCTTGGGGTTGGCGTGTTGCGGGGAAGCGACGCTCGTCTTCGCCTCAAACGCGAGGTCAACGCCCGACGTATCCCCCGTTGGTGCGCCGGTGCTGTCGACTCGCTCGACAGCCGACGAGGTGTCGCCTCCTGCTTGGCCATGCTTGCCCCGTCTCCTCCTCCGTCGGTGGGGAAGGTGACAGGACAGACCCGGATGTCGCTCTTCTGCCACGTGGGGAAGACGTCGTCGATTCCGCCGCCGGCGGGCGGGCTGACGGCCGCCATTGTCGTTGTCGCACGGCGGAGGAAGGAGTACCATGTCGTAGCTGCCGTCGAGGGACATGAACTCGAGACTCCCGAAACGGAGCTTCGTCCCGGGTTGAAGAGGTTGCTGGAGACTCCCCATCTGGAGCTTGACGGGAAGTTGTTCGTCAACATGCAGCAGGCCCCTACCTGGCGCGCCTACTGTCGGCGTTTCGACCCCGGGGGGTCCCTGGACCGACGAGTAAATTGTCGTTGCGTGTCCCAGCCCAGATGGGTCGGCGCGAGACGGAGACACAAGGGGGGAAAACAGTGAGGGGAAACCCACGACCTCGTGTTGTCCAGCGCCCAGGGCGGATGCGCTTGCAGTAGGGGGTTACAAGCGTTCGCGAGGGAGAGAGAGAGGGGGGCGTTAGGCTGCCCGTTCTCCCGCGCGGCCAACCCCTTCTTACGAGAGCCCTGGACCTTCCTTTTATAGACGTAAGGAGAGGGCCCAGGTGTACAATGGGGGGTGTAGCAATGTGCTAACGTGTCTAGCAGAGAGGAGCTAGAGCCCTATGTACGTGCCGACGTGGCTGTCAGAGAGGTGTTGGAGCCCTGTTCATGTGGCGTCGTGGCCGTCGGAGGAGCGCTTGAGCCCTTTAGAAGCACAGCTGTCGGATCCTTGCTGACGTATCCTTGCTTCCGTAAGGGGCTGAGAACCACCGTTGTCATGGAGCACGCGGGGTGCCATCATTACTTGTTTTACCGAGGCGAGCCAGATGGGACACCGGTCTTGTTCCCCGTAGCCTGGGCTAGCTAGGGGTAGGGTAATGATGGCCTCCCCTTGTGGCGTGGTCGGCCCGAGCGAGGTGGTGACTCCTCCGAGGTTGAGGCTGAGTCCGAGCCCCGGGGGTCGGGCGAGGCGGAGACCATCTTCCGGAGTCGAGGTCGAGTCCGAGCCCTGGGGTCGGGCGAGGCGGAGATCGTCGTCCGAGGCGAGGTCGAGTCCGAGCCCTGGGGTCGGGCGAGGCGGAGATCGTCGTCCGAGGCGAGGTCGAGTCCGAGCCCTGGGGTCGGGCGAGGCGGAGATCGTCGTCCGAGGCGAGGTCGAGTCCGAGCCCTGGGGTCGGGCGAGGCGGAGATTGTCGTCCGAGGCGAGGTCGAGTCCGAGCCCTGGGGTCGGGCGAGGCGGAGATTCCTATGGCGCCCGAGGCTGGACTTGGTTGCTGTTAGCCTCACCCTGGCGGGTGGCACAGCAGTCGGAGCAGCACAGGCGGTGCTGTTTTCCTGTTAGGTCAGTCAGTGGAGGGACGAAGTGACGGCGGTCACTTCGGCCTTGTAGACTGGAAAGCGCGCGTCAGGATAAGGTGTCAGGCGATCCTTGCATTGAATGCTCCTGCGATCCGGTCGGCTTGGCGAGGTGATCTGGCCAAGGTTGCTTCTTCGTGAAGCCTGCCCGAGCTGGGCCTCGGCTGAGTCGAAGGTGCGCCCGTTGCTTGAGGAGAACCTCGGGCGAGGCGAGATCGTGTCCCTTGAGTGGACGGAGCCTTAACCGGAATTGCGTCCATCAGACCTTTGCAGCTTTGTGCTGATGGGGGTTACCAGCTGAGATTAGGAGCCTTGGGGTACCCCTAATTACGGTCCCCGACAATATTCATCACTCATTGTTATACTTTTTATTACTATCTATTTATTATTTATTGTTCATGATAAGATCATTATGTTAATGGGAACATGGAGAACCACCCGGGAAAACAGTGCTACCACAAGGGTTTAATGGGACGCCCTTGGCTGATTAACTAGGAAAGCTAGTGGATGACTACCTTACCCGAAAGAGGCAAGGGCAGTAGGGGAGTGGTCAGTGTAGGGAGGTCCTTGGGTTGATTTTGCTGCCATGACGGTCAGACGAGGGATTCCTGCACTGGAGCTTCCTATAAACTGTAGCGGGTTTTCTGAAGCTAGTGGAACTTTGTAAAGGCCTCGTAGTGGTACCCTGCCTCGCTTCCTTGGTAGAGGTGTATGGGGTCTGATCAACTCTGTGGCAAATGGGTAACACGACTTGTGGGTAAAGATGCACAACCTCTGTAGAATGTAAAACTGGTATACTAGCCGTGCTCACGGTCATGAGCGGCTCGGACACTCACATGATTAATTTATGGAACTTAAACTTAATTTGTCATTTCGTTGGATCTGGAATTATTTTATTATTAATTTTACTTATTATTTCTAAGGTTTGGTATTTACTTTTACTTAGTAACTGCTAATAAAATTTTGACCAACTTATAAAAGCAATGCTCAGCTTCAGCCTCTATTTCATTGATCAGCCTTACACTTCATGAAGTCCCACCTTTGGTGAGTTCATGCCACATTATTCCCCACGACTTGTTGAGCTATGAACGTATGTGAGCTCACTTTTGTTGTCTCACACCCCTCGCAGGAGAAGAGCAGGTGGTCGAAGAGGAGTCGCCTAACACTGAGCCTTTCGACTTGATCTAGGTGGCGTCTCTCAGTCAGCTTTCTGATGCCAAGGATAGATTTTAGTTCCTGCTATATTCATCTTTTATTTTTGTAAGACTTCCGCTATGTAATAAGTACTCTGATTTTATTGTGACATTTATCTCTATACACTCTGTTATTATATATGTTGTCTTCTTTGGCGCATGTATGAGACGCACCCGGCTTTGTTCCTTAAAACGGGGTGTGACATCCACTCTGACCAATTGATGCAAAATAAAGAGCATGCGATGTTGAACACTATAAGATGCTTCTTACCAGTGAACGGGCAGTAGTGTGACCTGCCCACACCACGATGTGGCTTTGCGGTGGCGCTCCTACTGCAGTGAGCAATTCGTTGGGACTTCAATGTTCCCGCACTGGGAGACCACCTCATGAACGCTCCATAGTCTCTAGCGAACATCCACACATACTGGCCGAGGCTCAAGCAAAGACGTGACGCGAATTCAACGGCGACGTCTCCCTACATCTGCCCTGCTTGGTGGCGTGGACAGTTCTCTCAGTCCCACGCTCGACTACCGGCTCCTATGGCTAAGGGGGGTTGTGGGACTTGATATTTATGACCGAACCAAGGAGGATCCGCCCTAGTGGCGCATAGCTGGCGAATCTCGATGATCGGGGTGAGTTGGTTACAATACTAGAGTTTGTTAAGCTGTCTCTAGCAGATCATGCATATGGTTATGCAAAACATTGCTCTGCACTGTATATTGCACTGTTTACAGAGTAAAGTTTGAAATATGAGACAAGATAGGAGATAAAATGGGTAAGCTGTTGGAGATATACTTAGAGAGGGAGGAGAAGGTTCTAGCGAACCAACCCCGTCAGTGACATAATGGAGGGTGAGTGCGGAATAGTTGTGGGCCGTGGCCACGTGGCCCACTCGGCCAAGGAAAGGGGGAATGTGAGTTGGGCCGCAGGGAAGAAATGGGAGGCGGGTTGATGGGAAGGCGGGGTCAAACTGGGCTGAGCCTAAGAAAGATAGCCCGAGAGTGAGAAGTTCTCTTTTTTGTATTTTTTTTGTTTTCTTCCAAATTTGAATTTAAATCTCTTTTGAATTTCAATTCTAAGTTCAAATGCACATATAAAATGACCAGCATGACTGCAAATATGTTTAGATGTAGGTATATTTGTATTGATGACTTTATTCATTGATTAGACAAATGTTTTGAATATGAAATATATGCATTATTTCTTTTATGAAAATATTCTTTTGAATGTGTAGTCAAATTAAAAGTACATTTAAAATTTCAATATTTATTACTTATTTACTTTAGAAAAAGTTAATGTATAATCTTCATCGATAGTGACCCTAACTCAAATAGTTTTAAAGTGTTCCAAATAGGTTGTAGTTTTCGGTAGATACTATGATTTTACTATAATATATGAAAACTATAATATCTGTGTCATGACAATTGTAAATTATAGTATTTGAGAATTATAGTTTTAAAATACTTCGGTTCCAAACATGACATCAATCTATAATATAAAATAGTATTTTGTACGACCATTACATTGCATGATCCGTTGTCTTAAAGCCCTGCTTAAATACATTAGAGCTAACAGTTAGCTGCTAAAATTAGTTGTAGATATCCAAACAAACTAGCTAATAGTTTAACTATTAGCTACTTTTAACAAATCAGCTAATACTCAGCCAACTATTTACAGATAGTTAGCTAATAGTTGGCTAATTCTACTAGTAACATTTTAGACAGCTAACTATTAGCTTCATTGCATTCAAACAACGCTAACAACTATTACTTCGATGAGCTGATGACTCTTATATACTCTTTCTGTTTAATTTTAATTGTCGCTGGATAGTGCAAAATTGAACTATCTAACGATAACTAAAAAGAAACGGAGGGAGTAGCTTTTTTCTGCGACTGGGTTAAACAAATGCAAATATTCCACGTTTCTGTCCAATGTTCTGCTTCCAAGGTCCGTCGAATGTGGAAAGTGAGCTGCTGATCGGATCTCCCTTGTCTGTACCTCTTCAGTCTCAGGATACCAACCACGATATTTGGTAATAAAAAATGACCGCACTTCGTATTTGGCAATATAAAATGACCGCACTTCGTATTCAGCGTCCATTCCAAAATCAAGTGCCATCATCATAAGCAGCAGGACACTGCCGTCATGGCAATCCATGACAGGACGCTATTACGCTGGCCACGCCACCGGTGAGCACAAACAACAGGGGTCGGGTGATGCTGACGGATGTATTATTGGACAAGCCAACAGAAAATCTAAAGATGATTTTTTCTCTCTCAATTTCGTTTAACTTGGGAGTTGGGAAGTTTTTAGTGCAGAGCTAATAATGCACCTGTTAATTCATGACACGACTGAGCAAACCAAGATGAAATCAATGATGGCCATGGTACATTGGCGATGCCTTGGTTTTATTCTGGTCTCTTGATTCATCCGGACCTTGATCCGTAGATCGATACCGACTGTTCTTGCAAAGTTCCGCCTCCCTGTATGACTCCCTGCATATCCAGTTTCTGTCCATGGCAGCTTGCAGGAAGCAGCAAAGCTATCTCTAAAAGAAAGTCGAAAGGCGTCGCGCTTCAGGCTGCTACTGCGAGAGGTTGCACATACGCGGGTGCATCGGGCACCACAGCGGCTGGATCGGTTCGGCACGGATGCCGCGGGCCACCATGCGGTACCTCCACTCGTTCAGCCGGACCGTCGCGTTGGCGTACCGCTTCCTGCCGTTGGACCCCTTGTTCCCGGACCAGAGCGTCTCCGCGGCGGCGGAGGCCCTGGGCCAGAGCCTGCCGTCCAGCACCGCGGCGTCCGACTGCTCCGACCACAGCGCCACCTCGCCGCCCAGCACCCGCCTCGCCTCGTCCTCCGTCAGCCCGTGCAAGATGTCGTAGTCGTAGATGCGCTGCCACGTCTTGAAGGGCGCGCACCACGACCCGCCCGTGCCGCCGGGGTCGTTGAACAGCGGCATGCCATCGTGCTCCTTCTCCTGCACGTCGTACCGGCTGTCGTTGCCCACCCAGCCGCCGTGCCCGCAGTCCAGGTAGTAGTAGGACGCGGAGGACACGATGGCGCGGTACCCGGCCGCCACGATGCGCTTGGTGTTCTCGGCGCCGTTGTTCCACGTCTGCAGCACGGTGGTGTCGTGGGGCAGCACCGTCTGCCCGACCGACACCTTGGGCCCCAGGAGGACGTCCTCCCAGTACACCGACGTGCGGTTCAGCTCGTGGACTAGGAACGGCCGCGTCGCGTTCACGAACAGCTCCAGCAGGCGGTCGTGGGAGCCGCCGTCCGCCAGGAAGCCCCGCACCACGGGGTCGTCCTCCCAGCACGCCGTGTTCACCTCGTCGGCGCCCGCGTGGAGGTACGGGTCCGGGAACAAGGCCGCCAGGTCGCGCAGCACGTCCTCCGCCACGCGGTACGTCTTGGGGTTCAGCGGGTTCAGCTGCCCCGTGCAGGGCTCCGCTGCCAGCGCCGGCTTCGCCGTCGGCGCCCAGAACTTGTTCGCGCACGTCACGATCTCCGGGTACGCGCCCGCCCACGACCCCGTGTGCCCTGAAGTCTTTGCATTGAAGATTGCAACCGTAGAAAAGTGCAGGATCCAGTACAGTACTTTGGAATCAGCTCTCACTCACCGGGCATGTCGATTTCAGGGATGACGCGGATGCCAAAGGCCCCGGCGTATCGGACGATGCGGCGGACGTCCTGGTCGGTGTAGCGCATGACGGGGGAGTAGGAGCCGAAGTTGGCGAGATTGGGGACCGAGGGGAGGACGATGGGGAAGGACTGGGAGTCGGTGATGTGCCAGTGGAATACATTGAGCTTGTTGGAGGCCATGGCGCGGATGGTGCGGAGGATGTCACGGACGGGGTAGTAGTTCCGTGCGGTGTCGAGGAGGATCCCGCGGTGGGTGAATAGGGGGTGGTCGGAGATTTCTATCTCGCTGGGGACGATCGGCTGGCCGCTCGCGTCGGCGGCGCCGCTGCTCCAGGCGAGCTGGGAGAAGGTCTCGAGACCGCGGATGATGCCCCAGGGAGTGGCGGCAGAGATGTCAGCGGAGCTGGAATTGGGTGGCACGGAGAGCGTGTAGGACTCGTCGACGCCGGGGCCGAGCGGGACGTCGGGATCGGAGACGGAGAGCGCGAGCAGGCGGATGGGGACGCCCGAGACGGTGTAGTTGACGGGGGGCATAATCGGCGTGTACCGCTCGGTGCGGATGAGGCGGGTGTAGTACGCGATGGCGTGACGGAGCGACGGGTGCGACGGCGAGGCGCGGATGTTGAACGACGGGGAGATCGGCGCGTATGCCGGCAACGGCCACGAGATGGACACCGGCTTGGGCCACACCTGCACTTTCTGAGGCACCCGCGGCGGTGGTGGCTGAGAAGGCGGTGGCGCGAGGGAGGCGAGTGCAGCTAATGAATGGAAGAGGAAGAGCAAGAGGAAATACGGCGATGCCGCCACCGCCATCGCTTAGGTTTAGGAGGTTCACAAGGGATTTGGGATTTTGGCATCTAGCCATCTACTACGGCGGGGGTCGATGAGTGAGAGGGTGCGGTGCAGAACTCCAGATCTGGTTTTGACTTTCTTGAGCATGTTTGTTACTCCTCTCGGAGTGAGTGGTCGTTTGCGCTATCCGTAACATGTGGATCCCAAGTAAAGAGTACTGTTATTCTGGAATTCTTTTTATTTTTGCTATTCTTCTAAAAAAATCATGTCTGCCCACTTGTAACTAATTCGATCTTTAAGCTATCCGCAGCACATGTTACTTAATACCTTTTCAATATTTTTAGTCTAGTCATCAAGATTCATTACTCTATATTACAATCATCCACACTCATATCTCTCTCTATATATTTCCTCTATATCAACTACTACATATCTATTCATTCCAATCCCATTTCAATCCCACTGCTATATTTTTTCTCTATATAACACATGATTTTTTTCTATGGGCAATACTAGCATTTGAACGATTTACATGCACTATATTTGACAGGATACTGTGTCGTGACATATTGCGTACAATGTTGTGGGCATCTTTTAAGCTACCGCTCATGTATCATGTGTTACCAAAAGCCCTCCTGTAACTCAGTGCAGATAGTCTTAAACCTATAGCCAACGTAATAATCTATGATACCAAAATTACACGCCTTGGTGTCATAGTTATGGAGCCAGGGTATATGACATGGGAGCCATAGTTGTCGTGACCTATTGGGACTTTGATGTCAAGATCTGCGTCGTCAAGGTCGAAGATATGATGTATGATACCGAGGTTGGTGCATGTGATGCTGATTTTGATGTCATATATTTTGGCACCACATCTCATCGTCTTCCTCTTATCTCTCGTTTCTCTCTCTTCTACCTCGACTTTGATCCGCGTGTAGCTCCCCTCCATCGGCTCGGACGTCACCCTCCCTACTTGTCACACCATCAATACTGCAGCAATTGTGTGTCCTCGTCTTCTCTCTTGAAAGCATCTAGGCTCCTGGTTAGTTTTAGTGATTGATGACAACATAAGATTATTGTGACTAACTGTTGTTTTGCAGACTCCATGGTAAGTTAAGTCACATTGCAGGTAGATGGACTTCAACAAAGCACCCCGGATGATGGAAATCAGAAAAAATGGGTAAGAAAGGATGTTTAAAGTGAACATCTTCTTTTCCCCTGTCGGGGACCATAATTAGGGGTACCCTCAAGACGCCTAATTCTCAGCTGGTAACCCCCATCAGCATAAAGCTGCAAAGGCCTGATGGGTGCGATTAAGTCAGGAATCAGTCCATACGAGTGACTCGATCACGCTTCGCCCGAGCCTAGCCTCGGACAAGGGTAGCCGACCTCGAGGGACTTCCGTCTCGCCCGAGGCCCCCCTTTTTACGGCGGACACATCTCCGGCTCGCCCAAGGCCTTGGCTTCGCTAAGAAGCAACCCTGACTAAATCGCCGCACCGACTGACCGAGTCGCAGGAGCATTTAACGCAAAGGTGGCCTAACACCTTTATCCTGACGCGCGCCCTCCGGCAGAACCGAGGTGACCGCCGTCACTTCACTGCTCCACTGACCGGTCTGACAGAAGGACAGCGCCGCCTGCGCCACTCCGACTACAGTGCCACTCGACAGAGTGAGTCTGACAGGCAGTCAGGTCTTGCCAAAGGCGCCATAGGAAGCTCCGCTTCGCCCGACCCCAGGGCTCGGACTCGGGCTAAGACCCGGAAGACGGCGAACTCCGCTCCGCCCGACCCAGGGCTCGGACTCGGGCTAAGACCCGGAAGACGGCGAACTCCACTCCGCCCGACCCAGGGCTCGGACTCGGGCTAAGACCCGGAAGACGGCGAACTCCGCTCCGCCCGACCCAGGGCTCGGACTCGGGCACAGCCCCAGAAGACGACGAACTCCGCTTCGCCCGACCACAGGGCTCGGACTCCGCCCTGGCCTCTGCCGAACGATCTCCGCCTCGCCCGACCCAGGGACTCGGGCTCGGCCTCGGCCACGGAAGACAGACTCGACCTCGGCTTCGGAGGAGCCTCCACGTCGTCCGACCTAGGGCACGGGCCCGCCACGTCAACAGGGAGCGCCATCATCACCCTACCCCGAGCCAACTCGGGCCGCAGAGAACAAGACCGACGTCCCATCTGGCCAGCTCCGCCAGATAGGCAATGATGGCGCCCCGCGTGCCCTGTGACGACGGCGGCTCTCAGCTCCCTTACGGAAGCAGGGGGACGTCAGCAAAGACTCGACCGCTCCGATAGCTGTCCCTCCGCCAAGCTCCGTTGCTCCTCCGACAGCCACGACATCACACCAGCAGGGTGCCAAAATCTCTCCGGCTGCCACATTGGCATGTACTTAGGGCGCTAGCTCTCCCTGCGCTAGACACGTAGCACTCTGCTACACCCCCATTGTACACCTGGATCCTCTCCTTACGCCTATAAAAGGAAGGACCAGGGTCTTCTTAGAGAAGGTTGGCCGCGCGGGACCGAGGACGGGACAGGCGCTCTCTTGGGGCCGCTCGCTTCCCTCACCCGCGTGGGCGCTTGTAACCCCCCTACTGCAAGCGCACCCGACCTGGGCGCGGGACGAACACGAAGGCCACGGGATTTCCACCTCTCTCACGCCCGTCTCCGGCCACCTCGCCTTTCCCCCCTTCGCGCTCGCCCACGCGCTCGACCCATCTGGGCTGGGGCACGCGGCACACTCACTCGTCGGCTTAGGGACCCCCCGGTCTCGAAACGCCGACAGTTGGCGCGCCAGGTAGGGGCCTGCTGCGTGCTGACGAACAGCTTCCCATCAAGCTCCGGATGGGCAGTCTCCAGCAACCTCTCCGGCCCGGGACGGTGCTCCGTTTCGGGAGTCTTGAGTTCATGTCCTTCGACGGCAGCTACGACATGATACTCCTTCCACCGCCGCGCGACAACGACAATGGCGGCCGACAACCCGCCCGCCGGCGGCGGAATCGACGACGTCTTCCCCGCGTGGAGGAAGAACAACATTCGAGCTCGCTCCGTCCTCTCCCCCGCCAACGGAGGAGGAGGCGGGGCAATCAAGGCCAAGCGGGAGGCCGCGCTTCGTCGCCCGTCGAGCGAATCGACGCCCCCGACGCCCCAACGGAAGGCACGCCGGGCGTCGACCTCGCGTTCGAGACGAAGGCAAGCGTCGTCCCCCGCGACATGCTGATCCCGAGCAAGAAGACGACGCCAGCGCGCTCGCGGAGAGCTTGCAGGACGTCGCCCTCGTACCTGAGACGACGGTGCAACCAGTCCCCGATGTGACTACGTCGCTCCTCGTCGACCAAAAGGTACTGACTAACTCCCATCTTACATCATTTCGACTCGGCCTCAACCCGCCTAGCAACCTTGCTTTGGCGGGCGCTCTCATTGAGGCGAGTGCAACCCCACTGGGGTTTCGTATGCGGTCGCCTTGGGACCGATTGATGGACGTCTCGACCTACGGGCCCTCTGGGTCCGAGGAAGATGACGATCCCGACATCTGTTGGGATTTCTCCGGATTTGGCAACCCCAGTGCCATGCGGGACTTCATGACCGCATGTGACTACTGCCTCTCCGAATGTTTCGACGGTAGCCACAGCCTTGACGACGAGGACTGCGGCCCAAGCCGCGAATGTTTCCACGTCGAGCTAGGGGATCCCTCCGAAGGCAACCATCTTGGCATGCCGGAGGACGGTGATTTTCCTAGGCCGGTGCCTCGCGCCGACATCCCGCGGGAGCTAGCTGTGGTCCCCGTTCCGGCAGGGGGTCATGACTCACAGCTCGAGCAAGTCCGCGGGGCGCAGGCCAGGCTCGACGAGGGAGCAGGAGCGCTTGAGCCGATCCATCGGGACGTCGGGCAGGTATGGGCGGGCCAACCCCCGGCCGGAGAAATACGTCACCTGCCCCAAGGTCTCCAGCACCGCATCGCCAACGATGTCAGGGTCAGGCCGCCGCCCGCATCCTGCGGGGTCGGTCAGAACCTGGCAGCCGCAGCGATGCTCCTCCGCGCGATGCCGGAGCCATCAACCACCGAGGGTCGGCGAATCCAGGGAGAGCTCAAGAATCTCCTGGAAGGCGCTGCGGCCCAACGGGCCAAGAGCACTGCCTCCCGAAGGCAGGGATACCCCTCGGAACCTCACGCTGCGACTTCTCGATTCATGCGGGAAGCCTCGGTCTACACCGGGCGCACGTGCAACACCGCGCCTGCGGCCCCGGGCCACCTCGGCAACGAGCACCACCGTCGCGACCGTCGGGCCCACCTCGACGAAAGGGTGCGCCGAGGCTACCACCCCAGGCGTGGGGGACGCTATGACAGCGGGGAGGATCGGAGTCCCTCGCCCGAACCACCCGGTCCGCAGGCCTTCAGTCGGGCCATCCGACGGGCGCCATTCCTGACACGGTTCCGACCCCCGACTACTATCACAAAGTACTCGGGGGAAACGAGGCCGGAACTGTGGCTCGCGGACTACCGCCTGGCCTGCCAACTGGGTGGAACGGACGACGACAACCTCATCATCCGTAACCTTCCCCTGTTCCTCTCCGACACTGCTCGCGCCTGGTTGGAGCACCTGCCTCTGGGGCAGATCTCCAACTGGGACGATTTGGTCCTAGCCTTCGCCGGCAATTTCCAGGGCACGTACGTGCGCCCCGGGAATTCCTGGGACCTTTGAAGCTGCCGGCAACAGCCGGGAGAGTCTCTCCGGGACTACATCCGGCGATTCTCGAAGCAGCGCACCGAGCTGCCCAACATCACCGACTCGGATGTCATCGGCGCGTTCCTTGCCGGCACCACCTGCCGTGACCTGGTGAGCAAGTTGGGTCGCAAGACCCCCACCAGGGCGAGCGAGCTGATGGACATCGCCACCAAGTTCGCCTCTGGCCAGGAGGCGGTCGAGGCTATCCTCCGAAAGGACAAGCAGCCCCAGGGCCGCCCATCAGAAGAGGCTCCCGAGGCGTCTACCCCACGTGGCGCCAAGAAGAAAGGCAAGAAGAAGTCGCAATCGAAACGCGACGCCGCCGACGCGGACCTTGTCGCCGCCGCCGAGTACAAGAACCCTCGGAAGCCCCCCCCCCCCCCCCCCCGGAGGTGCTAACCTCTTCGACAAGATGCTCAAGGAGCTGTGCCCCTATCATCAGGGGCCCGTCAAGCACACCCTCGAGGAGTGCGTCATGCTTCGGCGCCACTTCCACAGGGCCGGGCCACCCGCGGAGGGTGGCAGGGCCCACGACGACGACAAGAAGGAAGATCACCAAGCAGGAGAGTACCCCGAGGTCCGCGACTGCTTCATGATCTACGGTGGGCATGCGGCGAATGCCTCGGCTCGGCATCGCAAGCAAGAGCGCCGGGAGGTCTGCTCGGCGAAGGTGGCGGCGCCAGTCTACCTAGACTGGTTCGACAAGCCCATCACCTTCGGCCAGGCTGACCACCTCGACCACGTGCCGAGCCCGGGGAAATACCCGCTCGTCGTCGACCCCATCATTGGCGACGTCAGGCTCACCAAGGTCCTGATGGATGGGGGCAGCTGCCTCAACATCATCTACGCCGAGACCCTCAGGCTCCTGCGCGTCGATCTGTCCTCCGTCCGAGCAGGCGCTGCGCCCTTCCACGGGATCATCCCTGGGAAGCGCGTCCAGCCCCTCGGACGACTCGACCTTCCCGTCTGCTTCGGAACGCCCTCCAACTTCCGAAGGGAGACCTTGACGTTCGAGGTGGTCGGGTTCCGAGGAACCTACCACGCGGTACTGGGGAGGCCATGCTACGCGAAGTTCATGGCCGTCCCCAACTACACCTACCTGAAGCTCAAGATGTCGGGCCCCAACGGGGTCATCACCGTCGGCCCCACGTACAAACACGCGTTCGAATGCGACGTGGAGTGCGTGGAGTACGCCGAGGCCCTCGCCGAGTCCGAGGCCCTCATCGCCGACCTGGAGAACCTCTCCAAAGAGGTGCCAAACGTGAAGCGTCATGCCGGCAACTTCGAGCCAGCGGAGACGGTTAAGGCCGTCCCTCTCGACCCCAGTGGCGACACCTCCAAGCAGATCCGGATCGGTTCCGGGCTCGACCCCAAATAGGAAGCAGTGCTCGTCGACTTTCTCCGCGTAAACGCCGACGTCTTTGCGTGGAGTCCCTCGGACATGCCCGGCATACCGAGGGATGTCGCCGAGCACTCGCTGGATATTCGGGCCGGAGCCCGACCCGTCAGGCAGCCTCTGCGCCGATTCGACGAGGAGAAGCGCAGAGTGATAGGCGAGGAGATCCACAAGCTAATGGCAGCAGGGTTCATCAAAGAGGTATTCCATCCCGAATGGCTTGCCAACCCTGTGCTTGTGAGGAAGAAAGGGGGAAATGGCGGATGTGTGTAGACTACACTGGTCTCAACAAAGCATGTCCGAAGGTTCCCTACCCTCTACCTCGCATCGATCAAATCGTGGATTCCACTGCTGGGTGCGAAACCCCGTCCTTCCTCGATGCCTACTTAGGGTATCACCAAATCCGGATGAAAGAGTCCGACCAGCTCGTGACTTCTTTCATCACGCCCTTCGGCATGCACTGCTATGTCACCATGCCGTTCGGTTTGAGGAATGCGGGCGCGATGTACCAGCGGTGCATGAACCATGTGTTCGGCGAACACATCGATCGCACAGTCGAGGCCTACGTCGATGACATCGTAGTCAAGACAAGGAAGGCTTCCGACCTCCTCTCCGACCTTGAAGTGACATTCTGATGTCTCAAGGCGAAAGGAGTCAAGCTCAATCCCGAGAAGTGTGTCTTCGGGGTGCCCCGGGGCATGCTCCTGGGGTTCATTGTCTCCGAGCGAGGCATCGAAGCCAACCCGGAGAAGATCGCAGCCATCACCAGCATGGGGCCCATCAAGGACTTAAAAGGCGTACAAAGGGTCATGGGATGTCTTGCGGCCCTGAGCCGCTTCATCTCACGCCTCGGCGAAAGAGGCCTGCCTCTGTACCGCCTCTTAAAGAAGACCGAGTGTTTCACTTGGACCCCTGAGGCCGACGAAGCTCTCGGGAACCTGAAGGCGCTCCTTACAAAGGCGCCTATCTTGGTGCCCCAGCTGATGGAGAAGCCCTCTTGGTCTACGTCGCCGCGACCACTCAGGTGGTTAGCGCCGCGATTGTGGTCGAGAGGCAAGAAGAAGGGCAAGCATTGCCCGTTCAGAGGCCAGTCTACTTCGTCAGCGAGGTACTGTCCGAGACCAAGATCCGCTACCCACAAGTTCAGAAGCTACTGTATGCTGTGATCCTGACGAGGCGGAAGTTACGACATTACTTCGAGTCTCATCCGGTAACTGTGGTGTCATCCTTCCCCCTGGGGGAGATCATCCAGTGCCGAGAGGCCTCGGGCAGGATCGCAAAGTGGGCGGTGGAAATCATGGGCGAAACGATCTCGTTCGCCCCTTGGAAGGCCATCAAGTCCCAGGTGTTGGCGGACTTCGTAGCCAAATGGGTCGACACCCAGCTACCGACGGCTCCGATCCAACCGGAGCTCTGGACCATGTTTTTCGACGGGTCGCTGATGAAGACGGGAGCCGGCGCGGGCCTGCTCTTCATCTCGCCCCTCGGGAAGCACCTACGCTACGTGCTACGCCTCCATTTCCCGGCGTCCAACAATGTGGCCGAGTACGAGGCTCTGGTCAACGGGTTGCGGATCACCATCGAGCTAGGGGTCAGACGCCTCGACGCCCGCGGTGACTCGCAGCTCATCATCGACCAAGTCATGAAGAACTCCCACTGCCGCGACCCAAAGATGGAGGCCTACTGCGATGAGGTTCGACGCCTGGAAGACAAGTTCTACGGGCTCGAGCTCAACCACATCGCTCGGCGCTACAACGAGACTGCGGACGAGCTGGCTAAAATAGCCTCGGGGCGAACGATGGTCCCCCCGGACGTCTTCTCCCGGGACTTGCATCAACCCTCCGTCAAGATCGACGACGCGCCCGAGCCCGAGGCACCCTCGGCATAGCCCAAGGCACCCTCGGCACAGCCCGAGGCACCCTCGGCACAGCCCGAGGCACCCTCGGCTCAGCCCGAGGCGTCTGCGGTTCAGCCCGAGGTACCCTCGGCCCCCGAGGGTGAGGCACTGGACGTCGAGGAGGAGCAGAGCGGGGTCACGCCTGATCGAAATTAGCAGGCCCCGTACCTGCAATATCTCTGCCGAGGAGAGCTACCCCTCGACCAAGCCGAGGCTCGGCGGGTAGCGCGACGCGCCAAGTCGTTCGTTTTGCTGGGCGATGAGGAGGAGCTCTACCACCGCAGCCCCTCGGGCGTCCTCCAGCGATGCATCTCCATCGCCGAAGGTCAGGAACTCCTGCAAGAAATACACTCGGGGGCTTGCGGTCATCATGCAGCGCCTCGAGCCCTTGTCGGGAATGCTTTCCGGCAAGGCTTCTACTGGCCAACGGCGGTGGCTGACGCCACTAGAATTGTCCGCACCTGCGAAGGGTGCCAATTCTATGCGAAGCAGACCCACCTGCCCGCTCAGGCTCTGCAGACGATAACCATCACCTGGCCCTTTGCTGTATGGGGTCTGGACCTCGTCGGTCCCTTGCAGAAGGCGCCCGGGGGCTACACGCACCTGCTGGTCGCCATCGACATATTCTCCAAGTGGATCGAGGCCCGACCCCTGAACAGCATCAGGTCCGAGCAGGCGGTGGCGTTCTTCACCAACATCATCCATCACTTCGGGGTCCCAAACTCCATCATCACCGACAACGGTACCCAGTTCACCGGCAAAAAATTCTTGGATTTTTGCGAGGATCACCACATCCGGGTGGACTGGGCCGCTGTGGCCCATCCCATGTCGAATGGGCAAGTGGAGCGTGCCAACGACATGATTCTGCAAGGGCTCAAGCCCCGGATCTACAACGGCCTCAACAAGTTCGGCAAGCGATGGATGAAGGAACTCCCCTCGGTGATCTGGAGCCTGAGGACAACGCCAAGCCGAGCCACGGGTTTCACGCCGTTCTTCCTGGTCTACGGGGCCGAGGACATCTTGCCCACTGACCTGGAATACGGCTCCCCGAGGACGAGGGCCTACAACGATCAAAGCAACCAAGCTAGCCGAGAAGACTCACTAGACCAGCTGGAAGAGGCTCGGGACAAGGCCTTACTACACTCGGCGCGGTACCAGCAGTCCCTGCGACGCTACCACGCCCGAGGGGTCCGGTCCCGAGACCTCCAGGTGGGCGACCTGGTGCTTCGACTGCGGCAAGACGCCCGAGGGAGGCACAAGCTCACGCCCCCCTGGGAGGGGCCATTCGTCATCGCCAAAGTTCTGAAGCCCGGAACATACAAGCTGGCCAACAATCAAGGCGAGGTCTACGGCAACGCTTGGAACATCAAACAGCTACGTCGCTTCTACCCTTAAGATGTTTTCAAGTTGTTCATATACCTCGCACCCACGCAAAGTTTAGTCATCAAGGAAGGGTCGGCCTCGCCTCGGCAAAGCCCGACCCTCCCTCGGGGGCTAAAAGGGGGGAGACCCCCTCTGCGTCGAATTTTTTCCTCGAAAAAAGATCTCTTTTTAGCAGAATTTCTTTCGTGCTTTTTGACTACTTCGAAAAGCGGATCCTGGAAACGACGGAGTACACGTAAGCAGCCAAGGCTGACCGAGCCGAGGGACTCCTACGCCTCCGGGATATGGATACCTCACTCATCACCTTCTGCGATAAGTAACTCGCGTTCGGATAAAGTGACTCCGTGGACCGGACAAGTCTTTACGTTCGGAAGCTCTTCTGCCGAAGCGGTCCTTCAAGCTTTCTCGACTGAGTCGGAGACAGGGCCTCATGGACGGGTGAAAGTACGTGTAAGCGGCAAGGCCGACCGAGCCGAGGGACTCCTACACCTCCGGGATACGGATACCTCACTCATCACCTTCCGCGAAAAACAACTCTCGCCCGCACAAACATCCCTGTTACCGACAAAAAAGTCCAGATGCTCGGAATAAGAGGAAAAAAGGCGCAGCTTTACAGCGCAGCGAGGGTGTGTTTTCTGGCCTCAGCGGCCGCAGAAGGCACACGCTACAAGGTAATCTGATCCTGCAGGATCGAGTCTTCACGCTGGAAGGGGGCTATAGCACCCTCGGCATCGACGACGCCTTCAGCGAGATCCGACCCAGCCTCGGACGGCGACGCGGTCCAGGGACTTCTCCGAGAATCCGGCCCGAGCAGGCGGCTCGGCCGGTTACCCCTGGGGCCTCGGCCAACCATCTTCCAAGGGCGCCAGCCCGACCCGAGGCCTCGGCTGATCGACTCCGGCGTTGGCCCCGCTGACGGGCAACCCGGCTAGGCTCCGGCCAACCGGGTTCCCATTTTCGAGCCAACTCCGCCTCTGTTCGAGCTGATATCGCTACCCCTGGCCTCGGCTCATCGAAGAGCGGCCGAGGGGTCTCTTTAACTAAGCTAGAGGAGCCTCAGACAACAAGGTCGATCGAGCCGAGGGACTCCTACGCCTCCGGGATACGGATACCTCACTCGTCACCTTGACACGGGGCGACTCATGCTCGGTGAAGCGGTTCAGATAATCAACAGGCGAGACTTAGTGCTCGAAAATGAGGAAAAAACACGGCTCCGTGCCGAAATTACATACATGTTCAGGCCTCGACAGCCACAATGAACAAAAACACGCTGGCATTCAAGGTGCCATCACAAACGGAACTCCGGTTCCCCCTCCGCGGGTACGAGCAACCCCACTCCATGGGGGAAGGCCTGCGGAGCAACGGAAGACCGACGAACGGCGCGCCGTCACCTGCTCCAACAGCGGCGGCGACGACGACTTCTGCTCCGGGGGGTCGAACAGCGGCAGCACTGACCTCAGGGCAGATGCTGCTGCCAGGAGGCCCCCGCCCATGCCAAAACTTGTGAGGCAAGGACGGGCAGAAGGCCGAGGAGTTGGAGGTCAGCCCGTGGCTGGCCCCGGCTATCGCGCCGGCGGAAGAACCTCTTCCAGCTGCCGTGGCAGATGCCGGCGCCACGAGCGGCTCCGAAGCCACTCGCGTCTGAAGACCGGGCACGCTGCAGCTGCCAGCGCCACGGACAACAACCGCCCCTCCCCCCCATCACTGAGTGAAGGAGCGGGCCACCGCCCACGCAGGGGCCGACCCCAACTCGGCACTCTCCCCTCCCCAGCCTCGGTGATGAAAGTCCTTGAGGCTGAGGGAGGGGCAGAGGCCGCAGCCCGGCTCGCTTTCCCCCACCATCAAGCTGGAGGTCACCATCTTGGGTGACCGCCGGTGGAGGGGTGCAGCCGGGCTGCATGATGAAAATCCTTGAAGCCGAACGATGGCTGAAAGGTACCAACTCCCACGGAGTTGCGTTCCTCCAACGAGGAGGCGGAAAGACGGCGGGTACCCCCCATCCGGGGGCTTGGAAGATGGAAAGACACGATGCGTGAGGGAGGAAGAAGACATGGTTGCCTTCCAAAAGGGGCCACCCTCCTTTTAAAGGCAGCTCTCCCTACGTGCGCCCCCAAATGCCACGGGCTGAGTCTTCTCCAACACACTCCAAGGCCCTCCCCTGCGGCGCGGGGGCTGGGTCCCGCATGTCATGCAAACCGGCTCAGAGCAGAAGAAGCCAAACCGCCGCGCGTGGTGCACACAACCGCCCAGTGGTTACAAGCGACCCCCCACTTTTGCCCAGACCAACGGGCGGAAGGAGTGGGCAGCCATGCAGGCGGCATGCAACCGCGCCAAGTGGACACGCTTCTCCGACTCCCAGCGCGCCAGCACGGAGGCCCAGGCCCACGCGTCGCGCAACCGGCGCGCCGGATGCTGCATGCAAGCAACTGCACCGCCACTTGCGCCACCGCCGCGCCTCTTCGGTTGCGGAACCAATGCCGCGACTCGAGGCGACCCAGCGGCGCCAGCCTGGCGCGACGGTCAATACGGCCGAAAGTGGGCCGGCAGTAATGACGGTGGCAGGCGGGCGGGAGCAGCGGTCGCGTCGTCAGCCAGGCTCACGTCCCATCCAGGGGCAGCAAGAGAGCCTCCTCTCACGGCGTGAAGACGGCGCACCCATGATCCGTCCCTCGAACGGCTCGCGCACGCGCAACGGCCGCCCCGCCAACCACTCACCCTGTCGCATTAACTCCGCGGCGGGACAGGCGGCGCCTCTGGCAGGAGAAGCGGGCGACGCTTCGCCTTCGCCGTAATAACCGCGCCAAAAAAGGTACACCACGTCGTTCGATTTCGTATCCTTTTCCTTTTTTCCTCTTTCTCTATCTCTTGCAACAGGGACCGGGGAAGGGGGATACCCCAGAAAGGATCCTTCCCTGTGAAGGAACCGGGCTCCGAGCCCCCTACTGATCAGAGGTTCGAAGGCTGGCCCTCCGAAGGGTTCAACAACCACCTCAGATCGCGTGGGCCCGACACCCACTACTGGTCAGGGGTTCGAAGGCCGGCCCCCCGAAGGGCTCCATGGCCGCCTCAGGCTACTCGGGCTCCGCGCCCATTACTGATCAGGGGTTCGAAGGCTGGCCCCCGAAGGGTTCACAGTCGCCTCAGACGCCGAGCGAGGGATGACCAGGGGTACGTTCGATACATAACCGAGGCTCGGGCTGCGCTCCCGAGGTACCCTAGGACATTTCCGAGACCAGCGGGAGCGATCTTGTAACGGAATCCCATCGGAGGGAGGCATCGAGCCCTCGGACCCCGTCGCCAGGGGACCGGGTCCGGCAGATCACCCGCAGGTACTTTTGGGCGTGCCTCTGGGCCCCTAGCCGACCCCCAACGAACGGGGCACGGACGTCCACTCGGATTACCCGCTTGCAGCTCACCGGAGACACCATGTTCGGTGCCCATCGAGGGTAACATGGCGCTCTCCCCCCCTCCTCCTTGCGGAAAGGCGACGTAGGGGCGTATGTAAAAAGCCGAGTCTGTCCCTGATCGCCCTCTCGCCCTGTGCGGAGGCTCGGGGGCTGCTCTCGCAAACCCGGCTCCGGCCGAACCGTTGACAGCGTCAACATACCAGCCCGAGAACTTGGGCCCCGACCGTGCACCCGGGCTACGGCCAGCTCGCATGAGGGAACAACCAGACCAGCCGAAGCATTACGCAAGGCATTAAGACCTCGAAGGAGTAAAACCACTCCTCCGAGGCCTCGGGGGCTACACCCGGCGGGTGCGCTCGCGCGCACCCACCGGAACAAAATGCAACCGAGAAAGGCTGGTCCCCTTGCAAAAAAGTGCGACGAAAGCCTCCAAGCGAGTGCTAACACTCCCTTCGAGGCTCGGGGGCTACTGTCGGGGACCATAATTAGGGGTACCCTCAAAACGCCTAATTCTCAGCTGGTAACCCCCATCAGCATAAAGCTGCAAAGGCCTGATGAGTGCGATTAAGTCAGGAATCAGTCCATACGAGTGACTCGATCACGCTTCGCCCGAGCCTAGCCTCGGACAAGGGCAGCCGACCTCGAGGGACTTCCGTCTCGCCCGAGGCCCCCCTTTTTACGGTGGACACATCTCCGGCTCGCCCAAGGCCTTGGCTTCGCTAAGAAGCAACCCTGACTAAATCGCCGCACCGACTGACCGAGTCGCAGGAGCATTTAACGCAAAGGTGGCCTGACACCTTTATCCTGACGCGCGCCCTCCGGCAGAACCGAGGTGACCGCCGTCACTTCACTGCTCCACTGACCGGTCTGACAGAAGGACAGCGCCGCCTGCGCCACTCCGACTACAGTGCCACTCGACAGAGTGAGTCTGACAGGCAGTCAGGTCTTGCCAAAGGCGCCATAGGAAGCTCCGCTTCGCCCGACCCCAGGGCTCGGACTCGGGCTAAGACCCGGAAGACGGCGAACTCCGCTCCGCCCGACCCAGGGCTCGGACTCGGGCTAAGACCCGGAAGACGGCGAACTCCGCTTCGCCCGACCCAGGGCTCGGACTCGGGCTAAGACCCGGAAGACGGCGAACTCCGCTCCGCCCGACCCAGGGCTCGGACTCGGGCACAGCCCCAGAAGACGACGAACTCCGCTTCGCCCGACCACAGGGCTCGGACTCCGCCCTGGCCTCTGCCGAACGATCTCCGCCTCGCCCGACCCAGGGGCTCGGGCTCGGCCACGGAAGACAGACTCGACCTCGGCTTCGGAGGAGCCCCCACGTCGTCCGACCTAGGGCACGGGCCCGCCACGTCAACAGGGAGCGCCATCATCACCCTACCCCGAGCCAACTCGGGCCACAGAGAACAAGACTGGCGTCCCATCTGGCCAGCTCCGCCAGATAGGCAATGATGGCGCCCCGCGTGCCCTGTGACGACGGCGGCTCTCAGCTCCCTTACGGAAGCATGGGGACGTCAGCAAAGACTCGACCGCTCCGACAGCTGTCCCTCCGCCAAGCTCCGTTGCTCCTCCGACAGCCACGACATCACACCAGCAGGGTGCCAAGATCTCTCCGGCTGCCACATTGGCATGTACTTAGGGCGCTAGCTCTCCCTGCGCTAGACACGTAGCACTCTGCTACACCCCCATTGTACACCTGGATCCTCTCCTTACGCCTATAAAAGGAAGGACCAGGGCCTTCTTAGAGAAGGTTGGCCGCGCGGGACCGAGGACGGGACAGGCGCTCTCTTGGGGCCGCTCGCTTCCCTCACCCGCGTGGGCGCTTGTAACCCCCCTACTGCAAGCGCACCCGACCTGGGCGCGGGACGAACACGAAGGCCACGGGATTTCCACCTCTCTCACGCCCGTCTCCGGCCACCTCGCCTTTCCCCCCTTCGCGCTCGCCCACGCGCTCGACCCATCTGGGCTGGGGCACGCGGCACACTCACTCGTCGGCTTAGGGACCCCCCGGTCTCGAAACGCCGACACCCCCGTCATATGGTTCGTGCATCCGCTATCAATGATCCAGCTTGAGCCCCGGATGCATAAACCTACAAGTAATTTAGGCTTGGGGTTTAGGTCCCCAACTTGTGTTGGGTCCTGTTAGGTTAGTTACATAAGATTTTGGAACCCAAATGCAAGTCTTACCCTTCTTGCATTTTGGTCCCACATTGGAAGCAACAATTCCATCATTTTTTACAATAAAGCGCATAGGATGCATCAAACATGCGATAAAGCATAGAGGCACCATTAAATGCATTCCTATCCTTAGGCGCATGAGAAACAACATGAAATGCATGGCACCTAGGTCTACTCCTACTATGAGCATATGAATAACTAGATGAAGCAATCATATTGCGAGGAGTAAAAGCAACATCATGACGCATAGGAAAAACAGGACAATCATTACAAGCATCATGATGGACATTCTTAGCATTCTTAACATGAGTATAAATAAATGCATGGTTCTTCTTATCATGAAAAGAATGTGAGCTACTAGCCATAGGCCCTTTCCCTTTCTCCTTATGGGGCGTTTGGATCCCTTCATTTTAGAGGAATTGGAATTCACTCAATAAAGTAACTTATTTAGTTTGGAAAATGACATTCCACCACTTTCCAAAGTTTAGATATAAGCCTATCTCAAATTCATGGAGTAGAGGATGGGAAATGATTTTATGCCTTAGTAGAATTTGTTTCTACTCTGTAACTTACATGACACTCTTCGTTTCACTCCTTTATAGTAAAAATGTAGCACATAAATATCTCCGACATCTTGCTAATAATAGTATACAAATATATTTAACATAAAACCGAATTAGCTTAATTGATATATGCCTAAATTATTATTATTAGAATTGAATTAGATTTCAATGATCCAAATGGGGCGTTAGTGAAGCTGGGGGACTTATGGCTCTTCATGTTTTTGGCTCCCCATGGAAGCCAAGTCCATCTTTAATTGAGGGATGTCTACCAATGGTAAAGGCATCCCTAGCAAACTTAACCTTTTCTACCTCATTTTTGCAAGTTTTAAGTTGATCATTTAAATGAGCAATTTCACCATTCAACTTAGCAAAAGTAGAAGCATGATCAATACAAGCATAAAAAAACATGATATTTACATCTAGTACAAATTGAAGCGTGCTCCAAAGAACTAGAGGCATTCACCTTTTCTATTCTAGCATTTAAATCATCATTAGCATTTTTAAGGTTAGAAATAGAAGCATGACATGTAGATAAATCACAAGCAAGCCTTTCATTCTTCTTAATTTCTAGAGCAAGGAATTTTTCTACTTCTACAACTTTATCATGTTTCTCATAAAGCAAATCCTCTTGCTTTTCTAGCAATCTATCTTTTTTATTAATAGCATCAATAAATTCATTAATTGTATCTACTTTGGATCTATCTAAGCCCTTAAAGAGATCGCTATAATCAACATCATCATTGGAATCCTCATCACTAGAAAAAGTGTACTTGGGGTATCACAAGTGTGTACCTTCTTCTCCTTAGCCATGAGGCACGTATGTCGTTTGTTGGGCGAGAGGAAGGACTTATTGAAGGCAGAGGTGGCAAGTCCTTCGTCGTCGTAGTCAGATGAAAAGCAGTCCGAGTCCCATTCCTTTCTGATGTGCGCCTCGCCCTTCTTCTTTCTATAAAATTTCTTCTTCTCCTTCTTCCCTTTCTTGTCTTGGTCCTGATCATTTTCATTATAGGGACATTGAGCAATAAAATGACTGGACTTACCACACTTGAAGCATGAACGCTTTCCCCTTAATTTGTTCTTGTTGGGGTAGTCCTTACATCCCTTCAGAGCGATCTTGAAGCGCTTGATCACAAGTGCCATCTCGCCCTCATTAAGACTGTCGGAGAGGAAATCTCCCTGGCCGGGTGGCGGATTGCACCCGCCCTAAATCCTAAAGAGAGGAGGGGCCTAAGCGTTTTGCTTGCTACGAGACTGGTGGATCAGCACACGAGAGCACGCGAGGGTTTAGAGTGGTTCAGGCCGCCGGAGCATAATACCCTACTCCACTGTGTGATGTATTGCTTGGGAGCTTGTATGAACTTGTGAGTGTCTGCCTAAAGTTAGGTCTGAATGACCTCTCCCCATAGCGTCGCGTGCCTCCCCTTTTATAGCTGAAGGGGGCGTGCACAAAGGGACTGGGCCCCGACATGTGGGCCCAGGGACAAAATGTATATAATACTTGAAGCTTCTAATGTTCGCTGTTGGGGCAATCTTCCCATGCCCTGACGCTGGAGATCTGTGTGTCCTTGGCGTGCTAGGGAAGCTTTCTTGTGGAAGAGAAGATGAGTATAGCGCGCCGCTCGGCACGGGCGCACTATTTGCCAGCATACCCAGCAGGCGCGCCGCCTGCCAGCGGATGGGACGGGACGCATTAAATGCTGAGAGGGCACGTCACCCGTCAGCGCAGTGGCAGGCGGCGTGTCTTTTCCTCAATAAATGCAGGGGCTGCACGACTTCTCGTCAGGTTCGGCCCGGTGGCTTATGTCACGGGCCACAAGCAGCGGGTCTCCACCTGAGCGGGAAGTGGAGGGCAAGGCCCGCACACGTGTCAGTACCGGACCCCTGCACACACCAGGGTCCTACTCGTTCCGGGACCCTGCTGGAGTTCGGACCTACCCGGAGGCTCCGGACTTATATGTATATAGGGGTCTGGTGTCCTTCCGTGGGGGTCCGAACTTACTGAGATGTGGTGTCTCTCCTTGACACGTGGCGCCCTTTGGCCTGCCTCACCCGGTGGGGTCAGGCGCCGACCTCCGCGTGGCTAGGAGACGTCGCATGGGTGCGGCGTCATGCTGTAGGAGAGGGTATCCCTGATTTAGGGTACCGACAGTGGCCCCCGGTCCTACCTCAGGGGAGGATGCGAGCCTGCAGGTGGGACCAGAGTCTGATTGGTGGTTGGACCGCTGCTTCCGCGCGTCTGTTGCTGAAATTACTATCGGCCCGCCTATGGCCATGCCAACTGCCGTGCCTATTCCCACGGCTGACTGACCCATGATCGTCGTACTTAACGGTACTGTTGGGCCATGCGCGGGGCTGCCTCGAGTCGCTGCACTGGTTCTGAAAAATATTCCTTTTCAGAATCCCGTGACAGCCCCAAGAAGACGTGGCATTGGCGCAAGCGGCGGTGCGGTTTCTTTGCACACGGTAACCGGTGCACCGGTTACATGACATGTGGGCCTGGGTCCCTGAGTTGGACCGCCAGTTGCAGCGAAGCTGAGGGAGCGCACAGCTGTGGGATGGTTGTACGCTTCTTGCGCGGCGGTTCGCCTCTTTGACCGCTGGTTGCCCCAAAAATGAAGGGGCGCGTAACCGTAGGGCAGTCGCACTCTCCCTCTTAGGGTTAGTTTGCATGACATGTGGGGCCTGGCCTCCGTGTCATAAGGTGAGATCCTTGGTGCACGCCGGGGGAGACTTCACCCGTGACGCTTCAGGGGCGCGAGCGGGGAGATCTGCCTTTAAAAAGGGGTCGATCTCCCGGGCAGTAGTCATGCCTTGCTCCTCTTGCGACCACCACGCCCTTTCGCCTTTCGGGCCTCCAGATGGGGTGCGCCGGTGTTCTCTGGAGGGATCCGCATCAAGGTCGTCTCTTCCGGCGACTTCATCATCGAAGAGCGTGCACTCGTGGTGGTGTCGCCGATCTTGTCTTCTTCCTGCTGCTGTTGGAGGGGTGCAACCCCATGGGAGTTGGCATCCTTCTGTGACACCCCAGGTGTCAGTTTCGTGTTACGTCGGGAGATTTATCCTAATCTCGGATGCTCAGTAAAAAAAAATTCTATTTCTCGATCATGTCTATCTCTGTTTATCAGGCTTTCTCATGGAAGTTCGCCGAATTCGGAGTTCTTCGATCGCGAGAAACAACCAAATTTGGAGCCTGTTAAAACTTTTATTTCTCGGAACGAATGCAAACTCAAAAATCATTCTCGAAATTTAAATCTCATCTGAAGCTCATTTAATCAAACTCTCGATGACTGTTATTTGATCTGAGCCCGAGTCTAATCGCTCGAACCTCGATCGATGTCCAACTATTTTAATCTGAGTCCGTACTCTCAAACAGAATACTCAATATGTCGTCCTCTAATAATATTTATCTGACTCGGCTAAATATCTCATGTCCGAACCGAACTCAAAACCCCGTATCGACAACAATTTTAAAATATCACGATTCGCCTTCTCCGACTAAAAATTCAAAGCCGATCAAATCTCAGGACGATTTATTTTTGAATCACGCGTAGGGGATTATTTTTGAGCGAAATCAAATTAGACTCCTGGCCGAGTTAATCGCTCAATCGTCCGTTTCTCCGAACTGTACTTCGCTCTGTTCTCTATTGAGACGAATTCCGCAGGAGCATTTTTATTCCGGAAAATATTTAGCGTAGCCCGATTTCGTGTTTTGGGCCAAGCCCAACCCAGCCCATTAGGCCCACTAAAGAACCCTAACCCTAGCCATTTTCTACAAATAGAGGTGCTCTCCCCTTGCACTTGGCAATTTTTCACTCCCACCCCTCTATTCTTCCTAGCCGCCACCAGCAACTTCTTCTTCTCCTCGTTGTTTCCTGTGCGTACGCAGAGCTTCTTCCATGGCCGACCTCGCTTCCTCCCCACGGCAACAGCTCCCCAGCCTTCCATGGGCGCGCACCCCTCCTCCCCCTTCTTCCTCAAGACAGCGTCCTCCTCCCTCCTTTCCCCCTAGTGCAGCAGCAAGGAACCCCTGCTCGGCCAGCAGCCACGGTGGCCAAGTCCCTGCGCCCTCCTCTGCCCAGTGCCCCTTCTCCATGGTGTTCAGAGCAGGGAGCCTTTCTCCCCTGCGCGCAAGAGCTCCCTGCGCCGACCTCGGCGAGGTCCATGTCCATGGCGTGACGCAGCAGCTCCATTTCTCCAGCAGCCATGGCGCCCTGTTCGCATGCACGGCCGAGTTTCATTCCTCCACGGTGCCCAAAAATTCCTTGCAGCGGCTCCCTCCGTGGGACAGTGCCCCTGTTCCCATCTCCTGGTAGCGCAGCTCCTCGCAACATAGTTTTCCCCGCAGCCCCACAACAGCGACGCGTCGTAGGTGTTCGACAAAATACGCAGCAGCCGCGCGCTGCAGCAGCCCTCCCGTTCGTTCTCCACTTCCCTCATTGCATGTCGTCGCTCTCATGCTCGCTGCGCAGCCCCATCCGCGACCGTCGAAATCCGTGGTGAGAAAACACCCGCTGCCCTTGCTGCTATTTTTTTGTGTGCTCGGTAAAAATGTTGAACTATTGTATGTGTCTAATCGCAGCTAGTGGTCGATGCCGCGCTTCGTGCTTTGCCTGTTCAACGAACGCCGAGCCGTGTGGACAACCCATGTGACTAGTCTCGGTTCGTCCAGGTTGTTCACTTGGTATTTTGTGGATTAATCTATTTAAGCTTTGGTCGACGTTGTGCATGTGCGTATATGTGTAAGAAAATTTATTGGTATGGATTGAAGTTTGTGGTGAGGGAAAAAGAAGTAGAAAAGAACTCGAATGTTTTTATATTTCGATAGGAATATGTGCGATGTGTTGTTTGATGTGTGCGATTTGTAGTGGTACAATTATATTTTAGTCGATGTGATGTACATTGGTGTTGGAAGGTGTGTGGGTATAAAATGTTTTGGTCATATATCGTAGCAAGGTTGCCTTCACGTTTTGGTAAGCAAACATGTTGTGTTGTTTAATGTGATGAGTAAATTGGAAATATAGGGGATGCGAGGATTTAATTAGTGCACGTAGGTGTGTGTCGTGGTGTGATATAGTAGTGGTGGCATGAGATATTTATTTGAGTTGCGCGGGTATATGCCGTAATATGGTTATACTCGCGGCGAGGAAAGATGTATGTATTGTGTAACACGACGTTTAGGTTGCTATTATATAATCGTGTGAAGGATGCTCGTGATGGTTGTGTGATCGAGGAGTGATGTAGTGGCAAGCGAGAAGTAAGTTTAATTTTTCAACGGTTAGTGGATAGTATCTGTCGGTGTTGTCATGATTTTTGTTGTATGACAGATCGATGCTTAGCTTTATAAATTATTGCATTCCATTCCCTTTGGATAAATAAATGTCTTGTTGATCGATTAGAGGTCTTATATGAGCGTTATTGCAGCCCAATAATTATTGGAGGCGAGTAGCGTTCATGAGTCAATCCTTGCTAAAATTGAAGAACAGTCCGATAACATATGCACATGGGTGCTGTAGGTCCTTCAGTAGCCAGTGTAAGTCTTACGGAGTTTTAGGCTAGGTGTTAATGCCTCTATGTTAGACCCCCTAAAATATGGTGTTTTAAGTGACTTGTGTGTTGTCCAGTTTAAGTTGAGAAAAGGTTAAGAAACATTAAGTAACCTTCTCCCACCCATGTTTTGAGTTGTGATGTCTAAAATGGTTCGCTAAGTCTTCTACTGTGATTAGCCAGCTCATGTTAAATAGGAGTCGATTTTGTCAAGTGTTCGTTATATATGTGTTGTCTCGGATTACGATAATAAGAGGCAAGCCGACGTGTAGGATATATAGCGGCCTATGTTGTTGCGCTAGTTAGCCGAATTAATAGATGTGTTTGGGTAAGATCGTAGTCACAGTGATTTACTTGTTGTAGTCTAAATGCGCATGGTTATGATCGTGGGTAAAAATCTGTAGTGCTCATGTGGTGTCTAAACTAAAATGCGAACTAGTGGGTGAAAAGCGCTTTGATATACATGTATGCCGAAATTGATGATTGTGGTGAATGCGTTGATTAAATGTGTATGTTAGTTCTAGCGTGCGAAATAACTTGGATGAAAATTAGTGAGTCTACTTGTCGGGGATCATAATTAGGGGTACCCTTAAGGCTCCTAATTCTCAGCTGGTAACCCCCATCAGCATAAAGCTGCAAAGGCCTGATGGGTGCGATTAAGTCAGGGATCAGTCCATTCGAGGGACTCGATCACGCCTCGCCCGAGCCTAGCCTCGGACAAGGGCAGCCGACCCCGGAGGATTTCCGTCTCGCCCGAGGCCCCCCTTCAGCGGCGAATATATTTCCGGCTCGCCCGAGGCCCTGTCTTCGCCAAGAAGCAACCCTGACCAAATCGCCGCACCGACCGACCAAATTACAGGAGCATTTAATGCAAAGGTGGCCTGACATCTTTATCCTGACGCGCGCCCCCCAGCCGACAGAGCCGAAGTGACCGCCGTCACTTCGCCGCTCCACTGACCGGCCTGACAGAAGGACAGCGCCGCCTGCGCCGCTCCGACTGCGGTGCAACTTGACAGGGTGAGGCTGACAGGCAGTCAGGCCCGGCCGAAGGCACCATAGGAAGCTCCGCTTCGCCCGACCCAGGGCTCGGACTCGGGCTAAGTCCCGGAAGACGGCGAACTCCGCTCCGCCCGACCCAGGGCTCGGACTCGAGCTAAGTCCCGGAAGACGGCGAACTTCGCTCCGCCCGACCCAGGGCTCGGACTCGGGCTCAGCCCTAGAAGACGACGAACTCCGTTCCGCCCGACCCAGGGCTCGGACTCGGGCTCAGCCCCAGAAGACGACGAACTCCGCTTCGCCCGACCCTATGGCTCGGACTACGCCCTGGCCTCAGCCAACGGTCTCCGCCTCACCCGACCCAGGGGCTCGGACTCGACCTCGGCCACGGAAGACAGACTCGACCTCGGCTTCGGAGGAGCTTCCACATCGCCCAACCTTGGGCGCAGACCAGCCACGTCGACAGGAGGCACCATCATCACCCTACCCCGAGCTGACTCGGGCCACGGGAGACAAGACCGGCGTCCCATCTGGCTCGCTCCGCCAGATAGGCAATGATGGCGCCCCGCATACTCTGTGACGACGGCGGCTCTCAGCCCCCTTACGGAAGCAAGAGGACGTCAGCAAGGACTCAACAGCTCCGACAGCTGTCCCTCCGCCAGGCTCCATCGCTCCTCCGACGGCCACGACATCACACCAGCTGGGTGCCAAAATCTCTCCGGCTGCCACAACGGCATGTACATAGGGCGCTAGCTCTCCTCCGCTAGACACATAGCACTCTGCTATACCCCTCATTGTACACCTGGATCCTCTCCTTACGCCTATAAAAGGAAGGACCAGGGCCCTCTTAGAGAGGGTTGGCCGCGCGGGGACGAGGACGAGACAGGCGCTCGCGTGAGGCCGCTCGCTCCCTCTCCCGCGTGGACGCTTGTAACCCCCTACTGCAAGCGCACCCGACCTGGGCGCGGGACGAACACGAAGGCCGCGGGATTCCCACCTCTCTCACGCCGGTCTCCAGCCGCCTCACTTTCCCCCCTTCGCGCTCGGCCTCGCGCTCGACCCATCTGGGCTGGGGCACGCGGCGACATTCACTCGTCGGCTTAGGGACCCCCCGGTCTCGAAACGTCGATAGTTGGCGCGCCAGGTAGGGGCCTGTTGCGTGTTGACGAACAGCTTCCCGTTAAGCTCCAGATGGGCAATCTCCAGCAACCTCTACAACCCGGGACGGTGCTCCGTTTCGGGAGTCTTGAGTTCATGTCCCTCGACGGCAGCTACGACATGATACTCATTCCACCGCCGGGCGGCAGCGGTAACGGCGGCCGACAACCCGCCCGCCGGCGGCGGAATCGACGACGTCTTCCCCGCGTGGTGGAAGAACAACCTTCGAGCTCATCCCGCCCTCTTCCCCGCCGACGGAGGGGAAGGCGGGGCAACCAAGGCCAAGCGGGAGGCAGCGCATCGTCGGCTGTCGAGCGAGTCGATGGCCCCAGCACCCCAACGGGGGGCGCGTCGGGCATCGACCTCGCGTTTGGGACGAAGGCGAGCGCCGTCTCCCCGCGACGCGCCAACTCCGAGCAAACGGACGACGCTAGCGCGCTCGCGAAAGGCTTGCTGGATGTCACCCTCGTACCTAAGACGACGGTGTAGTCAGTCCGTGACGTGACTTCATCACCGCCCGTCGACCAAGAGGTACCGATCGATTCCCATCCCACGTCATTTGGATTCAGCCTCAACTCGCCTAGCGACTTCGCTTTGGCGGGCGCTCTCGTAGAGGCGAGTCCAAACCCTCTAGGGTTTCGTATGCGGTCACCTTGGGACCGGCTGACGGACGTCTCGACCTACGGGCCCTCTGGGTCCGAGGAAGACGACGAGCCCAGCTTCTGTTGGGATTTCTCTGGACTTGGCAACCCCAGTGCCATGCAGGACTTCATGACCGCATGCGACTACTGCCTTTCCGACTGTTTCGACGGTAGCCGTAGCCTCGGCGACGAGGACTGCAGCCCAAGTCGCGAATGCTTCCACGTCGATCTAGGGGGGTCCCTCCGAAGGCAACCATCTCGGCATGCCGGAGGACGGTGATCTCCCTAGGCCGGTGCCTCGCGTTGACATCCCACGGGAGCTAGCTGTGGTCCCCGTTCAGGCGGGGGGCCATGACCCACAGCTCGAGCAAATCTGCGGGGTGCAGGCCAGGCTCGACGAGGGAGCAGGAGCGCTTGAGCCGATCCGCCGGGACGTCGGGCAGGCATGGGCGGGCCAACCTCCGGCCGGAGAAATACGACATCTACCCTAGGGCTTCCAGCACCGCATCGCCGACGACGTCAGGGTCAGGCCACCACCCGCATCTAGTGGGGTCGGCCAGAATCTAGCTGCAGCAGCAATGCTCCTCTGCGCGATGCCAGAGCCATCAACCACCGAGGGGCGGCGAATCCAGGGAGAGCTCAAGAATCTCCTGGAAGGCGCCGCGGTCTGACGGGCCGAGAGCTCCGCCTCCCGAAGGCAGGGGTACCCCTCGGAACCTCATGCCGCGACTTCCCGATTCATGCGGGAAGCCTCGGTCTACACCGGGCGCACGCGCAACACAGCGCCTGCGGCCCCGGGTCACCTCGGCAACGAGCACCATCACCGCGACCGTCGAGCCCACCTCGACGAGAGGGTGCGCCGAGGCTACCACCCCAGGCGTGGGGGACACTACGACAGCGGGGAGGATCGGAGTCCCTCGCCCGAGCCACCCGGTCCGCAGGCCTTCAGCCGGGCCATGCGACGGGCGCCGTTCCCGACCCGGTTCCGACCCCTGACTACTATCACAAAGTACTCGGGAGAGACGAGACCGGAACTGTGGCTCGCGGACTACCGTCTGGCCTGCCAGTTGGGTGGAACGGACGATGACAACCTCATCATCCGCAACCTCCCCCTGTTTCTTTCCGACACCGCCCGCGCCTGGTTGGAGCACCTGCCTCCGGGGTAGATCTCCAACTGGGACGACCTAGTCCAAGCTTTCGCCGGCAATTTCCAGGGCACGTACGTGCGCCCCGGGAATTCATTCCTGGGACCTCCGAAGCTGCCGACAGCAGCCGGGAGAGTCTCTCCGGGACTACATCCGGCGATTCTCGAAGCAGCGCACCGAGCTGCCCAACATCACCGACTCGGATGTCATCGGCGCGTTCCTCGCTGGCACCACCTGCCGCGACCTGGTGAGCAAGCTGGGTCGTAAGACCCTCACCAGGGCAAGCGAGCTAATGGACATCGCCACCAAGTTCGCCTCCGGCCAGGAGGCGGTCGAGGCTATCTTCCGAAAGGACAAGCAGCCCGAGGGCCGCCCATCGGAGGATGCCCCCGAGGCGTCAACTCAGCGCGGCGCTAAGAAGAAGGGCAAGAAGAAGTCGCAAGCGAAACGCGACGCCGCCGACGCGGACCTTGTCGCCGCCGCCGAGTACAAAAACCCTCGGAAGCCCCCCGGAGGTGCCAACCTCTTTGACAAGATGCTTAAGGAGCCGTGCCCCTATCACCAGGGGCCCGTCAAGCACACCCTTGAGGAGTGCGTCATGCTTCGGCGCCACTTCCACAGGGCCGGGCCACCCGTGGAGGGTGGCAGGGCCCGCGACGACGACAAGAAGGAAGATCACCAGGCAGGAGAGTTCCCCGAGGTCCGCGACTGCTTCATGATCTATGGTGGGCAAGCGGCGAATGCCTCAGCTCGGCACCGCAAGCAAGAGCGTCGGGAGGTCTGCTCGGTGAAGGTGGCGGCGCCAGTCTATCTAGACTGGTCCGACAAGCCCATCACCTTCGACCGAGCCGACCACCCCGACCATGTGCCGAGCCCGGGGAAATACCCGCTCGTCGTCGACCCCGTCATCGGCGACGTCAGGCTCACCAAGGTCCTCATGGACGGAGGCAGCAGCCTCAACATCATCTACGCCGAGACCCTCGGGCTCCTGCGTGTCGATCTGTCCTCTGTCCGGGCAGGCGCTGCGCCCTTCCATGGGATCATTCCCGGGAAGCGCGTCCAGCCCCTCGGACAACTCGACCTTCCCGTCTGCTTCGGAACACCCTCCAACTTCCGAAGGGAGACCCTGACGTTCGAGGTGGTCGGGTTCCGAGGAACCTACCACGCGGTGCTGGGAAGACCATGCTACGCGAAGTTCATGGCCGTCCCCAACTACACCTACCTGAAGCTCAAGATGTCGGGCCCCAACGGGGTGATCACCGTCGGCCCCACGTACAAACACGCGTTCGAATGCGACGTGGAGTGCGTGGAGTACGCCGAGGCCCTCGCCGAGTCCGAGGCCCTCATCACCGACCTGGAGAGCCTCTCTAAGGAGGTGCCAGACGTGAAACGTCATGCCAGCAACTTCGAGCCAGTGGAGACGGTTAAGGCCGTCCCCCTCGACCCCAACGGCGACGCCTCCAAGCAGATCCGGATTGGCTCCGGGCTCGATCCCAAATAGGAAGCAGTGCTCGTCGACTTTCTCCGCGCGAACGCCGACGTCTTTGCGTGGAGTCCCTCGGACATGCCCGGCATACCGAGGGATGTCGCCGAGCACTCGCTGGACATCCGAGCCGGAGCCCGACCCATCAGGCAGCCTCTACGCCGATTCGACGAGGAGAAGCGCAGAGCCATAAGCGAGGAGATCCACAAGCTAATGGCGGCAGGGTTCATCAAAGAGGTATTCCATCCCGAATGGTTTGCCAACCCTGTGCTTGTGAGAAAGAAAGGGGGGAAATGGCGGATGTGTGTAGACTACACTAGTCTAAACAAGGCATGTCCGAAGGTTCCCTACCCTCTGCCTCGCATCGATCAAATCGTGGATTCCACTGCTGGGTGCGAAACCTTGTCTTTCCTCGATGCCTACTCAGGGTATCACCAAATCAGGATGAAAGAGTCCGACCAGCTCGCGACTTCTTTCATCACACACTTCGGCATGTACTGCTATGTCACCATGTCGTTCGGTTTGAGGAATACGGGTGCGACGTACCAGCGGTGCATGAACCATGTGTTCGGCGAACACATTGGCCGCACGGTCGAGGCCTACGTCGATGACATCGTAGTCAAGACGAGGAAAGCCTCCGACCTCCTTTCCGACCTTGAAGTGACATTCCGATGTCTCAAGGCGAAAGGCGTCAAGCTCAACCCCGAAAAGTGTGTCTTCGGGGTGCCCCAAGGCATGCTCTTGGGGTTCATCGTCTCCGAGCGGGGCATCGAAGCCAACCCGGAGAAGATCGCAGCCATCACCAGCATGGGGCCCATCAAGGACTTGAAAGGCGTACAGAGGGTCATGGGATGTCTTGCGGCTCTGAGCCGCTTCATCTCACGCCTCGGCGAAAGAGGTCTACCTCTGTACCGCCTCTTAAGGAAGGCCGAGTGCTTCACTTGGACCCCGGAGGCCGAGGAAGCCCTCGGGAACCTGAAGGCGCTCCTCACGAAGGCGCCTATCTTGGTGCCCCCAGCTGCTGGAGAAGCCCTCTTGGTCTACGTCGCTGCGACCACTCAGGTGGTTAGCGCCGCGATTGTGGTCGAGAGGCAAGAAGATGGGCATGCATTGCCCGTTCAGAGGCCAGTCTACTTCGTCAGCGAGGTACTGTCCGAAACCAAGATCCGCTACCCACAAGTTCAGAAGCTGCTGTATGCGGTAATCCTGACACGGTGGAAGTTGCGACACTACTTCGAGTCTCATCCGGTAACTGTGGTGTCATCCTTCCCCCTGGGGGAGATCATCCAGTGCCGGGAGGCCTCGGGTAGGATTGCAAAGTGGGTGGTGGAAATCATGGGCGAGACGATCTCGTTCGCCCCTCGGAAGGCCATCAAGTCCCAGGTCTTGGCGGACTTCGTGGCTGAATGGGTCGACACTCAGCTACCGACAGCTCCGATCCAACCGGAACTCTGGACCATGTTCTTCGACGGGTCGCTGATGAATACAGGAGCCGGCGCAGGCCTACTCTTCATCTCGCCCCTTGGGAAGCACCTGCGCTATGTGCTACGCCTCCATTTCCCGGCGTCCAACAATGTGGCCGAGTATGAGGCTCTGGTCAACGGGTTGCGGATCGCCATCGAGCTAGGGGTCCGACGCCTCGACGCTCGCGGTGACTCGCAGCTCATCATCGACCAAGTCACGAAGAACTCCCACTGCCGCGACCCGAAGATGGAGGCCTACTGCGATGGGGTTCGGCGCCTGGAAGACAAGTTCTACGGGCTCGAGCTCAACCACATCGCCCGGCGCTACAACGAGACTGCGGATGAGCTGGCTAAAATAGCCTCGGGGCGAACAACGGTTCCCCCGGACGTCTTCTCCCGGGATCTGCATCAACCCTCCGTCAAGATCGACGACACGCCCGAGCCTGAGGCACCCTCGGCCCAGCCCGAGATACCCTCGGCACAGCCCGAGGCACCCTCGGCTCGGCCCGAGGCACCCTCGGTTCGGCCCGAGGTACCCTCGGCCCCCGAGGGCGAGACGCTGCACGTCGAGGGGGAGCAAAGCGGGGTCACGCCTGATCAAAACTGGCAGACCTCGTACCTGCAATATCTCCACCGAGGAGAGCTACCCCTCGACCGAGCCGAAGCTCGGCGGTTGGCGCGGCGCGCCAAGTCGTTCGTCTTGCTGGGAGATGGGAAGGAGCTCTACCACCGCAGCCCCTCAGGCATCCTCCAGCGATGCATCTCCATCACCGAAGGTCAGGAACTCCTTCGAGAGATACACTCGGGGGCTTGCGGCCATCACGCAGCACCTCGAGCCCTCGTCGGGAATGCTTTCCGACAAGGCTTCTACTGGCCGACGGCGGTGGCCGACGCCAGTAGAATTGTCTGCACCTGCGAAGGGTGTCAGTTCTACGCACGGCAGACCCACCTGTCCGCTCAGGCTCTGCAGACGATACCCATCACCTGGCCTTTCGCTGTGTGGGGTCTGGACCTCGTCGGCCCCTTGCAGAAGGCACCCGGGGGCTACACGCACCTGTTGGTCGCCATCGACAAATTCTCCAAGTGGATCGAGGTCCGACCCCTAAACAGCATCAGGTCCGAACAGGCGGTGGCGTTCTTCACCAACATCATCCATCGCTTCGGGGTCCCGAACTCCATCATCACCGACAACGGCACCCAGTTCACCGGCAGAAAGTTCCTGGACTTCTGCGAGGATCACCACATCCGGGTGGACTGGGCCGCCGTAGCTCACCCCATGTCAAATGGGCAAGTAGAGCGTGCCAACGGCATGATTCTACAAGGGCTCAATCCTCGGATCTACAACGACCTCAACAAGTCCGGCAAGCGACGGATGAAGGAACTCCCCTCGGTGGTCTGGAGTCTGAGGACAACGCCGAGCCGAGCCACGGGCTTCACGCCGTTCTTCCTAGTCTACGGGGTCGAGGTCGTCTTGCCCACAGATCTAGAGTACGGCTCCCCGAGGACAAGGGCCTACACCGACCAAAGCAACCAAGCTAGTCGAGAAGACTCGCTGGACCAGCTGGAGGAGGCTCGGGACAAGGCCTTACTACACTCGGCGCGGTACCAGCAGTCCCTGCGAAGCTACCACGCCCGAGGGGTCCGGTCCCGAGACCTCCAGGTGGGCGACCTGGTGCTTCGACTGCGACAAGACGCCCAAGGGCGGCACAAGCTCACGCCCCCTAGGAGGGGCCGTTCGTCATCGCCCAAGTTCTGAAGCCCGGAACGTACAAGCTGGCCAACAGTCAAGGCGAGGTCTACGGCAACGCTTGGAACATCCAACAGCTACGTCGCTTCTACCCTTAAGATGCTTTCAAGTTGTTCATATACCTCGCTCCCACGCAAAGTTTAGTCATCAAGGAAGGGTCAACCTTGCCTCGGCAAAGTCCGACCCTCCCTCGGGGGCTAAAAGGGGGGAACCCCCTCTGCGTCGAATTTTTTCCTCGAAAAAAAGGATCCTTTCTGCCAGGATGTCTTTCGTGCTTTTTGACTACTTCGAAAGTGGATCCTGAAAACGATGGAGTACACGTAAGCAGCCAAGGCTGACCGAGCCGAGGGACTCCTACGCCTCCGGGATACGGATACCTCACTCATCACCTTCTGCGATAAGTAACTCACGTTCAGATAAAGTGATTCCGCGGACCGAACAAGTCTTCACGTTCGGAAGCTCTTCTGCCGAAGCGATTCTTCGAGCCTTCTCGACTGCGTCGGTGACAGAGTCCCATGGACGGGTAAGAGTGCGCGTAAGCGGCAAGGCCGACCGAGCCGAGGGACTCCTACGCCTCCGGGATACGGATACCTCACTCATCACCTTCCGCGAGAAGCAACTCTCGCTCGCACAAACATTTCTGTTACCGACAAAAAAGTCCAGATACTCGAAACAAGAGGAAAAGAGACGCAGCTTTACAACACGGCGAGGGTGTGTTTTGGCCTTGGCGGCCGCAGGAAACACGCGCTACAAGACAATCCGATCCTGCAGGCTCGGATCCTGACGCTTGAAGGGAGCAGCAGCACCCTCGGCGTCGACAACACCTTCGGCGAGGTCCGACCTAGCCTCGGACGGCGACGCGGTCCGAAGATCTCCACTCTGAAGGACGATGTCATCACCAAGCCCGGGCCGTCGCCGCCAGGGTCTTCTCCGAGAATCTGACCCGAGCAGGCGGCTCGGCCGGTCACCCTGGGGCCTCGGCCAGCTGTCCTCCGAGGACGCCAGCCCGACCCGAGGCCTCGGCTGGTCAACTCCGGCGTCGGTCCCGCTAACGGACGACCCGACCAGGCTCTGGTCGACCAGGTCTTCTTTCCGAGCCAACTCTGCCTCTATTCGCGCTAACACCGCTGCCCCCGGCCTCGGCTCATCGAAGGGCGGCCGAGGGGTTCCTTTAACTGAGTAAGAGAAGCCTCGGGCAACAAGGCCGACCGAGCCGAGGGACTCCTACGCCTCCGGGATACGGATACCTCACTCGTCACCTTCGCACGGGGCGACTCACGCTTGGTGAAGCGGTTCAGACAACCAACAGGCGAGTCTTAGTGCTCGAAAATGAGGAAAAAACACGGCTCCGTGCCGAAATTACATACATGTTCAGACCTCGACAGCCACAATGAACAAAAACACTGGCATTCGAAGTGCCATTACAGACGGAACTCTGGTTCCGTCCCCGCGGGTATGTACAACCTCCACACCGGGGAGCCTGCGGGGCGACGAGCACCGGGGGACCCGCCAGCGACCTCTGCAGCAGCAGCCATGGTCCCAGGACGGACGCGGCCACCGGAGGGCTCTCGTTCGCGTTCCCGCTCAAGAGACGCGAACCAGCTATTAAAGCCAAAGAGCGGGCCGCTCCAAAGCGCACTGGCAGGTCCTCGCTCCCGTCCTCGCCACGAAAGCGAGGAAGAGGGCGAAATGTTGCATCCTAGCTGGGCAGCAACAGTTCGCCTTCCCCGGCATGGCTGGAGGACGTCTCCTCCGCAGAGCTAGAGGATGGTTGCCACCACCAGAAGCTGGAAGAAGAGGTGGCCCGCCGGCCCACGCGGGAGGTAGAGCCCCGACTCGCCTCGCTCCCCGCCCCAGCGAGGATGACGAACACCCTCGAGGCTGAGGGCGGGACCAAGATCACAGCCCGGCTTGCCTCTCCCCATCCAGGGGCTGGAGGTCACCGTTTTGGGTGACCACCAGTGGAGGGGCGCAACCGGGCTGTGTGATGAAAATACTTGAAGCCGAACGATGGCTGAAAGGTACCAACTCCCACGGAGTTGCGTTCCTCCAACGACAAGGCAGAAAGACGGCGGGTATCCCCCATCCGGAGGCTTGGAAGGTGGAAAGACATGATGCATAAGGAAGCGCGAAGACATGGTCGCCTTCCAAGGGGGTCACCCTCCTTTTAAAGGCGGCTCTCCCTACTTGCGTCCCCAGCCGTCGCGGGCTGAGTCTTCTCCAACACGCTCCAAGGTCTTCCTCTACGACGCGGGGGCTGGGTCCCACACGTCATGCAAGCCGGCTTAGAGCAGAAGAAGCCAAACCGTCGTGCGCGGTGCGTACAACCGCCCAGCGGTTACAAGCGACCCTCCACTTTTGCCTAGACCGGCGGGTGAAAGGGCGAGCAGCCCTGCAGGCGGCATGCAACCGCGCCAAGTGGGCGCACTTCTCCGACTCCCAACACGCCCGGCATGGAGGCCCAGGCCCACGCGTCATACAACCGGCGCGCCGAGTGCTTCGTGCATGCAACTGCACCGCCACTTGCGCCACCACCGCGCCTCCTCGACTGTGGAACCGATACCGCGACTCGAGGCGACCCAGAGCACGTCCCAGCGACGCCAGCCTGGCGCGACGGTCAATGCGGCCAAAAATGGGCCGGCAGTAATGGCGGTGGCAGGCGGGCAGGAGCAGCGGTCACGTCGCCAGCCAAGCCTACGTCCCGTCCGGGGGCAGCGAGAGAACCCTCTCTCACGGCGTGAAGACAACGCGCCCGTGTTTCGTTCCTCGAACGGCTCGCGCACGCGCAACGGCCGCCCCGCCAACCACTCGCCCCGTCGCATTAACTCCGCGGCGGAACAGGCGGCGCCTCTGGCAGGAGAAGCGGGCGACGCTTCGCCTTCGCCATAATGACCGCGTCAGAAAAGGTACGCCGCGTCATTCGATTTCGTATCCTTTTCCTTTTTCCCTCTTTCTCTCTCTTGCAACAGGGACCGGGAAAGGGGGATACCCCGAAAAGGATCCTTCCCCGTGAAGGAACCAGGCTCCGAGCCTCCCTACTGATCAGAGGTTCGAAGGCTGGCCCCTCGGAAGGGTTCGACAGCCGCCTTAGATCACGTGGGCCCTACACCCACTACTGGTCAGAGGTTCGAAGGCCGGCCCCTCAGAAGGGTTCAACGGCCGCCTCAGGCTACTCAGGCTCCGCGCCCACTACTGATCAGGGGTTCGAAGGCTGGCCCCCGAAGGGTTCACAGTCGCCTCAGACACAGAGCGAGGGATGACCATGGGTACGTTCGATACATAACCAAGGCTCGGGCTGCGCTCCCGAGGTACCCTAGGACATTTCCGAGACCAGCGGGAACGATCTTGTAACAGAATCCCATCAGAGGGAGGCATCGAGCCCTCGGACCCCGTCGCCAGGGGACCGGGTCCGGCAGATCACCCGCAGGTACTTTTGGGCGTGCCTCTGGGCCCCTAGCCGACCCCTAACGAATGGGGCACGGACGTCCACTCGGATTACCCGCTTGCAGCTCACCGGAGACACCATGTTCGGCGCCCATCGAGGGCAACATGGCGCTTTCCCCCCTCCTTGCGGAAAGGCGACGCAGGGGCGTATGTAAAAAAGTCGAGTCTGTCCCTGATCGCCCTCTCGCCCTGTGCAGAGGCTCGGGGGCTGCTCTCGCAAACCCGGCTCCGCCGAACCGTTGACAGCGTCAACATACCAGCCCGAGAACTTGGGACCCGACCGTACACCCGGGCTACGGCCAGCTCGCATGAGGGACGATCAGACCAGCCGAAGCATTACGCGAGGCATTAAGACCTCGGAGGAGTGAAACCACTCCTCCGAGGCCTCGGGGGCTACACCCGGCGGGTGCGCTCGCGCGCACCCACCGGAACAAAACGCAACCGAGAAAGGCCGGTCCCTTGCAAAAAAGTGCGATGAAAGCCTCCAAGCGAGTGCTAACACTCCCTTCGAGGCTCGGGGGCTACTGTCGGAGACCATAATTAGGGGTACCCTCAAGGCTCCTAATTCTCAGCTGGTAACCCCCATCAGCATAAAGCTGCAAAGGCCTGATGGGTGCGATTAAGTCAGGGATCAGTCCATTCGAGGGACTCGATCACGCCTCGCCCGAGCCTAGCCTCGGACAAGGGCAACCGACCCCGGAGGATTTCCGTCTCGCCCGAGGCCCCCCTTCAGCGGCGAATATATTCCCGGCTCGCCCGAGGCCCTGTCTTCGCCAAGAAGCAACCCTGACCAAATCGCTGCACCGACCGACCAAATTACAGGAGCATTTAATGCAAAGGTGGCCTGACACCTTTATCCTGACGCGCGCCCCCCAGCCGGCAGAGCCGAAGTGACCGCCGTCACTTCGCCGCTCCACTGACCGGCCTGACAGAAGGACAGCGCCGCCTGCGCCGCTCCGACTGCGGTGCCACTTGACAGAGTGAGGCTGATAGACAGTCAGGCCCGGCCGAAGGCACCATAGGAAGCTCCGCTTCGCCCGACCCAGGGCTCGGACTCGGGCTAAGTCCCGGAAGACGGCGAACTCCGCTCCGCCCGACCCAGGGCTCGGACTCGGGCTAAGTCCCGGAAGACGGCGAACTCCGCTCCGCCCGACCCAGGGCTCGGACTCGGGCTAAGTCCCGGAAGACGGCGAACTCCGCTCCGCCCGACCCAGGGCTCGGACTCGAGCTCAGCCCCAGAAGACGACGAACTCCGTTCCGCCCGACCCAGGGCTCGGACTCGGGCTCAGCCCCAGAAGACGACGAACTCCGCTTCGCCCGACCCCAGGGCTCGGACTACGCCCTGGCCTCAGCCAACGGTCTCCGCCTCGCCCGACCCAGGGGCTCGGACTCGACCTCGGCCACGGAAGACATACTCGACCTCGACTTCGGAGGAGCTTCCACATCGCCCAACCTAGGGCGCAGACCAGCCACGTCGACAGGAGGCGCCATCATCACCCTACCCTGAGCTGACTCGGGCCACGGGGGACAAGACCGGCGTCCCATCTGGCTCGCTCCGCCAGATAGGCAATGATGGCGCCCCGCATACTCTGTGACGACGGCGGCTCTCAGCCCCCTTACGGAAGCAAGAGGACGTCAGCAAGGACTCAACAGCTCAGACAGCTGTCCCTCCACCAGGCTCCATCGCTCCTCCGACGGCCACGACATCACACCAGCTGGGTGCCAAAATCTCTCCGGCTGCCACAACGGCATGTACTTAGGGCGCTAGCTCTCCTCCGCTAGACACATAGCACTCTGCTATACCCCCCATTGTACACCTGTATCCTCTCCTTACGCCTATAAAAGGAAGGACCAGGGCCCTCTTAGAGAGGGTTGGCCGCGCGGGGACGAGGACGAGACAGGCGCTCGCGTGAGGCCGCTCGCTCCCTCTCCCGCGTGGACGCTTGTAACCCCCTACTGCAAGCGCACCCGACCTGGGCGCGGGACGAACACGAAGGCCGCGGGATTCCCACCTCTCTCACGCCGGTCTCCGGCCGCCTCACTTTCCCCCCTTCGCGCTCGGCCTCGCGCTCGACCCATCTGGGCTGGGGCACGCGGCGACATTCACTCGTCGGCTTAGGGACCCCCCGGTCTCGAAACGCCGACACTACTTGTTAGTCCTCATTTGATTAATTTAACTCTAACAAATGGTAAAGTGTTAGAATAATTCAAGTCTCTAAAAACATGTCGATTCTTGAATTATATGTGAGCTGAAATTTATTGATTGCTGTTTTGGGCTGCACGCATTGTTTTAGTTGTGCTGTTTGTTTGATGAACCAAATCATGTTTTCTGTAGAAAAGTCATGTAGAAGAGTTGTAGATAACATTATTATCTTGCTTGTACTAAAATTTGATAGGCTAAAGTCTGATCGTTTGGGAGTTATGATTTTTACAAATTCAGTAACTGAATCTGTCCAAATTCTGTACAGATGTCAGAAACTGCATTGTTTGCTCAATTTAATGTTGCAATCAGTTCATGGTCGTTATAATAAAGTTGTAGATGTTTTTGCTATCTTGCTTGTGTTAAAATTTCATAACCATAGGCCTGACAGTATGGGAGTTATGAATTTTACAAACTGCTTGCTGTGTTCTGTCCACCGTCAGAACAGATTTCGAAAACTGTGTTGTTCGATTTAGTTAAACATTGAATCAATTCTTGGTGATTATAAAAGTTATGTAGTGCTTTTGCTGATCTTTCCAAAAAGTCTTAGATCACTCTTTTTGGTGGCCTGAAGCTTAAGTTATGAATGTTTCAAATATGAAGACTGAATCTGTCCAGTTCTGGACAGCAACGCCTTCTAGTGTCTTTTATCCTTAATTGCATATTGAATCACCTTGAGATGTTTATAAATAATTTGTAGAACACTGAATTAGCTTTCCAGAAAGTCTAGGATCACCTTGTTTGGATGTCTGAATCTTCAGTTGTGAATTTTTGAAGTTGCAAGTCTGAATCGGTCCAAATCTGGACAGAGCTGTTGTGTTGGCACTTTTTGACCTTGCTAAGTGTTGAATTATGCCGAAGTAAAAATACCAAAGTTGTAGAGCCCTTTGTAAGCTTTCCAGAAAGTCCAAATTTGCTATTTTTGGGTTAATATTTGAAAAGTTACGATTAAAACAAGTAGCTATTGTGTTGCTGTCCCGAAAATCTGCAAATGCGCTTTTGATTGTTTAGTTCACCATTCTCGCTAAAAATGTTTGGTTTGCTCTTAAGTAATGTAGACTTGCCATGGCTAAGCTAGAGATGACATGTGTGTCTTGTTTTATATGTTCTTTTATCTAGTGGTGCGATATAGGAGTTCCTTAGACATTGACGCTTATGTCCTCTATTGAATTTGTGTTGTCGATGATGCTTGTGCGCGAGCAATAGGAGAACTAATAAAAAGTCGTATCCAAACAAATACAATGCGCATACCTGTAATGTCATAGTTGTGTTGCGTAAATAAATAAAATGTTGTTGTCTTTTTAAAGGTATTAATATTGGACATCGATAACGTGTAGATAACTAATGCTAGCGTATGGTTGTTTACGGTGTCTTCTCATTTAAATGTTTAGTTCGCCACTGAGTCTTTGTATATTTGTGCTATTTTTGTGCTCCTTTCATTATATTCATACATATGCATCTTGCATCTCATTTAGGACCGAGAGATGACGCTCATGCAAGTGGTGTGGTGCCAACCACAAGATGCCGTGGTGGATGACTTGAAGAATGATGGACATGACCAGTGGATGCTCGCCAAGCGAGTACCCTCCCCCAGCAAACACTGTCTAAGTGTTAAATTGAAGGCAAGCCTCGGTTTTATGCATAACCTGTTCTATATGATATTTTACTACACTTAATGTTTGTACGCTTGTATTGTGCACTTAAGTGTAGGAGTTGATTGAAACCCTAGTTGCATGAACTCAGGAATCCTTGTTGAGATGGATACTAGTATGCTAGGTCGAGTAGCTATTTTGCTAATTAGGGATCTCGGTAGAAGTCGAGTGATTTTTCTAGCACTCGCGCGAGGTCAGGAAATTGGTTGTACCCACTTTCATATCATATTGATGATTGGTCTGTGGACACGGATCCATGGGGATGTGTGGTCTACGAGATGAAATTGGAATAAGGATTAACGTGCGGATACCTGTGTCAAGCGTTTGAATGTACTAAACATATGCCGAGAAATATGGTAAATCGGTAAGCCTAGTACCTGATTGAACCTGCCCGCAGACATATCCCCTCACGCGACCTGAGACGTGGTCTCCCATTCCGGTTATGGTGGGTACAAGTGCGGTCACTGCACGACGATAGTCGGGGTCAGTGAGGCATTGTACGCCAAGGCGGTGAGCCCTGATCTGTTGCCAGGGAATCGACGGGGACGGTTGATGTGTGTGGGGACGGAGTGCCTCGCCACGTCGTGTGTTTAGGTTTACCTTGCAAGGATAAAAACTCGATTCGAATCGTCTGCTTCTCGCAGCTAATGAGACTGCTTGATCCATTGTACTGCATTGAGTAATAAGTGGAAATGAGGTGACTGGCAAAAGATGTTGATTGATAAAATGTTTGATACCATGTATGACTAGCTAGGTACACATCTAGTTTAAAAAGGGTCTTACTAAAACTTGAAAAGCTAAAACTTGATTTTAGACTCAGCTAGTGCTTTTGGCAAACCAAACCACTCAGCCAAATAGCTGCATGTCTAGAGATAGAGGAGTAGACTCCTCACACCAGGTAAGTCTAGCTGAGTATTAGTATACTCAGCCTTGCTTGTGGCATAATTTTTGTAGGTACTCCTTAGGATGATTGGTTGATGGTGTGACTTGGCATCCATCCCTGCCACCGGGATAGACGATCAAGTGGGTTATTGCTTCCGCAGGAGAGGACCAGGAGGGGTAGCGTGGCCCGGCTTCGCCATGTTACTCGGTTTTCTCCGTTAGTTATTTTCCGCTGCATTAAAATTTATGATTATTATTTCTTAAACTCCAATAATGTAATCACTAATGATACTTATTAAGTTTGTGGTGTTATGTTTTATTGTATTTCTCTGTGCCTCACCTTCATGTGAGCTAGTGGTATTCGATCCTGGTAAGTGGCTTTATCGGACTAGATCCGAGGGACTGACGGGTTATTCCTGTTTAAGTGTGTTGCTGCCCTTAAGGGTGCGACTTGGGCACTTAAGCTGGAATAATTCGGGCGGTTCCGCCACAGCTGGTATCGGAGCAAATACCAGTATAGAGAAGTCAATAAGTCATGATTTCCAATCTTTTCTAATGTAAAACTTGCTTAGAAACCAAAGTTGGATAGATATCAGGACGATAAGTTAGACCTAGGACGTGAAGCCCTAGGAATAGATGGGTAGCTAGGTGGCTAGTTATTTAGGCCATAAAGGCTACTACTACTATTAATAAGGATGTTGTAGAAGCACCCAAAAATTAGTTAGGTCTGAGAAGACGACTAGAATGAGCATGCATCATGATTGTCGCATTATAATTTTCTCTTGTGCATCAATATGCTTCTCTCACCTTTATTCCAATAATAAGAACTTGTGAATAATGTGATGTACTGCTATGTTAGAAATGCCTTACCTCATGTCAGATTGGTAAGTCTTGTTAGGTTGTGTTATGTGTTTCTCTTGCCTTGCTATCTAGGTGGTATTGAAATTGTTCAACCCTTTTTGCAAAAAAAATGTTGTTTGTTTCCTCATAAAAAGACCCCACCCAAACAACCTTGAGTTTAGCAAGTGAAACCTCTTTAAAAAAAATCCTGCTTGTGTTGGTATTTTCTAGCCCTTGAGTTTTACCCTTAACGTTGCACCTGCACAACTTGTAAACTCCCATAACTTGACCGCTAGACCAACCCAAGTCTCCTTGTGCACTTGTTGTGTCAATTTTTTTTGTTGTTGGTGTCTAGTTGCGCAAACCCTATCAAGGTCATGTTTCTTTCCATAAATCCTTGCCCCTAAAACTTCATAGCATTTCTGTTGATCATCCTAGCTGATCCTGTTTGCCTACCTCTCCTTTGGCCTGGATCTGGTAATCCTTTTTCTTGTGAATCATGTTGGCTTTATCATCCGAATCTCGGGATCCCCTATGATTCTGCCCTATTATCTGGTTATCCGCTATAACCCATTCTCAAGTATCGGATGTCGATCAATCTAATCTCTCATTTCTAGTCTTTCCGATGTTCTTTCTCTAGGCATCATGACGTTGTTTTTGCCAACCTTATCTTTAAATGGCATATCCATGTGGATTAATGGATTTCGTTGTTGTCCTTGGTTCTCTCATGTCTCTAAAAGCTCAACAATCTATTTTGATCTCATGGTCGGTTCATCCTCATATCAAATCTCGTGCTAATATCTGATCTGATAATCTCCATGTTGATCATAAAATGGTTCTCTGAGTTGAAGAAAATTCTCACGTGATGCTCTTTTTGCCAGCAATCTCTGCTTCAACTCCGATCACATTCTTATTTTCTGAGCCATACTCTCATGGGCTCCATCTATCTGTGCTATGTGGATTTCTCATTGGTTGCATTTGGTAATGGTGTCATGACTAACGACCGATGGTGCCGCGACAAAACCGAGAGCCTCCTGTGGGCGTGCACACACGGTTGAGCTACTCGGCACGCGCTGGTACCGCGGTTAATAGTCGTGATCCATTATGGGACTATACCGATGTCCTCTCTTTTGTGAACATCCTCTCAAAGTGATCGCTGCATTTTGTCTCAACATGCCGCGATATTCTATCCAAATCTATCTTCCGTATCTTGTCAGATCCCCTCTCCTGAATTTGCATCTATCTCCAGCCTGGGAGTTACATGCTTCTCCACCCTTAAAGATCCTCATTCGAATCTCGGGACGAGATTCTTTTTAAGGGGGGGAAGGCTGTGACACCCCAGGTGTCAGTTTCGTGTTACGCCGAGAGATTTATCCTAATCTCAGATGCTCAGTAAAAAAAATTCTATTTCTCGATCATGTCTATCTCTGTTTATCAGGCTTTCTCATGGAAGTTCACCGAATTCAGAGTTATTCGATCGCAAGAAACAACCAAATTTGGAGCCTGTTAAAACTTTTATTTCTCGGAACGAATGCAAACTCAAAAATCATTCTCGAAATTTAAATCTCATCTGAAGCTCATTTAATCAAACTCTCGACGACTGTTATTTGATCTGAGCCCGAGTCTAATCCCTCGAACCTCGATCAATGTCCGACTATTTTAATCTGAGTCCGTACTCTCAAACAGAATACTCAATATGTCGTCCTCTAATCAATTTTATCTGACTCGGCTAAATATCTCATGTCCGAACCGAACTCAAAACCCCGTATCGACAGCAATTTTAAAATATCACGATTCGCCTTCTCCGACTAAAAATCCAAAGCCGATCAAATCTCAGGATGATTTATTTTCGAATCACGCGTAGGGGATTATTTTCGAGCGAAATCAAATTAGACTCTCGGCTGAGTTAATCGCTCAATCGTCCGTTTGTCCGAACTATATTTCGCTCTGTTCTCTGTTGAGACGAATTCCGCAGGAGCATTTTTATTCCGGAAAATATTTAGCGTAGCCCGATTTCATGTTTTGGGCCAAGCCCAACCCAACCCATTAGGCCCACTAAAGAACCCTAACCCTAGCCATTTTCTATAAATAGAGGTGTTCTCCCCCTTGCACTTGGCAATTTTTCACTCCCACTCCTCTATTCTTCCTAGCCGCCACCAGCAACTTCTTCTTCTCCTCGCTGTTTCTGGTGCGTACGCAGAGCTTCTTCCATGGCTGGCCTCGCTTCCTCCCCACGGCAACAGCTCCCCAACCTTCCATGGGCGTGCACCCCTCCTCCCCCTTCTTCTTCCTCAAGACAGCATCCTCCTCCCTCCTTTCCCCCTAGTGCAGCAGCAAGGAACCCTTGCTCGGCCAGCAGCCACGGTGGCCAAGTCCCTGCGCCCTCCTCTGCCCAGTGCCCCTTCTCCATGGCGTTCAGAGCAGGGAGCCTTTCTCCCCTGCGCGCAAGAGCTCCCTGGGCCAACCTCGGCGAGGTCCATGTCCATGGCGCGACGCAGCAGCTCCATTTCTCCAGCAGCCATGGCACCCTGTTCGCATGCACGACCGAGTTTCATTCCTCCACGACGCCCAGAAATTCCTTGCAGCGGCTCCCTCCCTGGGACAGTGCCCCTGTTACCATCTCCCGGCAGCGCAGCTCCTCGCAACCTAGTTTTCCCCGTAGCCCCACAACAGCGACGCGCCGTAGGTGTTCGACAAAATGTGCAGCAAGCCACGCGCTGCAGCAGCCCTCCCGTTCGTTCTCCACTTCCCTCGTCGCATGTCGTCGCTCTCATGCTCGCTGCGCAGCCCCATCTGCGACGCCGTCGAAACCCGTGGTGAGAAAACCCCAACTGCCCTTGCTGCTATTTTTTTTTGTGTGCTCGGTAAAAATGTTGAACTACTGTATGTGTCTAATCGCAGCTAGTGGTCAATGTCGCGCTTCGTGCTTTGCCCGTTCAACGAAACGCCGAGCCGTGTGGACAACCCATGTGACTAGTCTCGGTTCGTCCAGGTTGTTCACTTGGTATTTTGTGGATTAATCTATTTAAGCTTTGGTCGATGTTGTGCATGTGCGTATATGTGTAAGAAAATGTATTGGTATGGATTGAAGTTTGTGGCGAGGGAAAAAGAAGTAGAAAAGAACTCGAATATTTTTATATTTCGATAGGAATATGTGCGATGTGTTGTTTGATGTGTGCGATTTGTAGTGGTACAATTATATTTTAGTCGATGTGATGTACATTGGTGTTGGAAGGTGTGTGGGTATAAAATGTTTTGGTCATATGTCGTAGCAAGGTTGCCTTCACGTTTTGGTAAGCAAACATGTTGTGTTGTTTAATGTGATGAGTAAATTGGAAATACAGGGGATGCGAGGATTTAATTAGTGCACGTAGGTGTGTGTGTCGTGGTGTGATATAGTAGTGGTGGCATGAGATATTTATTTGAGGTGCGCGGGTATATGCCGTAATATGGTTATACTCGCGGCGAGGAAAGATGTATGTATTGTGTAACACAACGTTTAGGTTGCTATTATATAATCGTGTGAAGGATGCTCATGATGGTTGTGTGATCGAGGAGTGATGTAGTGGCAAGCGAGAAGTAAGTTTAATTTTTCAACGGTTAGTGGATAGTATCTGTCGGTGTTGTCATGATTTTTGTTGTATGACAGATCGATGCTTAGCTTTATAAATTATTGCATTCCATTCCCTTTGGATAAATAAATGTCTTGTTGATCGATTAGAGGTCTTATATGAGCGTTATCGCAAACCAATAATTATTGGAGACGAGTAGCGTTCATGAGTCAATCCTTGCTAAAATTGAAGAACAGTCCGATAACATATGCACATGGGTGTTGTAGGTCCTTCAGTAGCCAGTGTAAGTCTTACGGAGTTTTAGGCCAGGTGTTAATGCCTCTATGTTAGACCCCCTAAAATATGGTGTTTTAAGTGACTTGTGTGTTGTCCAGTTTAAGTTAAGAAAAGGTTAAGAAACATTAAGTAACCAGTTCCCACCCATGTTTTGAGTTGCGATGTCTAAAATGGTTCGGTAAGTCTTTTACTATGATTAGCAAGCTCATGTTAAATAGGAATCGATTTCGTTAAGTGTTCGTTATATATGTGTTGTCCCGGATTACGATAATAAGAGGCAAGCCGACGTGTAGGATGTATAGCGATTTATGTTGTTGCGCTAGTGATTTACTTGTTGTAGTCTAAATGTGCATGGTTATGATCGCGGGTAAAAATCTGTAGTGCTCATGTGGTGTCTAAACTAAAATGCGAACTAGTGGGTGAAAAGCGCTTTGATATACATGTATGCCGAAATTGATGATTGTGGTGAATGCGTTGATTAAATGTGTATGTTAGTTCTAGCGCGCGAAATAACTTGGATGAAAATTAGTGAGTCTACTTGTTAGTCCTCATTTGATTAATTTAACTCTAACAAATGGTAAAATGTTAGAATAATTCAAGTCTCTAAAAACATGGCGATTCTTGAATTATATGTGAGCTGAAATTTATTGATTGCTGTTTTGGGCTGCACGCACTGTTTTAGTTGTGCTGTTTGTTTGATGAACCAAATCATGTTTTCTGTAGAAATGTCATATAGAAGAGTTGTAGATAACATTATTATCTTGCTTGTACTAAAATTTGATAGGCTAAAGTCTGATCGTTTGGGAGTTATGATTTTTACAAATTCAGTAACTGAATCTGTCCAAATTCTGTACAGATTTCAGAAACTGCATTGTTTGCTCAATTTAATTTTGCAATAAGTTCATTGTCGTTATAAGAAAGTTGTAGATGTTTTTGCTATCTTGCTTGTGTTAAAATTTCATAACCATAGGCCTTACAGTATAGGAGTTATGAATTTTACAAACTGCTTGTTGTGTTCTGTCCACCGTCAGAACAGATTTCGAAAACTGTGTTGTTCGATTTAGTTAAACATTGAATCACTTCTTGGTGATTATAAAAGTTATGTAGTGCTTTTGCTGAGCTTTCCCAAAAGTCCTAGATCACTCTTTTTTGTGGCCTGAAGCTTAAGTTATGAATGTTTCAAATATGAAGACTGAATCTGTCCAGTTCTGGACAGCAACGCCTTCTAGTGTCTTTTATCCTTAATTGCATATTGAATCACCTTGAGATGTTTATAAATAATTTGTAGAACACTGAATTAGCTTTCCAGAAAGTCTAGGATCACCTTGTTTGGATGTCTGAATCTTTAGTTGTGAATTTTTGAAGTTGCAAGTCTGAATCGGTCTAAATCTGGACAGAGCTGTTGTGTTGGCACTTTTTGACCTTGCTAAGTGTTGAATTATGCCGAAGTAAAAATACCAAAGTTGTAGAGCCCTTTGTAAGCTTTCTAGAAAGTCCAAATTTGCTATTTTCGGGTTAATATTTGAAAAGTTATGATTAAAACAAGTAGCTGCTGTGTTGCTGTCCCGAAAATCTGCAAATGCGCTTTTGATTGTTTAGTTCACCCTTCTCGCTAAAAATATTTGGTTTGCTCTTAAGTAATATAGACTTGCCATGGCTAAGCTAGAGATGACATGTGTGTCTTGTTTTATATGTTTCTTTATCTAGTGGTGCGATATAGGAGTTCCTTAGACATTGACGCTTATGTCCTCTATTGAATTTGTGTTGTCGATGATGCTTGTGCGCGAGCAATAGGAGAACTAATAAAAAGCCGTATCCAAACAAATAAAATGTGCATACCTGTAATGTCATAGTTGTGTTGCGTAAATAAATAAAATGTTGTTGTCTTTTTAAAGGTATTAATATTGGACGTCGATAACGTGTAGATAACTAATGCTAGCGTATGGTTGTTTACGGTGTCTTCTCATTTAAATATTTAGTTCGTCACTGAGTCTTTGTATATCTGTGCTATTTTTGTGCTCCTTTCATTATATTCATACATATGCATCTTGCATCTCATTTAGGACCGAGAGATGACGCTCATGCAAGTGGTGTGGTGCCAACCACAAGATGCCGTGGTGGATGACCTGAAGAATGATGGACATGACCCGTGGATGCTCGCCAAGCGAGTACCCTCCCCCAGCAAACACTGTCTACGTGTTAAATTAAAGGCAAGCCTCGGTTTTATGCATAACCTGTTCTATATGATATTTTACTACACTTAATGTTTGTAGGCTTGTATTGTGCACTTAAGTGTAGGAGTTGATTGAAACCCTAGTTGCATGAACTCAGGAATCCTTGTTGAGATGGATACTAGTATGCTAGGTCGAGTAGCTGCTTTGCTAATTAGGGATCTCGGTAGAAGTCGAGTGATTTTTCTAGCACTCGCGCGAGGTCAGGAAATTGGTTGTACCCACTTTCATATCATATTGATGATTGGTCTGTGGACACGGATCCATGGGGATGCGTGGTCTACGAGATGAAATTGGAATAAGGATTAACGTGCGGATACCTGTGTCAAGCGTTTGAATGTACTAAACATATGCCGAGAAATATGGTAAATCGATAAGCCTAGTACCTAATTGAACCTGCCCGCAGACATATCCCCTCACGCGACCTGAGACGTGGTCTCCCATTCCGGTTATGGTGGGTACAAGTGCGGTCACTGCACGACGGCAGTCGGGGTCAGTGAGGCATTGTACGCCAAGGCGGTGAGCCCTGATCTGTTGCCAGGGAATCGACGGGGACGGTTGATGTGTGTGGGGACGGAGTGCCTTGCCACGTCGTGTGTTTAGGTTTACCTTGCAAGGATAAAAACTCGATTCGAATCGTCTGCTTCTCGCAGCTAATGAGACTGCTTGATCCATTGTACTGCATTGAGTAATTAGTGGAAATGAGGTGACTGGCAAAAGATGTTGATTGATAAAATGTTTGATACCATGTATGACTAGCTAGGTACACATCTAGTTTAAAAAGGGTCTTACTAAAACTTGAAAAGCTAAAACTTGATTTTAGACTCAGCTAGTGCTTTTGGCAAACCAAACCCCTCAGCCAAACAGCTGCATGTCTAGAGATAGAGGAGTAGACTCCTCACACCGGGTAAGTCTAGCTGAGTATTAGTATACTCAGCCTTGCTTGTGGCATAATTTTTGCAGGTACTCCTTAGGATGATTGGTTGATGGTGTGACTTGGCATCCATCCCTGCCACCGGGATAGACGGTCAAGTGGGTTATTGCTTCCGCAGGAGAGGACCAAGAGGGGTAGCGTGGCCCGGCTTCGCCATGTTACTCGGTTTTCTCCGTTAGTTATTTTCCGCTGCATTAAAATTTATGATTATTATTTCTTAAACTCCGATAATGTAATCACTAATGATACTTATTAAGTTTGTGGTGTTATGTTTTATTGTATTTCTCTGTGCCTCACCTTCATGTTAGCTAGTGGTATTCGATCCTAGTAAGTGGCTTTATCGGACTAGATCCGAGGGACTGGCGGGTTATTCTTGTTTAAGTGTGTTGCTGCCCTTAAGGGTGCGACTTGGGCACTTAAGCTGGAATAATTCGGGCGGTTCCGCCACACCTTCCACCACCATTTGGCTTCAAGGATTTTCATCATGCAGCCTGGCTGCAGTCCCCACCGGTGGTCATCCAGAAGGATGACTACCAGCCTTGTGGTGGGGAGAAGCAAACCGGGCTGCGGCCTCCCTCCTGCCCTTAGCTTCAAGGATGTTCATCATCCGTGCTGGGGAGGAGGGTGCGTCGAGTTGGGACCCGCCTCCGCATGGGCACCTGCCCTTAGCTTTAAGTGTGTTGCACGGGCGACGGTCGCGACGTGCGCGGGTTGGCCACATCTACGGCTTCTCCTGTGGCACCTGTCGTACTGGGAGGTCGTACAAGACATCGTACGCCGTGCGGGTGGGGCGGCGTTCTTGGATGGTCTTGTCCTCACTCCCGTAGTGAGGACGGGAGTGAAGACCTCTTCGTGCACGCTGGCGCGGCCACCGTTTGCTGGTACGGTACTGGTGCGCAGGTGGCCGCTGTCGTCAGTGTTGAGGTGGTCGTCGCCGCTGGTGAGGCTCCCCACTGCAGAGGTGGTTGCCTCCGTCGGCGAGACCGTCAGTGCCACCTGCTGCCGGACCTCCGGCTCTTTGGCTTTAATGGCTTGTTGTCGCCCCCCGTAGAGAGACGGGGACGAGGTCCTTCCTGCAGCGGCACACATGTTGGGATGATTGCCGTTGCTGGCGAGTCGTCGGTGCAGAGGCGGCCGTCGCCGTTGGTGTTGATGCGGTTGCCTCTGCTGGTGAGCCGATTGGAGTTTGTTATCCTGCGACCCTTCTGGTGTGGAGGTAGTTCATTCCTGCGGAAATGGAGCTGGGGTCTCGCTTGTAAGGGAATGTAATGGTATTTGCCTGAGAGCAAAATGTAATAACATATGTATGCTGGATTTTAGCCTAGGAAGCCCAGTCGCGTGTCTGAACCCCCTGGATGGTGGCTTCAAGTACTAAGACACCTGCCGCAGGGCGGTGGAGTATGCAGGCTCACGATACGGGACCAGGCTGAGCGGCTACATGGCTTCCGGACCCCCCCAGGAGACCAGTGCCTGTTCTTCAAAACTGGACCTCCAGTTCGTTGGACGCACAGGACTATAGTTTTAAATACTAGGACACCTGTCATGGAGTGGTGGAGTGTGCAGGGTTTTGGGTACGGGACTAGGCTAACTGGCCACACAGGCTCCGGACCACCCTATGGAACGGGCATCCGTTCCTTAGAACCGGCCCCCAGGCCTTCCCCTGTTTTTGTAAAGCAATAGATATTATCTATTAAGCAGTATTTAACACTTATCTGTGTGTTGCTCGATCCTGTTGTTAACTTACCTTGGTACCTAGCCCCTGCCTGGGGTGCAGGCTCGATGTGTCGAGGCTGGACACCAGCGTGTATAAAAGAGCTGTCAACGGCCTTCGGGAGGCAGCCTCACCGAGACCTGGATCTGTATACAGCTTTAGCTAAAGAGCGTTAGTGATACACCCGTAGACCCCGTCATCTGGCATTTTTCATCCTTTGATACATGCTCGGGATTTGCAGTGTTTTGGCTAGGGGAAGCAAGCTGTGTGTCCGGACCCCCTGGATGGTGGTTCTAAATACTACGACGCCTATCAAAGAGTGGTGGAACATGCAGGCCCACGATACGGGACCAGGCTGAGCGGCTACATGGTTCCGGACCACCCCAGGAGACAAGTGTCTCTTCTCTAGTTCTGGACCCCAAGTTGTCGGACCCACAGGACTTATAGCTCTAAGTACTAGGGCGCTCGTCACGGAGTGGTGGAGTGTGCAGGGTTTTGGGTACGGAACCAGGCTAACCGGCCGCACAGGCTCCGGACCACCCCATGGAACGAGCACTCATTCCTCAGAGCCAGCCCCCAGGCTGTCGGGTCCCCCTGCTTTCGCATAGAGGTCCTAAACTGCAACCCTGGCTGTTCAATCAAGATGTCATTATGCCTGGTGGGATGGGAGCTGGGCGGGTGGGTTAGATAAAACACAATAAGAAACTGCAGGGTGAGACCGTGGAGCAGTAGGATATTGCTATCATAGAGGCATATCTTGAGAGGGTAGTTTTCCTTTATAGCTAATCATGCATGGGTGCGGGCCAACAGGCTGGGTTTATGGGGGCAGACCCCACCGGGTTGGCGTACCCGTATGCACTACCTAGTTACAAAAGGGAAAAACTTCGACCCCTCAGACCTGCTCTATAGATAAAACTTACAGAGATATTTCGACACTGGGGGAGGCATTCCTTCGGTCATAGCTAGACAGTTGCCCTTGGGTCGGGGTACTTCCATTATCATGAAGGGTCCTTCCTAGCTAGGGGAGTGTTACGGATCCCTAATTTGGTCTGGTACTCTTGTAAGATTAGGTCCCGACCCTGGGTTCCCATCTGCATTTGACGAAGGAGGCCCTGCCTTTGGCTGTGGTCCTTCCTGGATGAACCTGTCAGAAAGCTGGACCCGTGGGGAATCCAGATGGGTTTCCGGAGGAAGGCAGGCTTCAGCTCCGTAGGCCGGGGGACATGGGGTCCCGCCGATGGTCCGCCTAGTCGTCGCGGTCGGAGTGGGAGTCTTTTGCGAAGACGTCCTTCAGGTCCCCTTCGGGTGACTGATACCTGAGGTCCTGTTCAGCCGCAGCCACCTCGCCATCGTCGACCTTTTCTTTGCCAGGACGGCAGCGAGGTGGGGAGCCATCTCTGGAAGACTGCTCACGTCGCTCGCTGACGCGTTTTGCGAGATCAATGATCTCGCGACACTCCGCGGCGCTGTGGCGACCGTTGGGATGTACAGAGCACGAGCCGTTGTTACCTCTTTGTGGTCGTGGGCGTTTGTTACGGTCGCCCCGGCCCCCGGTTGCAGTTGTGACGACCAGCGCGGTAGACTGTGGCTTCTCGTAGCCGCGGCCCTTCTTTTTCTTTCTGCCGTCCCGGGGAATGGCACCCGAACCACCCGTCTAGGTGGTCCCAGTTTGTGGGGCCGAGTGCCATGCCCGGCCTTCAGCAGCTCTGGCACACTTGTCCGCCAGGGCGAAGAGCGTGGGGACAGTCTCCACATCATGTGTGGCCAGTTTCTCCAACATTTTCTTATCACGTACCCCCTGTCAGAAGGTCGTGATGATGGAGGCATCGGAAATACGAGGTATCGTACCTCGCACCTTGGTGAGCGGGAGATGAACTTCCGGAGGGTCTCCCCTGGCTCATGCCTCACTGCATGGAGGTGGGCCTCCACACTGTGCTGTTGATAAGCACTGGCAAAGTTCGCCACAAACCGCGTACAGAGCTCTTCCCAGGAGTAGATTGATCCTGGGGCGAGGTTCATGAGCCAAGTCCGGGCAGGTCCAGACAGGGCGACATGAAAATATGTCGCCATTACGGCGGTGTTTCCACCTGCTGCCGTGATGGCGGTGACATATACTTGCAGGAACTCCGATGGGTTCGTTGTCCCATCGTATTTTTCCGGCAGGTGTGGCCGGAACTTGGGCGGCCATGACGTCGTGCAAAGATGGTCTGCGAGGGCGGCGCAGCCCACAGCCCCACGCTGACCAAGGGGACACCCGTTTGGGACCGGGCGCCCACTGGTGTCTGCGGTGCCTCCGCAGCGAAATCTCGGTCGAGGTTGTGACCCTCAATGTTCTGACGGCGCTCACGCTCCCTTTCCAAAGAGACCCGGGCGTCTTCTCCCGTACGCCTACGGTTGAGCTCCGCCCGGAGGTCGTCGGTCTGTGCACCCCTTACGGAGGGCGAGCGCACAAACGCTGTCGCCTCGCGTTGGCGCCGGGATGACCGAGGCCTCGACCTGGTCGAAGTAGAATGTGCCATGCCAAGTAGTCGGTCGATGTCATCGCGCCACTGCTTCATGGCCCCCGGTGATGCCGTGGAGCTAGGGGGTGGCGTAGCAACTGTCTGGCCGCAGACAGCGTCGTAGGCGCTGCCCTCAACGGAGTCCGGGACGCCTGCGCTGGCGTGTGCTGCTTCACGGCGTGCACGACAGCAGTCCCAGAGTCGGGGCGGTCGGGCACTCGTGGCGCGGAGGATGCAACCTCTTGGTCCATCACGAAATCCTCTGAAGTTTCGACGCGGTGCTCCATGATCCGCACCATCATGCTGAGCGAGAAAACAAGCACAAACTTGAAGCCTGGCCCCTACCTGGCGCGCCAAATGTCAGAGAGGAAATCTCCTCGGCCGGGTGGCGGATTGCACCCGCCCTAAATCCTAAAGAGAGGAGGGGCCTAAGCGTTTTGCTTGCTACAAGACTGGTGGATCAGAACACGAGAGCACGCGAGGGTTTAGAGTGGTTCGGGCCGCCAGAGCGTAATACCCTACTCCACTGTGTGATGTATTGCTTGGGAGCTTGTATGAACTTGTGAGTGTCTGCCTAAAGTTAGGTCTGAGTGACCTCTCCCCGTAGCGTCGTGTGCCTCCCCTTTTATAGCTGAACGGGGGCGTGCACAAAGGGACTGGGCCCCGACATGTGGGCCCAGGGACAAAATGTATATATAATACTTGAAGCTTCTAATGTTCGCTGCTGGGGCAATCTTCCCATGCCCTGACGCTGGAGATCTGTGCGTCCTTGGCGTGCTGGGGAAGCTTTCTTGCGGAAGAGAAGATGAGTATAGCGCGCCGCTCGGCACGGGCGCACTGTTTGCCAGCATACCCAGCAGGCGCGCCACCTGCCGGATGACCTTGACGCCGCCTGCCAGCGGATGGGACGGGACGCATTAAATGCTGAGAGGGCACGTCGCCCGTCAGTGCAGTGGCAGGCGGTGCGTCTTTTCCTCAATAAATGCAGGGCTGCACGACTTCTCGTCAGGTTCGGCCCGGTGGCTTATGTCATAGGTCACAAGCAGCGGGTCTCCACCTGAGCGGGAAGTGGAGGGCAAGGCCCGCACACGTGTCAGTACCGGACCCCTGCACACACCAGGGTCCTCCTCGTTCTGGGACCCTGCTGGAGTTCGGACCTACCCGGAGGCTCCGAACTTATATGTATATAGGGGTCCGGTGTCCTTCCGTGGGGGTCCGAACTTACTGAGATGTGGTGTCTCTCCTTGCCACGTGGCGCCCTTTGGCCCGCCTCACCCGGTGGGGTCAGGCGCCGACCTCCGCGTGGCTAGGAGACGTCGCATGGGTGCGGCATCTTCATGCTGTAGGAGAGGGTACCCCTGATTTAGGGTACCGACAAAGACCAACTGCCTCGATTTGCGCCACCTTGTCGAGGAGCATCTCCTTGTTGGCCACCGCTTTAAGAGCAACGAGTTGCGACTCATAGTGAGAAAGAGGTCCGTTGGTGATGTCGTTGACGTATCTCGCCTCTTTTTCCATCATGCATCCGCTTACAAATTTTCCAAGTATTTTTTCGGGCGACATTTTGGTGTGCATGTGGTTCTCACGAATAAGGTTTACAAGATTAGGATCAATAATTGTAAATGACCTTAGCATTAGTCGCATGACATCGTGATATATCCATCTTGTACTCACATAGCTTTGGATCTTGTTCACAAGGGTCTTAAGCATGTTGTATGTTTCAGTTGGCTCCTCCCATCTCTTCATTGACAACCTCCCCAGCTTGCCTTCCACTAACTCCATCTTGGTGATCATGGTGATGTCATTTCCCTCATGAGAGACCATGAGGGCATCCCGTATTTTCTTTGTGTTGTCCAAGCCACTAACCTCCTTATATTCATCTCTGCATAAGGAAGCTAAAAGCATAGTTTGTAACTTGGAAGAGATAAAAATTGTAATAAAATAAATGGCATAAGAGGCACAACAATTTTTATCCCATGCTTCAGTCAAGCGCAATATGCTTGCCTACTTCACGTGTGGCGTCCCAATGGACAAGGGTTGCACTCAACCACTCTCAAGTGATCCAAAAATCAAACTTGAGTACCACGCTTCTTTCTTATATCACAAATCATGTTTTGTGAGGAATCTCCACAAGTTGGAGCCTCTCACACCTTGAGTTCCACGGTTCTTCCTTATATCCATGCATTTTTCATAAACTTATATGTCCATCTCATAAATTGCACACTAAATACATGTAGGTCAGTATGAAAATAGAAGTTTAAACTCTAAAAAAACATATAAAGTCCATACATGTCCATTATAAAAGTCTACACATTACACATAAAATGCGTATAGATCCTCATGAAATAGAAGCTCAAACACTCGACAAGTATATATCTTGTAATTATATTGTTTAGAGTTTGGATTTATATTCATATGAAGTTATATATATTTGGTGAGTAGTTTATGTGAGGGATATATGTTATATGAAAATTGCATGGACAATCTTAGTTAATTTATGTATACATGTGTATGTTGGATTTTACAATATCATATATATACAACACATTGAAATGGTACTGAAAATTTAAATTTTTACACGGGCAAATGATCTTTTCGGCGAGAAAGCACCAAAAATCGTTTTTATGATTTTTTTTTAAAAAAAATTGAATAGTGAACCAAAATTGTTGAAATTTACACTGAAAATTAGTTCTCGTATAGGTTCGAAAATGAGAAAAAACACTGAATTTCACCGAATTTTGGTCGAAAATTTTAACCCTGCACACGACACACGAAACTCGTGCTTTAAAGAAGTAGAGATTTTGTTCTATTTTGTTAGGACTCTGACTTGTCTCTCCTATTCTAATAATATCTTTGTCATTTTTGTACTTCTAGAGTCCTCATATTAAAACTTCCAAAAATTATTACGACTAAGTCTAGAGACTCTGTAGGAGACGACATCGACAAGTGGGTCCAACGCGTCAGTCACTGTGACTGAGAGTCCATATGCACAGGAGCTATCCCGAGGGGAAACAAATCCGTGGATTATCTCTTCGACCTGATTTAGCTCAGGCATGAGAAAAGTGGGTTGCCCAATAAGGTTTAAATTTTGCTTTTGGAATTTTTAATTTAATTATAGAAAAGTCTAGAATCAATATTTAAACCACGAAAAGTATCGTGAAGGTTCCAAAAATTCTAGGAAACATCATAGAGGTCTGTTTGAACATGATGAATCCGAATAAAATATTCAAATTCCTTAAAAATATTTTAGAGTTTTCTAATAAATATAAATATCTTTAAGAAAATGAGAATAATTGCTAGGAAAAACTAGTAAATTATCAGGAGAACCGATTTGATAGAAAAATGCATTTTGAAACTTTTTGCATTCAAGAAACACCAAGAGCACACACAAGCAAGCAAGCAACACACAAGCTCATTTAATTTTAGGAAATAAAAAATCTTATGTTAAATTCTCTAGAATAAATTAAGCTTGGTAAAATTTTAAAATTATGTGAAAATCGTTGTATTGATTATTCTTTCTATTCACATCATGAAATTTGGGAATTTCAAGGTGTGACATGCACCACTAATGCTATTGTAGATGGATAGCACTCTTATTACATCTAGACACATGCCTTTGAGGATTGTACAAAAATATGACAACGTATCGGCCAGAAATGTATATTCCATGGCAGAAAATCCATCAGTTTGGTTTAATTCAAACATATTTGTTTGGTCAAGTGGATAGCTTAGTTTCTGAAAGGGAAATAGGGTTTAACCTTTTCTTATAAATAATTTTGGTGGTTTAATGCCCAACACAAATAATTGGACTAACTAGTTTGCTCTAGATTATATATTCTACAGGTGCATAAAGGTTCAACACAAACCAATAAAAGATTGAAGAAAGGGTTCAAATACAAAGGAGCAAAGAAACCGAGTGTACCCTGGTCTGGCGCACCGGACTGTCCGGTGTGCCACCGGATAGTGTCTGGTGCACCAGGACCGTACAGTTCCAAACTCGCCACCCTCGGGTTTCTCTGGACACGCTCCGCTATAATTCACCGGACTGTCCGGTGTGCCACCGGACTGTCCGGTGCACTAGCGGAGCAACGACTACTTCGCGCAACGGTCGCCTGCAAAAGCTGAAGAATCAGAGGAACAGTGTGCAACAGTGCGCGGTAGAGCAGAGCCGCCCGTCAATGGCGCACCGGACAGTGAACAGTGCATGTCCGGTGCGGCACCGGACTGTCCGGTGCCACTAGAGGACAAAGCCTCCAACGGTCAGAAGCTCCCGAACCCTAACGGTTGGGTGACGTGGCTGGCACACCAAACAGTGTCCGGTGGCGCACCGGACTTTCCGGTGCGCCCATCGACAGCAGCCCAACCCCAACGGTTATTTGGTGTGGTTGAGGGCTATAAATACCCCTCAACCACCTCCACTCCAACCATACAAGCATTCCACACATTGCATTCAATACAAGAGCAATAGACTTCACTCCAAGACACAAATCAAGCGATCGATCCACTCAAAGTCCCGAATTCAACTCTAGCGCATTAGGGCTTGTGAGAGGATCACTTGTGTTTCTTGTTGCTCTTGTTTGCTTGGTTGGCTTTCTTTTCTTTTCCTTGTTACTCTCAAATGCTTTGTAAGCAAGGCAAGAGACAGCAATTGTGTGGTGGTCCTTGCGGGGTCTAAGTGACCCGTGAGAAGTAAAGAAGAAAGCTCACTCAGTCTAAGTGACCGTTTGAGAGAGGGAAAGGGTTGAAAGAGACCTGGTCTTTGTGGCCACCTCAACGGGGACTAGGTTCTTTAGAACCAAACCTCGGTAAAACAAATTACCGTGTTCATCCGCTTTATTTCTTGGTTGATTTGTTTTTTCCCTCTTTCCCGGACTTGATATTTGTTCTAACTCTAACCCCGGCTTGTAGTGTGTTTAAAATTGTAAATTTCAGTTTCCGCCTATTCACCCCCTGTAGGCGACTTTCGATTGGTATCAAAGCCTAGTACTTCATTAGAGTCTAACCACTCGAAGTGATGTCGGGAGGATCCGCCAAGAGGGAGATGGAAACCGGCGAGAAGGCCACAAGCCACGGGAAGGCTCCATCAAGGGAGTCCGGCGCCAAAGGCAAGGAGGAATCCCCTCCCCACGTCAAGTCGCATCGGAGTGGCGACAAGAAGAAGAAAATGAAGAAGGTGGTCTACTACGAGATCGATTCTTCGTCGTCCTCCACATCCGGCTTCGACGCGGCGTCCGTCACTTCTAAGCGCCATGAGCGCAAGAAGTATAGTAAGATGCCACTTCGTTATCCCCGTATTTCTAAGCGCACTCCATTACTTTCTGTTCCATTAGGCAAGCCACCATGTTTTGATGGCGAAGATTATTGTATGTGGAGTGATAAAATGAGGCATCATCTAACCTCACTCCACGCTTGTATTTGGGACATTGTTGAGTTTGGAGCGCAGGTACCTAATGTAGGGGACGAAGATTATGATTCAGACGAGGTTGCCCAAATCTGACACTTTAACTCCCAAGCCACTACTATACTCCTCGCCTCTTTATATCGAGAGGAGTATAATAAGGTGCAAGGGCTAAAAAGTGCCAAGGAGATTTGGGATGTCCTAAAGACCGCACACGAAGTAGATGAGGTGACCAAGATCACCAAGCGGGAGACGATCGAGGAGGAGCTCGGTCGATTCGTCCTCAACCAAGGAGAGGAGCCACAAGCAATGTACAACTGGCTCAAGACTTTGGTAAATCAAGTGCGCAACCTCGGGAGCACCAAATAGGATGACCATGAAATGGTCAAGGTTATTCTAAGATCCCTCGTATTTCGTAATCCCACTCAAGTTCAATTAATATGTGGTGATCCTAGATACAAGCTAATGTCTCCCGAGGAAGTGATAGGAAAGTTTGTGAGCTTTGAACTAATGATCAAAGGCTCCAAACACATCGTCGACTTGGAGCAAGGCGGCACCTCCACACCCGAGGTGCAACCCATCGCTTTCAAAGCGACAGAAGAGAAGAAAGAAGAGTCTACATCAAGTAGGCTCCCCATCGACGTCTCTAAGCTCGATAATGAGGAAATGGCGCTCATCATCAAGAGCTTCCGCCAAATCCTCAAGCAAAGGAGGGGGAAGGACTACAAACCCCGCTCCAAGAGGGTGTGCTACAAGTGTGGTAAGCCCGGTCATTTTATTGCAAAATGTCCTATGTCTAGTGATAGTGACAGGGGCGACGACAAGAGGGGAAAGAAGAAGGAGAAGAAAAGATATTACAAGAAGAAGGGCGGCGATGCCCACGTGTGTCGAGAATGGGACTCCGATGAGAGCTCCACCGACTCCTCCTTCGACGAGGATGCCACCAACATCGCTGTCAACAAAGGCCTTCTCTTCCCCAACGTCGACCACAAGTGCCTCATGGCAAAGAACGGCAAAAAGAAGAAGGTACAAACTAGAACCGCCCCCAAGTATACTACATCTAGTGATGAGGGTAGTTCTAGTGATGATGAAGATGATTTGCTTACACTTTTTGCCAACCTTAACATGCAACAAAAAGAAAAATTGAATGAATTAATAGGAGCTATTCATGAGAAGGATGAACTCTTGGACGGACAAGAAGAATTCCTTATTAAAGAAAACAAAACGCATGTTAAAGTAAAAAATGCTTATGCTCAGGAATTAGATAAAAAATGAAAAGTTGATTAAGGAGCTTAGCATTTGCCATGATTCAATTACCAATCTTAGAAATGAAAATGATAGTTTAATTGCTAAGATTGATAAATTGAATGAATCAATTTCTAGCCTTAGATCTGAAAATGATAGTTTAATTTCCAAGGCTAAAGATTTAAATGATTGCAATGATTCTATTTCCTGTCTTAGAAATGAGAATGCCATATTACATGCTAAGATAGATGAATTAAATGCTTGCAAACCCTCTACATCTACTATTGATCATGTCACTATCTGTACTAGGTGTAGATATGTTAATGTTGATGCTATAAATGATCACCTTGCTTTAATTAAACAACAAAATGATCATATAGTCTAATTAACTGCTAAAATCAATGAGCATGAAATTGAGAATGAAAAAATTAAGTTTGCTAGAAGCATGCTCTATAATGAGAGACGCCCTGGCATTAAGGATGTCATTGGTTTCCAACAGGGAAGCAATGTCAAGCTTAATGCCCCTAAAAGATTGTCTAATTTTGTTAAGGGCAAAGCTCCCATGGTTCAGGATAATGAGGGCGATATTTTATATCCTGTTGATTATCCCGAACACAAAATTAGGAGAATTCATGCTAAGAAAATCTCATTCTGTTTCTCACCATGCTTTTATATATAAGAATGAAGCTTCTAGCTCTAAGCAATCAACCCATGTTAACTTGCCTAAATAGAAAACTCCTACTGCATCAAATGATCATAATATCTTATTCAAGACTTTTGATGCATCATATGTGCTCACTAAAAAACCAGGCAAAATAGTTGCCAAATGTGTTGGGGGCAAACACAAGAGGTCAAAGACTTGTGTTTGGGTACCCAAGGTGCTTGTTTCTAACGTGAAAGGACCCAAGACTGTTTGGGTACCTAAGAACAAGGCCTAAAACTGTTTTGCAGATTTATGCATCCGGGGGCTCAAGTTGGATTATTGATAGCGGATGCACGAACCACATGACAGGGGACAAAAGAATGTTCTCCTTCTACGAGAAAAACGAAGATCCCCAAAGAGCTATCACATTCGGGGATGGAAATCAAGGTTTGGTCAAAGGACTTGGTAAAATTGCTATATCACCTGACCATTCCATTTCCAATGTTTTTCTTATAGATTCTTTAGATTACAACTTGCTTTCAGTTTCTCAATTATGCAAAATGGGGTACAACTGTCTATTTACAGATGTAGGTGTTACTGTCTTTAGAAGAAGTGATGATTCAGTAGCATTTAAGGAAGTATTAGAGGGCCAACTATACTTAGTTGATTTTAACAAAGCTGAACTCGATACTTGCTTAATTGCTAAGACTAATATGTGTTGGCTCTGGCATCGCCGACTAGCCCATGTTGGAATGAAGAATCTTCATAAGCTTCTAAAGGGAGAACACGTTTTGGGACTAACATATGTTCATTTTGAGAAAGACAGGGTTTGTAGCGCATGTCAGGCAGGAAAACAAGTTGGTGCCCACCATCCACATAAGAACATAATGACAACGGACAGGCCACTAGAGTTACTCCACATGGATCTATTTGGCCCAATAGCTTATATAAGCATCAGCGTGAGTAAGTATTATCTAGTAATTATGGATGATTATTCTCGCTTCACTTGGGTATTCTTTTTGCAGGAAAAATCACAAACCCAAGAAACCTTAAAGGGATTCTTGAGATGGGCTCAAAATGAGTTCGGATTAAGGATCAAGAAGATAAGAAGCGACAATGGGACGGAGTTCAAGAACTCTCAAATCGAAGGCTTTCTTGAGGATGAGGGCATCAAGCATGAGTTCTCTTCTCCCTACACACCTCAACAAAATGGTGTAGTGGAGAGGAAGAATAGAACTCTATTGGACATGGCAAGGACCATGCTTGATGAGTACAAAACTCCGGACCAGTTTTGGGCTAAGGCGATTAACACCGCCTGCTACTCCATCAATCGGCTCTACCTTCACCGAATCCTCAAGAAGACATCATACGAACTCCTCACCGGTAAAAAAACCAAATGTTTAATATTTTAGAGTCTTTGGTAGCAAATGCTTTATTCTTGTTAAAAGAGGTAGAAAATATAAATTTGCTCCTAAAGTTGTAGAAGGTTTTTTACTTGGTTATGACTCAAACACAAGGGCATATAGAGTCTTCAACAAATCCACTGGATTAGTTGAGGTTTCTTGTGACATTGTGTTTGATGATACTAATGGCTCCCAAGTGGAGCAAGTTGATCTTGATGAGCTAGATGATGAAGAGGCTCCGTGCGTCGCGCTAAGGAACATGTCCATTGGGGATGTGCATCCTAAGGAATCCGAAGAGCCCACTCAAGCACAAGATCAACCGTCATCTTCCAATCAAGCATCTCCACCAACTCAAGATGAAGATCAAGAGGATGAGCCACCTCAAGAGGAGGACAATGATCAAGGGGGAGATAAAGTCGATCAAGACAAGGAAGATGATTAAGAGATTTAGGATCAAAGACCGCCACACCCAAGAGTCCACCAAGCAATTCAACAAGATCACCCCGTGAACTCAATCCTCGGTGACATACATAAGGGGGTAACTACTAGATCTCGAGTTGCTCATTTTTGTGAACATTACTCTTTTGTCTCCTCTATTGAGTCATACATGGTAGAGGATGCACTAAGAGATTCAGATTGGGTGTTGGCAATGCAAGAGGAGCTCAACAACTTCACAAGAAGTGAGGTATGTCATTTAGTTCCACGTCCTAACCAAAATGTTGTAGGAACCAAGTGGGTATTCCACAACAAGCAAGATGAGCATGGTGTGGTGACAAGAAACAAAGACCGACTTGTAGCCAAGGGTTATTCACAAGTCAAAGGTTTGGATTTTGGTGAAACTTATGCACCAGTAGCTAGGCTTGAGTCAATTCGTATATTACTTGTCTATGCTACTTACCATGGCTTTTAAGCTTTATCAAATGGACGTGAAAAGTGCCTTCCTCAATGGACCAATCAAGGAAGAGGTCTATGTTGAGCAACCTCCCGACCTTGAAGATAGTGAGTACCCTAATCATGTGTATAAACTCTTAAAGGCGCTTTATCGGCTTAAGCAAGCCCCAAGAGCATGGTATGAATGCCTACGAGATTTCCTTATCGCTAATGGCTTCAAAGTCGGAAAAGTAGATCCTACTCTCTTTACTAAAACTATTGCAAAAGATTTGTTTGTATGCCAAATTTATGTTGATGATATCATATTTGGGTCTACTAACAAATCAACTTGTGAAGAGTTTAGTAGGATCATGATTCAAAAATTCGAGATGTCTATGATGGGGGAGTTGAAGTATTTCCTAGGATTTCAAGTAAAGCAACTCCAAGAAGGCACCTTCGTCAGCCAAGCAAAGTACATTCAAGACATACTTACTAAGTTTGGAATGAAGGACGCCAAGCCCATCAAGACACCCATGGGAACAAATGGGCATCTCGACCTCGACACAGGAGGTAAATCCGTAGATCAAAAGGTATGTCAGTCGATGATAAGAGCTTTACTCTATTTATGTGCATCTCGACTGGATATTATGCTTTCCGTATGCATGTGTGCAAGGTTCCAAGCCAATCCTAAGGAAGTTCACCTTAGGGTCGTGAAAAGAATCATGAGATATTTAGTTTATACTCCTAAGTTTGGACTTTGGTACCCCAAGGGATCCACTTTTGATTTAATAGGGTATTCAGATGCTGATTGGGCAGGGTGTAAAATTGATAGAAAGAGCACATTAGGGACTTGTCAGTTTTTGGGGAGATCCCTAGTGTCTTGGGCTTCAAAGAAACAAAACTCAGTAGCTCTTTCTACCGTCGAAGTCGAGTACATTGCTGCAAGCCATTGTTGTGCATAATTACTTTGGATGAGGCAAACCCTCAGGGACTATGGCTACAAATTGAGCAAAGTCCCTCTCCTATGTGACAATGAGAGTGCAATCCGCATGGCGGATAATCCCGTTGAACACAGGCGCACTAAGCACATAGACATTCGGTATCACTTTTTGAGGGATCACCAGCAAAGGGGGGATATCGAGATTGCTTCTGTTAGCACCAAAGAACAATTAGTCGATATCTTTACCAAGCCATTAGATGAGAAAACCTTTAGCAAACTTAGGAATGAGCTAAATATACTTGATTCTCGGAACTTTGATTGAAACATTGCACACATAGCTCATTTGTATACCTTTGATCATATCTCTTTCACGACTACGACTAATGTGTTTTCAAGTGTATTTTTATGCTAAGTCGTAGATTGAAAGGGAAATGGAGTACTCGACGAAGACAAGGCTTCCACTCCACTCTATCGGTATCTTTTATCCTTCGTCGTCACTCCACACCACTCTTCGATTGGTATAATCTTTCACTCATATTTCCTTGTACGAATGGGGGAGAAAGTAATAAGGGCTCACAAAGTCTCTGTTCTTGGCGATTAATGCCAAAGGGGGAGAAAGTATTAGCCCAAAGCAAAAGGACCGCACCACCACCTTTCGAAAATTTTTACTTGATATATTTCAAATTGGTATGTTTACTTTCAATTGGTATATTTTCAAAACTATCATCTAAATATACTTCCAATTGGTATCTATTAAAACCCTCTTGAAAACTAAGAGGAGAATTTCATTAAGGGGGAGTTTTGTTTAAGTCAAAGGAAAAGCATTTGAAACAGGGGGAGTAAATTTCAAATCTTGAAAATGCTTCTCGCAATCTTATTCATATACCTTTGACTATTTGCAAAAAGATTTTGAAAAGACTTTCCAAAAGAATTTGCAAAAAACAAAACAAGTGGTGCAAGCGTGGTCCAAAATGTTAAATAAAAGAAAGCAATCCATGCATATCTAGTGAAATTATAAATTGGTTTAATTCTAAGTAACTTATGCACTACTATGCAAACTAGTTCAATTTTGCACTTATATATTTGCTTTGGTTTGTGTTGGCATCAATCACCAAAAGGGGGGAGATTGAAAGGGAAATAGGGTTTAACCTTTTCCTATAAATAATTTTGGTGGTTGAATGCCCAACACAAATAATTGGACTAACTAGTTTGCTCTAGATTATATATTCTACAAGTGCATAAAGGTTCAACACAAACCAATAAAAGATTGAAGAAAGGGTTCAAATACAAAGGAGCAAAGAAACCGAGTGTACCCGGGTATGGCGCACCGGACTGTCCGGTGTGCCACCAGACAGTGTCCGGTGCACCAGGACCGTACAGTTCCAAACTCGCCACCCTCGGGTTTCTCTGGACGCGCTCCGCTATAATTCACTGGACTGTCCGGTGTGCCACCGGACTGTCCGGTGCACTAGCGGAGCAATGACTACTTCGTGCAACGGTCGCTTGCAAAAGCTGAAGAATCAGAGGAACAGTGTGTGGCAGAGCAGAGCCGCCCGTCAGAGGCGCACCGGACAGTGAACAATGCATGTCCGGTGTGGCACTGGACAAAGCCTCCAACGGTCAGAAGCTTCCGAACCCTAACGGTTGGGTGACGTGGCTAGCACACCGGACAGTGTCTGGTGGCGCACCGGACTGTCCGGTGCGCCCATCGACAGCAGCCCAACCCCAACGGTTGTTTGGTGGTTGAGGGCTATAAATACCCTTCAACCACCTCCACTCCAACCATCCAAGCATTCCACACATTGCATTCAATACAAGAGCAATATACTTCACTCCAAGACACAAATCAAGCGATCGATCCACTCAAAGTCCCGAATTCAACTCTAGCGCATTATGGCTTGTGAGAGGATCACTTGTGTTTCTTGTTGCTCTTGTTTGCTTGGTTGGCTTTCTTTTCTTTTCCTTGTTACTCTCAAGTGCTTTGTAACCAATTGTGTGGTGGTCCTTGCGGGGTCTAAGTGACCCGTGAGAAGTAAAGAAGAAAGCTCACTTGGTCTAAGTGACCGTTTGAGAGAGGGAAAGGGTTGAAAGAGACCCGGTCTTTGTGACCACCTCAACGGGGATTAGGTTCTTTAGAACCGAACCTCGGTAAAACAAATCACCGTGTTCATCCGCTTTATTTCTTGGTTGATTTGTTTTTCCCCTCTCTCTCGGACTTGATATTTATTCTAACGCTAACCCTGGCTTGTAGTGTGTTTAAAATTGTAAATTTTAGTTTCCGCCTATTCACCCCCCCCCCCCTCTAGGCGACTTTCAGTTTCCTTTCCACTTGATGAGCCTTCAAAAGGCCTTACTTATTGTGACTAACCCAAATAAGGTTTGAATCCCTGCACTAGTGTATAATGTGCACTAGAAGGTTGTGAATGTAACTTTCCTTTTGAGTTAGAGTAGATAAGAATTGTCTGTTCACAAACTCGAGCTCCACACTGAATAAGAACTATTCAAGTTGATGTCATGTGTCTTTGGGATCTCTACCACATTTCCATACAAGTTAAATGGGGGTTTAGCAAGGTCACATTGTGTCATTGCAGGAAACCTGTGGTAGATCATTCGAGCGCCCAACACACGAGGAGTTGGGAGGTGTGTTGCTGCTGCTATGGTCATCCCTCCTAATTGTGACTCGGTTGTGGGGGTTTTAGACATGCCACCAGGCTTGACCTGTAACCAGGGTAGGTGTGTTGATGTTAGTGAATCGCTCTACAAATGCACAACAACAAGTTAAGTTTTAAATTCTGGCCAGATCATGTGGATCGTCATATGCTACTTGCACTTACCAGTTTTCTTGAGTCGATTGTTATCCTAAATAAATAAATAAATAAATAAAAGTAATCATGCATTGAAAGCGTCTAGTGATAGAAATAAACCGGCCTAAAGCATGTTTGAGTTGATTTTTTATGCTAGAGCAATGCATGTTGCGCACATGACCAAATCATACATGTATCAACCAAATAGGCTAAAAATCATCATTATTGCCCCTACACTATCAACCAAATCTAGGACCATAAACGGTAATCCATTTAAAGGAACATTCTAGGTCTAATATACAATATGTATCATGCTGGCGACCCTAGGAACATTTGTGAGTGTAAGCCGATGATCATACATGTGGACATGGATCATGACCTCCAAAGAAGTTCAACCAAAATAAACAATAAACTAAACATGTATGGCAGGGTGCTAGATGTGTATCGATCTCTCGAGTTACCGCATGCACATGTTGCAACATGTCGTAGAGTGTAGCAGTTGATCAAGAAATACACATGTAGCGATCTAAATCAATCTAATAATGTGAACCTCAACAACATAGAAAGTAGATCTAAACAAGACAAAATAACTAGTAGATCTTGTCAACAAGACAACAACTTTGTTTAGTACAAAAACCACATATTCCTCTAGTTTAATTCAGAATCTCCTTCTGCCCTAGATTTTCTAGATTCCTACAATCCATGTTACCAAAGTATAATGCTTTAACAGAATCCACAATTAACAATTGTTTCAACAAAATATATTTTATCATTTTATTTTATTTTTTGACCTGAAAATGTAGGAGAAACCCCTACAGTAAAGTTTTTTTTTCAAAAAGAGGTCCAAGGGCAGGAAATTGTACAGAGAAGGAAAAAAGGAATAAGGAATAAAGAAAAAGAAGGAAAGAGTACAAGCTATAATACAAGCAACTTGCCTCCTAGAGACCAGAGAACCAAGAACTTACAGTAGCAGAAAAAACAGGGTTAGATCTAATCAAGTTAAGCTTATGAGTGTCCATAAAGTTCGTCATCCAAGAATTGAAAGTAGGGGCTTCTCCTCTCAAGATTTTACCATTTTCCCTTTGAAATCTCCCAAACAACCACTGAAAAAATCCACGAAGAAAGGAAGCCCCAACGTATCCCTGACCTTTTCCATCATCTGAAAAAACAAGTGGTCCCAAATTATTCCTAGGTATCTCCAGCGGGCATTACTGTATTGGCATTGAAAGAACAAATGGTAGGTTGTTTCTTCACAATGCAAGCGGCACATGACGCCCCTGTAGTCTCCTCCCTCCACTAAAAAATTTATTATCTTAAGCATGTTTCTAGAATTAAGTTTATCTCTGAAAACCAACCAGATGACGATTTTGAACTTCTTGCACACCTTGGATTTCCATATCCACTTGAAGGGGGAGGGTGGGAAAATGCATTGGAAGTTCTATCTATAATTTTTTCCAGTTTGAAAAGAACAATTTCCTCCTCCCTCGATCAGCCAAGAGTCATTTCCTTGCATTCCATTAATGAAAGTGCATCTAGCCCCTTTGTGGATTTTGGTGATTTGGATAACAACACAATTAAAGGACTAACCAATTTACTAAGTGTTGAATTGGAAAGTAGAAAAAGCAATCATGATTGAAAAAGTCAAGAGACAAGGTTTGATATGAAAAATGACTCATACACATGGATTTCTCATGATAGAAAAGTATAAAGGATCAACATTAAGCAAATGATGATGATATCCCATAAGTAAGGTCATTTGGATATATGGAGATGGGGTATTCCATAGAAATCAAAACACAAAAGATCATCTATCAGATAATCAGACATTAAAGGAGGCAATGTACAATGGATATAATATGGTCTCTATGTTGGTTTGTTTATATGGACAAAGATTTAGAAAATCACTATGCATTGATATGATCAAGTTAGGAATATAAAGATGGAGATTGAAGTGAATGGGAGGAAGTGTCAAGCCAAATTGAATAGGATATGACATTCAAGCAAGGTTCACAATGTTGAAGAAATAAATTTTGAATGGATGTTCAATGTAATGTGACTTGGAGACAGTCTGATAGGGTGAAGACAGGCAAGGAAAGGGCTTTGAGTGACTAAGCGAAGGTGAAGGACAAGCAGATGGCTTGTGGACCGAGGTACCATGGCTAAGGTGAAGAAGAGAGTACTTGCAAGATGTCGACACACTAATCAGATTATGAAGAGTCATACAGTGATGAAGATCACAACATTACAAGACATCATTTGAAGTCATCAATTTAACTCAAATATGATGAGATGATTCAAATCATAAGACTCGGGGGATTTCTAGCTCAAGATAAGTGAAGAAGCATGGTCAGAAGTCCAAGGAATAGGTATCAAAGAAAGAACCTAGAAAGGGCTCACAATTGTGTAGACTTTGAGAGAAATGACCATAAAGTGAAAAAAAACTAGAAAGAATTAGAGTTTGGGTCATTCTAGTATTTGGACATGTTCTTGGTGACCATTGCAGCAAATTGAAACTCAAATGAGGTAAGAGGATTACTTAGATTTGAAGTTTTGAGTTCCAAGTGTCTATTGGAGAATAAGTATGATTTTAATTGAGTTCTTGAGTTTAGGAATCGATGTACTATCAAGAGGGATCTACAAATGAGTATTGGTAGTTGCACTGAAAGCTAAAAATCCTTGATTCAGAACTTCTATTTTACCCTTGTTAATCCTTAGGTGAAGTATGTATAGTTCAACCGTTTTTAGTTCAACTTGACCATAATGCTCTCTGGAAATCTAGTTGAGCTTCCAGTCGAGCTGCCACTTCAATCGGTTTTGGCTAGTTGAGATGTTAGTTGAACCTGTTTTGGCTCTGGTCAAAACCAGTTCAATCGGGGTCTCACACCAGTTCAACCAGTTTTGGGCAGTTGAAATTCTAATTGAACTAGTCTGTTGAACCTAGATTGGCTCTGCTCAAAACCAGTTCAACGGGGCTCCCACACCAGTTCAACCGATTTCAGCTAGTTGAAATTTTAGTTGAACTAGTCTATTGAACCTGGATTGGCTCTCCTCAAAATCATTTCAACTGGTTCGAAAGGCGGTTCAACTGGTTTAAGTGCTTATTAGCCTTTCTGCCATCTGATTGACAGTCAGACCAACAAACTGTGGCACAGGTGGTTGAACCGGTTTTGACCCCGGATTCAACTAGTTTTTGCGCATAAGTCCCAAACGGCTAGATTTGGAGCCCCACCTATATATACTCACTCCTACCTCTCTCTTCCATAGAAGAGCACGCATTCAACTCTATTCCTAACCTGAGAAACACTCCCCACTCTCTCTCACACACATCTCTTGCCTCTGCCATTTCAAATCTTTTGAGAGAAATCTTTGAGTGAGATTAATAGTTGCGGATCTTGGTGCTTCATCTCCAAATCCAACTTGTTCTTCTTGATTCGAGCTTTGGTGCGACAACAAGATCTTTCTGGTTCATTTCTCTTGGAGCTCCAAGCTCCTAGACGACTAGGTGTCACTTATGAGTATCCAAAGCTTGTGGAAAACCACAAGACGTTTCCATTACCCACTCTTTTGAGCAAGCTCTAGTAAGTGACCTCACTTGGATCTTTGTGGTCGGTGAGGGGAGGATTAGGGTTGAAAGAGACTTGATTCTTTGTAGGTGCCTCAAAAAATTTCCCATAGACTTGTGGTGTGTATGTTTTGAGAAGTTTCCCTCTCAGATCTACTTCCTACAACCCTAAGGAACATCTAGGACATCACATACGTAAAGTTTATTTGGTGATTTTAGAGATCAATTCAATTTATTTCACATTTTCAAGTTGAACTGGTTCAAAGCGGTTGAACTGGCATGCACTATTTGAACTAGTTATTCTCAGTTCGTTTTAAGTTTTTGATGAAATTTTTAGGTGTAGCCTATTCACCCCCCATAGGCTACGTTCAATTAACTGGATCATGATTTTTTTTTCTAAAATAGGCTACACTCCTCAAATGCTTCTACCGAGAGCAGGGTGTGGAACCTTTCCTTAACTTTAGTGGTTGCTAGAAATTGTTGGAGAGTGCAGTTCGGTTTTTTAGCAATGGAGAAGAGCCTTGAAAACTCGGTTGATAGATGGGTATTATTCCAAACATTTAACTAACAAAGGAAGGTTCTCGCATCCCCAACAGATGGGCATAGCAATACCTCTATAATCATCTGCTAGTCTGCCAATGTGCTTCCACAAGAAGGAACCTTTTCACTAGGGTTCTGGGGAATACGGCCCCCTATATAGGTAGAATTCCAAATCAGCTGAACCCAAGGAGTATTCTTTCTGTTATAAACCATGTGAATGTGTTTCATTAGCAAATCTCTATTGTGCATATGAAGGTTTACCACTCCTAGACCACCATTAGCTTTTTGCATGGTAACTTTGTCCAAGGCTATCGTGGGCTTCTTTTGTGAGGTTATATCATTCCCTCTACACAAGCAATCTCTCCTAGCTCTATCAATAAATTTAACGATTGCATCCAAGAGCTTGAGAGTACACATAGTGTAGGTGGGGAGTGTAGACAAGGTGGAGTTGATAAGAGTTAATCTTCCAACCATAGTGAGCCAAGTGGCTATTGTCGAGAGTCTTCTTTCAATTTTGTTCATAATTAGAAGAAAATTATCCACCTTGGGTTTTGTTGTACCCATGCGAAAGCCCAGGTTGGTGAAGGGGTAGGATCCAATCTAACAACCAAAGACTTGGGCCAACTGAGCAATTTTGATCTCGTCCAGATTTATGGAAATAAGACATGATTTGTTAAAGTTGACCTTCAACCCAGTGGACCGAGAAAGAGAGTGAAGGATGCCCTTTAGGAAGAAAAACTATTTTTGGGACACCCTCATGATCAGAAGAGTGTCATCAGCGTATTGCACAACAGGAAAATCCAAAGAAATATCTTGCCCATTATAGCATTTTTATCGTCGTTAACTCGAAGCAACTTTCTCACAACTCACAAACATATTCTTAGAAATACTCTCCATCTAGCACCCTAAGGCCATTCTATGTGGAAGTTTAATGGGCACGATTAACTAGAGTGACACATCATCTAAGGAGGTTTGAAACTATGATGAAATAGTCTCATACAATGCATAGTTTTATCTTTGTTGTTTCCTAGGTCACATGCAAGACACATATATCTCGAAAACATTGTACATTGGATTTCATCCCCATGAAAATCATTTCATATTTTCACCATTAATACACTAACATATCATAAAAACGCTAACATGACAACCTATTTAATGTCCATAGAACTCCCACTGATAATGCCTAAGAGCATCTATAGTAATTATTATGTAGACAACTTTCTAATATGAATTTAAGAAGTTTTCAACTCTCTTCTCCAACAATTATATAAAGTAGGTCCCTAATTTACAATGTTCCTAAAAAAACTCAATTCCATCCCTACAGTTACTAACCTCGAGTCTCCTAAAATCGACGTTGGTGCTAAATTCATCACGAAAATCATACTCCAGCCACCGTATTGTGTCGTCACACCATCTTTATGACCATAAATCCATCTATATCGCTCCTTCATGTCGCTACTAACAGACAACCTCTATGCCAAGGCGTCACTAGAACACCTCCAATGTTACTTCCACGTTATGTCGCAGGGACCTCCATGGATGCGTGTGCTTGTCACCATGACCATTTGCGTTTTTATCGACAACTCTAAACTTCCAAGACGTGATGAAAGGTGGTTGATACAAACTACTCAAGTCTGCCAATGGCTTAAAACACACTTTCACAACCTGTGTACCTGACTAACCCCGTGACGTCGGAGGGTGGAGGCTTTGCCTAAACCCTCGTTGCTGGCCCCTTAACCTCACCCTAACCCGGCCATGGTGAGCTCGGATCCGGACGGGAACGGAGGCGCGCCGGACGTCTCCGAGCTTTTCTGCCACTACAACTCCCTCTACTTCCGCGATTCCCTCGGTTCGTGCGCTGTCTCATGGACCGAGGACCCACTACCTGATTGGTGAGTGCCGCCCCATCCCACATATTCGAATGGCGTACGGGTTCAAATTCCGGGTTACAAAAATCGTTGTTTCGGATGATGGATTATTTCTTGGTTGAAAGTTATCCCTTGTTTCATATTTCTTATAACTTGATTTGATACATTGCAATACAATTTGGGAGAACCTTGCCGTGAATGAATTTCAAGACCAAGACGGGCTAGCCCCTTTCGTCTCGTCAATCTATAAATCTCAGCTTCACACCTGTAGAAATCAGGATTCATGATAACCCCTTATTGTTCATTAGATTATTCCTAAAACTAAGTTTACTGCATCCAAGGGAATACTCGATTTTCAGTAATTGCACCCTGAACATAGTATGTGATCCTAAGCGCTGCATGTGGCCATCATTGCTCGCCTCTGAAGATTTCATTGATTTACTTGTTCATCTACTGAATTATGTTGCTGGAGTGTTGTCATGATGACTTAGGTATATGCTGATTTTTTTTATAAGAGGAAGGGGACAATAGAGAAAATAGTGTTAGGTCAATTGCATTGATACCTTTGGTCAGAGCTGCACACATGATATATTTGCTAGTCGGTTACACAAGATATGAGCCATCAAAGGCACTATTTGAATGGATAAAAAGGTTCGGGCCGAACAACTTGCTGACTATTTATCTTGGCAACACATTCTAATATGATTGTTTTATGACCTGCATTTATATATTCTTGTGGTTATGTTTGTGGTTCGACCGAAGCATTTAAACTAAGCTCAGACAGCTCTGAGCCCCAAAACTATGAATTTTATGCTGAATCTCTATTGCTTCGGAAGTCCTTTTGTGTGTGTTGGGGGGGGGGGGGGTACGTGTGTGTGGCTGTGTGGGTCTGAGATTTGTCCTGTCATGTTATCTAGTGAAGGCCTCTCGAATGTCCCTGGTGGTAATTCAGGAATCATCTACCATAAACAATTATGTATTCTCGTTGAATTTATTTTTGAGACACAGTTATGCAATCTTTGCATTAGGTTTGTTAAACACTGGGCATTTTCCCTTCTATTGCACATTGACCGTTTATAGCTTCACGTCTTCTTACAGATTTCAGTGGTATTAATGTGTAATTTTGATGAATAACATTAACCACTTCCAGTATTTATTTTCAAATCGTTTCTGCATGGCCTGGCACTTGATATATGTGCATGTGCTGTAGCTGGATAATTTGCTTATGGTACATCTTAAAGCCACTGCATAAAATGCAAACATTAATCCGTACATTTTAGCATCAGACTACTAATTCTGCATTACAATTAAATGAATTTGTGAAGTACAACTTGTGAAATATTTTGAAATGGTATATTGTTTGCCACCCTCAAGTTTGTCATTGAACTGTTGAAGTACATGTTAGCTGACTTTAGCAGAAGATTGGTGTTTTTGTTTCTTAATTATCTTCCTGCAGTGATGTAAGCACATGTGACTATTATCCGGGAGGTGGTGGCTGTATAATACTGCTTTCCAAATCATTATGCGGGTCTCATAATGGATCTGATCTGAAGAATGCTTTGCTTCATGAGATGATTCATGCCTATATTTGCATCAAAGACAATAACAGTAACCATAGGTAATTGTTCAATAGCACTTATTATTTTCTAGTACGCTTATGAGATTCTAATTTGTTTTTGATTGATTTTGAAATTATGAACACGCAGTGATCATGGTGCAAAATTTCAGAAACTGATGAATACAATCAATTTGAGTTCTGTAGCTGATCCCCATGTGAGTTGAAGTCCTGCATCAACTATGAGCTATTCTCTGCTCCATGATGAATTTCTGTTTAACATCATTGGTTAATTACATTCAGCGACCAGTTGATGGCTACAGCATAACTCTGCTCCATGAGATCCATAAGAAATATTATCACTACAAAGTAAGAATCAGGATTGCAATAAGCACACTTTAACCTATATTTTTCACATTAACATCTAGCAACCTGTGCAGTGTCAAAGCTGTGCAGATTTTATCAAGTCAACCAATATGAGAGGACCTTCTGGTGATGACTGCATTGAGAGAAAAGGTGTAGATGACCCATGTCATAATTCTAACTGTCACTGGCATAGGTATGGTTATGCACTTCATTTGATTGATTGCAATATTTGGTCTTTCTTGTCTACTCTGTCAAAAGTAAGAGTACATCTGATTGATTGCAGAAATCTAAGGTAATAATGAAACTTTTCAGCAAAAATCACAGCCTTGATTCCAACAATGACAGGCCACATCAGCACACGTTTGAATTAGGGTTTATACATGCGCTTAAGCCATTGAGGGCACATATAGTTAAGTTAAAATTAGTAGTTGTCAAACCATTTTGAAGTCATGCATTCAACAAGGAAGCTGATGTATCCTTGAAAAAGGAAGCTTGTGGGTTTGGATGATAGCATGTATGTCATCTGTTGGGTTCTAACAGGTGGAACAATTGAGGTACAATAATGAGACAAATGTGAAACAGTGGCTCTCAAATATCTTGTCAACTGTCCTCTCACCCCGTTCCGGCGAGGATATTTATAGGGTAACCAAGGGATAACCCCCTAAAGTACAGACTTGCCCTTGGTTACTTGCTACATCCTAGTTTTTGTCGTACAGCAATGTAAATAGGGACTGCTACATTCTGTCGGTCCAAGTATTAAATGCACCCATTCATATACCCCCATTGGGATAACGGTGTGCTTGATACTGACGGATGGGCCTGTTGCGGTCGACAGGTGGCCCATCTTGCCCGCACCACTTAGGTATTACTCCTCAGCCCTAAGTGTGGGATGCCTTCAAGACGAGGTCTTCGGCACTACTCATGTGATCCACGTCCGGGCCTCGCCTGCTCGATTGGTGGTCTGCGGACTCCGCCCATGGCGAGGTCTTTGTCGTGGCCTTCAAGGCCCATGTCGAGAGGTTGCGGTCGTAGGCGTCAATCAACATCGAAGGGCTTGTCCCATGATGGGCAGTCTCTTCAGCCATCCTTGCGGCCTTCGATGATCCCTTCACTCGTGGGTGGCCAATGGCCTGGGCAAGGTCCGTGTCGTAGCCTCCTCAGCCTTCGGCGGGAGGATGATAGTCGGAGGCATTGTCCCATGCCAACGGATGAATCCAACATAAGCGAAGTTCCTCAAACATTCCTTGCGGCCTTCGAACCTTACGTTCATGGTAGCGAAGACTACTAAGTGATTAGTCGTAGTCAATCGGGTCTATGATCGACGTCTCGTTCAGCCTTCTCCCCAACACCATTGGAACTTAGTTGGATATCAATGTATTTGAAGTCAGCCTCTCCTAATTTTTTTGTCATGAAGAGAAGCAACATAATTGAGCTGTTTTTAGGTGTAGGTCTAATAATCTCAACCTTAGTAATTGTAATAAATTAGCAAATGTGTCTATGTGTTGCAAAAGAACATACAGCTTGTTGCGCGGTCACATGGGCGATTTGTGGCTTGGAGGTTTATTTAATGGCTGCCATCTGTTTCAATAAGTTTCGTAATCTAATCATGTAAGTCTGTATCATTGCTTGAGACATGGAATCGGATATTGCACCGTCGTTGGATGCACATTGTTCTAACTTGGCATCACATACGGGACGGGAGAGGGAGGGTCATGAGAGCACTATGGGAAGTAAAAAATACGGACGATATTAGGTATAGGTATGCCAATTTAACTACATATTTTATGTCTTATTCATATTCAACTCCAAATATATATTTGGATTATATCCAAATCTGAAGCATAATAACTCTTTGTATATAACATCTTATCAAATGAGCACGTGTTGGATTCATGCTTTGAATGTTTTTGTCTATTCATATTAATGTATTTGGATGTTTGGCTTTAGACACAAGCAGCAGTGTTCGGGTAATTATTGTAGAGTTCAAGAATCATCACCAGGAGGTCCAGAACTAAAATGTTTGGAAGGTAATTAACTAAATACCTACCAGTTCAATTTATGACATCATATTATATTATAAAGGAGATCATTTTCTTTCTACAAATGCCTGGGGATGGGGGATGGCTCAGATATATCTAGTATGCTAAATGTACCTTGTCCAGAACTAAAATATTTGGAAGGTAATTAACTAAATACCTACCAGTTCAATTTATGACATCATATATTATAAAGTAGATCATTTTCTTTCTGCAAATGCCTGGGGCTGGCTCAAATATATTTAGTACGCTACATGTACCTTGTACAGAGTTATGAGATTGCTCATTGTTCTTGATAATCTCAGCTGTAGAAGCATTCAATGAGGGCAAGGTTGAAGAACCTGCCTGTACAAGTTGGCACACCACACATACATCAAATAAGAGCAGAAGAAGCAATAAAAACGAGCGGGAAGATGCCTCTGTGGAGTTCCTTCATGTTGCACATAATGCAGTTGTCTGTTCAGGACTGGATTCCTCTTCAAAAGACAGGTCCAATAAGAAAATCAAAATTTCAAAGGATGTTAACTCTGACCTTGGAAGGACAGAAACTGTTCAGGAAGCACCAAAACGCAGAAGAACAGCTGTACTAGATAACCAAGAGTGCAGCAGACGGAAGAAAAGGAAACAAAGCAATCGGTGTGGTTCCTATTCGGTAATAATTGAATGGTTGAATTACTATTGTCTTAGTGAGTCGGATGAAGATGAGGTGCCGTTGATCAATAAGCGAACAGAAAGAAGGCGCCGACAAAGATTACATGAAATGTATCTAGCCAGGGAATCCAATGATGTTGAGTTTGGCAGCTCAACTTCTCATAAGGTTGGTTCTTGCTCACTAGCTCCCAAGGACAATAACAAAGGTGAAAGTGTGCCAGCTTCTCAACCTGAAGAAAGATCCTGCTCAAGTCATCCTGTGAGTAGCAACGGAGTTGCTGGAAATCAAGCTGGTCATGAACATATGTCTTCTCCAACGGATTCACCAATTAGAGGTGAAATTGTAGACATTTCAGATGGTTGAGTGCAAGAGTTCCGCGTTAGTTCCTTGTAGCTGGATCCTGGATGAAATAATATACAGTGTAATGGCTATAAAGACCCTGGGTTTTCCTATGCACCTTCCAACTGCTAGACATGCGCACACTGCCAAGCAGCCTTTGTACTGTTTTCCCCCCTTCATCTAGCCTTTGTATATAAGCTTATTTGTTCCTTTCTGCATTCGCCGCTTTTTCCTGGCTGTAGATTGTTTCTCCCAGGTCAACCATATCCGTTTGAGATGCTGATCTATAAAAGACTAAACTTTACTAATAGTCCTATAAAACTTAGGTGTCGTTTGGTTCACAAAATGCAACGTAAATGATAACGGTAATGATTCACACTTAAATACCGGCGGTAACAAGTTTAAATAAGACAATATTCATTTGTAGTGTGGTATTGATTACGGTTGGACTTAAACAAACATGATTTAACGTTATCGGTCCATTACGTTACTAATATGTGAATCAAACGGCATCTTGATGTTTTAGCTCTAGGACAATATATTTGACTTGTATCAGCTTGAGATTATGATTTGCATTTCTCATTTCGTTTAATGAGGGGGTTAGTTTTTAAATTAGTTCAGTATGTAGTAGGTAACTTGTATAGAGCAATAATTTATCGTAAAAGTCATAAAACAAGTTTTGTTGGACGAAGTAACATTTCGTCCATCCCTACTGTTACGGTGTTATTCATAGCCTCTGCAGCGTGGTTTGGGGCTCGTGGCATTACAACCAGTAGAATCAGCACGTCGCAGGGGGTGCCTTTGTAGTTGTAGCGGTGCAGGTGAACCAGGCGGGACACGCCGAAGGCACCGAGGCCGCGGCGCGGCCTTCAGACAGGCGCACGCGAGGAGCATGACGGAGCGGTAGTTGAGCGCGGGGTAAGGGAAACCAACTTTTTTGCAAATTGGCCCTTTTCGGGTTTTTTTTCCCACAAATACGTCCCTGGCAGTTTCATTTCAAAAAATGGACCCTTATCTCGGCGCCGTCATCATTGGCGCCGAGCTTCCATGTGCCGGCGCCAGTACTATTGGCGCTCATACGTCAGACGTGGCGGTTGGCTGGCAGTGACGTGTCAGGGGGTCGGCGCCAAGATCTACGGCGCCGACCCCCGTGTCGGCGGCGCAACACGTGTCCGGGGGGTCGGCGCCATAGATCTTGGCGCCGACCCCCTGTATTCAACATCTGTCAATCTTCTGTGCAAAAAAAAATTGAACTCACGCCGCCCCCAAGACCCCGCGCCGGCGCTACTCCTTCCCCGGCCCGCGCTACTCCCCGGCGGCGCTCCACCACCGGCCGCCGCCGCCCCGCCCGCCCCCGGCCGGCGACGCCCCGCCCGCACCCGGCCGGCGCCGCTCCTCCCCGGCCGGCGACGCCCCGCCCACACCCGGCCGGCGCCGCTCCTCCCCGGCCGGCGAGGCCCTGCCACGCACGCCCCCGCCCCTCAAGCGCCCCCGCCGCCCCGCCCCTCAAGCGCCCCCGCCGCCCCGCCCGGCGCCGCTCCTCCCCCGACCGGCGCCGCGCCCGCCCCCCGGCAGCCCCGCCACGCCCGCCCCCCAGCAGCCCCGCCAGCCCTGACCGCGCCGCCGCCCCGACACGGCCGGACGCCTCCCACCGCCGCCGCACGGCCGTCGTCCCGTTCCGGGCGCGCTCCTCGGTCGCGCTCGCTCCTCGCCCGCGTCGTCGACGTTCATCCCCGACCGTTTAGGTAAATTTTATATGGTTTTTGTTTATTGTGCAAGCATTTTGTGTTAATTATGTTAAATTGTTTTGCTATAATTTGTGGTTTTTTGAATGTGATGAATGTTAGTTATTGTGATAAATGCTAATTTGATTGAATATTATGAATGTGAGTCAAATGTGCATGTTTTTTGATCGCCAACTTTTGACTACGGGCGACAGCAGCATGCGCAGCTTCTTGCAGGTAAGCCCACATGCATCGTTTATAGCCTTTAGCGTGTTATGAATATGTTGTAAACTAATATGTCTTTGGCATGCAGCGTTTATCTAGGCGCCTACGTGGAGCTGCTGCTCGCTGTGGCTGCAGGACTACTGTTGCACATGACGTCCATGTACCATCGTGTACCGACACAGCAACGCCCTCCACAGGTCTTGGTGTTGGCTTCGACTACGATCACGACGAGATAGGACCTTCACAGCTTGAGGGGGCTCCTTCGACACAGCCATTACAACCACAAGATCGTAGGCGACACCGCTCTCCACAACGTTACACTCCAGGCACCGACGCTTTAGGCAAGGGTAAGACTAGGAGACGTTGAATTGGTTTGGACTCTATGGACTTGTTATGTAACGTATGAATTATATAGACTTGTAATGGACTCATTTGGCCTCTACGGGCTTGTATAACATTTTAATGGACTTGTATGAATTCTATGGACTTGTAATGAACTTGTTTAGACTTTTATGAGCTTGCTTGGAATTGTTTACAATTGTATGCACTTGTATGTTATGCTTATCTATGAGTATATCTTGGATTGACAAAAAACAGAGAAAACTCTGCCGAAATTTTGTGAAATTGTTGGTTATGTCATGTAGCCTTTACATAACTATTACATAGCCTTTTCAGAAGCATTAATTTTTGGACTAGCATCTATACTTTTCAGATCCATTTCGTAGCCTTTTCAGGAGTGCTTATATAGCCTTTTCAGAGTGTAAAAATAGCCTTTTCAGGATTGTATATATAGCCTTTTCAGAAAAAGAACATAGCGTAGGACATGTAGCCTTTTCAGAACAAGAACATAGCCTTTTCAGAGTTTTTGTACATATCTGATGTTTATAATCTATTACATTATCTATCCTTTAGCCTATATATACACGATCCTTTGTACATTTGCTTCATTGTGCAATAGAATGGCTTCAGGGTCTTCTAGGGGCAAGGGTGCGGTAAATGAGAGACGAAAGGATGGAGGGAAGTTAACTCCAATGTCTTTTGATGGCCCTCTTGGTCCAGATTTTTTTGAAGAGGCGGTTTTTAACTTTCCAGTTCAAAGTAAAAAAGATTTCAACAAAGAGGTTAGACTTAGGTCCTACGATAATAGGAGAGAAGATTGGCCGAAGTGCATGCATGGCGAGGATTGCTTGGTGCAGATGTTCGTTGAGGGTGGAATTGATGGAGGCCGGCGTTTCTTCAGATGTCCTTATGCATATGTACAAATTAATTTCTAGTCCTTTTTTCTAAATACTTTTGTTGTTCAGTGAAACTAACTATAAACATTTATGCAGCATTCATTGGTCAAGGAGAATTGTGGGTTCACTCGTTGGGTAGATCCTCGTCCAATTTTTCCTCATGCGGAATACATATCCTACCTACAGAATAGGATATTTGATCTAGAGAGAAGTAAGCAACAAAAATGATGAGGAACAAAGAGACACAAACAATGGTGGTGCTTCACAGGTGCAAGTATGCCCAGATCCATATTGTTGCTGCCCTTGTCACAACAAGAATGTTGGTCCTCCGTCGTCTCCACCGCACCCACAGCAGACACCAACAATGGGAGGATACTATGGGGAAGGGTCAACTCAATTTGGAATGTGGGAGCACTACTAGAAAACTCTTATGTATCAATTGCTTTTAGCGTGTTGGTTATCTATTTCAATTGCTTCAAGTCGCCTTCAAGAATTGCTTTAAATCTACTTTTCATCAATTATGTATTTATGTAATTTTTCATGGCGTCTGAAGGTAATTCATTACGAAATATCATTGTTCGACAATACATATTACCGAATAATAAGTTCATTATTACATAACTTCAAATAAAACACCAATACTACTGAGTACAACGGGGCCATTTGCCTTTGCGAAATGCATCAGGGTTCTCCTCCATTGCTTCCTTTGCACGACGTGCACGCTCAAGCTTCTTCTCCTTATCTTCCCTGCATTCAGCAACATGCCTCATTTTCTCTTCGTCTTCACGTTGTTGCTCGGCAGCAAGCTCCTCTCGTCTTTTTTTCATCCTCTCTTTGTCCTCTGCATCCCACTTTTGAAGATTCTCCAGCCACTTCTTATCTTTCTCTGATATTTCTGTGTCAATCCACTGCTCAAAATCACATAGCGGTGGAGGAGTCTACAAAATACGCAAAAAAACATTTACAAAAACATTCACAAATGTAAACATATTACAAGACTATTCTCACCATTAAATTCATCCGACGTTGAACAATAGTTGGCTCAAATGCAAAGTTAGCACACATCCAATACCTCTGTCGATAGGTGTCATGATCTTCAGACTTATCGACCTTACAAGGATCACCACAAAAACACATAGGCACTGGAACACCACTTGGCAAAGGCAGCGGGTCGATGGCAGTTCCGGTCAAAGGACCCTTCCTAAATTTCCATAAACTCTATAACAATCAGAAATATAATAGACTCACAAAATAAGAGGCAGATCCAAAACTTACCTTTGTTTAGCATATTTACCACGCCTAGACATATCTAGTTTAGAAGAATTGAAATGAGCACAGCAACAAGCCAGACGTAGGATAGTATTTATAGGAACGTACCTCGGCGCCATAGATCTTGGCGCCGAGCTAGGCGTCGTTGACCGGGCGCCTACCTCGGCGCCAAGATCTATGGCGCCGAGGTACGTGCCACGTAGATCCAGGTCACACCGGCGTCTGACGTATAAGCGCCAATAGTATTGGCGCCGGCACACACATGCTCGGCGCCAATGATGATGGCGCCGAGCATAGGGTCCATTTTTTGAAATGAAACTGCCAGGGGCATAAATGTTGGAAAAAAACCCGAAAAGGGCCAAATTGCAAAAAAGTTGGTAAGGGAAACCGCGCGAGAAAGCCGCGGGCTCGCGGAAGGGTGAGCTGAGACAGGAAAATTAGGACTGGCTTAGCAAGTGGAAAGGACGATATGCCTTTGCTAGCTAATCTACAACTCTAGATAGAATACCTGTTGGAGAATAATTTCTTACTCAGAAAATCTAAAATTTGACTCAATAAGAAAAACAACTCTTTGAGTTGGTCTTAAACTTAGCCCGTATAAATGCGTTGTGTGGGATAAGGACTACTATATGAGAGCACCTGTATAATCTAATCTCAATACATTCTCGGCTCAACAATAGCGTTACCCAATCCTGTGCCTTCCAGAAGTACAAAAATGTAATGAACACCATTGTGGTGAACATTTTAAAAGAGTTAAGGGTAAAAGGCATGTTTCTCATTCTGAACTCCGCGACCTTTTCTTTCGTGGTCTCAACTTTGGTTTCTTCTCACCACCAGCTCTCCCTGTTGCCATGTGCTTCCGCTTTGCTGTTGTTGCATCAGCATCCCCAACCATTAGGTGCTCATAATCATCCAGGCTTGCAAATGGAGACAACCCACTCTTCTTCCCTGCCCTCCTTTTCTTTGTGTAAGAGACACCGCCCTTACCAGCATCAACCATCTCGTCATCACTTAAGTTGCCATCTGAATCGCCCGCGAGAATAGGAATGTCATCGTCATTTTCTGACCCTTCATCCCCAGATGCAGTATCATCTGAAACGTCATCAAATTCCACATCACTGTCATCTCTAAGTAAATCTTTTTCCTCTTCAAATGCATTTGAGTCAAGGTCGTCATAGTCATATTCTCCATCATCTGCCAACCCATCTCCCAGATCCAGTATCTCATCTCCACTCTCGTCACTAGCCTCATCAGCGTCATTATCAGCTAAGAGTTCCCCCGCATCTTCATCAAGAACTGAGTCCTTCTGCTTTGTCTTACGCTTAACAGTGCCGGTCTTGTTCAAATAGAAACGGTGGAAAACAATATCTTCAGGAGGCACTTCATTTTCTGCCAATTCTAGAAGCTCCTCTCCGATGAGATGATGATTCAGATTAAGCTGAAGACAAAGGCATAGGTCAGCAAGGGATAACAAATGTGTTCGACAGAATTCAATAGATCATTCAAATTTTGAAACTAAATATTTTAAAGTTTTGAGCGTATCTTCTCAAAGGCATCAAGTGTGATCGGAGGGAATAATAAACAGGTCATCTACAAATCCAGATGTAGAACAGCTCTGAGTCAACAAAGAGAATCCAAGTAAAAAGGGCTAACCTTTTTAGCCGGAGCAATTTGTGATCCACCATGCCATCTTCCTTCAGCTATGCGGTTCCCTTTTGGTTTCTTTTCCATGAATTTGTCAAGGAAAGCAGGAAGTGATAGGTCTGTCAGCGGATCACCACTGTAAACAATATTGTTGCCAGATAGCAATGTTCTAGCCATAGTAGAAACTGAAGGGTGCACATGTGAAGCCAATACTGTTAACTCCCACCAACTGACACGATCTGCATTGCTGACAAAGCAAAAGATACATATGTTGATCCACTCTTGCATTTTTTGTAACAAACATGAAGAAAAACAACATAGTACACTACCAAACAGCAGTAATTCATAGAACAGAGGAGGCCGACTAAATTCATCCAAATAACAAAAAAAAAGCATGCTTTATGCATGCATGCCCATATTTTTAAACAGAGTGAGGGTACTTGTGAATAACAATCACATAGTTCAACAAAACAAAGAACTCATACGTAAATGTAGATCCATGCACAAAAATGAGATTAAATAGAAAATACCAGTAAGAAGGCTCTCTGTGTCGTGGATCATAGAATGCATGTTGTCTGGACGAGTCAGTTGATGCATTGTTCTCATCTACCAAATTTACTTGTTTTACACTATCAATTCCATCAGCAGCATCAAGGTTGTGTTTCTCATGTGCAGCTACTTTTTCATTATGTTTATGTAGCACTGCTGAGGCAACAGAAGAGTCCTCGGGAATCTCTAAAATGTCTTCAAAGTGTTCATCACCATCATCAACAGATTCATTCTGGAGCACAATCCCCCTGAAGATTTAGATGAAAATTATACCATCATGAAAGATTATGACATGTTTTGATTAAAACGAATAGTCACATACCATAATGGTGGCTTTGCCTTAAGGACTTCTGACAGAATGAAAAGGCATCCGCAAGCATATTGAGGAGGCCGTTGAAGAGCCACCTGCCAAAAGACCATTACATAAGTAATGGTAAAAAAATACCTAAATAAAATAAAATCGTATCGGTAAAATTGGAATATTCAGTCAGTTTTTTGTCCTATTCTATGGTTCCATTGACACGTAGAAGTAAACTGCTCTGTGCTCTCAACTGTACCTAAAACCCGTGATGGAGTGCACTGCTTTGACTGACAAGTGTGTCCATCAACCATGGAACCCAGGTGGAGGGTCCAGAGCAAGAACGAGCAAAGCAAGAAAAATTGATCCCAAACTACTTTTCCTATTCATCCTCAGTTAATTCTTCTCGTATCATGGTTACATGGTACTTCACTGGTGGCCACAAGAGTTGTAATGATTGTATCGTTTTTTGTTCTCACGTTTTTGGAAAAAGATATTTTCTCTAAAGCTGTCACCTGTTATATTAGCTTTTGGATTGGGTTTGATAGGGTGAGGTCTTGGGGTCCATAATACCATCAGTGGCAATTGCTCAATCAGAGAAGCATCACGATACCAGAATGTGTATTCTAGTTGTAGAGATAGCCCTAGATTTCTGACAATTGACTCCTACAATTAGGGGTGGTAATGGGCTCTAGATTTTACACTATAAAATTTAAGGATCGGATCGAATTAAGATTGGGCTCTATTTCTATTCATTTTTAACTAAAATTAATTAAGGCCTCAAACAAATAGTGAAGAAGCATTTGGATCATGATCCATTACCACCCCTACCTATAATCATATGTGTTAGAATACAAATGAATTGTCCATTTCTCCTCATCAGCTTAATCTTTTAGGTTAAAAATGGTCGGTGCATGCAACTTAATATGGTATCAAAGACAGAGGTCCCGCGTTCGAGTATCGATTAACACAACAAAATAAAATAAGACAATTGTTGTGTGTTCCTATTCTACGTCTAAGGTCTGGAGAACACCTCCACATGGGGGTGTTGGAATACTAATGCTCCGTTTGGATATCGATATTGGAGGGAATGGAATTAAATTGGGTTCAATACCAAATCAGCCATGGTATTGAAATGAGATGCAATTCCAATTCTATTGTTTGGATGTCACTAAATTGGAGTTTGGAATTGCGCGGTCTAATTCCACGCAATACAGAGGGGTGACGCTCTGTATTAGGAGATGGAATTTCTAGTTATAGTCCAATTTCAAGGAATTGGGTCTCTGATTCCTAATCTCAATTCCGTGTGCGACCAAACAAAAGAATTTAGGAAAGCTGATTCTAATTTCCAATTCTATGCTCCAATATCGACATCCAAACAGGTTGTAAGTGAATTGTCCATCTCTCCTCATCACATTAAACTTTTGAGTTAAAGTGGTTGGTGCATGCAACTTAGGCCCTGTTTGGCACAACTTATTTTCAGCTTCTTCACAGATTTAAGCATAAGTTGTACCAAACATGATGCTTCTACAGCAACTTATCAGTTCAGTTGCTTCTCAGAATAAACTAAAAGCAGACAATAAGCAGAAGCTGCTTTTCACCAGCTTCTCAGATAAGCAGCTTTTCTAACAAGTAGTAGTGCCAAACAGGGCCTTAATAATATGATTTTTTCGAATATTGAGGGAAGAATCCCAAATCGAAGCTAAAACAAACCTCGAATAGTGGTCAAAAGGGCTATAAAAAAAGCACACAAAATACAAAAATGAATAACATATTCACTCCTACATTCATCTCGAACTATCAAACATAGCACTGTAAATAAACCATAAAATCGTGAACCAAGTAGAACACAAATAGGGCTCTTGCAAGAGTAAGTGCTAATTTGCAAGTGAGGATGGCCAACAAGAATAGAACTTCCCCGTCCAGATCCCCTAATAATATGAATGTAGGACTGAAAGCGATGTGCTTATCAAAGTGATGCGAGTGATAAGGTGTCAAGCATATCACATCATTTGTGACAAAAAAGGACCACAAAAGTTAAGAGGCTGGTGTGGCCCTGATTGAAGAAAAGTTAGTCCAATACTGATATATAGTCAACATAGAAGGCACCAGCACGTAGCATAATTTTAGGGCATGATGACAAGGCGATGCAAGGAGAAGCAGGGTTCGCCGAATCTAAGAACAGATAAAACAATAAAGGAGACTTGAAGGAAGAACATCCAAGTTTAGCTTTGGACAAGAGCATGTGGAAATTAGCATTCATATACTTGAACATTTAGAGAATCATCTCCTTTTACTATTACTATTATCATCATTAGTTCATTTTACATACATTATACACACCTATATTTCCTTTGTTGATTTTCGTAGGTTTCGTCTATAGCCTAGCCTGATTAGTTTGGGGCAAAATAAAATAAAAAGAACTCAACCTACGGGGGTAAGACAACCACCGAGCATTGCATTAAGACCTCATGTAGGTCGAGAAAACCCCCGAACCCCTAACTCATGCATACATAGTGGCATCGTAGCAATGTGAGAACCACCAGGCCAAGGGTCGGGCCTTACACTCGTGCTTTGTTGTGGGATAGATGAAACGATTTTTTAAAATCCGAGTCGGAAAATTCATTCCCACAAGGAGTCAAACTCAAGAACCAAGGAGCGCTACTCATGCCACCTAACCAACACAACTAGAGGTAAGTTAGGGGAAAATATCTGGTTGTATTGTTATTGTTGACTTGTACTAATTTGAGAAAATTAAAAGGATGACATTGTCAATTCGGAAAAGAATAGTATATTCCATCTATTTCCAGGCATGCCACTGTAGAACAACCTATGATTTGCATTGTGGTGCACATGGAAGCTCGATATTTTGCAATCACATAACTTCTTTCGGTAGAAGAAATAGGTTGCTCCTCGCCTAGAAGATGTTAGGCGACCACCTCCTGGGCAGGTCTGTTGTCATCATGGCGCCTAGGTGTCCGCCGAGGCAACCCTGTGACTTCGCCGCCCCAGTCCAACTGGCCCATCTCCTCTTAAATGATTTAAAATTCTAATGCATTTATTTTAGTTAATTTTGAACATACTCGACCCAGTGTCGTAGGCTTCCCGCACTGTGCAGGGTCTGGGAAAGAATATATTTAAGCATCAAGCCTTACCCGCATAATATGCAGAGGCTGGGGCTCGAACCCGGGACCTTCCGGTTCCAGACGGTAGGCTCTACCGCTGCACCAGGCCCGTCCTTCCGGTTGGTTCGCGATATACTTTCAGCGGCCTTAATCGAGAACTTCAAAATTTTGCAAGACACATCCTTGGACTTTGTAGCTCAACCTTCAATTGTAAACGCAATTGGAACTAAGCCTACTTAAGTTATTGTGTTCATTTGAAAGTTGCTTAGTGGTTACTCATTAGTGATTACTTTTCTAAATCCATACAAAGAAACGCAACTGATTGGAGCACCAAAGGTTGAATGATTTGGTTTATGTACAATACAACATGAAGATTATGAAAAGGTTTTAAAAGAGGCTTAGCGTATGGAAGGGACAGATTTCAACCATTTGATCTTAAAAGAGTTTCAATGGGACAATGAATGGGTTGAAATGATGAGTACTGATAAAGTACATCTTTTTTGTCTCAAGTTGATGAAGCTATCGGTGCATCACGGTCACTTAAAGGCCACAATTTGCCTAGGATGACTAGGGCATATACTTGTCGACATGGTTTAATTTCTACCTCAATGATGAAGAGCAAGGATCGGGAGAAGAGGAAACCCATGATCAGGGCATTGTTGTTGCCTAGGATGACTAGATGTTGATGATGATTATGGCCAACCACAGCCCTACTCCGCATGATGGTGCTCCAAATGATGAGAATGAGGGTGGCCTAAATCATATGGATTTATTAATTTATATATCAATTAGGTGATGGTCTACCACTCTATACCTCATCATGTTTGGGTAATTGAGTTTATTTGTTTAATTATGCCATTGAACTTTTAGTTGTTTGGTTGTTATGGTCATTATGGACTTATCACCTATATTTGTTTGCTATGACCTTTATGTGATCAGGAGGAGACAGCACAACACCTTTTAGTATCTTGGGTGTTTGCTAGACAAATGTGGTGGCATGTATTCACCCCGATGGGCTAGCAAACCTTGACTCCGCAACTTCATGACCAGATTTTCCAACAATGGTGGAGGAATGCAGAGCAACGTGTGAATAGAAGTCAGCGCAAAGGATTCAACTCAGCTGTAATCCTAGTTGCTTGGTGGTTGTGGAAGCATCGCAATGCTTGTGTCTTTGAGGGGTGCAATCCCCGTGTGCCCAGCAGCATTTGCAATCCATCTGTGATGATGCCATTAGATTGTCTCTCGCTGGGGCTTCTGGGCTGGCAGGCTTGGCCTGAGTTGAGTTAATTGTAGTCTAGCTCTGGGTTGATGGCGCTTTTCATGTATCCCTGTTCCCGTCCTCCGTAAGGAGGTTTGTGTCTTGTTTCTAGTCTATTTTGGACCTCTCTTCTTAATATAATTATGTGCAGCTCACCTTCGCGTTCGAGAAAAAAATAATCACCAAATTGCAAGATTACTAACTAATGACTTTCTGCTGTCCTGCTGGAGAGTTAACGACCAATTGGCGCCCAACTGGTGGCTGGCCTCGCCGTGGCGCCGTGATAAAAGTTAGTTGTTTTATAGTAGTAGTGGTATACGTATCAGTATTCAGTAATTAGAAACTCAAACAGCATATTATACATGTACGAGCTCACCATGAAGCTTAGCTATCACACTAAAAACAACATACCTGCAGCAGCCGCTTTGAGAAAGCAGCAACTCTCTTCAACATTACATCATTCTTCATCGCTTTCACCAACAGCCCAAGAAATAACTCTGGCTGAAATATGTAAGGCATAATGAGTCAGATAAAATAGTGAGACACTTTAATGTACAACTGTGTTTTCAAGTCGTCCGACTAATCACGATTAGTAGGCCTAATCGGTAGACTACATCCGACCAGACCCACGGATGCGACTAGTCCGACCAGAAAAGTAGTCAACCGACCAGATTAGACGTGTCTTTGTAGATGGGCTTTTGGAGCTAGGCTGCTGCAAATGTGGGCTTCTAAGGTTAGCCAGGCACAAGACAAAAGCTTGCCGCTCGCGCTCCCACAGTCCTTCGCCAAGAGTGCAGCCGCCGCTGCTCAAGGCCACACAGCCACCGACACCGCACAAGGCCGCCACAACAGCACAAGGACATAGCCGCTGTTGCTACCACCGGACATTGAAGACGCGGCCCCGCCCCTAGCCGAGAATAGAGCCGCCGCCCCTAGCCAAGACGGAGCCTCCACTGTCCCCCCCCCCCCTCCCCCCGGCGCCTGCAAGTTCCAGGCGGGCACCCATCTTGTCGCAGCCCCCTCCCCCTTCGACCGCAAGTTCCAGTGAACGCCCTCAAGATGAGCTCAGTCTAGATGGTGAGTGTGATTTTTGCTTCTTTGCTTTCATTGTTGTGTGTGTCCTCAATTTGATTAGATGTATGCTCAATTAGTCGATCTGGTCAACGACTAATCACGACTAGACGACTTGAAAACATTGATGTACAATGATGCAGAATTCAAAGCTATTTTCTAGGAAAGGACAGCTTTGGGCAATCAAACATAATTGTGATGGAACACAACCAATTCAAATTCTTAAAAAGTAAAACCAGTATACTTCAGAATGCACATAAGAAAGGAACCTTTGAGGAAGTAACAGCAGAAGGACTCAAGAGTTTTGAGTATAATGCACGGTACAAACGATCACTTGCTATATTATTCTTTATAGATATTTGGAACAAAAGCATCAATGCCTGAACACCAACATTGAAATTTTCAGCGTGAACCTACACAAAGCCAAAATGATAAGTTTCGGAAAGCTGTCCAAAAAATACAAACTTAGCAAGGTACTTCATAACATTATCTAAAAAAATCACCAATCTGAAAAGAATAGGTGTCTGCACTTCCACAATATCGTCAACTTCTGAGCTTGCAACATATGGTAATGCCCTATTTACACCCTGCAAGTGATGAGAGAATTAATAAATGAACTGCAGAAACAAACCAAACACCAGTTTGAACAAAAATAAGCAAAGACAAGGTGTACAAGCAAGGTGCTGATGGGACATAAATAAGAAACAAATCCAGGGATCTGCAGAGTGGTTACATACAGTTAAAAGCGCAGAAAGGATTCTGGAGTCCAGCTCCAAATCTGATCCTGCTGTTGAACCCACTTCATTGTTTCCCTTGGATCTGGAGTCCATCTTGTTATTTCCTCCCTCTATTTTTCCTACCTTTTTCTTGCTGTCCTTGCTATATGTATCTCCTTTGGTATCACCAGAGCTCATTAGTACCTAACATAATTGTGCAACAGAACAAAAAAAGTTGAGTTATCGTTTCTATCAAACCTTGGAAGTAGTACAGCAAAAGATGTCAAAATGAAACAAACCAAATGGCAAAAAAGAAATGAAGTGCAGTGTGTGTTCCAGAAAAAACATCTTAACAAAAAATGGGAAAATATCTATGGCACACTGACAGAGTGGTTTTAGCTCTTGGACACTAGAAATGGCACTATTTATCAGGAACACACAGGGAAACGTTGATTATCATCAACCGCACACCAGAGATTAAAAATTTTCATTTTAGGAAAAATATTGTACACAAAGTCTTGCCGGAAATGGAGTGTGCCCAGATAATGAACAATGTTTCTTAATGTTTTCCTGATAATACCATTTCCAATGTCTAAGAGCTAAAGACACTCTTTGTCAGTGTGACACAGATAATTTCCCCTAGAGAAATAGTACATGGCAAATACATGTGACCAAAAAGCAATAAAATCAAAAGATGACAAGATCAAGCCCAAATTACATATGACGGCTGGACATCATAATTACTAGTGAAACACACCAAATTGATGGCTGGCAATGTTCCCAGCACCAAAACGAAGCACAACCACATGCTCAAAGATTACAATATAGTATTGTCACAACCGCCACTGATAGAGGGAGAATAGTTGATACATCAGTGAACTGGAGATAGGGTTACACATATATGTTGGTAGCCTAGGGTTACAGCCCTAACAGGCCTCTCGAGTTGGGCTCACAACCCACCACACCTGAGTGACGCTTTTTACCAGTGTGTTCCCCTCCATCGAGGATCATGCCCATCTCTGTACAAACTTGAAGTGACACAATAGCACCTTCCATGTGCCACAAAGCCCCATTGACTAAACCACAAAATGCTCCTAAAGGTAATTCATACAAGAGATGCCCATGTGATGGGTAATAGAACTTAAAATAATGGAGAACAAAGGCTAACAAATTTTTCACAGTAAGCATAAATAATTATACAAAGTTGAAACACATCCAAACCTTGAAAAGTGCAATGTAGACATCCACCAACCGTTTTGCAATTTTAGGCCCATCTCCCTTGTTTGTAAGAAGAATCTGGCTCAAGAAATTGACCTGTAAAGATGATACCAATTAAAGGCTAAAAATCATGATGTAAATCATATTTCATATAATCACATGGCAGTTTTGGTACATAATTCAGTAAAAATACAATATTAATGAAGATGCTATCTACGAAAATTCTAAAACAATACTAGCATAGAAAGTGTTATTAATAATTACATACAGCCTGGTACTTGGCCCTAAGTCCAACATGTGGTCTGAAGAGAAAAGAATCCACCTCATCTATCACCACCATCTGCAAATTGAAACATTTAATGAGCTCAAGGGATATGAATTTATGTGCAATTTTGCATGCAAAATATTAAATAATTAGATTAAAACAAACACTCTGTGTCATACCAGAATCTCACAGCATTTACCTTCATATTAGGGTGAGCAGCCAAGAGACATGTTAACAGATATGCAGCACTTGATGCTGCTCTCCTTTCAGGATCACCAAGCTGCAATACATATTTTTTAACAAAATATGAGCAAAAATGCAACTCATAGTAAGGCTTTAGGCAATGTTGCTCATAAATAATATAATGTATTCTTATTTCTCGTTGTTTTCAATCTAGATCATAACAGTTCTTCATATATTGAATTAAAAAAGGAAGAGAGATATGATAGAGTTGCATAACTCACTTTGTTAACAAGAGCTGTGAGCAAACGACGTTCCTGTTCTGACTTACTTTTCAAAAGCATGAAAACTGTCTGCAGTAAACAAAAATATAAAATAGGCATGATCAAAATCACATTCATCATTACATAAATTACGTAAACTACGGAGAAAATGGACATGTTATGTAGGGCCACATACTTGAATGTTGCAAGAATAAGAGACAGGCAGGAACATCAGCTTGATCAAGAGAATTGGCACAGAAAAAGAAAGTGCCATGTGTGTTTTACAGCTTGCCATTTACACTCACTTCGAAGTTATATCATAAAGTGTTGTCAGCGATTGAGTCATTCAATTGTAAGCTCCTCTAAGGGAGCAAGGATAAAGGAATAAGGCAGGCAAGAATTCAGTCCTAATCAGCCTCCATCTCTCTCTCTCAATGTGCCATGTTTCTATAGGCTCCAGGGACACGAGGTCAGCAAGGCAAGGAACTTGCTGTTCTGTCAAGCTTCACCACTGCCACCACACCTCTACCGCCTAGCGCCCACAACAGAAAAGGCTAGAGCATTTGCATCAAGGTCTCAAAATTGCTATAGCACATGCCATATTATGTTGTTTGCCCCTTGGCAGATTAGTAAGTTAAGATAATGAAGTATTTTCATTACTATCTTCTACATATGGTTTGTTATGAGATTAGATTTTTTTTTCTCGAACGCGCAGGAGAACTGCGCATCATTATATTAAAAGAGAGAAAGGTCCGAAGTGGACCACAGTACAATGCCATAACAGGCAAAAAAACAAAGGAAAAACAGACAAAACCTATTCTTATCTCCAACTTTCACAGCATTAGGCACTAGAAAGACAGCCAGGAGGCCAAGACTCTCAATCTGCTTCGCACCAGCCATACACCAGCACTCCACCTCATCCATAAGAAGCCTCTGAATGGTGCTCAAAGAAGGGCTGGCACCATCAAATACCGCCCTATTGCGATGCAGCCATAAACACCAGGCCCCCTGGATGCTTCGGAGACAAAGTACACCTCTCTATATAAAGAGAGGATGTTATCAGGCATCAGCATGCAAATCGATGGACAAGCCTCCGCAGTATTGCTTCTAATGTTGTTCAAGCAGGCTGTTGTGCTTGTGGCCAACAAGCCATCCACCCCATAGTGATGGTGTTACATGTAGGGGAAATCATCATGAATCCCAAACAGATCCAATGAACTCCAGATGGTTCCCAAAAGTTGCAGACAGAATATGCAATTAAGATTTATATAACAAAAGAAGTCCATTGGATTTTATATTTACCACAAAGTACTGCAACGACAAATAAAGTTTCTGAAAATGGCTTGCTCCAACAATATACATTGTCTGGTTAGAAAATGTAGTTCAGAGTTCAAACTTTTGTTTTGTATAGGCTATTAAGCTGGTGATAATTTTGATGGGTGTAAAATGGTGGGGCCCAGCCTCTTGAGCATGTGCCAGATTAAAGATAAGGTTATTAGCTTGTTCTATCCCTAAATTGAGTGAGTCTTACTGTCATAAAGAGACCATAGGCTAATTTCGCTTAATTGAAAAGGAACACAAGTCCTTTTTATTTTCTCTGCCACCCACACCAGTGCAACCCCGCAGTCCTACAACTTCCTACAGCAGGCTATCCCCAGCTGCATATACATTAATAAAAACATGTCCGTTCATGTCAAGAAAAATATCTACCTAATATTAAAGAATAAAAAGTGTTTCTTTCAACCACTTTTTGATTCCCAAAATAACCCCACCACCACCTACCGGTCCCTCTCATGCTGATCGTCATAGCCCAAAACAGACTTCGTCCGTAGACTTGTCTTGCTCTTGTAAGTTGCACATATTGCCATGTCCGACTCTAATTAAATAAACAATTTGCTTTCCTGCTTGAAGATGAACGTGTCACATCTAGACTCAACAAACATCATAGACGTTTCTTTCTTTATTGGTGCTTATTGACTCGGTCACGTAAACTTCTCCTGTGTATACTAAACCTTCCTTTCTCTCCTCTTGTTTGTGGTTTCCATGTATCTTCCTGATGTCATCATCTGTCATACTGAACAGAAAAAAGGCACAATGGTTTGCATTGGCTACAATCATGTGTGCATGATATAAAATATATAGAAGGAATGTGAAGGGAGAGAAGATTGAATTGGTCAGCATGCAGATCGCTCAGAACAGCGGGGCAAGATGGCAGCGGCGATCGACGTGATCGGCCATGGCGATGCTCTGCCGCAGCCACAGGTTGAGAGGGATGGACGGATTCGCGACAGTGAGTGACCATCGTCCCTAACCCGGTAACTCCTGTTCATCCTAGCTTGCAACTAATCAATCTAATGTGTCTATTTGTTTCAAAAAAACTATTAATTTGTCCCAATTAACCAGAATGCATGTATGGTGCAGGCATGTTGACGTTTCTCAGCTGAGGCGTGTAGGGACCCAAAATAAATGGCTCCCGACGAAGTGATGACAAAACAAATGGCTCCCGACGAAGTGGCTTAAAATTTGGATATGAGGGAGTAGAAACCAAGCCTAAGTGCTTTAAATTCATATATGAAATGTACGGCAATTTCCATGCACCTTTAATTCATATTATAGAACATCTAAAAATGCATCTCTGTTTTCATAGAACTACTACCTTACGTTCAATCTTCCAAGTTTGTCAACTAGTTAAAGAAGGGACAGACCCAGTGCCAGAGACTCCCAATGAGTGAGGTCTAGAGAAGGGATAATAAGCCGAGGCAAGACTTCCCCATAAATGCGGAGAGACTGCTTCGAACCCACGACATGGTGACTCAGTCTCGCACCACTGCACCAGGCATGCCCTTCTTAAAGTATATGCACCGATAATGATATGCAACAACAATGTTTTCAAGTCGTCTAGTCGAGCCTAGTCATTTAGCTACCGACCAGTTGACTAGTCACAATTAGTCGTCGACCAGATCAACTAATCGAGCCTAGTCAAGCTAGCTGTCCATATGTTTCTGGAGATATATAGTATACACAATACAACAAGCATCAAGATGGTGACTTATCTGTGTGTTTGCTGCTGAAATAACAAAGAATTTAAGTAATACAGTGATGGCTCTGTCTTCGGGCTAGGGGTGGCACTCCGTCTTCGGCGGAGGCGGGCGGCGGCGTCCTTGTGCTGCTGCGGTGGCCGCGGCCTTGTGCGATGTTGGCGGTTGTACGGCCTTGAGTACCGGTAGCGGCTACGCTCTTGGCAAAGGACTGCAGGAGCACGAGTGGGTGCTCGGCGTCCAATGCTCCAAGCTTTTGTCTTGTGCCTGTTGGCCAACCCTAGAAGCCCACAGATGCAGCAGCCTAGCTCCAAAAGCCCATCTACAACGACACGTCTAATCTAGTCATCCCAGTTCAAATCGAACGACTAGTCGTGACTAATCGTCGACTAATCGGACAACTAGTTTTCGAGTCGAACTAATCGCATTGGTGGGTATGGTCGGATGTAGTCTAACAATTAGGCTGACAAATCACGATTAGTCGGACGACTTGAAAACATTGTGCATCACTCCTGCGTTTTCTTGCAATTGTACATGCACCACAAGTTCCCCAATCAACTTTGTCATATGGTATGCTGAAATATAGTTTTACCTAAAGACAACTTACAGTACATAGTCACAGAAAACGGGGTTCAAGGCATCGACCTCCGTCTAGAAGTGTCATCCCCGACCCGAGTACCAAGGGTCATTTTCAACCCACCCATGTAAAAACCTGTCTCAAGTAGTGTACCAAGTTCCTTGACCCTGTTTCTCATCCCCATCGACCCGTGAACTATGTAACTGTGGTTACAGTGTCAAAGTAAGTTTTCACAAAGACAAAAGATTACACAACTGGAGCTAACCTTCATTGCTTTGTCCTTAAGATTTGGCAGCATATCTTTTACCGCATCCTCCAATGCCATAACAAACCTTTCGTATCTGCAATAATATGAATATTAGAGTTGAAACCGAGCATGTTAATGATAAAATCAACAAGAACATAAAAGATAATTTTATCTTGATGCATCCAAAAGTTCATGCAGGTGAATGTCTAGTATATTCAATATTTGGTTCCACTGAGGCCACATATTCATAGTATAAGTTACCAATTAATCCAGTTAAATATTTTCTTGTTCAAAGAATACCAAAAGTATCTTGGTACATTAGAACAGAACACCAAAACACCAATGAAGGGGGCATGCATATCACTGGCAAATAAGTTTCGAAAACGTATATAGAAGGGCAACATCTTCATTGCATAAGTGTTAAACTAAGCCACATTTTTCCTACAAAATGTTTTTAAGCAGAAAACAGATGCTAAACTGCATATTTCTTTCTGGTGATGTATATGTTACCAAGCTGTTATTAGTTCCTGGTGAGAGGTGTTCTTTGCAGATGTACATACTCTTGGCCCACTTGACACTTACTTCTAGGGTCAATACAACAAAGCATTTATTTATCTGAAATACATGTTAACTAGTACGGTATAGTGCAGTGAGAAATACCTCTGTTTTAAGCAGTCCTCCCAATGCCAGAAGAGCAGAAGTGAGTACCCATCTTTTGTTTCAGGTAAAATGTCTAGCGGGCGTTGGATAAGACTTTTCAGCTTACGGTCAGGCAATAACCTATCAGGCGAATGAACAAATAACTAACATGACACAAAAAGGAATACAATAAATAAGAACTTGACGTTTATGACAAAAAATAGTGTAGCTAATGTTCTAGAATCTAGACAGTAATTTATAACATGCCCATCAACCATCACTCAGTCACTTATTCACATGCAGCATAGTTTATGCAGATGGACTTTTATGTATCGCAACCTGAAAAGTTAGAAAATATTGTAAAGCAACTAGAATAAAAAACCTTTTTCCGCTCTTATCTATACCTGGGCAGCTAGGTTCAACCTTGTAACCCACCATCAATTTATTCTGTGACTTTTTTGTCTGTAACTTTTCATTGTTTTGGTTCTGTGAAGTTTTCATCATATAAACTACAAGATTATTTTAGCAACTTTTTTAGTACTTTGAAGTGGCGTCAAGCATCTGGCATTCTATATGACAAGAGGATACCACAGAAGCTACAAGATAATTTTTCAATTGAGATGGTTTGGAGATGTCCAAAGGAGACCTTTATAGGCGCCAATATGGTAGTGGGATCCTAAGACACAATAGCTGAGAAGAGAGAAAGAGGAATACCAAAGTTGACATGCGAAGCAGCAGTAAAAAGAAGACTTGAAAAAATGGGATATACCCAAATATTTAGCATTGAATAGGAGTGTGTGGGAAACAGCTATCCATGTGCCCATACCTTGACTTGTGGGTTCTATTGGGTTTTAAACTCTAGCCTACTCCAACTTGCTTGGGATAAAAGGCTTTGTCGATGTTGTTTTTTGTTGTATTTTAGCAACTTCTGATGTGTATTACAAAGTACATAAAAAACTTCTAGTGTAGTAGTTCTTAGCATATGTGTGCATGTTAACACTTGTCTGAATTCACTAAAATAACATCACTACTAGAATTAATGAAATGTGCAAAATAAACATATGAATGAATCATTTGCATTCAACTGAAACAAAATAAACGTATGAATGGATCATTTACAATCAAAACTGTCTTATTGCAAAACATTTCTGGGAATAGGTATGGCCACACCCAACTGCACACCATTCTCACAAAATTATTCAATTCACATTTAGCTTGGTACATGGACCAGACTCAAGAAGCATCATGGGGCGAGCCCAACATATAATTGGAGTTGCTTGTGACATAAGAATTACTAAGGGTATGCATGGATTGAGCAACCCACACGACCAAAACCCAATCCAGTCCATGAGAAAGATCATACATGGGTTAGTTTTGATTGGGTTAGACCCGTTAGATCCATGGGTCATCTACATTCATCGAAGTCGCCACATCAAGTATGATACAGTCATTGGCCTAATGGGAAGAGTGGGATAAGGACGAGGACAAGGACCATGTCAGTCATGATCATGCTCAACGGCAAGCTCGTCGACATCAATGCTACCAAGAACGTGTGGTGGGTGGGTGCCTACTGTCTAGGGTCGTGTCCAGGCTGTTAGTCACCCGTGTCAATGTCATGATGTCGTCAGCCCTGTTACTATGGAGCTAGATGGACATTCGGCATCTCCGCCGACGCTGTGCCCATCACCGACAAAGACTCTCGCGTCCACAGCTATGGTAAGACAAAAATAGGGTCCTTGACGACCTAAACGTCTCCTACAACTTCCACGGTCTGGTAAGGACGACGTTGACACGGTCGGCCAAACCTACCGCTCAAACTACGTCAACATGCTCATCAGCGCCAAGATGCCCATCATGGGCCACATCCACCAGATTGTCCAATTTTCATGCACCAAAAGTACAGAAACGTATCATGGGCCTCAACCCACCCTCGGTCAAGATTGTAGTGACCCACCATGCCACAACACTTGGGCGCGATGTGCAATACACTGTCAACCGTCATAGTCCACCCAACAGTAACAAAGGCAGAACACCACATCCACGTCACTCATGCTCATTGTGTCGCCGGCTCGCCGCAAAGCGCAAACGATATTGGTGACCGTGGCCACCTTAGGAAGCCTGAAAAGGTTGATTACCACCAGTGCCAAATCACGCAAGTCTCCCAACGTCATGCTTCACCTATTTGATCAGAGCGCTGACACGCATGACTCATTGGCCACGTGCACGCAGAAGAAGTCGCTTGTTGCATTCGCACACATATTGAACACCAGGTCAGCGGCCTTAGGTCTAGGCTTGTCGGTGGCAGTAAGGAAGGCCGCTACTCAGCAAATGAGTGCTCGGTGAGCCCCGCCGAGGTCATAGTCATTGATGTCGCTCTGTAGCTAGTTCTTAGTACTCTCTACGAACCCAAGTGGTGCCCTTTGCAGATATTTTCATTCCATGGTGCCACTCTGCATCAGATCCACATAACCCAGCATATCCACCTAATCTAAACCCAGCTAATACATGTATTCACAGGTGGGTCAAAAATCCATCTAAACACACCCATGCACAGTCCTAAAACTAAAGAAGTAGATAGCTGTTGACACGAGCATTTCGATCCTTCATTTTTCCTATTGCACAATCAAGCTCTGAGCATAATGTGTATAATAATAGCATAGACTACGAATCAATCAGAGAAAATAAAAGTTCCTGTCAAAAGAGAGGCAGAGAAGTGAATGGTGCAAGATGGCCTAGTGTAACCAAAATTTCAGGAACAAACAAATTATTATGGTGACGTCAAATAATATAACTTACAGTTGGGCGTTTCACATGTTGGTTGGGACAATATACAGGATTGTGTAGCTTCACATGAAACAGCATGGTAAGCAAAGAAACCCATGCATACAAAGGTAATTAACTAATACATAAAACGCATCACACAAATAGCAAACGCCATGAAGATTGGTATAAAATGCTATAAATAACAAACAAATTGTGTACTAGCAAAAGCACAATGAAATTTCAGAAAACACGAGAAGATGCTAACCTCATGAGAAATAACTCCTTAATTGCATCGAATCCTGTGAACGCATACCTCTTACCAACTTTTGATGTTATCATACCTGTTGTGATTTTTTTTCAACAAATAAAAAATAATTTCTTAGTTCATGACTCATGAGAGCACAAAGAGATATCATCAAACTGTTATGATGTGAAAGCCTGAAGTTAAATAATTCACAATCACCGCAAATTGCTATCAACAGTATATTCAATTTGTACTCTCTTTACAGTCTTTTATTTTTGGAGCCAATAGCATGCAACTCACCAAGGAGGGAATCGAGTGCCTTCATGTTTGCAATTGGATTGTCCTCGACAAGACATGTAAATGCTGACACCTTGTCAGCTGATGTACCAGACTTTGCTGATATGTCCAGGAGCTTCAGGTCACCATGCCCTCGCCTCACGGCATCGTATTCCCTCGCATACTGCAACATGAGCTTCTCTGCCAGCTCTCGTTTTCTCTCCACTATTCCCTGCATCTCCTGAAGCCCCACAGCTGGAGGCACCTGCTTACGACCGCCTAGGACCCTCGCCTCCAGCTCATCAGCATCAGTGTACCACTGCCCTGAGAGTGCTGCCGCCTTCATCAGGGGGTAATTAGTGTTGACAGCACCAGGTTTGGTGGCAGCATAGGAGTCACGTAGCTCGAGAGGGTGTGGCTTCTTGGTAGGTCTAGGGTTTAGATGGGGGTTTGCCGTGTTATCAGGTTTTTGATGGGGTTGTTTGGAAGGAAATTTTGAGGATTTATACATGGGGCCGGACTTGCGGAAGTCGGAGTCATCGAAGCCGCCGTTGGAGTCGCCAGCGCCAGGGAGGAGGCCGAGGGAGGAGGCGAATGTGGCGACGTCAGACTTGAGCGTATCCATGTCCTCTCCATCACCTTCCCGGGCCGAGGGCTTCTTCGCTTTCTTGGTGCGCTTCGACTTGGGGGTCGGCTCCGCCATGAATAGATGCGGCGGGAGCGCGGGTTGCTGTCAGGCACAGAAATGACAAGGAAACGGAGGTCGAAGGAGACAACCAGCGTCCGAGAGGAACTCAACTGGCCGAATCAGATGTTCTGTGGAGATGAGGGAAGCACCAGCGTGCAACGATGAACAGTGGCGAGGGTGTGCGGCGGGCGGACAACGTACCTGAGTTGAGGAGACTGGGAGACGAAGGCTCAAAGAGCGCGGAGGAATGGAAGAACTGGCGGTGGCGGCTGGGGGGCGAACAGCGAGCGAACAGCAAGGGTTAGAGGCTCCCGCCGTACCCGTGACCCGTGAACGAAGTCTTGAGCGGGAGAGCCGAACTCTTTTGGGCCGGCTTCCTAACAGTCCATTTACGGCCCGTTTGGCACAGCTGAGACTTAGGTTTTCTTCTATTGTCCACTAAATTTCATTCTCTAAAAAAATATTCTCTAACATTTATAACAATTTTTAAATATTTGATTCTTTATATCTTTTTATCCCTAACAACCTCTCTAAATTTTATTCTCTACATTAACAGTGTAGCCAGAATTTGTATTCTAAATCCCTTTATTTATCTAACACAAAAAAAGATCATTCGTATGTCTAGATTTTAAAATACGTTACATATTACATCATTGTTTTTATTTAGCAGACAGGATGTCCGACAATTATATTCTAATTTTTTCATGTATCGGAAACACTAACAACGATGGTTCATATGTGCCAAAATACGTATTGGTATATTTTAATAGTAACATGAAAGTATATATCATGCATTTATCGGTCAACAAAAAAAGAAATGATAGGTTACATAGACGGGACGGACAGCGGAGCCACCGGAGCGACGGTGTCGCACCGCGCATAGATGGTCCGCCACATTTAGCGACTGAGACGTTAAATTTTAGGTTCCATTTAGAGTACACGAATCTAGACGTCTAGGTCCATCAAATTTAAGGTATATTTGATTCATGACTAACTATGTCTCACTTTGCATAAGATTAGTCGTTCAAATTGAATAACTAATTTTAGACAGAAAAGTTAGGTAAAATTTGACAAATTATATAGCAAATCAAATATATTCTTAATGTACAAAAATATATAACGGTTGTTGTTGGAGACAACCTTAAAAGCTAGCTTATGGCCCCGTTTGTTTCGACTTCTACTATATTATGCCAATGAGAATCGACTTCTAGCGATTATTGAACGTTTTGCTTCTCAACCCATTTATGTGAGAAATGTTTATATAAAAATCGTGATGGGAGGAATCCACTACTTTCTAAACCCATCATAATCAGATTCTCGTGGCAGCTAGATTATCTAGAAACCTATTTTTTTAACAAAACGCTTCAAAAAAAAGTTATACCAAACAGGTCTTATGACTTGCCTTAAGAAACTTCTGTTTAGAGAAGCATTCGTATGCTTATATGTTTGGCATAACTTTATTCCACTGCAGAAACAACTTCGCTTTTTTGGGTAGAGTAGCTCGGCTATGGGGTATAAGTTGATTTCTCATAACCACTAGCAGTGGCGTGTTCACATTTTTTAAGGATTCAAAACTCCGTAGAGTAGCAAAAGAGGTAATCCAAAAACAAATATATTGTCGCTCTCAAAACTCCATAGAATTTACAAGTTTGAAGTTAGGTATTTGGTTGACTCTGGCCAACTTTTAATTGGAATTTTGTTCTGAAGCCATGCTAAACAACCTCTAAATTGACTGATGGCATGTTAGAAGTGAGAAATGTCTAAACTACTCTTCATATTTTCGGATATGTATACTTACTAACTAGATTATATATGCCATTGTTATGTTGGACCATATTATAATAGAGATATTTAAAATGTAAATATATGCCAAATTAACTATAAATTATTTTAATAAGAGAAAATGATAAATTAGTTATATATTACATTATATATCAGACAACATAAGGTGATTACATCAATCCTTGCACATATATTACATTGTCAATAACCTCCAACCAATGCTTGCACAATAGCATCAGGTACACCTCCCATTACTTTTTCATCCACGACAATAATACTAGCTCATAAGTTCCCACGTATAGGGATAGCAATGGATCATGATCTAATTGTTTCTTCACAATAAATTAAAACTCTTAATTAACTTTAGTTAAAAAATAAAATAGGAATAGAGCCTGATTCTAATCCGATATTCGATCCTTAAATTTTTATGTCTAAAATACAGAGACTATCACCACCCATACATACGTCTTTGTAACATCCGAAATCCTATTTTGAATTTATAAAAGGTTCTTTAAAAGATTTAAGTTACAATTTTGTCGAGTACCGTAATTAGGGGTACCCCCAATACTCCTAAACACGGCCGAAAAACATCTTCAGAATAAACCATACACGGCTGATAAAAGCGTGGTTCAAGTCAGGGCCTCGTCTGCCGAGGGACGCGACCTCATCCGAGCCTAACCTCGGGCGAGAACGGATTCACGTCTCGCCCGAGGGTCCCCTCAGTCAGCAGACGCACCCTCGGCTCGCCCAAAGCCCAGCTTGGGCAGACTTTGTCGTGCAGCGACTTTGGCTAAATCGCCTTACCAGCCGACCGTATCGCATGCACATTTAATGCGGGGATCGTCTGACAACTTATCCTGACACGCGTGCCTCAGTCGGCAAGGTCGAAGTGACCGCAGTCACTTCCCCCCCCTTTTTACTGATCGATCTGACAGGAAAACAGCGCCGTTCACCCCGCTCCGGCTACTGTGCCGACCACCAGGGTAAAACTGGGTCGCAATCTCCCACGAGTCCGGCCTCGGGCGCAACAGAGAGCTCCGCCTCGCCCGACCTCAGGCCTCGGCCTTGGGAGGAGTCACAACCTCGCCCGAGCCCAGCCTCGGCCTCGGAAGAAGATCTCCGCCTCGCCCAACCCCAGGCCTCGGCCTCGGGAAGAGTCACAACCTCGCCCGAGCCTAGCCTCGGCCTCAGGAGAAGTCTCCGTCTCGCCCGACCTGGGCCTCGGACCGACTACGCTACAGAGGATACATCATTACCCTACTCCTAGCTAGCTGCCTCAGGCTATGAAGGAACAAGACCGGTGTCCCATCTAAGGTTACTCCGGTAACAGGTAATGATGGTTCCCCGCGCGCGCCCATGACGTCGGATTGCTCTCAACCTCCTACGGAAGCAAGACAACGTCAGCAGGATCCATGCCACGCTGACAGCTGTGCTTCTATAGGGCTCAAGGCACTTCTCCGACGGCCACGTTAGCTCGTGTACAGGGCTCAAGGCGCTTCTCCGACGACCACGTTAGCTCGCAGCTACACCCCATTGTACAGCTGGGAATCTCCTTGTATCTATAAAAGGGGATGTCCAGGGCCTTCCTAAGGCATGTGGTGGAACACACAACACACCACGCGAGACGCTTGTAACCCCTACTACGAGCACCCCGGTGCGAGATAACACAAGCCACATTTCCCTCTTGTGTTCCATCTTGCATCAACCCATCTGGGCAGGGACACACAACAACAAATTCACTGGTTGGCTGACGGACCTCGCGGGTTCGAAACGCCGACAGTTGGCGCGCCAGGTAGGGGCTCGCTGCGTGTTAACGAACACTTTCCCGTTGAGTTCCAGATGGGTAGCCTCCAGCAGCCTCTTCAGCCGGGGACGCTGCTCCGCTTCGGGAGTCTCAAGTTCATGTCTCTTGACAGCAGCTACGACATGGTACTCCTCCCCCCGCAGCGCGACAGCAACAACGGTCGTCGACTCGCCCGGCAGCGGCGAACTCGACGACAGCTTCCCACCGTGGCAGAAGAGGAACACCCGGGTTTGTCCTGCCACCCTCCTCGCCGGAGGAGGAGGAGGAGATGGGGCAACCGCGGCCATGCAGGAGGCGGCACCTCGTCGGCTGTAGGGCCAGAGCGAGTCGACGACACCGGCACCCCTGCGGGGGCCATGTCGGGCATTGTCCTCGCACCTGAGACAACGACGGGTGCCGCTTCCCCGCAACGTGCCAACCCCGAGCGGACTGATGACGCCAGCACCCTCGCAAAGGACTTGTTGGGCGTTAGCCTCATACCTGAGATAACGGTGCAGTCCATCCCCGACGCGACTTCGCCACCGTCCATCGACCAAGAGGTACCATTCGTTTTCCACCCTATCCCTTTTAGATTCAGCTTCGATCCACCAAGCGACCCCGCTTCGGTGAGCGCCTTCGTAAAGGCATATCCTAACCTTCCGGGGTACCATATGTGGTCATCTTGGGACCGACTGATGGTCGTCTCAACCTCCGGACTCGCTGGTTCCGAGGAAGACGACGACTCCGACTTTGGTTGGGATTTCTCCAGACTCAATGATCCTAGTGCCATGCGAGGCTTCATGTCCGCATGTGACTACTGCCTCTCCGGCTGCTCTGACGATGGCCATAGCCTCGGCGACGAGGGTTGCGACCCAAGCCGCGAGTGTTTCCACATCGATCAGGGGGATCAAGGCGAGGACAACGCCCCCGTGTCTGCATCTCGCGTTGACATCCCGCGGGAGCTAGCTGTGGTCCTAGTCCCTGCGGGGGGTCAGGACACACAGCTCGAGCAATTCCGCGAGATGCAGGCCAAGCTCGACGAAGAAGCAGGGTGGCTTGTGCAGCTCTGACAAAACATCGAGCAGGAGTGGGCAGGCCGAGCACTTGCCGGAGAAGCGCGACATCGAGCTCGAGACGTCCAGCGCCATATCGTTGACAATGCCAAGGCAGGGCTGCCCCCGGCTTTCAGTGGTGTCGGCCATAATCTAGCTGCAGCAGCGATGCTACTCCGAGCGATGTCGGAGCCATCCACCACCGAGGGCGGCGTATCCAGGGCGAACTCAAGGGTCTCCTGGAAAACGCAGCGGTCCAGCGAGCCGAGAGCTCTGCCTCCCGAAGGCAAGGGTGCCCCTCGGAGCATCGCGCAACGTCCTCCCGACTCATGCGGGAGGCCTCGGTCCGCACTGGACGCACGCGGGACGGGACGCCTGCTGCTCCGGATCGCCTCGGCGACGAGCACCACCGCCGCGATCGTCGAGCCCGCCTCGACGAGAAGGTGCGCCGAGGCTACCACCCCAGGTGCGGAGGACGCTACGACAGTGAGGAGGACCGGAGCCCCTCGCCCGAATTGCCGGGTCCGAGGGTCTTCAGCTGGGCCATACGATGGGCACCGTTCCCAGCCCGGTTCCGAGCACCGACTACCATCACCAAGTACTCAGGGGAGACAAGGCCGGAGTTGTGGCTTGCGGATTACCGGCTGTCCTGCCAGCTGGGAGGAACGGACGACGACAACCTCATCATCCGCAACCTCCCCCCTTTCCTCTCCGACGCTGCCCGAGCATGGCTGGAGCATCTGCCTCCTGCGCAGATCTCCGACTGGGACGACCTGGTCAAGGCCTTCACGGGAAACTTCCAAGGTTCGTATGTGCGCCCTGGGAACTCATGGGACCTCCGAAGCTGCTGCCAGCAGCCAGGGGAATCCCTGCGAGAGTACATCCGGCAGTTTTCGAAGCACCGCACCGAGCTGCCCAACATCACCGACTCGGACATCATCGAGGCATTCCTCGCCGGCACCACGTGCCGGGACCTGGTGAGCAAACTGGGGCGTAAGACTCCCACCAAGGCGAGCGAATTGATGGACATCGCCACCAAGTTCACCTCTGGTCAGAAGGCGGTCGAAGCCATCTTTTGGAAGGACAAGCAGCCTCAATAAAGACAGAAGGAAGACGCCCCCGAGGCGTCCGTCCAACGTGGCTCGAAAAAGAAGGCCAAGAAGAAGGCGCAAGCAAAGCGCGACACCGTTGACGCGGATCTCGTCGCCGCTGCTAAGCACAGGAATCCTCGGAAGCCTCCCGGAGGAGTCAACACATTTGACAAGATGCTCAAGGAGTCGTGCCCCTATCACAGGGGTCCCGTCAAGCACACCCTTGAGGAGTGCAACATGCTCCGGCGCTACTTCATCAAGGCGGGACCCTCGGCAGAAGGTGGCAAGGACCAAGGCAACAACAAGAAGGGGGCGACAAGGATGAGGAGTTCCCGCAGATCCACGACTGCTTCATGATCTACGGTGGACAGGCGGCGAACGCCTCGGCTCAGCACCACAAGCAGGAGCGCCGGGAGGTCTGCTCGGTGAAGGTAGCGGCGCCGGTCTACCTAGACTGGTCCGATAAGCCCATCACCTTTGACCAAGGCGACCACCCCGACTATGTGCCGAGCCCAGGAAGGTACCCGCTCGTCGTCGACCCCATCATCGGCAACGCTAGGCTCACCAAGGTCCTCATGGTCGGAGGCAGCAGCCTCAACATCATCTACGCCGAGACCCTCGGGCTCTTAGGGATAGATCTATCCATGATCCGGGCCGGTGCAGCACCCTTTCACGGGATCGTCCCCGGTAAGCGCGTCCTGCCCCTGGGGCAACTTGATTTGCCCGTCTGCTTCGGAACTCCCTCCAACTTTCGCAGGGAAACCCTCACGTTCGAGGTGGTCGGGTTCCGAGGAACCTATCACGCGGTGTTGGGGAGACCGTGCTACGCCAAGTTCATGGCCGTCCCCAACTACACGTACCTCAAGCTCAAGATGTCGGGCCCCAAGGGAATCATCACCGTCGGATCCACGTACCGCCACGCTTACGAGTGCGACGTGGAATGCGTGGAGTACGCTGAGGCCATCGCCGAATCCGAGGCCCTCATCGCCGACCTGGATTGCCTCTCTAGAGAGGCACCTGATGTGAAGCGCCACGCCAGCAACTTCGAACCAGCTGATCCGGTTAAGACCGTCGCCCTCGACCCCAGCAACGACGCCTGCAAGCAAGTCAGGATCGGCTCCGAGCTCGACCCCAAATAGGAAGCAGTGCTCGTCGACTTTCTCTGCGCAAATACCGAAATTTTTGTGTGGAGTCCCTCGGACATGCCAGGCATACCGAGGGATGTCGCCGAACACTCGCTGGATATCGGAGCTGGAGCCCGACCCGTGAAGCAGCACCTGTGCCGCTTTGATGAAGAGAAGCGCAGGGCCATAGGCGAGGAGGTCCACAAGCTGATGGCTGCAGGGTTCATCAAAGAGGTATTCCATCCCGAATGGTTAGCTAACCCTGTGCTTGTGAAGAAAAAAGGTGGGAAATGGAGGAGGTGCGTAGACTACACTGGTCTAAACAAAGCATGTCCGAAGGTTCCCTACCCTTTGCCTCGCATCGATCAAATTGTGGACTCCGCTGCTGGGTGCAAAACCCTGTCATTCCTCAACGCCTATTCAGGTTATCACCAAATCAAGTTGAAAGAATCTGACCAGCTCGCGACTTCTTTCATCACACCTTTTGGCATATATTGTTATACTACTATGCCATTTGGCTTGAGGAATGCAGGTGCCACCTACCAAAGGTGCATAAACCATGTGTTCGGAGAACACATCGACAGAACGGTCGAGGCTTACGTCGATGACATCGTTGTCAAGACCAGGAAAGCCTCCAACCTTCTCTCTGACCTCGAAGTAACTTTCGGGTGCCTGCGCGCAAAAGGCGTAAAACTCAATCCCGAGAAGTGTGTCTTCAGAGTCCCCCGAGGCATGCTTCTGGGGTTCATCGTCTCCGAAAGAGGCATCGAGGCCAACCCGGAGAAAATCGCAGCCATCACCAACATGGGACCCATCAAGGATTTGAAAGGAGTACAAAGGGTCATGGGATGCCTTGCGGCCCTGAGCCGCTTCATCTCGTGCCTTGGCGAGAAAGGATTACCCTTGTACCGCCTCTTAAGGAAAGCTGAGCGCTTCACATGGACCCCCGAAGCCGAGGAAGCCCTCGGAAACTTAAAGGCACTCCTTACAAACGCGCCCATCTTGGTGCCCCCCGCTGCGGGAGAAGCCCTCTTGATCTACGTAGCCGCAACCACTCAGGTGGTCAGCACCGCGATCGTAGTCGAGAGACGAGAAGAGGGGCATGCATTGCTCGTCCAGAGGCCGGTCTACTTCATCAGTGAGGTGCTATCTAAGACCAAGATCCGCTACCCACAAATCCAGAAGCTACTGTACGCAGTAATTCTGACGCGACGAATGTTGCGACACTACTTCGAGTCTCATCCGGTGACTGTGGTGCCATCCTTCCCCCTGGGAGAGATCATCCAGTGCCGAGAGGCCTCGGGTAGGATAGCAAAATGGGCGGTGGAACTCATGGGCGAAACAATTTCATTTGCCCCTCGGAAGGCCATAAAATCCCAAGTCTTGGCGAACTTCGTGGCTGAATGGGTCGACACCCAATTGCCGACAGCTCCAATCCAGGCCGAACTTTGGACCATGTACTTCGATAGGTCGCTGATGAAAATAGGAGCGGGCGCTGGCTTGCTCTTCATCTCACCCCTCGGGAAACATGTGCGCTACGTGCTGCGCCTCCATTTTCCGGCATCAAACAACGTGGCCGAGTACGAGGCTTTGGTTAACGGGTTGCGCATCGCCGTCGAGCTAGGGGTTCAGCGCTTCGACGCTCAGGGTGACTCGCAGCTTGTCATTGACCAAGTCATGAAGAACTCCCACTGCCGCGATAAAAAAATGGAGGCCTACTGCGACGAAGTTCGGCGCTTGGAGGATAAGTTCCACGGACTGGAACTCAACCATATTGCTCGACGGTACAACGAGACCGCGGACGAGCTGGCTAAAATAGCCTCAGGGCGAACGACAGTTTTCTCGGACGTCTTCTCCAGGGACATATATCAACCATCCGTGAAACACGACGACGCGCCCGAACCCGACGAGACCTTGGCCCAGCCCGAGGTACCCTCGGTCGCCGAGGGTGAGGCCTTGCGCATCGAGGGAGAGGGAATGGGGTTGCGCCAAACCAAAACTGGTAGACCCCGTACCAGCAATATCTCCTCCGAGGAGAGCTACCCCTCGACAAGGCCGAAGCTCGGCGACTGGCTCGGCGCGCCAAGTCGTTCGTTTTACTGGGTGATGAACAAGAGTTGTACCACCGCAGCCCCTCAGGCATTCTCCAACGGTGCGTATCCGTCGCCCAAGGACAAGAGCTGTTACAAGAAATACACTCGGGGGCTTGCGGTCACCATGCAGCACCTTGGACCCTCGTCGGAAACGCTTTCCGACAAGGTTTCTACTGGCCGACCGCTGTGGCCGACTGCTGTGGCCGACGCCACTAGGATTGTACGCTCCTGCCGGGGGTGTCAATTCTACGCGAGACAGACGCACATGCCCGCTCAGACCCTACAAACAATACCCATCACTTGGTTGTTTGCCGTATGGGGTCTGGACCTCGTCGGACCCTTGCAGAAGGCACCCGGGGGCTTCAAGCACCTGCTAGTCGCCATCGACAAATTCTCCAAGTGGATCGAGGTCCGACCCCTAACCAGCATCGGGTCCGAGCAGGCGGTGGCGTTCTTCACAAACATTATCCATCGCTTTGGGGTCCTGAACTCTATCATCACCGACAATGGCACACAGTTCACTAGGAAGAAATTCCTGGACTTCTGTGAAGACCACCACATCCGTGTGGACTGGGCCGCCGTAGCTCACCCCATGACAAATGGGCAGGTGGAGCGCGCCAACGGTATGATTTTGCAGGGACTAAAGCCGAGGATCTACAACGACCTCAACAAGTTTGGCAAGCGGTGGATAAAGGAACTACCCTCGATGGTTTGGAGTCTGAGGACGACACCGAGCCAGGCCACGGGGTTCTCGTCGTTCTTTCTAGTCTATGGGGGCGAGGCCATCCTACCCACTGACTTGGAATACCGTTCCTCGAGGACAAAGGCTTACGACGACCAAAGCAACCAGACCAACCGAGAAGACTCGTTGGACCAGCTGGAAGAGGCTCGGGACGTGGCCTTACTACACTCGACACGGTATCAGCAGTCCCTGCGACGCTACCACGCCCGAAGGGTTCGGCCCCGAGGCTTCCAAGTGGGAGACTTGGTACTTCGGCTGCGACAAGACGCCCGAGGGCGCCATAAGCTTACTCCTCCTTGGGAAGGCCCTTCATCATCGCCAAGATTTTGAAGCCCGGAACATACTAGCTGACCAACGATCAAGGCGAGGTCTACAACAACGCTTGGAACATCCAACAGCTACGTCGCTTTTACCCTTAAAATGTTTCAAATCGTTTATGTACCTCGCTTTATTTACATAAATAAAGTCTAACCATCAAGGAAGGATCAGCCTTGCCTCGGCAAAGCCCGACCCTCCCTCGGGGGCTAGAAGGGGGGAACCCCCTCTGCGTCAAAATTTTCCTCGGAAAAGTCTTTTGCCAGAACGTCTTTCACGCTTTTCGACTGCGTCGATAATAGAATCCTAAAAACGAGCGAGAGAGACCTTGGACGGCAAGGCCGATCGAGCCGAGAGACTCCTACGCCTCCGGGATACGGATACCTCACTCATCACCTTCCGCGAAAAGTAACTCACGCTCGGATAAGCGATTCTGCTACCGAACAAGTCCTAACGCTCGAAAACTTTTCTGCTAGAATGACTTTCGTGCCGTTTCGACTGCGTCGATAACAGAATCCTAAAAACGACGAGGGAGCACGTAAGCGGCAAGGCCGACCGAGCCGAGGGACTCCTACGCCTCCGGGATACGGATACCTCACTCATCACCTTCCGCGAAAAGTGACTCACGCTCGGACGAGGGATTCTGCTACCGAACAAGTCCTAACACACGAAACGAGAGGAAAGAAAACGCAGCTTTGTAATCCAGCGTTAAAATGTTTAGGCCTTAGCGGCCGCAAAAAACATACGCATACTTCAAAGCAAGCTGTTCTTGCAAGCTCAGACATCGGCATGGGAGGAGCAGCACGCTCGGCGTCATTTCCACCCTCGGCAGAATCTGCCCTAGCCCCAGGCGGTGACACGGGCGGAAGGACCTCCACCTCTAAGGAGGAAGCCAGCGCCGCACTTGGACCCTCGACAGCCGCGTCAAACCTCTAGACCTCGGCTAAGGCAGCCTCCTCATCGTCGGGTAAGCAGTACCCCTCGCTAACCCGCTCCAGATCCACATCGTAGTGGGAAGCGAGCACGACGAAGGCCCGCCTGACGCCATGGTGCAGCACCCCGCGGAGTCTGTTGCGCACATGGCCGCCCAAGGCCCGCAGATGACTCTGGGGGGAGCTACCCGAGGGGACGCCGTCGAGGCCAAAGGCCTGGCAGAAAACCGAGATAGCCTCGGACATGGCCACACGCTCGGCCTCCTTCTGCTCAGTCGCCTCGGCAAGCGCCTTGCAGTTCTTGATAGACTCGTCAAGAGCCGTCTCAAACCCTGCAGACAGCAGGACAACATTCTTCAGACGCAAGCAGAAGAATGGAGACAAAAACAAAGTCACAAGCGGGCAAAACATACCTTCGACCCAAACGGACGACTCGGCTAGCCGCTCCGTAGCCTCAGCCAGCTGACCCCTAAGGGCCTCAGCCCGGCTCACGGCCTCGGAAGCTTGGCTCCGAGATTGGTCCCGCTCACCGATAGCCTGGTCAAGCTCCAGCTGCCACAGCCGCATCTCCTCGGCCTGGGAAGCCACCTGCTCCCGGGCCGACAAAGCCTCCGCTCGTGCCGACACCGCCTCCGACTTCAGCTCATCACAGAGCAGCCGAAGGTCTGCCACCTCGGCGCTCCGTTGGGCGAGGCACTCATTGGCCTCAGCAAGCACGACTCGCTGGGACCGCAGTGAATCCCAAACATCGCTCTCACGGCGGAGGAACGACGACTTGGCAGTGCTCACGTCTGCAAGTTCCTAAGGAGGAAAAACAGGATATTACGAAGAATGCATTGGTCACGCAAGGTGTACGTCTAAGTCCTTATCTGGAAGACCCTGGGAACGTCCCTGGAAAGGATCTCCATGGTCGACCGAAGCGACCTCATCGCCGCCTCGATATACTCACGGAAATTATCCCAGGATCTCTCCTCTAGCTCATCGTTGAGGGAGAGGAGGGGTTCCGAGTCCGAGGTGCTGCGGCTCCAGAACAGGAGCGGTCGCCCACCCCACTCACTGAGGTTGAGCTGCGCGGGGATAAGGCCGCTGCTCTCCAAGACGGGCCTCGGCTCTGCATGCCCCTCGGCCAAGGCGTTGGGTCCCCTGCAGCCGATGCATCGGGCACCGCCGCCGTCGACGTACTAGGCCCCTGCTCGGCAACGACGGCCGCCCCCTCCTCCTGGCCGAGAACAGAGAGGTCGGGGATGACCACGGGCGGTGGCGCCTCAACCGTCCCGTCGCATTAACTCCTTGGCAGGGCAAGCGACACCTCTGGCAGGAGAAGCGGGCGCTGTTTCGCCTCCGTCATGATGCCCACGTCAAAAAAGGTGTGTCACCTTATTTAAATTCATGTCCTTTTTCTTTCCCTCTCTCTCTCTCTCTTGCCACAGGGACTGGGAAAGGGGGTATTTCGAAAAAGGACCCTTCCCAGCGAAGGAAACGGGCCCCGAGCCCTCCTACTGATCAGGGGTTCGAAGGTCGCGCCCTCCGGGGTTCGGCGACCGCCCTAGAGCACTTGGGCTATGTGCCCTTAACTGATCAGGGGTTCGAAGGCTGGCCCCTCGGAAGGGTTCGATAGCCGCCCCAGAGCACGCAGAGTCAGGGATGACCCTGGGTACGTTCGTCACATGGCCGAGGCTCGGGCTACGCTCCTGAGGTACCCTAGGACATTTCCGAGACCAGCAGGAGCGATTTTGTAATGGAATCCCACTGGAGGGAGGCATCGAGCCCTCAGACCCTATCGAATGGGTCCGGGTTCGGCAAATCACCCGCAGGTACTTTTGGAGCGCGCCTCTGGGCCACTAGTCGACCCTTATCGAACGGAGCTCGGGCATCCACTCGGATCACCCGCTAGCAACTCACCGGAAACACCATGTTCGGTGCCCTCCGAGGGTAACATGGTGCTTTCCCCCCCCTTCCTCCTCGCGGAAAGGCGACGAAGGGGCGTACAATAAAAGTCGAGACGGTCCTTGATCGTCCTCTCGCTCCGTGCAGAGGCTCGGGGGCTGCTCTCGCACCAGGCTACGTCCGAACTGTTGACCATGTCAACAAACCAGCGTGAAAACTCTAAGCCTGACCGTGCACCCGGGCTACGGCCAGGCCGCATGAGGGAACAACAAGGCCGACCGAGGCATCGCAAAAAATTAAGACCTCAGAGGAGTCAAACCACTCCTCCGAGGCCTCAGGGGCTACACCCGGCGGGTGCGCTCGCACGCACCCATCGGAACAAAATGTAACCGAGAAGGGCCGGTCCCCTTGCAAAAATCTGGCAGAACCTCCAAGCGAGTGCCCACACTCCCTTTGAGGCTCGGGGGCTACTGTCGGGTACCATAATTAGGAGTACCCCCAATACTCCTAAACACGGCCGAAAAACATCTTCAGAACAAACCATACACGGCTGATAAAGTGTGGTTCAAGTCAGGGCCTCATCTGCCGAGGGATGCGACCTCATCCGAGCCCAGCCTCGGGCGAGAACGGTAGTCCCGGATGGATTCACGTCTCGCCCGAAGGTCCCCTCAGTCAGCAGACGCACCCTCGGCTCGCCCAAAGCCAGCTTGGGCAGACTTTGTCGTGCAGCGACCTTGGCCAAATTGCCTTACCAGCCGACCGTATCGCATGCACATTTAATGCGGGGATCGCCTGACACCTTATCCTGACACGTGTGCCTCAGTCGGCAAGGTCGAAGTGACCACAGTCACTTCGCCCCCCCTTTTTACTAACCGATCTGATAGGAAAACAACGTTGTTCACCCCACTCCGGCTACTATGCCAACCACCAGAGTAAAACTGAGTCGCGATCTCCCACGAGTCCGGCCTCGGGCGCAACAGGGAGCTCCGCCTCGCCCGACCTCAGGCCTCGGCCTCGGGAGGAGTCACAACCTCGCCCGAGCCCAGCCTCGGCCTCGGAAGAAGATCTCCGCCTCGCCTGACCCCAGGCCTCGGCCTCAGCCTCAGGAAGAGTCACAACCTCGCCCGAGCCCAGCCTCGGCCTTAGGAGAAGTATCTGTCTCACCCGACCTGGGCCTCGGACCGACTACGCTACAGGGGATACATCATTACCCTACTCCTAGCTAGCTGCCTCAGGCTATGAAGGAACAAGACCGGTGTCCCATCTAAGGTTACTCCGGTAACAGGTAATGATGGTTCCCCGCGTGCGCCCATGACGTCGGATTGCTCTCAACCTCCTACGAAAGCAAGACAACGTCAGCAGGATCCATGCCATGCCGACAGTTGTGCTTCTACAGGGCTCAAGGCACTTCTCCGACGGCCACGTTAGCTCGTGTACAGGGCTCAAAGCGCTTCTCCGACGGCAACGTTAGCTCGCAGCTACACCCCATTGTACAGTTGGGCATCTCCTTGTATCTATAAAAGGGGATGTCCAGGGCCTTCCTAAGGCACGTGGTGGAACACACAACACACCACGCGAGACGCTTGTAACCCCTACTACGAGCACCCCAGTGCGAGATAACACAAGCCATATTTCCCTCTTGTGTTCCATCTTGCATCAACCCATCTGGGCAGGGACACACAGCAACAAATTCACTGGTTGGCTGACGGACTTCGCGGGTCCGAAACGCCGACAAATTTCAAACTAAAATTTAACTTGAGGCTTAGAAGTAAATAAATAATAAAAAATGATAAAGTGGAGTGTTACTCGCATGAGTTGTACAACACTATAAAAACAATAGAAATGCGTTAACTTCTCCTACAGTGAATAAGTAATCAATATTAATTTTTAAGACAACTCTTACATGTATATACATTCAAAATGATATGTTCTAAAGATAAATAAAATATGTGAAGCCTTTACCTAAATAAAGTAATAAATCAAATAATATAAAATGTATGTATGTAACCTTTGCATTGCATGTTGGAGTTTTTGGATTATGCATTCAAATTGAGTTTGAAACTTAAATCCAATTATGAATTTGAACTTAATTTAAATATAGAAATAGAAATGAAATCAGAAAAGAAAAAGAAAAAAATACATAACGGTGCTTGGGCCTGATCTGCTTCCACCGACCCATCTCCACATGACTGCACCAGCCCAATGCGGCCACACCCGTAGCCCTTTGCCTGTCGCGCCCACTTACACCCAAGCCCCGCACACTTGCCACCTTCACACCCACACGTTGATAGCTTGGCCTCGTGCGCCGGTTCCCCGATTCACTGTTGGTCGCATGCGCCAGCGGACCCACCCTCATATCGATGACAAGTGGGACCCTCTCGTCAAATGGCTTTGCTTCCATCATAACCAAACGCAATGGACTCCCCGCGTTCGCCGGAGATAGTCACCGGCCACCTCGATCGCGTATCCCCGCCCATATATAAGTGTCCGATCACCCGCACATTAGGACATAAACCATCACTTCCAGACACCATCGCACAACTTCGTCGAATCACGGGAAGGAGGGCGACACTTCAAGTGGGAATCTTGGCGTCGACGGTGGCGGCTTGCGTGCTCACTAGCGATGAGCCTCGGTTTCGGGCCAGGGTGTATCGTGGGACCACACATGAGACATTGGAGGGCACCCCGTACGAGATCACTGACCAAGGATCATGGAATTGCTCGTCGGAGCTTTTCCTCCGCTGCGGGCCGCGCCATGACATGAATCGGTGACTTCACGACATGTTCACTGGTATGGACACCACAAAACGGTCACCGGAGAACGAGGATAGTGACCATGATCTCATTACAGAGGATTGTGGTCGGGCCGCGAGGAATCCCTCGCCGGAGTTTGACTGCCACCACAGATCCATCCTTTGGTGCGGACAAGAGCCTCTATGTAGCGGCCTCTGGTAAACTCCTTCCCAACCTTTTCATATTTCTTCCCGCACTGCGTAGCACCCATCGGTTAGGTAAACAAAGCACGGGAGCACGATCGCGCGTGGCTCCGGTAGGGTCTCTGCTGTGGGGCACAGCGGCGTCGCCGCACGTAGTCACCAGGAAGGAGATATGGTCGGCACCGTAGAATCCATGATGAACGACCTGGATTAGATCCAGGTCAATTGCTAATACAACCATCAGATCTTGAAGGACTGGTCGAGATTATATTCACATACCTCTTCGCATTTTAAAACCATGGCAGTGTATCTAAAGACAGACAACCTTGGTTATGTACCCTTTCGTGACCTAATCTAGGCCTTAGATCCCGTGATGGATGGCCCAGGGCGTTTCAAGTTATGACACCGTGACATATTCACAAAAGAGACCCTATGTTTATTAAAAAGTAATCTGTCGTCCACTCTGCTGTTAAAATAAATCTAAATAAAATCGGAATTTATAATGTAGCCCTTGGAACTGATATTGAGTGTAAAATTAATAGTAAGTAATCTCCACATCTTAGAAAAAAAATCATAACTTATTCGTTTTAACTCTGATTTGATGCATTCAAGCTGCATTAGATTCGTGGTAAAATTGTCTAGACAGTAACAACATCATTTGTATCATATCACATATTTTTATAATTAGATATTTTTAAACCTATGTTTTTAACTATTCCAATCAAAGATAATTTGTCTATAATTATAATTTAACTAAGATATGATTTCTAATCAAGTTATAACTTAGATTAAAGTTGAATTAGTTTCTTTAATATCTTTGTCACATGATTTATAAAATCAACATAAGACCTAGTTTTCATATTAAAATCTGTAAATCTTTAGAAGACCATATCTTTTCAACCATAACTCCGAGTTTAGTGGTTCTCGAACCTACAATCTTGTGGCAACGTGTAGAATACTAATGTATGATTTGCTCTTATACTTTGGTGTAATTTTTCCATATCCATTATTTACTTGATTGTATGTATACGAGTAGAGACGAGGTGACGAGAAATCTGAAGCCCTACTTTTGGGAAAAGCAACCGAACAACAGGTTATCGCAAGTAAAAGGCAAGTTATGGCCTTGATTACTTTATTTACCTAGTAATATTCATGATAATCATTGTGGCATGATTAGGTTAACTCGATGGGACCTAATTGGTTGCCTAGTTTGTTTACCCTACTGAAAGGGAAATAGGATTAAGCATTTCCTATAATTAATTTTGGTGGTTGATAACCAACGCAAATACATGGACTAACTAGTTTGTCTAGAATTCATGTATTATAGGTGCATAAGGTTCAACACAAACCAATAAAGAAATCAAGTTTGGGACACATAAAAATGGAGCAAGACCTTGAGTGTGCTGAAAAATGGCGCACCGGACTGTCCAGTGCACCAGGGTCGTACAACTCCGAACCAGCCACTCTCGGGAAAATGGAGGCGCGCCCAACATTAATTCACCGGACTGTCTAGTGTGCCACCGGACTGTCCGGTGAGCCAGCGGAGCAACGACTCCCTGCGCACCAACGGTCGTTTCGTCAGAAGGAACATTGATGAACAGTGTCGTGCAAAACGTAGAAGTCAGAAGCCATCGGACTGTCCGGTGTGGCACCGGACTGTTCGGTGCAGCAAGACAACAAAGGCTCAAACAGTCAACCAGCTCCGAACCCTAATGGTTGCGCTGACGTGGCGCGCACCAAACAGTGCACAATGGTTGTTCGGTGGCGCGCCGGGCTATCCGGTGCGCCCATCACCGGCATTCTTCACCAACTGCTATGGAAGTGGTTGGGGGCTATAAATACCCCCAACCACCTCACTCATATCCATCCAAGCATTCTGAATTCTTCATTCATTGCAAGAGCAAAAGCCTAACACTCCAAGACACAATCAAAACAATCAATCCACTCAAAGCCCCAAAATCAACTCTAGTGCATTAGGGCTTGTGTGAGGATCGCTTGTGTTCTTTGTTACTCTTGTCGCTTGGTTTGGCCTTTTTCTTTTCCCTTCTATTTCTCAAGTGATTTGTAATCAAAGCAAGCGACACCTAAGTGTGTGGTGGTCCTTGCGCGGTCTAAGTGACCCGAGAGATTAAGGAGGAAAAGGCTCAGACGGTCTAAGTGACTGTTTGAGAGAGGGAAAGGGTTAAAATAGACCCGATCTTTGTGACCTCCTCAACGGGGACTAGGTTCTTTGAAACCGAACCTCGGTAAAACAAATCATCGTGTTCACTCGCCTTGATTCTTGTTTGATTTGTTCTCCCTCTCTAATGTTTCCTTGCTAGTGTGAATTTGAGTTGGCTCCCATACGTTATCCGCAATCCTTGAGTAACTCCTAGCAAGAGAAATATTCTTTTGGACTTGAATTTAATTCTAACGCTAACCCCCGACCTTAGTGTGTGTTTAAGTTTATAAAATTCATGTTTCGCCTGTTCACCCCCCTCTAGGTGACTTTCAATTAGTATCAGAGCCAGTGCTTCATTAAGAGTCTAATCAACTCGAAATGATGTTTGGAGATCACGCCAAGAGGGAGATCATGACCGGCAAAAGGCCACAATCTTGGGGAGGACTCTCTCAAGGGAGTCTGGCAACAAACACAAGGAGGAATCCTCTTCCTCCATCAAGTCGCATCGGAGATGTGACAATAAGAAGAAGAAGATGAAGAGGTGGTCTACTACGAGACCGACTCCTCGTCACCCTCCACATCAAGCTCCGAGTCGTCCACTACTTATAAGTGCCATGAGCGCAAGAAGTATAGTAAGATGCCCCTACGCTATCCTCGTATTTCAAAGCGTGCTCCATTACTATCTGTACCCCTAGGCAAACCACCATATTTCGATGGTGAAGATTATTGTATGTGGAGTGATAAAATGAGGCACCATCTAACCTCACTCCACAAAAGCATTTGGGATATTGTTGAGTTTGGAGGGCAGGCACCAAAGGTGGGGGACAAGGACTATGACTCGCACGAGGCCACCCAAAAATGGCACTTTAACTCCCAAGCAACTTCTACACTCCTCGCCTCTTTATGTCGAGAGGAGTATAATAAGGTGCAAGGGTTTAAGAGCGCTAAGGAAATTTGGGACATCCCACGCACGAAGGGAACAAAGTGACGAAGATCACCAAGTGCGAGACAATTGAGGGTGAACTCGGTAGATTCATCCTCAATAAAGGGGAAGAGCCGCAAGCCATGTACAACTGGCTCAAGACCATAGTGAACCAAGTGCGCAACCTCGGGAGCACCAAATGGGATGACCATGAAATGGTCAAGGTTATTCTAAGATTCCTTGTTTTTCGTAATCCTACTCAAGTTCAATTAATACGTGGGGATCCTAGATACAAGCTAATGTCTTCCGAGGAGATAATTGGTAAGTATGTGAGCTTTGAACTAATGATCAAAGACTCCAAACACATTGTCAACTTGGAGCAAGGCGCCACCTCCACACCCGAGGTGCAACCCATTGCATTCAAAGCAACGAAAGAAGAGAAGAAGGAGTCTACATCAAGTAGGCTTCCAATTGACGCCTCCAAGCTCGACAACGAGGAAATGGCGCTCATCATCAAGAGCTTCTGCCAAATCCTCAAGCAAAGGAGGGGGAAGTACTATAAGCCCCGCTCCAAAAGGGTGTGTTGCCGATGTGGTAAGTCCAATCACTTTATTGCTAAATGCCTAATTTCTAGTGAAAGTGACAAGGACGAAGACAAGAAAGGGAAGAAGAAGGAAAAGAAGAGATATTACAAGACGAAGGGCGGCGGTGTGCACGTATGCCGGGAATGGGACTCCGACGAGAGCTCCACCAACTCCTACTCCGACGAGGACGCCGCCAACATCGTCGTCAACAAAGGCCTCCTCTTCCCCAACTTCGGTCACAAATGTCTCATGGCTAAGGACGACAACAAGAAGAAGGTACACTCTAGAGACAACCCCAAATATACTACATCTAGTGATGAATGTAGCTTTAGCGATAATGAAGATGATTTACCTGCTCTTTTTGTCAACCTTAACATGGAACAAAAGAAAAAATTAAATGAACTAATTGAGACCATTAATGAGAAGGATGATCTCTTAGAATGCCAAAAGGACTTGCTCGTTAAGGAAAATAAAAAAAATTAAATTGAAAAATGCTTATGCTGAGGAAGTAAAAAAATGTGAAAACTTATCTAAGGAGCTTAGCATTTGTCATGATTCAATTTCAAGTCTTAGAACTGAGAATGCTAGTTTAGTTTCTAAGATTGAAAAGTTGAATGTTTGCAATGATTCAATTACTAGTCTTAGAATTGAGAATGATAAATTAAATGCTAAGATTGAGGAATTAAATGCATGCAAACCATCTACATCTATTGTTGATCATGTTACTATTTGTACTAGATGTAGAGATGTTAATATTGAAGCTATGGATGATCACATTGCCATGCTTAAACAACAAAATGATCACATAGCTAAATTAATTGGTAAAATTGCCGAGCATGAGCTAGAAAATGAAAAGTTTAAATTTGCTAGAAGCATGCTTTATAATGGGAGACACCCTTGCATTAAGATAGCATTGGATTCCAACAAGGGAGCCAAAGCAATGTCAAGCTTAATGCTCCCAAAAGATTGTCTAATTTTGTTAAGGGTAAGGCTCCCATGGTTTAGGATAGTGAGGGTTACATTTTATATTCTGCAAACTATCCTGAACACAAAATTAGGAAGATTCATGCTAGGAAACCTCATACTGTTTCTCACCATGCATTTATGTATAAAAATGAAGCTTCTAGCTCTAGGCATACCACTCACATTAAAATGCCTAAGAAGAAAATTTCTACTGCATCAAATGAGCATAATGTTTCATTTAAGACTTTTGATGCTTCTTATGTGCTAACAAAAAAAACAGAAAAAATAGTTGTCAAATATGTTGGGGGCAAACACAAGAGTCGAAAAACTTATGTTTGGGCACCCAAGGTGCTTCTTTCTAATGTGAAAGAACCCAAGACCGTTTGGGTACCTAAGAACAAGGCCTAAATTTGTTTTGTAGGTTTATGCATTCGGTGGTTCAAGTTGGATAATCGATAGCGAGTGCACAAACCACATGACACGGGAGAAAAATATGTTCTCCTCCTATGAGAAAAATGATGATCCCCAAAGAGCTATCACATTCGGGGATGGAAATCAAGGTTTGGTCAAAGGTTTGGGTAAAATAGCTATAACTCCTGACCATTATATTTCCAATGTTTTTCTCTTGTAGATTCTTTAGATTACAACTTACTTTCAGTTTCTCAATTATGCAAAATGGGCTACAACTGTCTTTTCACTGACATAGGTGTTACTGTCTTTAGAAGAAGTGATGATTCAATAGCATTTAATAGAGTGTTAGATGTCAGCTATATTTAGTTGATTTTAATGATAACCAAGCTGAACTAGACACTTGCTTAATTGCTAAGACTAACATGGGTTGGCTCTGGCATCGCCGACTTGCTCATGTTGGGATGAAGAATCTTCACAAACTTATAAAGGGAGAACACATTTTAGGACTAACCAATGTTCATTTTGAGAAAGATAGGATTTGTAGCGCATGCCAAGCAGGAAAGCAAGTTGGAGTCCACCATCCACACAATAACATAATGACGACTCACATGCCGCTTGAGCTACTCCGCATGGATCTATTCGGCCCGATCGCTTACATAAGCATCAGCGGGAGTAAGTACTATCTTGTTATTATGGATGATTATTCTCGCTTCACTTGGGTGTTCTTTTTGCAGGAAAAATCACAAACCCAAGAAACATTAAAAGGATTCTTAAGACAGGCTCAAAATGAGTTCGGATTGAGAGTCAAAAAGATTAGAAGCGATAATGGGACGGAGTTCAAGAATTCATAAATAGAAGGATTTCTTGAGGAAGAGGGCATAAAGCATGAGTTCTCTTCTCCCTACACACTGCAACAAAATGGTGTAGTGGAGAGGAAGAATATAACTCTCTTGGACATGGCAAGGACCATGCTTGATGAATACAAGACACCAGACCGGTTTTGGGCCGAGGCAATTAAAATCACCTGCTACTCCATCAACCGGTTATATCTTCATCGAATCCTCAAGAAGACATCATTTGAACTCCTCACTGGTAAAAAGCCCAATGTTTCATATTTTAGAGTCCTTGGGAGTAAATGCTTTATTCTTGTTAAAAGAGGTAGAAAATCTAAATTTGCTCCTAAGGCAGTAGAAGGCTTTTTTACTTGGTTATGACTCAAACACAAGGGCATATAGAGTCTTCAATAAATTCAATGGATTAGTTGAGGTTTCTTGTGATATTGTGTTTGATGAGACTAATGGCTCCCAAGTGGAGCAAGTTGATCTTGATGAACTAGATGATGAAGAGGCTCCATGCGTCGCACTGAGGAACATGTCCATTGGGGATGTGTGTCCTAGGGAATCCGAAGAGCCCACACAAGCACAAGATCAATCGTCATCTTCCATGAAAGCATCTCCACCAACTCAAGATGAAGAACATGCTCAAATTGATGAAGATCAAGGGGGGTGAACCACCTCAAGAGGAGGACATTGATCAAGGGGAGATGAAAATGATCAAGACATGAAAGATGATCAAGAAATAAGGGATCAAAGACCGCCACACCCAAGAGTCCACCAAGCAATTCGACGAGATCACCACGTCAACTCCATCCTTCGTGACATTCATAAGGGGGTAACCACTAGGTCTCGAGTTGCTCATTTCTGTGAACATTACTCTTTTGTTTCCTCTATTGAGCCATACAGGATAGAGGATGCACTAAGAGATCCGAACTAGGTGGTGGCAATGCAAGAGGAGCTCAACAACTTCACAAGGAATTGGGTATGGCATTTAGTTTCACGTCCTAATCAAAATGTTGTAGGTACCAAATGGGTATTCTGCAACAAGCAAGATGAGCATGGTGTGGTGACAAGGAACAAAGCCCGACTTGTGGCCAAAGGTTATTCACAAGTCGAAGGTTTGGACTTTGATGAAACTTATGCACCCGTAGCTAGGTGAAAGGGAATTAGGCTTACACCTAGTTCCTAAATAATTTTGGTGGTTGAATTGCCCAACACAAATAATTGGACTAACTAGTTTGCTCTAGATTGTATGTTCTACAGGTGCCAAAGGTTCATCTACAACTATACTAATTCGACTGTCCGGAATACCGTAGATTATTCCGGACAGGAGAAGCTTTTTGGAAAAACAGGCCAAGCGCGGACCGTCCGGGCCCCTGCGGCGGACCGTCCGCGACACAAGAATGACCCTCGGACAGAACCAATGCAAAAACACAAGTTTCCACTGCAGACTGTCCGGAGGAAAAGGAAAGACCGTCCGAGCCCTTGCGCGGACCGTCCGGCCTCAGGCGCGGACCGTCCGGTCAGTAAGAAACCGAAAAACCCGAAGGTGACGGGTTCGGAGAAATGAATTATAGGGGGTCTCGCGGACCGTCCGGGGTGCACGACCGGACCGTCCGCGACTGGCTCTGTCTGACATCTGACGACGCATTAAATGCAATATAGCCGTTGATATAGCCGTTACTGCTGACCGTTGCATTTTCAGCCGTTGATCTACACGGGCGGACCGTCCGGACCTGGCTCGCGGACCGTCCGCGCTCAGCAGAATGGGGCAACGGCTAGGAAGTGGTTGGTGGCTATAAATACAACCCCCAACCACCTCCATTCAAGACATCCAAGCATTCCAACCTTCAACATTCAATACAAGAGCTAGCAATCCATTCCAAGACACATTCAAAGCCTCCATCTCTCCAAGTTTCACAATTGAGAAAAGAGATTATTAGTGATTAGTGGCTTGAGAGAGAAAGTGATCCGTGTGTTATTTGTCGCTCTTGTCGCTTGGATTTTTCAATCGTGCTTTCTTGATTCCTTCATTACGATCAAACTCACTTGTAATTGAGGCAAGAGACACCAATCTTGTGGTGATCCTTGTAGGAACTTTGTGTTCCAAGTGATTGAGAAAAGAAAGCTCACTCGGTCCGTGGGATCGTTTGAGAGAGGGAAGGGTTGAAAGAGACCCGGCCTTTGTGGCCTCCTCAACGGGGAGTAGGTTTGCGAGAACCGAACCTCGGTAAAACAAATCTTCGTGTCACACTTGTTATTCGATTGCGATTTGTTTTCCACCCTCTCTCTCGCGGACTCGTTTCTATTTCTAAAGCTAACCCGGCTTGTAGTTGTGATTATTTTTGAGAATTTCAGTTTCGCCCTATTCACCCCCCCTCTAGGCGACTATCAATTGGTATCAAAGCCCGGTGCTTCATTAGAGCCTAACCGCTCGAAGTGATGTCGGGAGATCACGCCAAGAAGGAGATGGAGACCGGCGAAAAGCCCACTACAAGCCACGGGAGCACTTCATCGGAAGAGTCCCGCACCAAGAGAAAGGAGAAGAAGAAGAGCTCCTCCAACAAAGGGAAGGAGAAGAAATCTTCTTCTCACCACAAAGAGAAGAAGGAAAAATCTTCTTCCCACAAGTCGCATCGGAAAGGTGACAAGCACAAGAGGATGAGGAAGGTGGTCTACTACGAGACCGACACTTCATCAACATCGACCTCCGACTCCGATGCGCCCTCCGTAACTTCTAAACGCCAAGAGCATAAGAAGTTTAGTAAGATCCCCCTACACTACCCTCGCATTTCTAAACATGCACCTTTACTTTCCGTCCCATTAGGCAAACCACCAACTTTTGATGGTGAAGATTATGCTAGGTGGAGTGATTTAATGCGATTCCATCTAACCTCACTCCACAAAAGTATATGGGATGTTGTTGAGTTTGGTGCACAGGTACCGTCCGTAGGGGATGAAGACTATGATGAGAATGAGGTGGCCCAAATCGAGCACTTCAACTCTCAAGCAACAACGATACTCCTCGCCTCTTTAAGTAGAGAGGAGTATAACAAAGTTCAAGGGTTGAAAAGCGCCAAGGAGGTTTGGGATGTGCTCAAAACCGTGCACGAGGGAGACGAGCTAACAAAGATCACCAAGCGGGAAACGATCGAGGGGGAGCTCGGTCGGTTCCGGCTTCGCAAAGGGGAAGAGCCACAACACATGTACAACCGGCTCAAGACCTTGGTGAACCAAGTGCGCAACCTCGGAAGCAAGAAGTGGGACGACCACGAAATGGTTAAGGTTATTCTAAGATCTCTCATTTTCCTTAACCCCACTGAAGTTCAATTAATTCGTGGTAATCCTAGATATACTAAAATGACCCCCGAGGAAGTTATCGGGAATTTTGTAAGTTTTGAGTGCATGATCGAAGGCTCGAGGAAGATCAATGAGCTTGACGAACCCACCACGTCCGAAGCACAACCCGTAGCGTTCAAGGCGACGGAGGAAAAGAAGGAGGAGTCTACACCAAGTAGACAACCAATCGACGCCTCCAAGCTCGACAATGAGGAAATGGCGCTCGTCATCAAGAGCTTCCGCCAAATCCTCAAGCAACGGAAGGGGAAGGATTACAAGTCCCGTTCCAAGAAGGTTTGCTACAAATGTGGTAAGCCCGGTCATTTTATTGCTAAATGTCCCATATCTAGTGACAGTGACCGAGGCGACGACAAGAAGGGGAGAAGAAAGGAGAAGAAGAGGTACTACAAGAAGAAGGGCGGCGATGCCCATGTTTGTCGGGAGTGGGACTCCGACGAAAGCTCAAGCGACTCCTCCGACGACGAGGACGCCGCCAACATCGCCGTCACCAAGGGACTCCTCTTCCCCAACGTCGGCCATAAGTGCCTCATGGCAAAGGACGACAAACGGAAGAAGGTTAAATCTAACTCCTCCACTAAATATGAGTCTTCTAGTGATGATAATGCTAGTGATGAGGAGGATAATTTGCGTACCCTTTTTGCCAACCTCAACATGCAACAAAAGGAGAAACTTAATGAATTGATTAGTGCTATTCATGAAAAGGATGACCTTTTGGACACCCAAGAGGACTTCCTTATTAAGGAAAATAAGAAGCATGTTAAGGTTAAAAATGCTTATGCTCTAGAAATTGAGAAATGTCAAAAATTATCTAGTGAGCTAAGCACTTGCCATGAAACAATAGACAACCTTAGAAATGAAAATACTAATTTGTTAGCTAAGGTTGATTCTCATGTTTGCAATGTTTCAATTCCCAACCCTAGAGATAATAATGATGATTTGCTTGCTAGGATTGAAGAATTGAACATTTCTCTTGCTAGTCTTAGAATAGAAAATGAAAATTTGATTGCTAAGGCTAAAGATTTTGATGTTTGCAATGCTACTATTTCCGACCTTAGAAGTAAAAATGATATTCTACATGCTAAGATTGTTGAACTTAATTCTTGCAAACCATCTACATCTACCATTGAGCATGTCACTATTTGTACTAGATGTAGAGATATTGATATCAATGCTATTCATGATCATATGGCTTTAATTAAACAACAAAATGATCATATAGCAATATTAGATGCTAAAATTGCCGAGCATAACTTAGAGAATGAAAAATTCAAATTTGCTAGAAGTATGCTCTATAGTGGGAGACGCCCTGGCATCAAGGATGACATTGGCTTCCAAAGGGGAGACAATGTCAAACTTCATGCCCCTCCTAAAAGATTGTCTAATTTTGTTAAGGGCAAGGCTCCCATGCCTCAGGATAACGAGGGCTACATTTTGTACCCTGCCGGTTATCCCGAGAGCAAAATTAGGAGAATTCACGCTAGGAAGTCTCACTCTGGCCCAAATCATGCTTTTATGTATAAGGGTGAGACATCTAGCTCTAGGCAACCAACCCGTGCTAAGTTGCCTAAGAAGAAAACTCCTAGTGCATCAAATGATCATGACATTTCATTCAAAACTTTTGATGCATCTTATGTGTTGACTAACAAATCCGGCAAGGTAGTTGCCAAATATGTTGGGGGCAAGCACAAGGGCTCCAAGACTTGTGTTTGGGTACCCAAAGTTCTTGTGTCTAATGCCAAAGGACCCAAAACCATTTGGGTACCTAAAGTCAAGAACTAAACTTGTTTTGTAGGTTTATGCATCCGGGGGCTCAAGTTGGATACTCGACAGCGGGTGCACAAACCACATGACAGGGGAGAAGAAGATGTTCTCCTCATATGAGAAAAACCAAGATCCCCAACGAGCTATCACATTCGGGGATGGAAATCAAGGTTTGGTCAAAGGTCTTGGTAAAATAGCTATATCTCCTGACCATTCTATTTCCAATGTTTTTCTTGTAGATTCTTTAGATTACAATTTGCTTTCCGTTTCACAATTATGTCAAATGGGCTACAACTGTCTTTTCACTGATATAGGTGTCACTGTCTTTAGAAGAAGTGATGATTCAATAGCATTTAAGGGTGTGTTAGAGGGTCAGCTATACTTAGTAGATTTTGATAGAGCTGAACTCGACACATGCTTAATTGCTAAGACTAACATGGGTTGGCTCTGGCACCGCCGACTAGCCCATGTTGGGATGAAGAATCTTCATAAGCTTCTAAAGGGAGAACACATTTTAGGATTAACAAATGTTCATTTTGAGAAAGACAGGATTTGTAGCGCATGCCAAGCAGGAAAGCAAGTTGGTGCCCATCATCCACACAAGAACATCATGACGACCGACAGGCCACTGGAGCTCCTACACATGGATCTATTCGGCCCGATTGCTTTTATAAGCATCGGCGGGAGTAAGTACTGTCTAGTTATTGTGGATGATTATTCTCGCTTCACTTGGGTATTCTTTTTGCAGGAAAAATCTCAAACCCAAGAGACCTTAAAGGGATTCTTGAGACGGGCTCAAAATGAGATCGGCTTAAGGATCAAGAAAATAAGAAGCGACAACGGGACGGAGTTCAAGAACTCTCAAATTGAAGGCTTCCTTGAGGAGGAGGGCATCAAGCATGAGTTCTCTTCTCCCTACACGCCACAACAAAATGGTGTAGTGGAGAGGAAGAATAGAACTCTATTGGACATGGCAAGGACCATGCTTGATGAGTACAAGACTTCGGATCGGTTTTGGGCCGAGGCGGTCAACACCGCTTGCCACGCCATCAACCGGTTATATCTACACCGAATCCTCAAGAAGACATCATACGAACTCCTAACCGGTAAAAAGCCCAATATTTCATATTTTAAAGTCTTTGGTAGCAAATGCTTTATACTTGTTAAAAGAAGTAGAAAATCTAAATTTGCTCCTAAGACTGTAGAAGGCTTTTTACTAGGATATGATTCAAACACAAGGGCATATAGAGTCTTTAACAAGTCCTCGGGACTAGTTGAGGTTTCTTGTGACGTTGTGTTTGATGAAACTAACGGCTCTCAAGTAGAGCAAGTTGATCTTGATGAGATAGGTAATGATGAGGCTCCATGCATCGCGCTAAGGAACATGTCCATTGGGGATGTGTGTCCTAAGGATTCCGAAGAGTCTCCAAATGCACAAGATCAACCATCCTCCTCCATGCAAGCATCTCCACCAACTCAAAATGAGGATGAGGCTCAAGTTGATGAAGTAGAAGATCAAGCAAATGAGCCACCTCAAGATGATGGCAATGATCAAGGGGGAGATGCAAATGAGGAAGACAAGGAGGATGAAGAGCAAAGGCCGCCACACCCAAGAGTCCACCAAGCAATCCAACGAGATCACCCCGTCGACACCATCCTCGGCGACATTCATAAGAGGGTAACTACTAGATCTCGTGTTGCACATTTTTGTGAGCATTACTCTTTTGTTTCCTCTGTTGAGCCACACAGGGTAGAGGAAGCACTCCAAGATTCGGATTGGGTGGTGGCGATGCAAGAGGAGCTCAACAACTTCACTAGGAATGAGGTATGGCATTTAGTTCCACGTCCTAATCAAAATGTTGTAGGAACCAAATGGGTCTTCCGCAACAAGCAAGATGAGCATGGTGTGGTGACAAGGAACAAAGCTCGACTTGTGGCCAAGGGATACTCCCAAGTCGAAGGTTTGGATTTCGGTGAAACCTATGCACCCGTAGCTAGGCTTGAGTCAATTCGTATATTATTGGCCTATGCTACTTACCATGGCTTTAAGCTTTATCAAATGGACGTGAAAAGTGCCTTCCTCAATGGACCGATCAAGGAAGAGGTCTATGTTGAGCAACCTCCCGGCTTTGAAGACAGTGAGTACCCTAACCATGTATATAAGCTCTCTAAGGCGCTTTATGGGCTCAAGCAAGCCCCAAGAGCATGGTATGAATGCCTTAGGGATTTCCTCATTGCTAATGGCTTCAAAGTCGGAAAGGCCGATCCTACGCTCTTTACCAAAACTCTTGAAAATGATTTGTTTGTATGCCAAATTTATGTTGATGATATCATATTTGGGTCTACTAACGAATCTACATGTAAAGAGTTTAGTAGGATCATGACACAAAAGTTCGAGATGTCTATGATGGGGGAGTTGAAGTATTTTCTAGGATTCCAAGTCAAACAACTCCAAGAGGGCACCTTCATTAGCCAAACAAAGTACACTCAAGACATTCTTGCTAAGTTTGGGATGAAGGATGCCAAACCCATCAAGACACCCATGGGAACTAATGGGCATCTCGACCTCGACACGGGAGGTAAGTCCGTGGATCAAAAGGTATACCGGTCGATGATAGGATCTTTACTCTATTTATGTGCATCTCGACCGGATATTATGCTTTCCGTATGCATGTGTGCAAGATTCCAAGCCGACCCTAAGGAAGCTCACCTTACGGCCGTAAAACGAATCTTGAGATATTTGGCTTATACTCCTAAGTTTGGGCTTTGGTATCCTAGGGGATCCACATTTGATTTGATTGGATATTCGGATGCCGATTGGGCGGGGTGTAAAATCAATAGGAAGAGCACATCGGGGACTTGCCAGTTCTTGGGAAGGTCCTTGGTGTCTTGGGCTTAAAAGAAGCAAAATTCGGTCGCTCTTTCCACCGCCGAAGCTGAGTACATTGCCGCAGGCCATTGTTGCGCGCAATTGCTTTGGATGAGGCAAACCCTGCGGGACTACGGTTACAAATTAACCAAAGTCCCTTTGCTATGTGATAATGAGAGTGCAATCAAAATGGCTGACAATCCCGTCGAGCATAGCCACACTAAACACATAGCCATCCGGTATCATTTTCTTAGGGATCACCAACAAAAGGGAGATATCGAGATTTCTTACATTAACACTAAAGATCAATTAGCCGATATCTTTACCAAACCTCTTGATGAACAAACTTTTACCAAACTTAGGCATGAGCTCAATATTCTTGATTCACGCAACTTCTCTTGCTAGATTGCACACATAGCTCATTCATATACCTTTGATCATATCTCTTTTATATGCTATGACTGATGTGTTTTCAAGTCTATCTCAAACCAAGTCATAGGTATATTGAAAGGGAATTGGAGTCTTCGGCGAAGACAAAGGCTTCCATTCCGTAACTCATGCTTCGCCATCACTCCAAGCCACTCTCCAACTTTGGGGGTGAGAGCAAAAGGACTTCGTCTTTGGTATAATCTTAACTCATTTATTTATGACCAAAGGGGAAGATAGCACTTCGAGGGCTCTAATGATTCCGTTTTTGGCGATTCATGCCAAAAAGGGGGAGAGAGTATGAGCCCAAAGCAAAAGGACCGCACCACCACCAATTTCAAAACTTCGTGTTTTATGTGTTTCCAAAGAGTTTTATAAATTGGTATCCTATTGTGTTCAAAAGGGGGAGAAAGTAGTATTTCAAAAATGATATATCAAAACCCTCTTGAACACTAAGAGGAGGATCTCATTTAGGGGGAGTTTTGTGTAGTCAAAGGACAAGCATTTGAAACAGGGGGAGAAAATTTCAAATCTTGAAAATGCTTCTCAAAATCTTATTCATTTGCCTTTGACTATTTGCAAAAGAAATTTGAAAAGGATTTACAAAAGATTTGCAAAAACAAAACATGTGGTGCAAAAGTGGTCCAAAATGTTATTTAAGAAAGAAACAATCCATGCATATCTTGTAAGTATTTACATTGGCTCAAATCCAAGCAACCTTTGCACTAACAATTATGCAAACTAGTTCAATTATGCACTTCTATATTTGCTTTGGTTTGTGTTGGCATCAATCACCAAAAAGGGGGAGATTGAAAGGGAATTAGGCTTACACCTAGTTCCTAAATAATTTTGGTGGTTGAATTGCCCAACACAAATAATTGGACTAACTAGTTTGCTCTAGATTGTATGTTCTACAGGTGCCAAAGGTTCATCTACAACTATACTAATTCGACTGTCCGGAATACCGTAGATTATTCTGGACAGGAGAAGCTTTTTGGAAAAACAGGCCAAGCGCGGACCGTCCGGGCCCCTGCGGCGGACCGTCCGCGACACAAGAATGACCCTCGGACATAACCAATGCAAAAACACAAGTTTCCACTGCAGACTGTCCGAAGGAAAAGGAAAGACCGTCCGAGCCCTTGCGCGGACCGTCCGGCCTCAGGCGCGGACCGTTCGGTCAGTAAGAAACCGAAAAACCCGAAGGTGACGGGTTCGGAGAAATGAATTATAGGGGGTCTCGCGGACCGTCCGGGGTGCACGACCGGACCGTCCGCGACTAGCTCTGTCTGACATCTGACGACGCATTAAATGCAATATAGCCGTTGATATAGCCGTTACTGCTGACCGTTGCATTTTCAGCCGTTGATCTACAGGGGCGGACCGTCCGGACCTGGCTCGCGGACCGTCCGCGCTCAGCAGAATGGGGCAACGGCTAGGAAGTGGTTGGTGGCTATAAATACAACCCCAACCACCTCCATTCAAGACATCCAAGCATTCCAACCTTCAACATTCAATACAAGAGCTAGCAATCCATTCCAAGACACATTCAAAGCCTCCATCTCTCCAAGTTTCACAATTGAGAAAAGAGATTATTAGTGATTAGTGGCTTGAGAGAGAAAGTGATCCGTGTGTTATTTGTCGCTCTTGTCGCTTGGATTTTTCAATCGTGCTTTCTTGATTCCTTCATTACGATCAAACTCACTTGTAATTGAGGCAAGAGACACCAATCTTGTGGTGATCCTTGTAGGAACTTTGTGTTCCAAGTGATTGAGAAAAGAAAGCTCACTCGGTCCGTGGGATCGTTTGATAGAGGGAAGGGTTGAAAGAGACCCGGCCTTTGTGGCCTCCTCAACGGGGAGTAGGTTTGCGAGAACCGAACCTCGGTAAAACAAATCTTCGTGTCACACTTGTTATTCGATTGCGATTTGTTTTCCACCCTCTCTCTCGCGGACTCGTTTCTATTTCTAAAGCTAACCCGACTTGTAGTTGTGATTATTTTTGAGAATTTCAGTTTCGCCCTATTCACCCCCCCTCTAGGCGACTATCACTAGGCTTGAGTCAATTTGTATATTACTTGCCTATGCTACTTACCATGGCTTTAAGCTTTACCAAATGGACGTGAAAAGTGCCTTCCTCAATGGACCTATCAAGGAAGAGGTCTATGTTGAGCAACCTCTCGGCTTTGAAGATAGTGAGTACCCTAACCATGTTTACAACCTCTCAAAGGCGCTTTATGGGCTCAAGCAAGCCCCAGGAGCATGGTATGAATGCCTGAGAGATTTTCTTATCACTAATGGCTTCAAAGTCGGTAAAGCCGATCCTACTCTCTTTACTAAAACTGTTGCAAAAGACTTGTTTATATGACAAATTTATGTTGATGCCATTATATTTGGATCTACTAACAAGTCAACTTGTGAAGAGTTTAGTAGGATTGTGATACAGAAATTCGAGATGTCTATGATGGGGGAGTTGAAGTATTTCCTTGGATTTCAAATCAAGCAACTCCAAGAAGGCACATTCATCAGCCAAACTAAGTACATTCAAGATATACTTAAGAAATTTGGAATGAAAAATGGCAAACCCATCAAGACACCCATGGGAACTAATGGGCATCTCGACCTCAACACGGGAGGTAAATCCGTAGATCAAAAGGTATACCGGTCGATGATAGGATCTTTACTTTACTTATGTGCATCTCGACCGGATATTATGCTTTCAGTATGCATGTGTGCAAGATTTCAGTCAAATCTTAAGGAAGTTCACCTTAGGGTCATGAAAAGAATCATTAGATACATAGTTTACACTCCTAAGTATGGGCTTTGGTACCCCAGGGGATCTACATTTGATTTAATTAGATATTCTGGTGCCGATTATGCAGGGTGTAATATTGATAGAAAGAGCACATTAGGGACTTGTCAGTTTCTGGGAAGATCCCTGGTGTCTTGGGCTTCAAAGAAACAAAACTCTGTAGCTCTTTCCACCGTCGAAGTCGAGTACATTGTCGCAGGCCATTGTTGTGTGCAATTACTTTGGATGAGGCAAACCCTGAGGGACTTTGGCTACAAATTGAGCAAAGTCCCTCTCCTATGTGATAATGACAGTGCAATCCGCATGGCGGATAATCCCGCTGAACACAGCCGCACTAAGCACATAGACATCCGATATCACTTTCTAAGAGATCACCAACAAAAGGGGATATCGAAATTGCTTATGTTAACACCCACAACCAATTAGCTTATATCTTTACCAAGCCACTAGATGAGAAAACCTTTAGCAAACTTAGGAATGAGCTAAATATACTTGATTCTCAGAATTTCGATTGAAACATTGCACACATAGCTATTTCATATACCTTTGATCATATCACTTTCATTTGGTGCAAATGCATATATCTTATTCTTCTTGTACCAAAGCTAAGACTAATGTGCTTTCAAGTATATCCCTATGACTAGTCTTAGATTGAAAGGGAAATGGAGTATTCGGCAAAGACAAGGATTCAACTACAACTCTGACGGTATCATTTAACCCTTCGTCGTCACTCCTACAACTCTCATGGTGTAACCCTTCACTCGTATTTGAAAGTCGCCTAGAGGGGGGGTGGATAGGCGGAAACTGAAATTTACAACTTTAAGCACACTACAAGCCGGGGTTAGCGTTAGAATAAAATCCGAGTCCGGGAGAGAGGGGAAAACAAATCGACCAAGAAAATAAAGCGGATGACACGGTGATTTTTTTTACCGAGGTTCGGTTCTAAAGAACCTAGTCCCCATTGAGGTGGTCACAAAGACCGGGTCTCTTTCAACCCTTTCCCTCTCTCAAACGGTCACTTAGACCGAGTGAGGCTTCTTCCTTAATCTCACGGGTCACTTAGACCCCGCAAGGACCACCACACAATTGGTGTCTCTTGCCTTGCTTACAAAGCTTGAGAGTAAGAAGTGAGAAAGAAAAGAAAGCCAAGCCAAGCAAACAAGAGTAACAAGGAAACACAAATGATCCTCTCACAAGTCCTAATGCGCTAGAGTTGAATTGGGGACTTTGAGCGGATTGATCACTTGAATTGTGTCTTTGGAGTGGAGTCTATTGCTCTTGTATTGAATGCAATGTGTTGAATGCTTGGATGGTTGGAGTGAAGTTGGTTGGGGGGGTATTTATAGCCCTCAACCACCAAAACAACCGTTGGGGGTGGCTGTTGTCGATGGGCGCACCAGACGCTGTCCGGTGCGCCAACCACGTCACCCAACCGTTAGGGTTCTGGCGGTTTCGACCATTTGAGCTTTGTCTTCTAGTGGCACCGGACAAGTACTGTTCATTGTCCGGTGCGCCTCTGACTTCTGTTTTGACTTCAGTCGCGTACTGTAGCGCTGCCAGGGCACTGTACAGTCGACCGTTGCGCTAGAGAGCCGTTGCTCCGCTTGGTGCACCAGACAGTCTAGTGGCACACCAGACAGTCCAGTGAATTATAGCGAAGTGGCGCTGGAGAAACCCGAAAGTCGCTAGTTCAGAGTTGTACGGTCCTGGTGCACCGGACAGTCCGGTGCGCCAGACCAGGGCACACTTGGGTTTCTTTGCTCCTTCCTTTTTGAACCCTAACTTGATCTTTTTATTGGTTTGTGTTGAACCTTTATGCACCTGTAGAATATGTAATCTAGAGCAAACTAGTTAGTCCAATTATTTGTGTTGGGCATTCAACCACCAAAATTATTTATAGGAAAAGGTTAAACCCTATTTCCCTTTCAAACTCCCCCTTTTTGGTGATTGATGCCAACACAAACCAAAGCAAATATATAAGTGCAGAATTGAACTAGTTTGCATAAGGTAAGTGCATATGTTACTTAGAATTAAACCAATTTATATTTTTACTAGATATGAATGGTTTGCTTTCTTTTATTTAATATTTTTGACCACGCTTGCACCACTTGTTTTGTTTTTGCAAATTCTTTTGGAAAGTCTTTTTCAAAAATCTTTTTGCAAATAGTCAAAGGTATATGAATAAGATTGTGAGAAACATTTTCAAGATTTGAAATTTTCTCCCCCTGTTTCAAATGCTTTTCCTTTGACTTAAACAAAACTCTCCCTGAATAAAATTCTCCTCTTAAAAAATCATGGATTACAGTGGCTGGAAAAAATCTGAAGGAGAGAGAGAAGGCAGTGTGGATGAGATTTTTTTTAAGTTTTTTCTCATTTTTCTTCTCTCTTTCTTCTCTTAAAAATCACAGATATTTTTACAATCACGATTTTTAGCAATGTAAAATGGGTCGACAGTAATTGTGACATGATTTTGATTTGGCGAATACTTTGGAATCAGTTGAGTTTTCACCCGTGATTTATATCTGGAGATTCAGATCGAGACGAGAACACACAGATTTCGGCTTTGGTATTTTAATTTACAACTGATTTTGTTGAAATTAACCCGATTAGAAATTATTCGAGTTCGATGCTAATTACCTTTATCTGTTTTAATCGATTTATTACCAAATACTCCTGACTATTAATCTCGCGCATGATTTCTCTCGGACGATGCGCGATTCGAATTATTTTGCTCCGAACATTTTAGTCGTCAAGTTCAAACTAATTTGCTCGGGATAAAAATCATCCGAGTGGGTCGGGCTTCTGAATTTCGTATTCGCGCGAGCGATGTATTTTAAATAATCACCGGACACACCGATTTTCGGAACAACGAGGTTCCGAACATCCCGAAAATTTAGGAAGAGCCCAGATAGATAAAAATAAAAACGACGTTGCACTCGCGACAGAAGGAACATATGCGATATTAAAATCGCGATAAGCGAAGATGATTAAAATTTAAAATCCGTTTTATCCACTGATTACGTGCTTAAATCCGTACTCGTTGTCGAGCGGAATATAAACACCTGTGGTGTTACACAAACTTAGGAGTATAAACTAAATATCTCATGATTCTTCTCACGACCCTAAGGTGAAGTTCCTTAGGATTGGCTTGGAACCTTGCACACATACATACAGAAAGCATAATATCCGGTTGAGATGCACATAAATAGAGTAGAAATCCTATCATCGACCGATATACCTTTTGATCTACGGATTTACCCCCCGTGTCGTGGTCGAGATGCCCATTTGTTCCCATGGGTGTCTTGATGGGCTTGACATCCTTCATTCCAAATTTGTTAAGAATTTCTTGAATGTACTTTGTTTGGTTGATGAGGGTGCCCCTCGGAGTTGTTTGACATGAAATCCTAGAAAATACTTCAACTCCCCCATCATAGACATCTCGAATTTTTGAATCATGATCCTACTAAACTCTTCACATGTAGATTTGTTAGTAGACCCAAATATGGTATCATCAACATAAATTTGGCATACAAACAAATCTTTTGCAATAGTTTTAGTAAAGAGAGTAGGATCAGCTTCTCCAACTTTGAAGCCATTAGTGATAAGGAAATCTTGCAGGTATTCATACCATGCTCTTGGAGCTTGCTTGAGCCCATAAAGCGTCTTTGAGAGTTTATACACATGGTTAGGGTACTCACAATCTTCAAAGCCAGGAGGTTGCTCAACATAGACCTCTTCCTTGATTGTTCTATTGAGGAAGGCACTTTTCACGTCCATTTGATAAAGCTTAAAGCCATGGTAAGTAGCATAGGCAAGTAATATGCGAATTGATTCAAGCCTAGCTACGGGTGCATAGGTTTCAGCAAAATCCAAACCTTTGACTTGTGAATATCCTTTGGCTACAAGTCGGGTTTTGTTTCTTGTCACCACACCATGCTCATCTTGCTTGTTGCGGAATACCCATTTGGTACCTACAACATTTGGTTAGGACGTGGAACTAAATGCCATACCTCATTCCTCTTGAAGTTGTTGAGCTCCTCTTGCATTGTGAAAGTCGTCTAGAGGGGGGTGAATAGGCGTAAACTGAAATTTACATACTTTAAGCACAACTACAAGCCGGGGTTAGCATTAGAAATAAAATCGAGTCCGAAATATAGGGCGAAACCAAATCAACCAAGAAATAAAGCGAGTGACACGATGATTTGTTTTACCGAGGTTCGGTTCTTGCAAACCTACTCCCCGTTGAGGTGGTCACAAAGACCGGGTGTCTTTCAACCCTTTCCCTCTCTCAAACGGTCACCTAGACCGAGTGAGCTTTCTCCTTAATCAAACCGAGTCACTTAGATAGCTCTTTGGGGATCATCATTTTTCTCATAGGAGGGGAACATCCTTTTCTCCCGTGTCATGTGGTTTGTGCACCCGCTATCGATTATCCAACTTGAACCACCAGATGCATAAACCTATAAAACAAATTTAGGCCTTGTTCTTAGGTACCCAAACGGTCTTGGGTCCTTTCACATTAGAAACAAGCACCTTGGGTACCCAAACACAAGTCTTTGAGCCCTTGTGTTTGCTCCCAACATATTTGGCAACTACTTTGCCTGATTTGTTAGTTAAAACATAAGAAACATCAAAAGTCTTAAATAAAGCATAAGGCTCATTTGATTCAACAGGAGATTTCTTTTTAGACATGTTAACATGGGTAGAATGTCTAGAACTAGACGTCTCATTCTTATACATGAAAGCATGATGTGAAACATTATGAGGTTTCCTAGCATGAATTCTCCTAATCTTATGCTCGGGATAGCCAGCAGGATATAAAATATAGCCTTCGTTATCCTGAGCCATGGGAGCCTTACCCTTAACAAAATTAGACAATTTCTTGGGGGCATTAAGCTTGACATTGTCTCCCTGTTGGAAGCCAATGCCATCCTTAATGCCAGGGCATCTCCCATTATAAAGCATGCTACGAGCAAATTTAAAATTTTCATTTTCTAGTTCGTGTTCGACAATTTTAGCATCTAGTTTAGCTATATGATCATTTTGTTGTTTAATCATAGCAATGTGATCATGGATAACATCAACATTAATGTCTCTACATCTCATGCAAATAAAAACATGATCAACAATGGATGTAGAGGGTTTGCAAACATTTAATTCATCAATCTTAGTATGTACAATATCATTCTCATTTCTAAGATTGGAAACAACATCATTGCAAACATTTAAATCTTTAGCCTTTGAAATTAATTTATCATTTTCAATCTTAAGGCTAGAAAGTGATTTATTCAATTTATCAATCTTAGCAATTAAATTAGCATTATCATTTTTAAGATTGACAATTGAATCATCACAAACATTTCTTTTCTCAACCTTAGCAAGTAATAATGGCATTCTCAGTTCTAAGGTTAGAGATAGTGTCATGGCAAATGCTAATCTCACTAGTTAATTTTTCACATTTCTCTATTTCCTGAGCATATGCATTTTTTACTTTGACATGTTTTTTGTTTTCCTTAATAAGGAATTCCTCTTGGCTATCCAAAAGTTCATCCTTCTCATGAATGACACCTATCAATTAATTCAATTTTTCTTTTTGTTGCATATTTACGTTGGCAAAAAGGGCAAGTAAATTATCCTCATCATCACTAGATGTTGTATATTTAGTGGAGGCTCTAGATTTTACCTTCTTCTTTTTGTCATCCTTTGCCATGAGGCACTTGTGGTCGACGTTGGGGAAGAGGAGGCCTTTGGTGACGGCGATGTTGGCGGCGTCCTCGTTGGAGGAGGAGTCGGTGGAGCTCTCATCGGAGTCCCATTCCCGACACACGTGGGCATCACCGCCCTTCTTCTTGTAGTACTTCTTCTTTTCATTCCTCCTTCCCTTCTTGTCATCGCCCCTTTCACTATCACTTGATAATGGACATTTAGCAATAAAATGATCAGGCTTACCACACTTGTAGCATACTTTCTTGGAGCGGGGTTTATAATCCTTCCCCCTCCTTTGCTTGAGGATTTGGCGGAAGCTCTTGATGATGAGCGTCACTTCCTCGTTGTCGAGCTTGGAGGCGTCGATGGGGAGCCTACTTGATGTAGACTCTTCTTTCTTCTCCTCCGTCGCTTTGAATGCGACGGGTTGCACTTTGGGTATGGAGGTGGTGCCTTGCTCGACGATTTGTTTGGAGCCTTTGATCATCAATTCAAAGCTCACAAATTTTCCTATCACTTCCTCGGGAGACATTAGATTATATCTAGGATCACCACAAATTAATTGAACTTGTGTAGGATTACAAAAAACAAGTGATCTTAGAATAACCTTGACCATTTCATGGTCATCCCATTTTGTGCTCCTGAGGTTGCGCACTTGGTTGACCAAGGTTTTGAGCCGGTTGTACATTGCTTGTGGCTCCTCTCCTTGGTTGAGGATGAATCGACCGAGCTCCCCCTCGATCATCTCCCGCTTGGTGATCTTGGTCACCTCATCCACTTCATGCGTGGTCTTTAGCACATCCCAAATCTCTTTAGCACTTTTTAGCCCTTGCACCTTGTTATACTCCTCTCGACATAGAGAGTCGAGGAGTATAGTGGTGTCTTGGGAGTCAAAGTGTCGGATTTGGGCGACCTCGTCCGAGTCATATGCTTCATCCCCCATGGATGGTACCTGCGCTCCAAATTCAACAATGTCCCATATGCTAGAGTGGAGTGAGGTTAGATGATGCCTTATTTTATCACTCCACAAATAATAATCTTCACCATCAAAAACTGGTGGTTTGCCTAATGGGACAGAAAGTAAAGGAGTGCGTTTAGAAATGCGAGGATAGCGTAGGAGGATCTTACTAAACTTCTTGCGCTCATGGCGTTTAGAAGTGACGGACATAGTGTCGGAGCCGGAGGTGGATGGCGATGAAGAATCGGTCTCGTAGTAGACCACCTTCTTCATTTTCTTTTTCTTGTCGCCACTCCGATGTGACTTGGCATGTGAAGGGGATCCCTTCATCTTGTTGCTGGACTCCCCTGATGGAGCCTTCCCGTGGCTTGTAGACTTGTCACCGTCGGTCACGATCTCCTTCTTGGCGTTATCTCCCGACATCACTTCGAGTGGTTAAACTATAATGAAGTACCGGGCTCTAATACCAATTGAAAGTCACCTAGAGGGGGGGGGGGGGTGAATAGGCGTAAACTGAAATTTACAAACTTTAAGCACAACTACAAGTCGGGGTTAGCGTTAGAAATAAATTCGAGTCCGAAAGTGTGGCAGAACCGCCCGAATTATTCCAACTTAAGTGCCTAAGTCCAACCTTAAAGGCTAGACCACACTTAAATGGGAATAACATGTCAGTCCCTCAGATCTAGTCCGACGAGGCCACTAACAGGATCAAGTACCACGTACTCACTCGATGGTGAGGCATAGAGCAAACACAATAAAACATAAAAACATACATTAAGGAGTATTTAAATTTTATTACAACATCATCGGAGTTTAGCAAAAGCAGTGATCATTGTTCGAAATGCAGCAGAGTAAAACTAACGATAAATAAACAGAGAGATGGGGAAGCCTGTCCCATCACTCCTCATGCTCCTCCTCAGCCGAGGTAGGGTCCCACTCGACTGTCCAACCCGGTGGCAAGATGGACGGCCAAGCCACTCGAGCAACCATGTCCTCCAGAGAACCTGTAAAAATATGCCACAAGCAAGGCTGAGTATACTAATACTCAGCTAGACTTACCTGGTGTGAGGAGTCTACTCCTCTACCTCTAGACATGCAGCTGTTTGGCTGAGGGGTTTGGTTGCCAAAAGCACTAACTGAGTCTAAAAATCAAGTTTTAGTTTTTTCAAGTTTTAGTGTGACTCTCTTAAGACTAAATGTGTACCTATCTAATCATTCATGGTATCAAACATTTAGTAATCAACAACTTTTGCCAAGTCATCACATTTTCACTTGTTACTCAATGTAGCAGCATGGATCAAGCAGTCTTATTAGTTGTGAGAAGCAGACGATTCGAATCGAGTTTTTATCCTTGCAAGGTAAACCTAAACACACGACGTGGCGAGGCACTCCGTCCCCACACACATCAACCGTCCCCATCGATTCCCCGCCAACAGATCAGGGCTCACCGCCTTGGCGTACAATGCCTCACTGACCCCGACTGCCGTCGTGCAGTGACCGCACTTGTACCCACCATAACCGGAATGGGAGACCACGTCTCAGGTCGCGTGAGGGGCAAAGTCTGCTGCCAGGTTCAATCAGGTAGTAGGCTTACCGATTTACCATATTTCTCAGCATATGTTTAGTACGTTCAAATGCTTGACTCATGGTACCACACCTTATTCCTTATTCCAATTTCCATCTCGTAGACAACCAATCCCCATGGATTGTTGTCCACAGACCAAAATCATTATGATAAGAAAGTGGAGACAACCAATTCCTGACCTCGCGCGAGTGCTAGAAAAATCACTCAACTTCTACCGAGATCCCTAATTAGTAAAGCAGCTACTCGACCTAGCATACTAGTATCCATCTCAAAAGGAAATCCCGAGGTAATGCAACTAGGGTTTCAGGCAACTCCTACACTTAAGTGCACAATACAAGCCTACAATCATTAAGTGTAGTAAAATAATATATAGAACTGGTTATGCATAAAACCGGGGCTTGCCTTCCAAAGCTGGGGCAGGCAGATCCTCGATGGCAGGTTCTGGTGCTGGATCCTGGGCTACCTCCTGAGCAACTCCTTGCTCCGGCACGAGGATGTACTCTCCGTCAGCGAGGTTGCAATCTATCGAATGCATTGAATAAGATATATGTATGCTATGATATGCATAATTTAGTAACCATTATGCATAGTGAAGAAAAACTAAGTTAGTTGATAACTTAGGGTTTCCTTGTTATAAGAAGATCTTAGTGGTTTATGCTTAGCAACCTAGGTTTGAGGTTTTGCTTAGAGGTAAACATAGTGGATTAAGACTTGGATTGCCCCATAAAGGTTTTAGTAGGTACTCAAGGGGTTTTGCTGGGTTGGTTAGGGTAACATTAATCTCCACTACTAATTCCCCTTTTCATTTTCTATTTATGCTCTTAAGGTGGGTTTGAACTACAACAGTGATTTCAAATTTCCCAAAAATTTTGTAAAAATTATAGTGGGTTAATATTGGCTGAAAGGGAAATAGGCTTACACCTTTTCCTAATTGATTTTGGTGGTTGAATTGCTCAACACAAATAATTGGACTAACTAGTTTGCTCTAGATTATAAGTTTTACAGGTGTCAAAGGTTCACAACAAACCAATAAAAAGACCAAGAAAGGGTTCAAACAAAGAGAGCAAAAGACTACCGAAGTGTGCCCTGGTCTGGCGCACCGGACTGTCCGGTGTGCCACCGGACAGTGTCCGGTGCACCAGGGAACCCGACTCTAAACTTGCCACCTTCGGGAATTCTGAGAGCCACTCCGCTATAATTCACCGGACTGTCCGGTGTAGCACCGGACTGTCCGGTGCGCCAGCGGAGTAACGGCTACACAGCGCCAACGGTCGTCTGCAAGAACAATAAATGCGCTACAGTGCGCGCCTGCGCGCGCAGAAGTCGGAACAGGCGCCAGAAGGCGCACCGGACAGTGAACAGTGACTGTCCGGTGCACCACCGGACTGTTCGGTGGCCCAGCTATCAGAAGCTCCAACAGTCAGAACCCAACGGTCGGGTGACGTAGCTGGCGCACCGGACAGTGTCCGGTGGCGCACCAGACTGTCCGGTGCGCCATGCGACAGCAGCCTCCTCCAACGGCTCCTTTGGTGGTTGGGGCTATAGGTGTACATTTGGGCCGGGCCTGGTGGGCCGGCTCGAAGCACGGAAAAAAAAGCACGGCCCAGGCACGACACGGCCCGAAATAATTTAGTGTCGGGCCGGCACGGCCCGTTATATCGGGCCGGGTTTGGGCCGAGGTCACGGCCCATGGGCGGGCACGAGCACGACCCGTTTAAGGCAGGCACGAAATGGCCCATATAGAGGCACGAAAAGGCCCATATATTTATTAAAACTACACTTCATTCCACACTTTCATATACTTGATAAATAACACAAAGCTAGAGATAATGCTAGTTAGATGTTTTTGTAGCTTTGAATTAGAGTGTGTGATGTAATTTTGCTTTTGTTATGAACATTAGACAATAAACTGAACTTACGAACTTTGTATAGAGCTGATTATACTATTTTTCCTTCTAACAAAATGATTTATAAACGAGGTAGTCATTGCATAGCTGTGGTAACTTTAATACAAATACTAAGTTTGAATTTGTTCAAATTTATTTGTCTTATCTTTTATTTGTTTTATTATTATTATTTGAATTTAGGGCTCTATTGTGAATTTTGGGCCAAAAACTGAATTTTGGGCCTAAAATTGAATTTCGGGTCGTAATGTGAATTTCGGGCTTTTATAATTTGGGGCCGCCCGAAATGAGCCCGGCACGTTTAAGCAATTACGGGCCGGGCCGGCCCGAAATTCAAACATTACGGGCCTTTTCGGGCTTGGGCCGGGCCGGGCCGGGCGGCCCGAATGTACACCTATAGTTGGGGCTATAAATACCCCCAACCACCCTCCATTCATTGCATCCAAGTTTTTCAGCCTTCACACCTCATACAAGAGCTATAACATTCAATACAAGACACAAACAAAAGAGATCAAATCGTCTCCCAAGTCCGGAATCACTCCAAACAAATTAGTTACTAGAGAGAGAGACATTTGTGTTCATTTGAGCTCTTGCGCTTGGATTGCTTTTCTTCTTCCTCTGTTCTTGTGTTCAACTCACTTGTAATCAAAACAATAGACACCAAGTTGTGGTGGTCCTTGTAATGGACTTAGTGTCCCATTTGATTGAAGAGAAATGCTCACTCGGTCTAAGTGACCGTTTGAGAGAGCGAAAGGGTTGAAAGAGACCCGGTCTTTGTGACCACCTCAACGAGGACTAGGTTTGCAAGAACCGAACCTCGGTAAAACAAATCACCATGTCATCCGCTCTTATTTGCTTGTGATTTGTTTTCACCCTCTCTTTTGGACTCGTTTATATTTCTAACGCTAACCCCGACTTGTAGTGTGTGCTTAACTTTATAAATTTCAGATTTGCATATTCACCCCCTCCCTCTAGGCGACTTTCAATTGGTATCAGAGCTCGGTACTTCATTAGAGCCTAACCGCTTGAAGTGATGTCGGGAGATCACGCCAAGAAGAAGATGGTGACCGGCGAGAAGCCCGCCACAAGCCATGGGAAGGCTCCATCCGGGGAGTCCGACAACAAGGTGAAGGGATCCCCTTCATACGACAAGTCGCGTCGGAGCGGCGAGAAGAAAAAGAAGATGAAGAAAGTAGTCTACTACGAGACCGACTCTTCATCACCATCCACCTCCGGTTCCGACACGTCGTCCGTCACTTATAAGCGCCATGAGCGCAAGAAGTTTAGTAAGATTCCCCTACGTTATCCTCGCATTTCCAAGCGTACTCCTTTACTTTCCGTCCCATTAGGCAAACCACCCATGTTTGATGGTGAAGATTATAATATGTGGAGTGACAAAATGAGGCACCATCTAACCTCACTCCACACTAGTATTTGGGATATTGTTGAGATTGGAATACAGGTACCATCGCCGGGGGATGAAGACTATGACTCGGACGAAGTTGCCCAAATCCGGCACTTCAACTCCCAAGCCACCACTATACTCCTCGCCTCTCTAAGTTGAGAGGAGTATAACAAGGTGCAAGGGTTGAAGAGCGCCAAGGAGATTTGGGACGTGCTCAAGACTGCGCACGAAGGAGACGAGGTGACCAAGATCACCAAGAGGGAAACAATCGAGGGGGACCTCGGTCGCTTCATGCTTCACCAAGGGGAGGAGCCACAAGCAATGTACAACCGACTCAAGACATTGGTGAACCAAGTGCGCAATCTCGGGAGCACCAAATGGGATGACCATGAAATGGTCAAGGTTATTCTTAGATCACTCGTATTTCTTAACCCTACTCAAGTTCAATTAATTCGTGATGATCCAAGATATAAAATAATGTCTCCCAAGGAAGTAATAGGAAAATTTGTGAGCTTTGAATTGATGATCAAAGGCTCCAAAAAGATCATCGAGCAAGGCGCCTCCTCCTCCGTACCCGAGGCACAACCCGTTGCATTCAAGGCAACAGAGGAGAGGAAAGAAGACTCTACACCAAGTAGGGTCCCCATCGACGCCTCTAAGCTCGACAATGAGGAGATGACACTCATCATCAAGAGCTTCCGCCAAATCCTCAAGCAAAGGAGGGGGAAGGACTACAAGCCTCGCTCCAAGAAAGTTTGCTACAAGTGTGGTAAGCCCGGTCATTTTATTGCAAAATATCCATTATCAAGTGAAAGTGACAGGGGCGACGACAAGAAGGGAAAGAGAAGAGAAAAGAAGAGGTACTACAAGAAGAAGGGCGGCGAAGCCTGTCGGCGTTTCGAGACCGGGGGGTCCCTGAGCCGACGAGTGAATGTCGCCGCGTGCCCCAGCCCAGATGGGTCGAGCGCGTGGGCGAGCGCGAAGGGGGGAAGTGAGGTGGCCGGAGATGGGCGTGAGAGAGGTGGAAATCCCGCGGCCTTCGTGTTCGTCCCGCGCCCAGGTCGGGTGCGCTTGCAGTAGGGGGTTACAAGCGTCCACGCGGGTGAGGGAAGCGAGTGGCCCCAAGAGAGCGCCTGTCTCGTCCTCGTCCCCGCGCGGCCAACCTTCTCTAAGAGGGCCCTGGTCCTTCCTTTTATAGGCGCAAGGAGAGGATCCAGGTGTACAATGGGGGTGTAGCAGAGTGCTACGTGTCTAGCGGGGGAGAGCAAGCGCCCTAAGTACATGCCGATGTGGCAGCCGGAGAGATCTTGGCACCCAGTTGGTGTGATGTCGTGGCCGTCGGAGGAGCGGTGGAGCCTGGCGGAGAGACAGCTGTCGGAGCGGTTGGGTCCTTGCTGACGTCCTTCTGCTTCCGTAAGAGAGCTGAGAGCCGCCGTCGTCACAGAGCATGCGGGGCGCCATCATTGCCTATCTGGCGGAGCTAGCCAGATGGGACACCGGTCTTGTTCTCTGCGGCCCGAGTCAGCTCGAGGTAGGGTGATGATGGCGCTTCCTGTTGACGTGGCTGGCCTGCGCCCTAGGTTGGGCGACGTGGAGGCTCCTCCGAAGCCGAGGTCGAGTCTGTCTTCCATGGCCGAGGCCAAGTCCGAGCCCCTGGGTCGGGCGAGGCAGAGGTCGTTCGGCAGAGGCCAGGGCGGAGTCCGAGCCCTAGGGTCGGGCGAAGCGGAGTTCGTCGTCTTCTGGGGCTGAGCCCGAGTCCGAGCCCTGGGTCGGGCAGAGCGGAGTTCGCCGTCTTCCGGGACTTAGCCCGAGTCCGAGCCCTGGGTCGGGCGGAGCGGAGTTCGCCGTCTTCCGGGACTTAGCCCGAGTCCGAGCCATGGGTCGGGCGGAGCGGAGTTCGCCGTCTTCCGGGACTTAGCCCGAGTCCAAGCCCTGGGTCGGGCGGAGCAGAGTTCGCCGTCTTCCGGGACTTAGCCCGAGTCCGAGCCCTGGGTCGGGCGGAGCGGAGCTTCCTATGGCGCCTTTGGCAGGGCCTGACTGCCCGTCAGGCTCACTCTGTCAAGTGGCACCGCAGTCGGAGTGGCGCAGGCGGCGCTGTCCTTTTGTCAGGCCGGTCAGTGGAGCGGGAAAGTGACGGCGGTCACTTCGGCTCTGCCGGGGGGCGCGTGTCAGGATAAAGATGTCAGGCCACCTTTGCGTTAAATGCTCCTGCGATTTGGTCGGTCGGTGCGGCGATTTAGTCAGGGTTGCTTCTTAGCGAAGGCAAGGCCTCGGGCGAGCCGGAGATGTGTCCGCCGTTGGAGGGGGGCCTCGGGCGAGACGGAAATCCCTCGGGGTCGGCTGCCCTTGTCCAAGGCTAGGCTCGGGTGAGGCGTGATCGAGTCGCTCGTATGGACTGATCCCTGACTTAATCGCACCCATCAGGCCTTTGCAGCTTTATGCTGATGGGGGTTACCAGCTGAGAATTAGGAGTCTTGAGGGTACCCCTAATTATGGTCCCCGACAGTAGCCCTCGAGCCTCGAAGGGAGTGTTAGCACTCGCTTGGAGGCTTTTCGTCTCACTTTTTTTGCAAGGGGACCGGCCTTTCTCGGTTGCATTTTGTTCCGGTGGGTGCGCGCGAGCGCACCCGCCGGGTGTAGCCCCCGAGGCCTCTGAGGAGTGGTTTCACTCCTTCGAGGTCTTAATGCCTTGCGTAATGCTTCGGCTGGTCTGGTTGTTCCCTCATGCGAACTGGCCGTAGCCCGGGTGTACGGTCGGGGCCCAAGTTCTCGGGCTGGTATGTTGACGCTGTCAACGGTTCGGTCGGAGCCAGGTTTGCGAGAGCAGCCCCCGAGCCTCTGCACAGGGCGAGAGGGCGATCAGGTACAGACTCGGCTTTTTTACATACGCCCCTGCGTCACCTTTCCGCAAGGAGGAGGAGGGGGGGGGGGGGGAAAGCGCCATGTTACCCTCGATGGGCGCCGAACATGGTGTCTCCGGTGAGCTGCAAGCGGGTGATCCGAGTGGACGTCCGTGCCCCGTTCGTTAGGGGTCGGCTAGGGGCCCAGAGGCACGCCCAAAAGTACCTGCGGGTGATCTGCCGGACCCGGTCCCCTGGCGACGGGGTCCGAGAGCTCGATGCCTCCCTCCGATGGGATTCCGTTACAAGATCGCTCCCGCTGGTCTCGGAAATGTCCTAGGGTACCTCGGGAGCGCAGCCCGAGCCTTGGTTATGTATCGAACGTACCCCTGGTCATCCCTCGCTCGGCGTCTGAGGCGACTGTGAACCCTTCGGGGGCCAGCCTTTGAACCCCTGATCAGTAATGGGCGCGGAGCCCGAGTAGCCTGAGGCGGCCGTGGAACCCTTCGGGGGGCCGGCCTTCGAACCTCTGACCAGTAGTGGGTGTAGGGCCCACGCGATCTGAGGCGGCTGTTGAAACCCTTCGGGGGGCCAGCCTTCGAACCTCTGATTAGTAAGGAGGCTCGGAGCCTGGTTCCTTCACGGGGAAGGATCCTTTTCGGGGTATCCCCCTTTCCCAGTCCCTGTTGCAAGAGATAGAGAAAAAGGAGAAAAGGAAAAGGATATGAAATCGAACGATGCGGCGTACCTTTTTTGGCGCGGTTATTACGACGAAGGCGAAGCGTCGCCCGCTTCTCCTGCCAGGAGCGCCGCCTGTCTTGCCGCGGAGTTAATGCGACGGGGCGAGTGGTTGGCGGGGCGGCCGTTGCGCGTGCGTGAGCCGTTCGAGGAACGGATCACGGGCGCGTCGTCTTCACGCCGTGAGAGGGGGTTCTCTTGCTGCCCCCGGATGGGACGTGAGCTTGGCTGACGACGTGACCGCTGCTCCCGCCCGCCTGCCACCGTCATTACTGCCGGCCCTCTTTTGGCCGCATTGACCGCCGCGTCAGGCTGGCGCTGCTGAGTCGTGCGCTGGGTCGCCTCGAGTCGCGGTATTGGTTCCGCGATCGAGGAGGCGCGGTGGTGGCGCAAGTGGCGGTGCGGTTGCTTGCATGCAGCATCCGGCGCGCCGGTAGCGTGACGCGTGGGCCTGGGCCTCCATGCTGGCATGTTGGGAGTCGGAGAGGCGCGTCCACTTGGCGCGGTTGCATGCCGCCTGCATGGCTGCCCGCCTCTCTCGCCCGTTGGTCTGGGCAAAAGTGGGGGGACGCTTATAACCGCTGGGCGGTTGTGTGCACCACGCGCGGCGGTTTGGCTTCTTCTGCTCTGAGCCGGTTTGCATGACATGCGGGACCCAGCCCCCGCGCCGCAGGGGAGGGCCTTGGAGCGTGTTGGAGAAGACTCAGCCCGCGACGGTTGGGGGCGCAAGTAGGGAGAGTTGCCTTTAAAAGGAGGGCGACCCCTTTCGGAAGGCAACCATGTCCTCTCGCTCCCTTATGCATCGCGTCTTTCCACCTTCCAAGCCCCCGGATGGGGGATACCCGCCGTCTTTTCGCTTCATCGTCGGAGGAACGCAACTCCGTGGGAGTTGGTACCTTTCAGCCATTGTTCGGCTCCAAGGATTTTCATCACGCAGCCCGGCTGCACCCCTCCACCGGCGGTCACCCAAGATGGTGACCTCCAGCTTGATGGTGGGGGAAAGCGAGCCGGGCTGCGGCCTCTGCCCCTCCCTCAGCCTCAAGGATTTTCATCACCAGGGCTAGGGAGGGGAGTGTGCCGAGTTGGGGTCGGCCCCTGCGTGGGCGGCGGCCCGCTCCTTCACTCAGTGATCGGAGGGAAGGGCGGTCGTCGTCCGTGGCGCTGGCAGCTGCACCGTGCCTGGCTCTCGGACGCGAGTGGCTTCGGAGCCGCTCGCGGCACCGGCATCTGCCACGACAGCTTGAAGAGGTTCTTCCGCCGGCGAGATAGCCAAGGCTGGCCACGAACCGACCTCCAACTCTACGGCCTTCTGCCCGTCCTTGCCTCACGAGTTTGGGCATGGGCGGGGGCCTCCTAGCAGCAGCACCCGCCCTGAGGTCAGTGCTGCCGCTGTTCGGCCCCCCGGAGCAGAAGTCGTCGTCGTCGCCGCTGCTGGAGCAGGTGACGGCGCGCCGTTCGTCGGTCTTCTGTCGCTCCGCAGGCCCTCCCCCATGGAGTGGGGTTGTTCATACCTGCGGAGGGGGAACCGGAGTTCCGTTTGTAATGGCACTTTGAATGCCAGTGTTTTTGTTCATTATGGCTGTCGAGGCCTGAACATGTATGTAATTTTGGCACGAAGCCGTGTTTTTTCCTCATTTTCGAGCACTAAGACTCGCCTGTTGATTATCTGAACCGCTTCACCAAGCATGAGTCGCCCCGTGTCAAGGTGACGAGTGAGGTATCCGTATCCCGGAGGCGTAGGAGTCCCTCGGCTCGGTCGGCCTTGTTGTCTGAGGCTCCTCTAGCTTAGTTAAAGGGACCCCTTGGCCGCTCTTCGACGAGCCGAGGCCAGGGGTAGCGATATCAGGATGAACAGAGACGGAGTTGGCTCGAAAATGAAACCTGGTTGGCTGGAGCCTGGTCGGGTTGTCCGTCAGCGGGACCGACGCCGGAGTTGATCGGCCGAGGCCTCGGGCCGGGCTGGCGCCCTTGGAAGATGGTTGGCCGAGGCCCCAGGGTAACCGGCCGAGCCGCCTGCTCGGGCTGGATTCCCGGAGAAGTCCCTGGACCGCGTCGCCGTCCGAGGCTGGGTTGGACCTCGCTAAAGGTGTCGTCGATGCCGAGGGTGCCACTGCCCCCTTCCAGCGTCAAGACCCGAGCCTGCAGGATCAGAGTGTCTTGTAGCGTGTGCCTTCTGAGGCCGCCGAGGCCAGAATACACACCCTCGCTGTGTTGTAAAGCTGCGTCTCCTTTCCTCTCGTTTCGAGTATCTGGACTTTTTTGTCGGTAACAGGGACGTTTGTGCGAGCGAGAGTTGCTTCTCACGGAAGGTGATGAGTTAGGTATCCGTATCCCGGAGGCGTGGGAGTCCCTCGGCTCGGTCGGCCTTGCCGCTTACGCGCACTTTCACCCGTCCATGAGGCCCTGTCACCGACTCAGTCGAGAAGGCTCGAAGGATCGCTTTGGCAGAAGAGCTTCCGAACGTGAAGACTTGTTCGGTCCGCGGAATCGCTTTATCCGAATGCGAGTTACTTATCGCAGAAGGTGATGAGTGAGGTATCCGTATCCCGGAGGCATAGGAGTCCCTCGGCTCGGTCAGCCTTGGCTACTTACGTGTACTCCGTCGTTTTCAGGATCCACTTTTCGAAGTAGTCAGAAAGCACGAAAGATATTCTGGCAGAAGAGATCTTTTTTCGAGGAAAATTTCAACGCAGAGGGGGTTCCCCCCCTTTTAGCCCCCGAGGGAGGGTCGGGCCTTGGCGAGGCGAGGCCGACCCTTCCTTGATGACTAAACTTTGCGTGGGTGCGAGGTATATGAACAACTTGAAAACATCTTAAGGGTAGAAGCGACGTAGCTGTTGGATGTTCCAAGCGTTGCCGTAGACCTCGCCTTGACTGTTGGCCAGCTTGTACGTCCCGGGCTTCAGAACTTTGGCGATGACGAATGGCCCCTCCCAGGGGGGCGTGAGCTTGTGCCTCCCTCGGGCGTCTTTCCGCAGCCGAAGCACCAGGTCGCCCACCTGGAGGTCTCGGGGCCGGACCCCTCGGGCGTGGTAGCGTCGCAGGGACTGCTGGTACCGCGCCGAGTGTAGTAAGGCCTTGTCCCGAGCTTCTTCCAACTGGTCCAGCGAGTCTTCTCGGCTAACTTGGTTGCTTTGATCGCTGTAGGCCCTCGTCCTCGGGGAGCCGTATTCCAGGTCAGTGGGCAAGACGGCCTCGGCCCCGTAGACCAGGACGAACGGTGTGAAACCCGTGGCCCGGCTCGGCGTTGTCCTCAGGCTCCAGACCACCGAGGGGAGTTCCTTCATCCATCGTTTGTCGAACTTGTTGAGGTCGTTGTAAATCCGAGGTTTGAGCCCTTGCAGGATCATGCCGTTGGCACGCTCTACTTGCCCATTCGACATGGGATGAGCCACGGCGGCCTAGTCCACCCGGATGTGGTGATCCTCGCAGAAATCCAAGAATTTTCTGCCGGTGAACTGGGTACCGTTGTCGGTGATGATGGGGTTCGGGACCCCGAAGCGATGGATGATGTTGGTGAAGAACGTCACCGCCTGCTCGGACCTGATGCTGTTCAGAGGTCGGACCTCGATCCACTTGGAGAATTTGTCGATGGCGACCAGCAGGTGCGTGTAGCCCCCGGGCGCCTTCTGCAAGGGGCCGACGAGGTCCAGACCCCACACAGCAAAGGGCCAGGTGATGGGTATCGTCTGCAGAGCCTGAGCGGGCAGGTGGGTCTGCTTCGCATAGAATTGACACCCTTCGCAGGTGCGGACAATTCTAGTGGCGTCAGCCACCGCCGTTGGCCAGTAGAAGCCTTGCCGGAAAGCATTCCCGACAAGGGCTCGAGGCGCCGCGTGATGGCCGCAAGCCCCCGAGTGTATCTCTTGCAGGAGTTCCTGACCTTCGGCGACAGAGATGCATCGCTGGAGGACGCCCGAGGGGCTGCGGTGGTAGAGCTCCTTCTCATCGCCCAGCAAGACGAACGACTTGGCGCGTCGCGCTACCCGCCGAGCCTCGGCTCGGTCGAGGGGTAGCTCTCCTTGGCGGAGATATTGCAGGTACGGGGTCTGCCAATTTCGATCAGGCGTGGCCCCGCTCCGCTCCTCCTCGATGCGCAGTGCCTCACCCTCGGGGGCCGAGGGTACCTCGGGGGCCGAGGGTACCTCGGGCTGAACCGAGGTTGCCTCGGGCCGAGCCGAGGGTGCCTCGGGCTGAGCCGAGGGTACCTCGGGCTGGACCAAGGGTGCCTCAGGCTCGGGCGAGTCGTCGATCTTGACGGAGGGTTGATGCAGATCCCGGGAGAAGACGTCCGGGGGAACCGTTGTTCGCCCCGAGGCTATTTTTGCCAGCTCGTCCGCAGTCTCGTTGTAGCGCCGAGCGATGTGGTTAAGCTCGAGCCCGTAGAACTTGTCTTCCAGGCGCCGAACCTCATCGCAGTAGGCCTCCATCTTCGGGTCACGGCAGTGGGAGTTCTTCATGACTTGGTCGATGACGAGTTGCGAGTCACCGCGGGCGTCGAGGCGCCTGACCCCTAGCTCGATGGCGATCCGCAACCCGTTGACCAAAGCCTCGTACTCAGCCACATTGTTGGACGCCGGGAAATGGAGGCGTAGCACATAGCGTAGGTGTTTCCCGAGGGGCGAGATGAAGAGTAGGCCCGCGCCGGCTCCCGTCTTCATCAGCGACCCGTCGAAAAACATGGTCCAGAGCTCCGATTGGATCGGAGCCGTCGGTAGCTGGGTGTCGACCCATTCGGCTATGAAGTCCGCCAAGACCTGGGACTTGATGGCCTTCCGAGGGGCGAACGAGATTGTCTCGCCCATGATTTCCACCGCCCACTTTGCAATCCTGCCCGAGGCCTCTCGGCACTGGATGATCTCCCCCAGGGGGAAAGATGACACCATAGTTACCGGATGGGACTCGAAGTAGTGTCGCAACTTCCGCCTCGTCAGGATCACTGCATACAACAACTTCTGAATTTGTGGGTAGCGGATCTTGGTCTCGGACAGTACCTCGCTGACGAAGTAAACCGGCCTCTGAACGGGCAATGCATGCCCCTCTTCTTGCCTCTCGACCACAATCGCGGCGCTAACCACCTGAGTGGTCGCGGCGACGTAGACCAAGAGGGCTTCTCCATCAGCTGGAGGCACCAAGATAGGCGCCTTTGTGAGGAGCGCCTTCAGGTTCCCGAGAGCTTCCTCGGCCTCGGGGGTCCAAGTGAAGCACTCGGCCTTCCTTAAGAGGCGGTACAGAGGCAGGCCTCTTTCGTCGAGGCGTGAGATGAAGCGGCTCAGGGCCGCGAGACATCCCATGACCCTCCGTACGCCTTTTAAGTCCTTGATGGGCCCCATGCTGGTGATGGCTGCGATCTTCTCCGGGTTGGCTTCGATGCCTCGCTCGGAGACGATGAACCCCAAGAGCATGCCCCGGGGCACCCCGAAGACACACTTCTCGGGATTGAGCTTGACGCCTTTCGCCTTGAGACATCGGAATGTCACTTTAAGGTCGGAGAGGAGGTCAGAAGCTTTCCTCGTCTTGACTACAATGTCATCGACGTAGGCCTCGACCATGCGACCGATGTGTTCACCGAACACATGGTTCATGCACCGCTGATACGTCGCGCCCGCATTCCTCAAACCGAACGACATGGTGACATAGCAGTACATGCCGAAGGGCGTGATGAAAGAAGTCGCGAGCTGGTCGGACTCTTTCATCCTGATTTGGTGATACCCTGAGTAGGCGTCGAGGAAAGACAGGGTTTCGCACCCAGCAGTGGAATCCACGATTTGATCGATGCGAGGCAGAGGGTAGGGAACCTTCGGACATGCTTTGTTGAGACCAGTGTAGTCTACACACATCCGCCATTTCCCCCTTTCTTTCTCACAAGCACAGGGTTGGCAAGCCATTCAGGATGGAATACCTCTTTGATGAACCCTGCTGCCATTAGCTTGTGGATCTCCTCGCCTATCACTCTGCGCTTCTCCTCGTCGAATCGGCGTAGAGGCTGCTTGACCGGTCGAGCTCCGGCCCGAATATCCAGCGAGTGCTCGGCGACATCCCTCGGTATGCCGGGCATGTCCGAGGGACTCCACGCAAAGACGTCGGAGTTTGCGCGGAGAAAGTCGACGAGCACTGCTTCCTATTTGGGGTCGAGCCTGGAACCGATCCGGATCTGCTTGGAGGTGTCGCCACTGGGGTCGAGAGGGACGGCCTTGACCGTCTCCACTGGCTCGAAGTTGCCGGCATGGCGCTTCACGTCTGGCACCTCTTTGGAGAGGCTTTCCAGGTCGGCGATGAGGGCCTCGGACTCGGCGAGGGCCTCGGCGTACTCCACGCACTCCACGTCGCATTCGAACGCGTGTTTGTACGTGGGGCCGACGGTGATGACCCCGTTGGGGCCCGGCATCTTGAGCTTCAGGTAGGTGTAGTTGGGGACGACCATGAACTTCGCGTAGCATGGCCTCCCCAGTACCGCGTGGTAGGTTCCTCGGAACCCGACCACCTCGAACGTCAGAGTCTCCCTTCGGAAGTTGGAGGGCATTCCGAAGCAGACGGGAAGGTCGAGCCGTCCGAGGGGCTGGACGCGCTTCCCGGGAACGATCCCGTGGAAGGGCGCAGCACCTGCTCGGACGAAGGACAGATCGACGCGCAGGAGCCTGAGCGTCTCGGCGTAGATGATGTTGAGGCAGCTGCCCCATCCATAAGGACCTTGGTGAGCCTGACGTCGCCGACGATGGGGTCGACGACGAGCGGGTATTTCCCCGGACTCGGCACGTGGTCGGGGTGGTCAGCTTGGTCGAAGGTGATGGGCTTGTCGGACCAGTCTAGGTAGACTGGCGCCGCCACCTTCACCGAGCAGACCTCCCGGCGCTCTTGCTTGCGATGCCGAGCCGAGGCATTCGCCGCATGCCCACCGTAGATCATGAAGCAGTCGCGGACCTCGGGGAACTCTCCTGCTTGGTGATCTTCCTTCTTGTCGTCGTCGAGGGCCCTGCCACCCTCCGCGGGCGGCCCAGCCCTGTGGAAGTGGCGCCGAAGCATGACGCACTCCTCAAGGGTGTGCTTGACGGGCCCCTGATGATAGGGGCACGGCTCCTTGAGCATCTTGTCGAAGAGGTTGGCACCTCCGGGGGGCTTCCGAAGGTTCTTGTACTCGGCGACAGCGACAAGGTCCGCGTCAGCGGCGTCGCGTTTCGCTTGCGACTTCTTCTTGCCTTTCTTCTTGGCGCCGCGCGGAGTTGACGCCTCGGGAGCATCTTCCGATGGGCGGCCCTAGGGCTGCTTGTCCTTTCGGAAGATAGCCTCGACTGCCTCCTGGCTAGAGGCGAACTTGGTGGCGATGTCCATCAGCTCGCTCGCCCTGGTGGGGGTCTTGCGACCCAACTTACTCACTAGGTCACGACATGTGGTGCCGGCAAGGAACGCGCCGATGACATCCGAGTCGGTGATGTTGGGTAGCTCGGTGCGCTGCTTCGAGAATCGCCGGATGTAGTCCCGGAGAGACTCTCCCGGCTGCTGCCGGCAGCCTTGGAGGTCCCAGGAGTTCCCGGGGCGCACGTACGTGCCCTGGAAATTGTCGGCGAAAGCTTGGACCAGGTCATCCCAGTTGGAGATCTGCCCCGGAGGCAGGTGCTCCAGCCAGGCGCGAGCGGTGTCGGAGAGGAACAGGGGGAGGTTACGGATGATGAGGTTGTCATCGTCCGTTCCACCCAGTTGGCAGGCCAGGCGGTAGTCCGCGAGCCACAGTTCCGGTCTCGTCTCCCCCGAGTACTTTGTGATAGTAGTCGGGGGTCGGAACCGGGTCGGGAACGGTGCCCGTCGGATGGCCCCGCTGAAGGCCTGCAGACCGGGTGGTTCGGGCGAGGGACTCCGATCCTCCCCGCTGTCGTAGCGTCCCCCACGCTTGGGGTGGTAACCTCGGCGCACCCTCTCGTCGAGGTGGGCCCGACGGTCGCGATGATGGTGCTCGTTGCCGAGGCGGCCCGGAGCCGCAGGCGCGGTGTTGCGCGTGCGTCCGGTGTAGACCGAGGCTTCCCGCATGAATCGGGAAGTCGCGGCATGAGGTTCCGAGGGGTATCCCTGCCTTCGGGAGGCAGAGCTCTCGGCCCGTCGGACCGCAGCGCCTTCCAGGAGATTCTTGAGCTCTCCCTGGATTCGCCGACCCTCGGTGGTTGATGGCTCCGGCATCGCGCGGAGAAGCATCGCTGCCGCAGCCAGGTTCTGATCGACCCCACTAGATGCGGGTGGCGGCCTGACCCTGACGTCGTTGGCGACGCGGTGCTGGAAACCCTGGGGCAGGTGACGTATTTCTCCGGCCGGGGGTTGGCCCGCCCATACCTGCCCGACGTCCCGGCGGATCGGCTCAAGCACTCCTGTTCCCTCGTCGAGCCTGGCCTGCGCCCCGCGGACTTGCTCGAGCTGTGGGTCGTGACCCCCCGCCGGAACGGGGACCACAGCTAGCTCCCGCGGGATGTCAGCGCGAGGCACCGGCCTAGGGAGATCACCGTCCTCCGGCATGCCAAGATGGTTGCCTTCGGAGGGATCCCCTAGCTCGACGTGGAAACATTCGCGGCTTGGGTCGCAGTCCTCGTCGTCGAGGCTACGGCTTCCATCGGAACAGTCGGAGAGGCAGTAGTCACATGCGGTCATGAAGTCCCGCATGGCACTGGGGTTGCCAAATCCAGAGAAATCCCAACAGATGTCGGGATCGTCATCTTCCTCGGACCCAGAGGGCCTGTTGGTCGAGACGTCCGTCAACCGGTCCCAAGGCGACCGCATGCGAAACCCCAGAGGGGTTGCACTCGCCTCTACGAGAGCGCCCGCCAAAGCAAGGTCGCTAGGCGGGTTGTGGCTGAGTCCAAATGACATAGGATGGGAATCGGTCGGTACCTTTCGGTCGACGAGCAGCGACATAGTCACGTCGGGGACTGATTGCACCGTCGTCCCAGGTACGAGGGCGACGTCCTGCAAGCTCTCCGCGAGCGCACTGGCGTCGTCCACTTGCTCGGGATTGGCGTGTCGCGGGGAGATGGCGCTCGCCTTCGTCTCAAACGCGAGGTCGACGCCCGACGTGCCCCTCGTTGGTGCGCTGGGGACGTCGACTCGCTCGACAGCCGACGAGGCGCAGCCTCCCGCTTGGCCTTGGTTGCCCCGCCTCCTCCTCCTTTGGCGGGGGAGAGGACGGGGCGAGCTCGAATGTTGTTCTTCCACCACGCGGGGAAGACGTCGTCGATTCCGCCGCCGGCGGGCGAGCTGTCGGCCGCCATTGTCGTTGTCGCGAGGAGGTGGAAGGAGTATCATGTCGTAGCTGCCGTCGAAGGACATGAACTCAAGGCTCCCGAAACGGAGCACCGTCCCGGGTTGGAGAGGTTGCTGGAGACTGCCCATCTGGAGCTTGACGGGAAGCTGTTCGTCAACACGCAGCAGGCCCCTACCTGGCGCGCCAACTGTCGGCGTTTCGAGACCGGGGGGTCCCTGAGCCGACGAGTGAATGTCGCCGCGTGCCCCAGCCCAGATGGGTCGAGCGCGTGGGCGAGCGCGAAGGGGGGAAGTGAGGTGGCCGGAGATGGGCGTGAGAGAGGTGGAAATCCCGCGGCCTTCGTGTTCGTCCCGCGCCCAGGTCGGGTGCGCTTGCAGTAGGGGGTTACAAGCGTCCACACGGGTGAGGGAAGCGAGTGGCCCCAAGAGAGCACCTGTCTCGTCCTCGTCCCCGCGCGGCCAACCTTCTCTAAGAGGGCCCTGGTCCTTCCTTTTATAGGCGCAAGGAGAGGATCCAGGTGTACAATGGGGGTGTAGCAGAGTGCTACGTGTCTAGCGGGGGAGAGCTAGCGCCCTAAGTACATGCCGATGTGGCAGCCGGAGAGATCTTGACACCCAGTTGGTGTGATGTCGTGGCCGTCGGAGGAGCGGCGGAGCCTGGCGGAGAGACAGCTGTCGGAGCGGTTGGGTCCTTGCTGACGTCCTTCTGCTTCCGTAAGAGAGCTGAGAGCCGCCGTCGTCACAGAGCATGCTGGGCGCCATCATTGCCTATCTGGCGGAGCTAGCCAGATGGGACACCGGTCTTGTTCTCTGCGGCCCGAGTCAGCTCGAGGTAGGGTGATGATGGCGCTTCCTGTTGACGTGGCTGGCCTGCGCCCTAGGTTGGGCGACGTGGAGGCTCCTCCGAAGCCGAGGTCGAGTCTGTCTTCCATGGCCGAGGCCGAGTCCGAGCCCCTGGGTCGGGCGAGGCGGAGGTCGTTCGGCAGAGGCCAGGGCGGAGTCCGAGCCCTGGGGTCGGGCGAAGCGGAGTTCGTCGTCTTCTGGGGCTGAGCCCGAGTCCGAGCCCTGGGTCGGGCGGAGCGGAGTTCGCCGTCTTCCGGGACTTAGCCCGAGTCCGAGCCCTGGGTCGGGCAGAGCGGAGTTCGCCGTCTTCCGGGACTTAGCCCGAGTCCGAGCCCTGGGTCCGGCGGAGCGGAGTTCGCCGTCTTCCGGGACTTAGCCCGAGTCCGAGCCCTGGGTCGGGCGGAGCGGAGTTCGCCGTCTTCCGGGACTTAGCCCGAGTCCGAGCCCTGGGTCGGGCGGAGCGGAGTTCGCCGTCTTCCGGGACTTAGCCCAAGTCCAAGCCCTGGGTCGGGCGGAGCGGAGCTTCCTATGGCGCCTTTGGCAGGGCCTGACTGCCCATCAGTCTCACTCTGTCAAGTGGCACCGCAGTCGGAGTGGCGCAGGCGGCGCTGTCCTTTTGTCAGGCCGGTCAGTGGAGCGGCGAAGTGACGGCGGTCACTTCGGCTCTGCCGGGGGGCGCGTGTCAGGATAAAGATGTCAGGCCACCTTTGCGTTAAATGCTCCTGCGATTTGGTCGGTCGGTGCGGCGATTTAGTCAGGGTTGCTTCTTAGCGAAGGCAAGGCCTCGGGCGAGCCGGAGATGTGTCCGCCGTTGGAGGGGGGCCTCGGGCGAGACGGAAATCCCTCGGGGTCGGCTGCCCTTGTCCGAGGCTAGGCTCGGGTGAGGCGTGATCGAGTCGCTCGTATGGACTGATCCCTGACTTAATCGCACCCATCAGGCCTTTGCAGCTTTATGCTGATGGGGGTTACCAGCTGAGAATTAGGAGTCTTGAGGGTACCCCTAATTATGGTCCCCGACAAAGCCCATGTTTGTCGGGAGTGAGACTCCGACGAGAGCTCTACCGACTCCTCCTCCGACGAGGACGCCGCAAACATTGCCGTCACCAAGGGCCTTCTCTTCCCCAACATCGGCCACAAGTGCCTCATGGCAAAGGACGGCAAAAAGAAGAAAGTAAAATCTAGAGCTTCCACTAAATATGCAACTTCTAGTGATGAGGCTAGCTCTAGTGATGACGAGGATGATTTGCTCACCCTTTTTGCCAACTTAAACATGCAACAAAAAGAAAAATTAAATGAATTGATTAGTGCTATTCATGAAAAGGATGAACACTTGGATAGCCAAGAGGACTTCCTAATTAAAGAAAACAAAAAGCATGTTAAAGTTAAAAATGATTATGTCCTAGAAGTAGAAAAATGTGAAAAATTAACTAGTGAGCTAAGCACTTGCCATGACACTATTTCCAACCTTAGAATTGAGAATGCTAAATTGATTGCTAAGGTTGAGAAGTCAAATATTTGTGATGATTCAATTGACAATCTTAGAAATGATAATGCTAGTTCAATTGCTAAGATTGAAAAATCAAATGCCTCTCTTGCTAGCCTTAGAAATAAGAATGAAGAATTAATTGCTAAGGCTAAAGACTTAGATGTTTGCAATGCTTCTATTTCCAATCTTAGAGATGAGAATGACATTTTACATGCTAAGATTGTTGAACTAAATTCTTGCAAACCCTCTATATCTATCGTTGAACATGTTACTATTTGCACTAGATGTAGAGATATTAATGTAGATGCTATCCATGATCACCTTGCTATGATTAAACAACAAAATGATCATATAGCAAAATTAGATGCTAAAATTGCCGAGCATGAACTAGAAAATGATAAATTTAAATTTGCTCGTAGCATGCTTTATAGTGGGAGCGCCCTGGCATTAAGGATGACATTGGCTTCCAACAGGGAGACAATGTCAAGCTTAATGCCCCTCCTAAAAGATTGTCTAATTTTGTTAAGGGCAAAGCTCCCATGCCTCAAGATAACGAGGGATATATTTTATATCCTGCTGGTTATCCTGAGGATAAGATTAGGAGAATTCATTAAAAGAAAATTCATTCTAGGAAGTCTCACTCTGGCTCTAATCATGCTTTTATGTATAAGAGTGAGGCATCTAGTTCTAGGCAATCAACCCATACCAAAATACCTAAAAAGAAAACTCCTAGTGCATCAAATGAGCCTAACATTTCATTTAAGACTTTTGATGTTTCCTATGTTTTAACTAACAAATCAGGCAAAGTAGTTGCCAAATATGTTGGGGGCAAACACAAGGGGTCAAAGACTTGTGTTTGGGTACCCCAAGGTGCTTGTTTCTAATGTGAAAGGACCCAAGACCGTTTGGGTACCTAAGAACAAGACCTAAACTTGTTTTGTAGGTTTATGCATCCGGGGGCTCAAGTTGGATAATTGATAGCGGGTGCACAAACCACATGACAGGGGAGAAAAGGATGTTCTCCTCCTACGAGAAAAATCATGATCCCCAAAGAGCTATCACATTCGGGGATGGAAATCAAGGTTTGGTCAAAGGACTTGGTAAAATTGCTATATCTCGTGACCATTCCGTTTCCAATGTTTTTCTTGTAGATTCCTTAGATTACAATTTGCTTTCTGTTTCTCAATTATGCAAAATAGGCTACAACTGTCTTTTTACGGATATAGGTGTTACTGTCTTTAGAAGAAGTGATGATTCAGTAGCATTTAAGGGAGTGTTAGAGGGTCAGCTATACTTAGTAGATTTTGATAGAGCTGAACTCGACACTTGCTTAATTGCTAAGACTAACATAGGTTGGCTCTGGCATCGCTGACTAGCCCATGTTGGGATGAAGAATCTTCATAAGCTTCTAAAGGGAGAGCACATTTTGGGACTAACCAATGTTCATTTTGAGAAAGACAGGGTTTGTAGCGCATGTCAAGCAGGGAAGCAAATTGGAGCCCATCATCCACACAAGAACATCATGACGACCGACAGCCGCTTGAGTTACTCCACATGGATCTATTCGTCCTGATTGCTTACATAAGCATCGACAGGAGTAAGTATTGTCTTGTAATTGTGGATGATTATTCTCGCTTCACTTGGGTGTTCTTTTTGCAGGAAAAATCTCAAACCCAAGAGACCTTAAAGGGATTCTTGAGACGAGCTCAAAATGAGTTCGGCTTAAGGATAAAAAAGATTAGAAAAGACAACGGGACGGAGTTCAAGAACTCACAAATCGAAAGCTTTCTTGAGGAGGAGGGCATCAAGCATGAGTTCTCTTCTCCCTACACGCCACAACAGAATGGTGTAGTGGAGAGGAAGAATAGAACTCTATTGGACATGGCAAGGACCATGCTTGATGAGTACAAGACTTCGGATCGGTTTTGGGCCGAGTCGGTCAACACCGCTTGCTACGCCATCAATCGGTTATATCTTCACCGAATCCTCAAGAAGACATCTTATGAACTCCTAACCGGTAAAAAGCCCAATGTTTCATATTTTATAGTCTTTGGTAGCAAATGTTTTATTCTTGTTAAAAGAGGTAGAAAATCTAAATTTGCTCCTAAGGCTGTAGAAGGCTTTTTACTAGGATATGATTCAAACACAAGGGCATATAGAGTCTTTAACAAGTCCACTAGACTAGTTGAAGTTTATTGTGACATTGTGTTTGATGAGACTAACGGCTCTCAAGTAGAGCAAGTTGATCTTGATGAGCTAGATGATGAAGAGGCTCTGTGCGTCGCTCTAAGGAACATGTCCATTGGGGATGTGTGTCCTAAGGAATCCGAAGAGCCTCCACAAACACAAGATCAACCATCTTCCTCAATGCAAGCATCTCCACCAACCCAAGATGAGGATCAAGCTCAAGATGATGAAGAAGATCAAGAGGAGCCACCTCAAGAGGGGGACAATGACCAAGGGGGAGATACTAATGAAGACAAGGAAGATGATGAGGCCCAAGAGTCCACCAAGCAATCCAACGAGATCACCCCGTGAACACCATCCTCGGCGACATTCATAAGGGGGTAACTACTCGATCTTGTGTTGCTCATTTTTGTGAACATTACTCTTTTGTTTCCTGTATTGAGCCACACAGGGTAGAGGAAGCACTTCAAGATTCAGATTGGGTGTTGGCGATGCAAGAGGAGCTCAACAACTTCATGAGGAATGAGGTATGGCATTTAGTTCCACGTCCTAACCAAAATGTTGTAGGAACCAAGTGGGTCTTCCGCAACAAACAAGATGAGCATGGTGTGGTGACAAGGAACAAAGCCCGACTTGTGGCCAAGGGATATTCACAAGTCGAAGGTTTGGATTTCGGTGAAACCTATGCACCCGTAGCTAGGCTTGAGTCAATTCGCATTTTACTTGCCTATGTTACTTACCATGGCTTCAAGCTTTATAAAATGGACGTGAAGAGTGCTTTCCTCAATGGACCAATCAAGGAAGAGGTCTATGTTGAGCAACCTCCCGGCTTTGAAGATAGTGAGTACCCTAACCGTGTCTATAAACTCTCTAAGGCGCTTTATGGGCTCAAGCAAGCCCCAAGAGCATGGTATGAATGCCTAAGAGATTTTCTTATCGCTAATGGCTTCAAAGTCGGAAAAGCCGATCCTACTCTCTTTACTAAAACACTTGTAAATGATTTGTTTGTATGCCAAATTTATGTTGATGATATCATATTTGGGTCTACTGACGAATCTACATGTGAAGAGTTTAGTAGGACCACGACTCAAAAATTCGAGATGTCTATGATGGGGGAGTTGAATTATTTCTTAAGATTTCAAGTGAAGCAACTCCAAGAGGGCACCTTCATTAGCCAAACGAAGTACATTCAAGACATACTCACAAAATTTGGGATGAAGGATGCCAAGGCCATCAAGACACCCATGGGAACTAATGGGCATCTCGACCTCGACACAGGAGGTAAATCCGTAGATCAAAAGGTATACTGGTCGATGATAGGTTCTTTACTCTATTTATGTGCTTCACGACCGGATATTATGCTTTTCGTATGCATGTGTGCAAGATTCCAAGCCGATCCTAAGGAAGTTCACCTTAGGGCCGTGCAACGAATCTTGAGATATTTAGTTTATACTCCTAAGTTTGGCCTTTGGTACCCCAGGGGATCCACTTTTGATTTAATTGGGTATTCCGATGCTGATTGGGCAGGTTGTAAAATTAATAGAAAGAGCACATTAGGGACTTGCCAGTTCTTGGGAAGATCTCTGGTGTCTTGGGCTTCAAAGAAGCAAAATTCTGTGGCTCTTTCTACCGCCGAAACCGAGTATATTGCCGCAGGCCATTGTTGCGCGCAATTGCTTTGGATGAGGCAAACCCTCAGGGACTATGGTTACAAATTAACCAAAGTTCCTCTTCTATGTGATAATGAGAGTGCAATCCGCATGGCGGATAATCCCGTTGAACATAGCCGCACTAAACACACGGTATCATTTTTTAAGGGATCACCAACAAAAGGGGGATATCGAGATTGCATATATTAACACCAAAGAACAATTAGCCGATATCTTTACCAAGCCATTAGATGAGCAAACATTTACCAAACTTAGGCATGAGCTAAATATTCTTGATTCTAGGAATTTTGATTAACATTTTGCACACATAGCTCATTTATATACCTTTGATCATTTCTCTTTCTTTGCTATGACTAATGTGGTTTTCAAGTGTATTTCAAGCTAAGTCATAGATTGAAAGGGACAAGGAGTCTTCGGCGAAGACAAGACTTCCACTCCACTCCATCGAATTATTCATCTTTCGCCGTCGCTCCGCGACGCTCTCCAATTTGGTATAATCTTCACTCACATATTATTTGCCAAAGGGATAGAAAGTAAAGGGCTTATATTTCACTCACAAGTATCCGTTTTTGGCGATTCATGCCAAAGGGGGAGAAAGTATTAGCCCAAAGCAAAAGGACCGCACCACCACCAATTTCAAAAATGTAGTCTTCAAATTTGGTTAAGAAAAGAGTTTTTGTCTTCAAATTTGGTTAAGAAAAGATTTTTTAATTGGTATCTTATTTGTGATATAATTTCAAATTGGTATACCCTCTTCAAAATTAATATCTAAAACCCTCTTGAACACTAAGAGGAGGATTTCATTAAGGGGAGTTTTGTTTAGTCAAAGGAAAAGCATTTTGAAACAGGGAGAGAAAATTTCAAACCTTGAAAATGCTTCTCAAAATCTTATTCATATACCTTTGACTATTTGCAAAAATACTTTGAAAAGAATTTCCAAAACTTTGCAAAAACAAAATAAGTGGTGCAAGCGTGGTCCAAAATTTTAAAATAAGAAGAAAACCATCCATGCATATCTAGAAGAAATAATTATTGGTTTCATTCCAAGCAACCTTTGCACTTACATTATGCAAACTAGTTCAATTATGCACTTTTATATTTACTTTGGTTTGTGTTGGCATCAATCACCAAAAAGGGGGAGATTGAAAGGGAAATAGGCTTACACCTTTTCCTAATTGATTTTGGTGGTTGAATTGCTCAACACAAATAATTGGACTAACTAGTTTGCTCTAGATTATAAGTTTTATAGGTGCCAAAGGTTCACAACAAACCAATAAAAAGACCAAGAAAGGGTTCAAACAAAGAGAGCAAAAGACTACCGAAGTGTGCCCTGGTCTGGCGCACCGGACTGTCCGGTGTGCCACCGGACAGTTTTCGGTGCACCAGGGAACCCGACTCTAAACTTGCCACCTTCGGGAATTCTGAGAGCCACTCCGCTATAATTCATCGGACTGTCCGGTGCGCCAGCGGAGTAACGGCTACACAGTGCAAACGGTCGTCTGCAAGAACAATAAATGCGCTACAGTACGCGCCTGCGCGCGCAGAAGTCGGAACAGGCGCCAGAAGGCGTACCGGACAGTGAACAGTGACTGTCCGGTGCACCACCGGACTGTCCGGTGGCCCAGCTATCAGAAGCTCCAACGGCCAAAACCCAACGACCGGGTGACGTAGCTGGCGCACCGGACAGTGTCCGGTGGCGCACCGGACTGTCCGGTGCGCCATGCGACAGTAGCCTCCTCCAACGACTCCTTTGGTGGTTGGGGCTATAAATACACCCAACCACCCACCATTCATTGCATCCAAGTTTTTCAGCCTTCACACCTCATACAAGAGCTATAACATTCAATACAAGATACAAACAAAAGAGATCAAATCCTCTCCCAAGTCTGGAATCACTCCAAACAAATTAGTGACTAGAGAGAGAGAGACATTTGTGTTCATTTGAGCTCTTGCACTTGGATTGCTTTTCTTCTTCCTCTATTCTTGTGTTCAACTCACTTGTAATCAAAACAATAGACACCAAGTTGTGGTGGTCCTTGTAATGGACTTAGTGTCCCATTTGATTGAAGAGAAAGGCTCACTCGGTCTAAGTGACCGTTTGAGAGAGGGAAAGGGTTGAAAGAGACCCGGTCTTTGTGACCACCTCAACGGGGAGTAGGTTTGCAAGAACCAAACCTCGATAAAACAAATCACCGTGTCATCCGCTCTTATTTGCTTGTGATTTGTTTTCACCCTCTCTTTTGGACTCGTTTATATTTCTAACGCTAACCCCGACTTGTAGTGTGTGCTTAAGTTTATAAATTTCAGATTTGCATATTCACCCCCTCCCTCTAGGCGACTTTCATTGGCCACTATAGTCTGTCTTATAAATTTGAGGTCAAAAATGAATAGAATATGTCCTGGACAAAAATAACAAAAGTTGGGGCAGAGGGGTCACTTTGCACTACAACTCTTATCTAGGTGTGGGTTCTGTACTGAGAGTTATTTTTGCTGGTATCTATGGGTAATAACATGTTTCTGTGCCAAAAATCACAGAGGGTTACTTTGTGGTTATTTAGTTATGATTTTCTAAAGTTTAATACCAAAAAGACACTTATAACTAACTTGCTATTTGAAAAATATCAAACAACAGAACTTGTATTTTTCCTAGGTTCTTCTTAGCACAAGAGCAGTCATTCCTAAGGTAGGGGTGTTTTCTCCTTAGGATTATTTTCTTATGACTTTTCAAAGTTTTCTCTGTTTTTCATGAATAAATGTGAGTGCAATTTCTTTTCACTGGACTATGGTTCAACAGATTTTTCTTGTGAACTACATCATATAGGCATGCTAGGAAAAATATGGTTGCCCTCTGGTTTTCATTTTCAATCCCTTTTCTTCATTTTCCTAAGTTTGATCATAAACAAGTCTTAGTGAATAAATCTTCCTTAACCTTGTATACTGGGGTGTTTATTAATTTTAAACAGTGTAACTACTAGGTTAGTGTCTCCACTATTTTTCTCAACCCTGGTCTAACAACATTTCTTTCTTTTTCCTTTATTATTAAGTTTTGGGCAGTTTTCTTATTTAAATCAAAACTCCATAAAACATTACAGGAACTATGGGGTTTACTATTTTTGCTTGATAGTTTATATTTCACAAAGTCTAACAAAATTTGTTTGACTAAATTTGGATGATTATTCTTCAAGTTATGTATTTATCATGTTCTCTACAATATTTAAAAGAAAAGTAAATTCGAAATGGGAAAAGAAAAACAGATTTGCGCCGAAGTCCCTGGGTTTTCTTCCCCCTTTTCTCTCACAAATCAGCCCTCGGCCTACTATTCACATGAGTCACTGACCTTACGCATAACCCCCTGGACTTATCCTATATCTAACCCACGATCCTTGGTTGGCTGGAACAGTAACCGGGGCAAAGATCACGGCGGCGAGGCTTACCGACGGCAGTAGAGCTCCGGTGGGGTGGTCGGTGACGTCGGGGAGGTCACGGCGGTCACGGCGGTGTGCGGGTCAGCGTCGGAGGTGGCTGGAGCTGCTCTGGCCACAAGCGCAGGCGGCGGAGGTCGTCGTCGGCACCTGCTTCGGCCAAACCATGGCGGTAGGGTTCAATCAAGGTGCACGAGGAGCTCCACTGGGTGATGTAGAGGCTATGCGCACAAGGAATCGAGAAATGGTTCAGTGGATTACCCAGTCCACGTGCTCCGGCGGGGTCACGAACTCCGGCGAGCGTGATCTCACTGTTCTGGTGGGGCTGGTCCTCGGCTCAAGCTTGGGAAAGCTTCACGACCTCCCGAGGAAGCTATCCGCGGGCTCGGATCGAGCGGAGGTGGGCGGGAATGGTTTGGCCATGGCGGGCGGCTCTGGCGGGTCGCGGGGAGGTCGCCGAAGCTGCGGGCTGGCTCGGGAAAGCTAGGCGCAGTGCAGAGGGGGTAATAGGGAAGATGGTCGTGCATGAGGGCGGGCTTTATAGCCACTCGCGGGCACGACAAAGGTGTGGGCACAGGGGCGGCCGAGGGCGCGCGGGGGCACGCGTGCGAGCGTGCTCTGGGCGCGTTCCCGAGTGTCTGCCCACGTCGAACACGTGGTGGTTTGCTTCTGCCGGTGTTCAAAGGCCTTTTTGGTCGCCTTAGCGTGTAGATCTCAGCAAAAATCATGTGTAAGGTATCTTCTCTGCACCATATCCTATCTTTTCCATGTGAGTTCCAAGCAAAGATATGGTCGGGGTTGAGAGATATTGTGGTGTGAAGTTGGCTCTGTCCGAGCTGTCCAGCCCGAGACAAAAACCGTGTCAAGTCATGTCAAATGACTTATGGTGGGGTTCAAATTTTTCAAGGGTGTTCTAGGGGTCTTTAGGCACCATTTTGTTAATTGGGCCCTATGGTTTTGAGGTTTGGAAAAATGTGAACATGTTTGATCTTTGAAAGAGGGCTGGTTTTGAAAGTGAGAAAAATCTGATTTTCCTTTTATGCCCTTCTCTTTGGTGACCTTTTTTGGGGTTTTTCTGAAACCTTTTTGGGGTCACTCTCTTACTATTTTTTTGTAGGGTATTAAGTGTACTACAACTTTTATAATTAGCCCAAGTCATGGTAATGTGGTTTACATAGCCTTTTTGCTATACTCCCTTCTAGGGCTCCATTTGCCTAAAGGGATTTGAATTAGGGTTTGAGTCATTCTCTCCTCTTTAGGTGCATGATAAGGCCAAAACATGACTTCTAAGATGGGTTACACCTACTTAGGATCTTGACCCACAAGTTTGGTGTCTTTTGCTCAAATTAACCACATGTGATGATGGGTTCACTAGTGTAGGCTTGAGTGAAAACCCTAAGTAACACCTGGGGTGTTACAGCCCTCTCCCCTTAAAGGAATCTCGCTCCGAGATTTTGGGTAGGGATCCTTTAGGGGTACCAAGAAGGTGTGTTAGTGTTTTGAAATTTTTCTTTAACCAAGTTTCTCTAATTAACTGCTCTTTGAATGTCATTCTCTTTGCAACTTCAGAAGGAAGTCCTTTTAAAGTCATTTTCAAAGCTTACAATACCTTTAACATCTAAGTTTTTCTTATATTTAGATTCAAAGGGCAGGTGGGGGTGGGGGTTTTGGATTACGTACCGACTCCTTTGGGTAGAAAGTCGGGGAAGCGAGAACGTAGAAAATCCTCAGTCTCCCACGTAGCCTCTTCTACAGAATGGTGACTCCACTGAACCTTATACATCCTGATCGACCTTGCCCGTGTTGATCTCTCCTTTTGATCCAATACCTTGACATGGTGCTCTTGATAGGACAAGTCGGGTTCTATCTCCAATTCTGGTTCAGGTAGCATTTCTGTGGGTAAGCGGACACACTTTTGTAGTTGAGATACGTGGAAAATATCATGAACTGCTGACATATGGGGTGGAAACTTCAATTGATATGCTATAGGCCCACAAGTTTCTTTGATCTCATAGGGTCCAATGTTGCGAGGAGCTAACTTGCCCTTGATTCCAAATCTTTGAACACCTTTGGTGGGTGACACCTTAAGATAAACATGATCTCCCACTTCAAACTGTAGAGGCTTCCTCCTCTTGTCATGATAGCTCTTTTGTCTGGCCTGAGAAGCTTCTAAATTCCTCTTAATGACTCTGACTTTCTCCTCTGCTTCTAGTACCAAGTCAGGTCCAAATATTTCCATCTCTCCAGCTAGTGACCAATTTAGCGGTGTTCTACACCTTCTCCCATACAAGGCTTCAAAAGGTGCCATCTTTAAACTGGACTGGTAGCTATTATTATAAGAGAACTCTGCCAAAGAAAGACACTTGTCCCAATCCTTTCCATAGTGTAGCACACATGCCCTCAACATGTCTTCCAAAATCTGATTCACCCTTTCTGTCTGACCATCTGTTTGAGGGTGGTATGTTGAGCTTCTTATTACATGAGTCCCAAGTGATTCTTGCAATTGCTCCCAGAAACGTGCTACAAATGGTGCTCCTCTGCCAGACACAATAGTCCTTGGTATTCCATGCAAATGAACTATCTGGTTAATATAAATTTTTGCATACTTTTCTGTCGTGTGGGTGATATGTACTGGCAAGAAATGCGCTGTTTTGGTCAACCTATCCACAATGACCCAAATAGAATCGTGGTGCTGGGAGGTATTGGGCAACCCCACAATGAAATCCATGCAAATATCCTCCCATTTCCAAGATGGTATGGGAAGGGGCTATAAGGTGCCTGCTACCTTCAAATGACTGGCCTTGACTCTCTGGCAAGTGTCGCATTCAGATATATACTTAGCGATTTCCCTTTTCATTCTAGTCCACGAGTACAAGGATCTGAGATCATGGTACATCTTGTTACTGCCGGGGTGCATGGAAAATTTGGAAAGTTGAGCCTCATCCATTATTTTCTTTCTTAGCTCGGGGTTCTTGGGAATAACCAATCGGTCTCCAAACCATAGAATCCCTTTGCTATCCTGACGGAAACATTTGTATTTATCCACCTTCTGTTCGATCATTTCCTTAATGACTCGAACACCCTTGTCACCAATCTGTGCCATGACTATCTGCTCATGTAAAGTGGGCTCCACTAAAATATAACTTAAGGCACCGGAGGAAACAACTTCTATTTTCAGCTTGCACAACTCATCACACAGGGTGGTGATTTTTGCATCCATATTCACACATTTGCACTGGGCCTTCCGACTTAAGGCATCTGCCACAACATTGGCTTTGCCAGGATGGTAATGCACCTCCAAATCATAGTCCTTGATTAATTCTAACCATCTTCTCTGCCTCATATTAAGATCAGCCTGAGTGAAGATATATTTGAGACTCTTATGATCAGTATAGATATTACAATGAGCTCCCATCAAATAATGTCTCCAAATCTTGAGAGCATGAACTACGGCTGCTAACTCCAGATCATGTGTGGGGTAGTTCCGCTCATGGGGTCTGAGTGCTCGAGAGGCGTAAGCAATGACTCTGTTGTCTTGCATCAAGACACATCCCAATCCAGTACCGGAAGCATCGCAATAAACCTCAAAAGATTTGGTGTTGTCAGGCTGAGCTAATACGGGTGCTGTTGTCAATTGCTGCCTTAGTGTATGAAAGGCATCCTCACATTTCTGGCTCCATTCATACTTGACTCTTTTCTTCAACAATTCAGTCATTGGCTTGGAAATCCTGGAGAAATCCGGAATAAATCGTCGATAATACCCTGCCAATCCCAGAAAACTACGGATCTGTCGTACAGTGGTAGGAGGTTTCCAATCCATCACTTCTTGTACTTTTTCAGGATCAACTGATACCCAATCCTGAGAGATGGTGTGACCCAAAAATTTTATCTCCTTTAACCAGAAATTACATTTGGACAGCTTAGCATATAGACGATGATCGCGTAGTCGCTGAGGTACGATGTGTAGATGCTCAGCATGCTCAGCTTCATTTTTGGAATAAACCAGAATGTCATCAATAAAGACCACCACAAACTTGTCCAGCTCTGGCATAAATACTGAGTTCATCAAATACATGAAGTAAGCCAGGGCATTGGTCAGCACGAAAGACATCACCAAATACTCATAAAGCCCATATCTGGTAGAGAAAGCCGTCTTCGGAATATCACTGGCCCTGATCTTGATCTGATGGTAGCCTAAGCGAAGGTCTATCTTGGAGAATACTTTGGCTCCCACCAACTGATCAAACAATACATCAATGCAGGGCAATGGATACTTGTTCTTGATGGTCACTGCATTGAGAGGGCGGTAATCGACACACAATCTCAGACTCTCGTCCTTCTTCTTTACGAACAAGGCTGGACATCCCCATGGTGAAGTACTTGGGCGAATGAACCCCTTGTCCAATAACTCTTGTAGTTGCTTTTTCAATTCCACCAATTCTGCTGGACGCATCCTATAGGGTCTCTTGGATATAGGTGCAGTCCTCTGTTGCAACTCAATCGCAAACTCGATGTCCCTGTCGGGTGGCATCCCTGGTAATTCATTCGGAAAACATCTAGGTAGTCACAAACCACTGGGATTCTTTCGACGGGTGACTCTATCATGGTGAAGGCACAGGAACGGGTACATCCCTGGTCGGGTAGGTACAAGGTGATCTCGCCATCCAGTGGGGAGTGAATTTCTATGGCTCTGGCTGCGACATCAATTACCGCATGGTGTCGTGATAACCAATCAGTCCCCAGGATGATATCCACACTATCCAATCCCATGATCAGGGGAGTGGTTTTAAATATGAAGCTACCCAACTTTATTGGTACGTGTCTATTGATCTGATAGGTGGCAATCCTGCCTCCGGGTGCAGAAATTGTAATACCCCCATTGGTGTGGTGAAAAAGTAACTGGCACTTGGCACTAAATTTGGTACTGATAAAATTGTGTGATGCACCAGAATCAAAAAGAATAATTGCAGGATAATTCAAAACTGAAAAGATACCAGTCAAGACGGGTGCTCCCTCTAGAATATCAGCCATGGTGGTGAAGTTCAGTCTGCCTTGCCTCACTTGCACCTTCTGCCTCTTGCCTTGGTTCTGGTTGGAATTCTGTCCCTGCCTCTGCTGGTTCCTGGGGCAATTCTTCGCATAGTGTCCCATGTTACCACAAGTGAAACACCTATTGTCATTGGCCTGACGGTACTACTGCTGCTGAGGCTGATTGTTGTTCCTCTAAATTGGCAGCTGAGAGCGGTTGGGGGCCTTCTGCTGCTGCTGTGGTCGAATCACCCATCGTCCTTGCTGCTGCTGAGGTCCCCTGTTCTAAGTGTCAGATACAATCCTGAAGCGCTGTGGCTGAGCTGATGATCCTGCCACAGGGGTCTTCCTCTTCTTTTCTGCCTGACGGGCTGTGATGCAGTCCTCCTGAGATATGGCCATGTTAACTAACTCATTGTAACTGTTGGCCCTGACGGTGTTGAGACGGTCGCGGAGCTTAGTGCTGAGCCCCCTCCTGAACCTATCCCTCTTCTTCTCATCAGTGTCTGCATGGTATCCAACATACTGACACAGGTCATTGAAGGTCTGAGCGTACTGCAACACAGTACGATTCCCCTGAGTGAGTGCCAGAAACTCATTAAGCTTTTGGTCCATAATGCATGCTGGTATATAATGCCCTCTAAAAGTTGCCTTGAACTCTCTCCATTCCACCACATGGTCAACTGGCTACATAGCGAGGAAGTGGTCCCACCATGTCCGCGCGGGTCCGCGAAGCTGCTGGGTGGCGAATCTGACCTTAGCCTCATCTGAACAAACTCCATTTAGTAGTGGGAATTTGGATTCCACTACCCTAAGCCATACATCAGCATCAAGCGGATCCTATGCCCGAGTGAACAACGGCGGCTGGGTGCTGAGGAACTCCTGATAAGTGGCTACTGCTGGGGGACGCTGATGGTGGTCACCACCACCATAGTGCTGAGGTGGCGGCTGACGCTGAGCCAACTATCGCAGAATCTCATTCTGCTGAGCCATCAGTTCTTGTATGGTAGGAGGCGGTGGCGGTGGTGGAGGAATGCGTTCATTCTGTCCACGACGCGCTCTTCCTGCCATCTGAAAAATCAAGGATGCTCTCAATATCATACTTTTGAGGTTAGGGTTCATACGTGGCAAAAGATTTGAAAGGGTAAAACCAATATTTTCTTGCATAATTCATAAAAAGATTCTAATGGCATAAAACTTTTCTTCATAAATTAAAGCTGACATCATTCATCATCCAAACTTCCAAAAGAGTTTGTTACGATTACATCAGTGACCCAAAAGACTCAACTCTGTCTAGCCTAGTACCCCAAGGGTGCAAAAGCTAAGCTAGCTTCGAGGAGTTATACCGCCACACACTTCTAACTCTATCCCTACAACCTAGTGAGCAAACGAGGCAACACTCGACTCGGGGGAAGGTGGTCTCCCTGAGCCAGCAGTGTCCAAGCTGGATGCAGGCTTCGGCTCCTCTCCTCCCTCGATATCGACATCCTCGTTGGCCTCCATGTCCTGGATCTCCTGGTGGTGCATATCCAAATGTTGGTTAGCTTCCACAAGTTGCTGCTGAGTGTTGATTAGCTGATCCTCGAGAACCTCAATGGTGTTCTCCCTAGTTCCCACTAGCTCCTCAAGCTCCTGGATCTCATTGGACATCTGTTCCACCTGTAGGTCCTTTTCCACCATCTCAGTGGACAGGTCTACCACAAGTTCCTCTCTGTTATCCAAGGTGATCTTGGTAGCCTCCAACAATGCCATTAGATGAGACATTGCCTCTCCTCGCATCACTTGCAGACGATACAGGGCATCCATGCATCGCACCGTCAAGCGAGCAGTCTGCCCTGGGTAAAGAGCCCATATATCCTTGGCATGCTCCACTCGGTCCTTCCACATTGGGTCGTCCTCCTTCTCTGTGGGGAACAAGCCAATGGGATGAGTAGATAGCTCCAAGGGGTGAAAACCACAGAAGGTGGTCAGCCCGTGGAGAGCAATCGCCTCGATAGTATCCTCAACCTGGTATCCGAAAGACTCAGAGTCCCACGAACGCCAGCTTGGTTGTAAGGGATGATGCTCTAGGGTCATCCTCACCCTACAGCGGGGCACTCGGTGCTTCTCGAACAGCTGCACCGTGTACTGGGGAGGCGTCGTGTAACCGGCTCCCAAAAGTACCTCCCACAAGATACGGGGAAAACCCTCTCGTGCAAGTCCGTCCATGTGGGACTGTGTGTTCCCTCCTTCCGAGGATCCGCGAGAAGTCATCTACGTATGGTTAAGCGTAAGTGAAAAAGAAAAAGAATTATAAAATAAAAGGGAATCAAAGCTTGGCCTCTCGAAGGTTACGATAAGGTCACTGAATGTACTTAATCTGTCATTATCACGTATTAAGGTTTTTACCTAATTAACAAGTAGTTTAAGTAAAGGATGCATGCATGCTTGTCCTAAACGACCTCATTTCAACTTAGAGGGAATAGGGAAAAAACCCCATCCCTTATAGTAGCCTGTAGGGCTAACTCAAATAGCCACCTAGCTAACCCTCTATTATTCTAAGGCTTCACCTTCTAGGTCTATCCTTATCGTCCTGGCGATCTATCCAACATTTGTTTCTAACAAGTTTTACTTTTGAAAAGGATGGTATTTACAGTTTATTGATCCCTCTGTGGTGGTACGAGCTCCGATACCAGCTGTGGCGGAACCGCCTGAATTATTCCAACTTAAGTGCCTAAGTCCAACCTTAAAGGCTAGACCACACTTAAATGGGAATAACACGTTAGTCTCTCGGATCTAGTCCGACGAGGCCACTAATAGGATCAAGTACCACGTACTCACTCGATGGTGAGACACAGAGCAAACACAATAAAACATAAAACCATACATTAAGGAGTATTTAAATTTTATTACAACATCATCGAAGTTTAGCAAAAGCAGTGATCATTGTTCGAAATGCAGCGGAGTAAAACTAACGATAAATAAACGGAGAGATGGGGAAGCTTGTCCCATCACTCCTCATGCTCCTCCTCAGCGGAGGTAGGGTCCCACTCGACTGTCGAACCCGGTGGCAAGATGGACGGCCAAGTCACTCCAGCAACCATGTCCTCCAGAGAACCTGTAAAATTATGCCACAAGCAAGGCTGAGTATACTAATACTCAGCTAGACTTACCCGGTGTGAGGAGTCTACTCCTCTACCTCTAGACATGCAGCTGTTTGGCTGAGGGGTTTGGTTGCCAAAAGCACTAGCTGAGTCTAAAAATCAAGTTTTAGCTTTTTCAAGTTTTAGTGTGACTCTCTTAATACTAAATGTGTAACTATCTAATCATTCATGGTATCAAACATTTAGTAATCAACAACTTTTGCCAAGTCATCACATTTCCACTTGTTACTCAATGTAGCAGCATGGATCAAGCAGTCTCATTAGCTGCGAGAAGCAGACGATTCGAATCGAGTTTTATCCTTGCAAGGTAAACCTAAACACACGACCTGGCGAGGCACTCCAACCCCACATACATCAACCGTCCCCATCGATTCCCCGCCAACAGATCAGGGCTCACCGCCTTGGCGTACAATGCCTCACTGACCCTGACTGCCGTCGTGCAGTGACCACACTTGTACCCACCATAACCGGAATGGGAGACTACGTCTCAGGTCGCGTGAGGGGCAAAGTCTGCTGCCAAGTTCAATCAGGTACTAGGCTGACCGATTTACCATATTTCTAGGCATATGTTTATTACGTTCAAACGCTTGACTCACGGTACCACATCTTAATCCTTATTCCAATTTCCATCTCGTAGACAACCAATCACCATGGATTGTTGTCCACAGACCAACATCATTATGATAAGAAAGTGGAGACAACCAATTCCTGACCTCGCGTGAGTGCTAGAAAAATCACTCGACTTCTACCGAGATCCCTAATTAGTAAAGCAGCTACTCGACCTAGCATACTAGTATCAATCTCAAAAGGAAATCCTAAGGTAATAAAACTAGGGTTTCAGGCAACTCCTACACTTAAGTGCACAATACAAGCCTACAATCATTAAGTGTAGTAAAATAATATATAGAACTGGTTATGCATAAAAACGGGGCTTGCCTTCCAAAGCTGGGGCAGACAGATCCTCGATGGCAGGTTCTGATGCTGGATCCTGGGCTACCTCCTGAGCAACTCCTTGCTCCGGCACGAGGATGTACTCTCCGTCAGCGAGGTTGCAATCTATCGAATGCATTGAATAAGATATATGTATGCTATGATATGCAGAATTTAGTAACCATTATGCATAGTGAAGAAAAACTAAGTTAGTTGATAACTTAGGGTTTCCTTGTTATAATAAGCTCTTAGTGGTTTATGCTTAGCAACCTAGGTTTGAGGTTTTGCTTAGAGGTAAACGTAGTGGATTAAGACTTGGATTGCCCCATAAAGGTTTTAGTAGGTACTCAAGGGGTTTTGCTGGGTTGGTTAGGGTAACATTAATCTCCACTACTAAATCCCCTTTTCATTTTCTATTTATGCTCTTAAGGTGGGTTTGAACTACAACAGTGATTTCAAATTTCCCAAAAATTCTGTAAAAAATTACAGTGGGTTAATATTGGCCACTGTAGTCTGTCCTATAAATTTGAGGTCAAAAACCAATAGAATATGTCGTGGACAAAATTAACAAAAGTTGGGGCAGAGGGGTCACTTTGCACTACAACTCTTATCTAGGTGTGGGTTCTGTACTAAGAGTTATTTTTGCTGGTATCTATGGGTAATAACATGTTTCTGTGCCAAAAATCACAGAGGGTTACTTAGTGGTTATTTAGTTATGATTTTCTAAAGTTTAATGCCAAAAAGACACTTATAACTAACTTGCTATTTAAAAAATATCAAACAACAGAACTTGTATTTTCCTAGGTTCTTCTTAGCACAAGAGCAGTCATTCCTAAGGTAGGGGTGTTTTATCCTTAGGATTATTTTCTAATGACTTTTCAAAGTTTTCTCTGTTTTTCATGAATAAATGAGAGTGCAATTTCTTTTCACTGGACTATGGTTCAACAGATTTTTCTTGTGAACTACATCACTTAGGCATGCTAGGAAAAATATGGTTGCCCTCTGGTTTCCATTTTCAATCCCTTTTCTGCATTTTCCTAAGTTTGAGCATAAACAAGTTTTAGTGAATAAATCTTCCTTAACCTTGTATACTAGGGTGTTTATTAATTTTAAACAGTGTAACTACTAGGTTAGTGTCTCCACTGTTTTTCTCAACCCTGGTCTAACAACATTTCTATCTTTTCCTTTATTATTAAGTTTTGGGCAATTTTCTTATTTAAATCAAAACTCTATAAAACATTACAGGAACTATGGGCTTTACTATTTTTGCTTGATAGTTTATATTTCACAAAGTCTAACAAAATTGGTTTGACTAAATTTGGATTATTATTCTTCAAGTTATGTATTTATCAAGTTCTCTGCAATATTTAAAAGAAAAGTAAATTTGAAATGGGAAAAGAAAAACAGGTTTGCGCTGAAGTCCCTTGGTTTTGTTCCCCCTTTTCTCTCACAAATCAGCCCTCGGTCTACTATTCACATGAGTCACTGACCTTACGCATAACCCCCTGGACTTATCCTATATCTAACCCGCGATCCTTGGTTGGCTGGAACAGTAACCGGGGCAAAGATTACAGCGGCGAGGCTTACCAGCGGCAGTAGAGCTCCGATGGGGTGGTCAGTGACGTCGGGGAGGTCACGGCGGTCACGATAGTGTGCGGGTCAGCGTCGGAGGTGGCTGGAGCTGCTCTGGCCACGAGCGCAGGCGGCGGAGGTCGTCGGCGGCACCTGCTCCGGCCAAACCACGACGGTAGGGTTCAATCAAGGTGAACGAGGAGCTCCACTGGGTGATGTAGAGGCTATGCGCACAAGGAATCGAGAAATGGTTCAGTGGATTACTCGGTCCACGTGCTCCAGCGGGTCACGAACTCCGGCGAGCGTGATCTCACTGTTCCGGTGGGGCTGGTCCTCAGCTCAAGCTTGGGAAAGCTTCACGGCCTCCCGAGCAAGCTATCCGCGGGCTCAGATCGAGCGGAGGTGGGTGGGAATGGTTTGGCCACGGCGGGCGCCCTCGGGCGGCTCTGGCGGGTCGCGGGGAGGTCGCCGAAGCTGCGGGCTGGCTCAGGAAAGCTAGGCGCGGTGTGAAGGGGCTAACAGGGAAGATGGTCGTGCATGAGGGCGAGCTTTATAGCCACTCGCGGGCACGACATGGGTGTGGGCACGGGGGGCGGCCGAAGGCGCGCGGGGGCGCACGTGCGAGCGTGCTCTAGGCGCGTTCCCGAGTGCCTGCCCACGTCGAACACGTGGTCGTTTGCTTCTGCCGGTGTTCAAAGGCCTGTTTGGTCGCCTTAGCATGTAGATCTCAGCAAAAATCCCGTGTAAGGTATCTTCTTTGCACCATATACTATCTTTTCCATGTGAGTTCCAAGCAAAGATATGGTCGGGGTTGAGAGATATTGTGGTGTGAAGTTGGCTCTATCCGAGCTATCCAGCCTGAGACAAAAATAGTGTCAAGTCGTGTCAAACGACTTAGGGTGGGGTTCAAATTTTTCCAAGGTGTTCTAGGGGTCTTTAGGCGCCATTTTGTTAATTGGCCCCCATGGTTTTGAGGTTTGGAAAAATGTGAACATGTTTGATTTTTGAAAGAGGGCTGGTTTTGTAAGTGAGAAAAATCTGATTTTTCTTTTATGCCCTTCTCTTTGGTGACCTTTTTTGGGGTTTTTCTGAAACCTTTTTGGGGTCACTCTCTTACTATTTTTGTAGGGTATTAAGTGTACTACAACTTTTATAATTATCCCAAGTCATGATAATGTGGTTTACATAGCCTTTTTGCTATACTCCCCTCTAGGGCTCCATTTGCCTAAAGGGATTTGAATTAGGGTTTGAGCCATTCTCTCCTCTTTAGGTGCATGATAAGGCCGAAACATGACTTCTAAGATGGGTTACACCTACTTAGGATCTTGACCCCCAAGTTTGGTGTCTTTCGCTCAAATTAACCACATGTGATGATGGGTTCACTAGTGTAGGCTTGAGTGAAAACCCTAAGTAACACCTGGGGTGTTACAGAAAGAGAGGGGGAAAACAAATCAACTAAGAAATAAAGCGAGTGACACGATGATTTGTTTTACCAAGGTTCGGTTCTTGCAAACCTACTCCCCGTTGAGGTGGTCACAAAGACCGGGTCTCTTTCAGCCCTTTCCCTCTCTCAAACGGTCACCTAGACCGAGTGAGCTTTCTCCTTAATCAAACCGAGTCACTTAGACCCCTACAAGGATAACCACAACTTAGTGTCTCTTGCTTTGATTACAAGTGTCTTGAGAACAAGAATGGAGGAAGAAGAAAGTGATCCAAGCGACAAGAACTCAAATGAACACGAAAATCTCTCTCTCACAAGTCACTAAGTGTTTGGAGTGGTTTTGGACTTTGGAGAAGATTTGATCTCTTGTTTGTGTCTTGGAGTGAAGTCTAGAGCTCTTGTATTGAATGCAATATGCTGGAAACTTGGATGCCTTGAATAGTGGTGGTTGGGGGTATTTATAGCCCCAACCACCAAAACAGCCGTTGGGGAGGGCTGTTGTCGATGGGCACACCGGACAGTCTGGTGCGCCAGTCACATCACCCAACCGTTAGGGTTATGACGGTTTTGATCATTGGAGCTCTGATAGCCTGGGTCACCGGACAGTCCGGTGCTACATCGGACAAGCACTGTTCACTGTCCGATGCGCCTTCTGACGCCTGCTCTGACTCTGCGCGAACTGTCCGCGCACTGTTCCCGTTGCAGGCGACCGTTGGAGTCAACCGTTGCGCTTGGGAGCCGTTGCTCCGCTGGCACACCGGATAGTCCGATGACCCACCGGACAGTCCGATGAATTATAGCGGAGTGCGGCCTCAGAAACCCGAAGGTGAAGAGTTTGAAGTCAATCCACCCTGGTGCATTGGACACTGTCCGGTGTGCCAGACCAGGGTTCACTTCGGTTTCTTTTGCTCCTTTCTTTTGAACCCTAACTTTAATCTTTTTATTGGTTTGTGCTGAACCTTTGGCACCTGTAGAACATACAATCTAGAGCAAACTAGTTAGTCCAATTATTTGTGTTGGGCATTTCAACCACCAAAATCATTTAGGAAAATGTTTGACCCTATTTCCCTTTCACATTGCCAGCACCCAATCCGAGTCTCTTAGTGCATCCTCCACCCTATATGGCTCAATAGAGGACACAAAAGAGTAATGTTCACAAAAATGAGCGACTCGAGATCGAGTGGTTACCCCCTTGTGAATGTCACCGAGAATTGAGTTCACAGGGTGATCTCTTTGAATCGCTTGGTAGACTCTTGGGTGTGGCGGTCTTTGACCCTGAATTTCTTGCTCATCTTCCTTGTCTTTGTCATGGTCATCTCCCCCTTGATCATTGTCCTCCTCTTGAGGTGGCTCATCCTCTTAGTATTCATCTTCATTGTCTTGAGCCTGATCCTCATCTTGAGTTGGTGGAGATGCTTGCATGGAAGATGATGGTTGATCTTGTGCTTGTGTAGGCTCTTCGGATTCCTTAGGACACACATCCCCAATGGACATGTTCCTTAGCGCGACGCACGGAGCCTCTTCATCATCTAGTTCATCAAGATCAACTTGCTCCATTTGGGAGCCATTAGTCTCATCAAACACAATGTCACAAGAAACTTCAACTAATCCAGTGGATTTGTTGAAGACTCTATATGCCCTTGTGTTTGAGTCATATCCTAGTAAAAAGCCTTCTATAGCCTTAGGAGCAAATTTAGATTTTCTACCTCTTTTAACAAGAATAAAGCATTTGCTACCAAAGACTCTAAAACATGAAACATTGGGCTTTTTACCGGTAAGGAGTTCGTATGATGTCTTCTTGAGGATTCGGTGGAGGTAGAGCCGGTTGATGGAGTAGCACGCAGTGTTAATCGCCTCATGTAACACCCAAAATTCTAGTTTAAAGATTCATATGTGTTTCTCCAAAAAAAGATGGGAGTGAGAAAGTCGTAGAACCCTTTACTAAGTATATTCCCCTAACGTAAATGAATAGTAATGTCAAAAGCTTGGTAGTTTAACACTTAGATCCAAATCTTGAAACTAAAATTCAAGTTGAAACTATGGAACAATAAGTAAAAGAAACACCTCCAACATATTTATTATAACTTTAAAATTAACACTCCTTGAAGAAAATATTTGAATCAAGAGATAAGTTATGGTGAAGATTTTTAGGTTTTCTCCTAAACTAAAAGTATTGAAATTATAGGTAATTTTTTTAACTACACATTCAAAAAAAAATATACTTGCACTTCATGCTGGAATTTTGGGTGAGCACTTTGTTTTGAATTTGGAATTTAATCTTCATTTGAATAAGAAATTAGAAAAGGATAAAAGACTTACCTGTCTATAGTTTGGGCCAAATTCGTGCACCGGCCCATCCTACCAACCCCCCTCCTTACCTTCTACTCCCCCGCCTTGGCAGCCCATTTCCCTTATTTCACTTCGCGGCCCATCCTCACTTTCCCCCTGCTCAGCCCGCGCCATGACACTGCGCTACTGACGCGTGGGTCCCTGCTGTCAGCTCATCCCTCCCCCAGGCGGGATCTACTCGCACCGACATGCCTGCCCCACTTGCAGCCTCTGCGCACCTGGACTCGACGCTGTGTCACTGCCGGTGGGCCCTGGATACCAGAATTGTCTTCCCCACCGTGTAAATCCCTGGGCACAACAGAACCCGCAGCCGCCGCCTCGGTGGTTGTGTCCGGCCACGAATTGCGCTGTGGATCCCGGAGTTGGCCGAACTTCACCGCCATGCACGGGGATGCGTCTCTATAAAACCCGCCGCCCTCCTGGAGCCATCACCCCGAATGAAGCACGCATGAAACCTTCACCATAGTTGTAGAGAGAGATACGGCAATCACCGTCGTCAATCCATGCGTACGACAGAGACCGGTCCCCGGTAGGCAGTCGCGGGAGACCATTGGTACTACCTGCACGTGTTCATGACCTTTACTGGCGAAGGGATCCACCGGTGGTGCACCAATTGCTCGCCGGATCTTGACCTCCGCCGTGCGTTCCGCTCGCACGTGGGCAGGCTCCTCCGCAACCTTTTGCTGGTAAGAAACCTTTCCATGTTATTAGTAGCGTCCTCCCCTGCGCATTGCTCCTATGAGTCGGTTGGGCATCGGGCGCCGCATCGGGTTGGCGCCGGCCATCCTCCGCCGGGTATGGTGGGCAGCGCGGTCGTCTTCGGTAGCTCGAGGTAGGAGGCGAGGGGGGGATCGCGCCTGACCGTTGGCGTGTTGATCTATGGCTTAGATTGGGTATGGTTCCCTGGCTGCGCGCACAGATTTGGGGGTGAAGCCATGTCCGTTGATCGGGTTGTCAATGGTGGGAGATTAGAACTGTGAATACCCTTTCGGGTGTTTGGATCTGGATGGTTGGGCGTTAATCGGATGGCTTTGGGTGGATCTTGAGTATTTAGAATCGGAACCGTTGGATCTTGATCCGACGATAGGTGGTGTGTACCGGTTCCCTGCCGTCCCGATGTGATCTGGGCCCTCCATCTCTGATCGTGCGGATAGGCTATACCCCTTCGCCGTGGCTATTTTCTAAAAGAGCCCCTCGGCTTTTCCTAAACTAACCCGCAGTCCACTCAGTGGTTGGCTGTGTCTGGGATATCTTGCGGACTAGCCCCTGACCGTTTTGGTATTTGCTGCGCAGTCCAGAGGATAATGAAAATAGAAAATTAATTATAGGAATTTGTTTTTAATACAAAAATAAATTCAGAAACTTGCATAATTCATATTAAATTCATTTTACCTCCGAATTAAGTCATTCCAGTTGTAATAATTTTGTATTAATATTGTCTATCAACTAGTAATAGTGTTTAGCCATTAAACTTGAACTAAAATTGTTCATTTGGATTAACCTATTATAAGCACTAAATAACTCCAGAAATTCATAACTCAATACCTGTAACTCCGTTTTGATCCATTCTAGTTGCATTAGTCTCACAATAATATTTATTATCATCTGGTAACTTTATTTTGTCATGAGATATAGATTAAAATGTTGCACTTAGTCCATTATATACTTAACCACGTGGATCTCCGGAAAATCATAACTCGGTAACCGTAGCTCCGAATTTAGTAATTCTTGTTCTTGCGATCTCGTAGCGACGCGTAGAATATTATTACGCGGTTTATTTTTATGTTTGATGTTAAATTTGCCTATACCATGTTTGTTTGTATTGCTACGACTAGAGCGAGGTCACGAGTCACCTGAAGATCATCCTGGTACCTGGTATCTCAAGTTCCAGGCAAGTTGTGCCCTTGATCACTTCTTTTTACCCAGTCATGTTCTGATTAATCACAATGATCTGCATAGGTTAATTTTGATGGGACCCAACAGGTTACCCTAGTTTGATTATCTTTATACCTTGACTCCACTAAACTTTTTGGGTAGTACCTGCTATTGCTTTTATGTGGTTTTGGGTATGAAGATTACACTATTCATGATTATACTTTTGTTATCAGTTGTTATTTATTGTTCATGTTAAGATCATTATGTTAATTGGAACATGGAGAACCACCCGGGAAAACAGTGCTACCACAAGGGTTTATGGACGCCCTTGGCTGACTAATTAGGAAAGCTAGTGGAGGACTACCTTACCCGAAAGGGGCAAGGGCAGTAGGAGAGTGGTCAGTGTAGGGAGGCCCTTGGGATGATTTTGCTGCGATGGCGGTCATGCGGGGGATTCCTGCATTGGAGCTTCCTATAAACTGTAGCGGGTTTTCTGAAGCTAGTGGAACTTTGTAAAGGCCTCGTAGTGTTACCCTGCCTCGCCTCCTCGGTAGAGGTGTATGGGATTGGCCGTCTCTTGGCAGATGGGTAACATGACTTGTGGGTAAAGATGTGCAACCTCTGCAGAGTGTAAAACTGGTATACTAGCCGTGCTTACGGTCATGAGCAGCTCGGACACTCACATGATTAATTTATGGAACTAAATTCAATTTGTCATATGCATTGCATCGCAGGTGATGTTGTTATTTTTGTTCTACTACTTAATTAGGTTTGGTATTTACTTATACTTAGTAACTGCTAATAAAATTTTGACCAACTTTAAAAGCAATGCTCAGCTTCAACCATCCTATTTGGTAAGCCTTACACTTCACGTGAGCTCCCACCTTTGGCGAGTTCATGCACATTATTCCCCACAACTTGTTGAGCGATGAACGTATGTGAGCTCACTCTTGCTGTCTCACACCCCCCACAGGTCAAGAACAGGTACCACAGGATGAGGCGCATGGAGGATGCTGCGATGTGTCGTCAGAGGTCTAGGTCGTCGTCTCCCAGTCAACTTTGGGTTGCTGGATCGTTGTCTCCTTATAATGTAATTATTTACTTATTTTATATAGAACTCCTGTTATGTAGTAAAGATGTGACATTCAATATTGTGCCATGATTCATCATATGTGTGAGACTTGGTCCCAGCACACCTGGTGATTATGTTCGCGCTCGGGTCTTGGTGCCCCAAAACCCGGGTGTGACACCTCAGCCCAAAATTGGTCCGGAGTCTTGTATTCATCAAGCATAGTCCTCGCCATGTCCAATAGAGTTCTATTCTTCCTCTCTACTACACCATTTTGTTGAGGTGTGTAGGGAGAAGAGAACTCATGCTTGATGCCCTCATCCTCAAGAAAGCCTTATATTTGAGAGTTCTTGAACTCTGTCCCATTATCGCTTCTTATTTTCTTGATCCTTAATCCGAACTCATTTTGAGCCTGTCTCAATAATCCCTTTAAAGTCTCTTGGGTTTGTGATTTTTCCTATAAAAAGAATACCCAAGTGAAGCAAGAATAATCATCCACAATTACAAGACAGTACTTACTCCCGTCGATGCTTATGTAAGCTATTAGGCCAAATAAGTCCATGTGGAGTAACTCCAGTGGTCTGTCCGTAGTCATTATGTTCTTGTGTGGATGATGGGTACCAACTTGCTTTCCTGCTTGGCATGCGCTACAAACTCTGTCTTTCTCAAAATGAACATTGGTTAGTCCCAAAATGTGTTCTCCCTTTAGAAGCTTGTGGAGATTCTTCATCCCAATATGGGCTAGTCGGCGGTGTAAGAGCCAACCCATATTAGTCTTAGCAATTAAGCAAGTATCGAGTTCAACTCTATTAAAATCAACTAAGTATAGCTGATCCTCTAATACTCCCTTAAATACTACTGAATCATCACTTCTTCTAAAGATAGTAACACCTAAATCCGTAAAAAGACAGTTGTAGCCCATTTTACATAATTGAGAAATAGAAAGCAAATTGTAATCTAAAGAATCTACAAGAAAAACATTGGAAATATAATGGACAGGTGATATAGCAATTTTACCAAGTCCTTTTACCAAACCTTGATTTCCATCCCCGAATGTGATAGCTCTTTGGGGATCTTCGTTTTTCCCGTAGGAGGAGAACATCCTTTTCTCCCCTGTCATGTGGTTTGTGCATCCGCTATCAATAATCCAACTTGAGCCCCCGGATGCATAAACCTGCAAAATAATTTAGGCCTTGTTCTTAGGTACCCAAACGGTCTTGGGTCCTTTCACATTAGAAACAAGCACCTTTGGTACCCAAACACAAGCCTTGGAGCCCTTGTGTTTGCCCCCAATATATTTGGCAACTACTTTGCCTGATTTGTTAGTTAAAACATAAGATGCATCAAAAGTCTTAAATGAAATATTAGGCTTATTTGATGCAGTAGGAATTTTCTTCTTAGGCAATTTAACATGGGTTGATTGCCTAGAGCTAGAAGCCTCATTTTTATACATAAATGCATGGTGAGAAACAGAATGAGTTTTCCTAGCATGAATTCTCCTAAACTTATGCTCAGGATAACCAGCAGGATATAAAATATAGCCCTCGTTATCCTGAGCCATAGGAGCCTTGTCCTTAACAAAATTAGACAATCTTTTAGGGGCATTAAGCTTGACATTGCTTCCCTCTTGGAAACCAATGCCATCCTTAATGCCAGGGCGTCTCCCATTATAGAGCATGCTTCTAGCAAATTTAATTTTTTCATTTTCTATCTCATGCTCATTGATTTTACTAGTTAATTGAGCTATATGATCATTTTGTTGTTTAATTAAAGCAAGGTGATCATGAATAGCATCAACATTAATATCTCTATATCTAGTACAAATAGTGACATGATCAACAGTAGATGTAGAGGGTTTGCAAGATTTTAGTTCATCAATCTTAGCATGTAAAATAGCATTCTCATTTCTAAGACTAGAGATAGAATCATTGCAAACATTCAAGTTTTTAGCCTTAGAAATTAATTTATCATTCTCAGTTCTAAGCCTAGCAATTGATTCATTCAATTTATCAATCTTAGCAATTAAACTAGCATTATCATTTTTAAGATTGGTAATTGAATCATCACAAGCATTTAACTTTTCAACCTTAGCAAATAAATTAGCGTTATCAGTTCTAAGGTTGGAAATTGATTCATGGCAAACCCTAAGCTCCTTAGACAAATTTTCACATTTTTCTACTTCCTGAGCATAGGCATTCTTCAACTTAACATGTTTCTTATTTTCCTTAATAAGGAATTCCTCTTGGCTATCCAAGAGTTCATCCTTCTCATGAATATCACCTATCAATTCACTAATTTTTTCTTTCTGTTGCATGTTAAGGTTGGCAAAAAGGGTAAGCAAATTATCCCCATCTTCACTAGAGCTACCCTCATTACTAGATGTTGTATATTTAGTGGAGGCTCTAGATTTTACCTTCTTCCTTTTGCCGTCCTTTGCCATGAAGCACTTGTAGCCGACGTTGGGGAAGAGAAGTCCCTTGGTTGACGGTGATGTTTGCGGCGTCCTCGTTGGAGGAGGAGTCGCTGGAGCTCATGTCGGAGTCCCATTCCCAACACACGTGGACATCACCACCCTTATTCTTGTAGTACTTCTTTTCCTTCCTCTTTCCCTTCTTGTCGTCGCCCTTGTCACTATCACTTGACATAGGACATTTAGCTATAAAGTGATCAGGCTTACCACACTTGTAGCACACCCTTTTGGAGCGGGGTTTGTAATCTTTCCCTCTCCTTTACTTGAGGATTTGGCGGAAGCTCTTGATGATGAGCACCATTTCCTCGTTGTCGAGCTTGGAGGCATCGATGGGGAGCCTACTTGATGTAGACTCTTCTTTCTTCTCCGTCGCTTTGAATGCAACGGGTTGCACCTCGGGTGTGGAGGTGTCGCCTTGCTCCAAGTTGACGATTTGTTTGGAGCCTTTGGTCATCAATTCAAAGCTCACAAACTTTCCTATAACCTCCTCGGGAGACATTAGCTTATATTTAGGATCACCGCGTATTAATTGAACTTGCGTAGGATTGCGAAAAACGAGTGATCTTAGAATAACCTTGATCATTTTATGGTCATCCCATTTGGTGCTCCCGAGGTTGCGCACTTGATTCACCAAGGTCTTGAGCCGGTTGTACATGGCTTGTGGCTCCTCTCCTTGGTTGAGGACGAATCGACCGAGCTCCCCCTCGATCGTTTCTCGTTTGGTGATCTTGGTCACCTCATCTCCCTCGTGCGCGGTCTTAAGCACGTCCTAAATCTCCTTGGCACTCTTCAACCCTTGCACCTTATTATACTCCTCTCGACATAGAGAGGCGAGGAGTATAGTAGTGGCTTGTGAGTTGAAGTGCCGGATTTGGGCGACCTCGTCCGAGTCGTAGCCTTCGTCCCCCATGAATGGTACCTGTGCTCCAAACTCAACAATATCCCATATACTTGCGTGGAGTGAGGTTAGCTAATGCCTCATTTTATCACTCCACATACAATAGTCTTCACCATAAAAAACCGATGGTTTGCCTAATGGGACGGAAAGTAAAGGAGCGCGTTTAGAAATGCGGGGATAGCGTAAGGGAATCTTACTAAACTTATTGCGCTCATGGCGCTTAGAAGTGACGGACGCAGCATCGGAACCGGAGGTCGAGGGCGATGAAGAATCAGACTCATAGTAGACCACTTTCTTCATCTTCTTCTTCTTCTTGTCGCCACTCTGGTGCGACTTGACGCGGGGAGGTGATTCCTCCGTTCCTTTGGCGCCAGACTCCTTTGATGGAGCCTTCCCATGGCTTGTGCCCGTTTCCATCTCCCTCTTGGTGGATCCTTCCGACATCACTTTGAGTGGTTAGACTCTAATAAAGTACCAGGCTCTGATACCAATTGAAAGTCACATAGAGGGGGTGGATAGGCGGAAACTGAATTTTACAACTTTAAGCACACTACAAGCTGGGGTTAGCGTTAGAATAAAATCCGAGTCCGGGAGAGAGGGGAAAACAAATCGACCAAGAAAATAAAGCAGATGACACGGTGATTTGTTTTACCGAGACTCGGTTCTAAAGAACCTAGTCCCCGTTGAGGTGGTCACAAAGACCGGGTCTCTTTCAACCCTTTCCCTCTCTCAAACGGTCACTTAGACCGAGTGAGGCTTCTTCCTTAATCTCACGGGTCACTTAGACCCCACAAGGACCACCACACAATTGGTGTCTCTTGCCTCGCTTACAAAGCTTGAGAGTAAGAAGTGAGAAAGAAAAGAAAGCCAAGCCAAGCAAATAAGAGCAACAAGGAAACACAAATGATCCTCTCACAAGTCCTAATGCGCTAGAGTTGAATTGGGGACTTTGTGCGGATTGATCACTTGAATTATGTCTTTGGAGTGGAGTCTATTGCTCTTGTATTGAATGCAATGTGTTGAATGCTTGGATGGTTGGAGTGGAGGTGGTTGGGGGGTATTTATAGCTCTCAACCACCAAAACAACCGTTGGGGGTGGCTGCTGTCGATGGGCGCACCGGACAGTCCGGTGCGCCACCGGACGCTGTCCAGTGCGCCAGCCACGTCACCCAACCATTCGGGTTCTGGCGGTTTCGGCCGTTAGAGATTTGTCTTCTAGTGTCACCGGACAGGTACTGTTCACTGTCCGGTTCGCCTCTGACTTTTGTCGCGTCCTGTAGCACTGTCAGGGCACTGTGCAGTCGACCGTTGCGCTGGAGAGCCGTTGCTCCGCTTGGTGCACCGGACAGTCCGGTGGCACACCAGACAGTCTGGTGAATTATAGTGGAGTGGCGCTCGAGAAACCCAAAGGTGGCTAGTTCAGAGTTGTACGGTCCTGGTGCAGCGGACACTGTCCGGTGGCACACCGGACAATCCGGTGCGCCAAACTAGGGCACACTTGGGTTTCTTTGCTTCTTTCTTTTTGAACCCTAACTTGATCTTTTTATTAGTTTGTATTGAACCTTTATGCGCCTGTAGAATATGTAATCTAGAGCAAACTAGTTAGTCCAATTATTTATGTTGGGCATTCAATCACCAAAATTATTTATAGGAAAAGGTTAAACTCTATTTCCCTTTCAATATTCATTTTACCATTTGTGAGAAAGTCTTAGGCCCCATAAGGGGAGAAGAATGAAAAAGGGCTTTCAAGTTATTCGGTTATGACGCTTAATGCCAAAGGGGGAGAAAATATTAAGCCCAAAGCAAAAGAACCGCACCACCATTTCAAAAAAAATCGAAATGAAGTTTTAATTAGTAAATATCAATGGGTGTATTTTTCAATTAGGATCTAATTTACAATTGATATGTGAAAGTAGAATTTCAAATTGGTATCTATTTGAAAACCCTCTTGAAAGCTAAGGGGGGAATTTCATTCAGGGGGAGCTTTTATGTAGTCAAAGAAAAAGCATTTGAAACAGGGGAGGAATTTCAAAATCAAAAAAAAATCTTCTTGCAATCATATTTCTATACCTTTGACTATTTGCGAAAGTTTTGAATAGATTTCCAAAAGATTCGTAAAAACAAACTTGTGGTGCAAATATGGTCCAAAATATTAAACAAAAGAAAACCAAACCATTCACTCTTATTCATATGTTGAAAATCTCTTATTGGATTAATTCTAAGTAACCTATGCACATTCATCTCAATTGAAAACTAGTTATATTTCTACACTTATTATTTGCTTTGGTTTGTGTTGGCATCAATCACCAAAAAGGGTGAGACTGAAAGGGAAATAGGATTAACCATTTTCTATAATTAATTTTGGTCGTTGATAACCAACGCAAACACGTGGATTAACTAGTTTGTCTAGAATTCATGTATTACCGGTGCATAAGGTTCAACACAAAAAAAAAATCAAGTTAGGGACACGATTAAAAATGGATCAAGACCTTGAGTGTGCTGAAAAATGGCGCACCGGACAGTATCCGGTGCATCAGGGCCGTACAATTCCGAACCAGCCACTCTCGGGAAAATGCAGGCGCGCTCCACTATAATTCACCAGACTGTACGGTGAGCCAGCAGAGCAACGGCTCCCTGTGCACCAACGGTCGTTTCGTCAGAAGGAACAGTGATGAACAGTGACGCGCAGAAGTCAGAACGCAAAATTCACAAGGCACCGGACTGTCTGGTGCAGCAAGACGATAAAGGCTCCAACGGTCGACCAGCTCCGAACCCTAACAGTTGTGCTGACGTGGCGCGCACCAGACAGTGCACAGTGGTTGTTCGGTGGCGCACCGGACTGTCCGGTGCGCCCATCGCCAGCAGTCTTCACCAACGACCATGGAAGTGGTTGGGGGGTATTTATGCGCCCATCGCCAGCAGTCTTCACCAACGACCATAGAAGTGGTTGGGGGCTATAAATACCCCCAACCACCTCACTCATATCCATCCAAGCATTCGGAATTCTTCATTCATTGCAAGAGCAAAAGCCCAACACTCCAAGACACAATCAAAGCAATCAATCCACTCAAAGCCCCAAAATCAACTCTATGCATTAGGGCTTGTGAGATGATCACTTGTGTTCTTTGTTACTCTTGTCGCTTGGTTTGGGCTTTTTCTTTTCCCTTCTATTTCTCAAGTGACTTGTAACCAAAGCAAGCGATACTTAAGTGTGTGGTGGTCCTTGCGCGGTCTAAGTGACCCGAGAGATTAAGGAAGAAAAGGCTCACTCGGTCTAAGTGACCGTTTGAGAGAGGGAAATGGTTGAAATAGACCCGGTCTTTGTGACCTCCTCAACGGGTACTAGGTTCTTTGGAACCGAACCTCGGTAAAACAAATCATCGTGTTCACTCGCCTTGATTCTTGTTTGATTTGTTCTCCCTCTCTAACGTTTCCTTGCTAGTGTGAATTTGAGTTGGCTCCCATACGTTATTCGCAATCCTTGAGCAACTCCTAGCAAGAGAAATATTCTTTTGGACTTGAATTTAATTCTAACGCTAACCCCCGACCTTAGTGTGTGTTTAAGTTTATAAAATTCAGGTTTTGCCTATTCACCCCTCTCTAGGCGACTTTCACCTACACCTTGCAAACAAATGAATCATTGGATAATCTTGCTATTTCTCTGCCTGGTTTTTGGATCAATGCTACATATAAAATATGATCATGCTTCATCATTATTGCTGGATTATTTATTGTTCATGATAAGATTATTGTGTTAATTGGAACATGGAGCTTAACATGAGACAACAGTGCTACCACAAGGGTGTAATGGGACGCCCTTTGTTGATTAACTAGGAAAGTTACTATGGGTTAATCCTTTCTCGAAAGGAGGCAAGCAAGGTGGAGAAGCCCCCGGGTTGATCTATCTGTGATAGTTTTTTCGGACGAGTGATTCCTATATCGCCTTCGGCCTGAAAAATCGTAGTGGGTTCTCTCATACTAGTGAAACTTGGGAAAGGCCTCGTAGTGCTACCCTGCCTAAATGGGAATTTTAGACACCTTGGCAAATGTGTAGACACGACTTGTGGGTAAACACTATCTTGCATTACATTGTGTGATTTATTTTTAATTGTGATCACTTATTTAATTGGGTTGGTATACACTTATACTTAGTAATTGTTAATAAAATTTTGCAACTATTTAAAAAGAAACGCTCAACCTTAACCATTTTCCTTGGTAAGCCTTACACCACACATGAGCCTCCACCGTAAGTGAGCTCATGTACATTATTCCTCACAACTTGATGAGCGATAAACATATGTGAGCTCACTACTTCTATACTCACACCATGTCAAGAAAGGTACCACAAGATGAGGAACATAAAGGATGCTACGATGAGTTCGGAGAGGTTTATGCCATCGTCTCCTATTCAACTATGGTTGCAAAGGATCGTTGTCATCATATGATGTATTTTACTTAGCTATTTCTTACAGAATTCTATTATATAATAAATATGTGACATTGATTTCTGTACCATCAATCATCAGTATGAGACTTGATCTTAGCACACATTTGAGATGCACTCGGATTTGCCCTTAAATCCGGATGTGATAGTCACATCCCATGCAAGTCTATCAAAATCCACATCGCTCTCTCTGATAAAGGTTATGTGAGGCCATACAAGAAAATGTGATCATTTTCCTCTCCATTGGACAACTTGGCATATTTAGAAGAATGTGCCATTTCATTTTCAAAACTCCAAATGGACGTTTAGTAACATCTATAATCGATGAGTGAGCATGGTTGAACACCTTCTTCAATACAATTAGATGATCGACATTTTGAAATTCCGGAATATAGTACCTTTGACCTTTGTACGGTGCTAGATAACCCCTTTGACTTGGAAAACCTAAGTCAACAAGATAATATCTTGCTAGAGGAGGATGTGGAAACTCATCCTTGTACCTGCTCAACAAAGTGCCTCCATATATGTGTGTCATGAGCAAACCCAAGCCATCCCGCCACCACAAATGTGAACCTCATATGAAAATCACAAATGATCATGGTTTTGATGACAATATCAATGTCAATTCATATGCACTACCTGCTTTGATGATGGAATAGTGACTTCGATACGGGTACCATAAATGACACCTATACAATTTTTAAGTAAGGCCAAAATCTATGCTCTCGAGTTTTTGGATGCACCACATCAATGGTAAGATCTTTAGGATGATGTTTTCAACACTAAACTATTCACACATTCCAAAACATCACTATACCTCCTACTGACTGATTTGAAGGAATGAGTAAAAATATGTTTTGCTTGGCAAATTGATTGAGGTGTACCACACATCCATAAAACATACCAAAGTGCTTATATCAAGCACGTCTCATGTGGAGATGTTAAGCCATAATTTTAACCAACACTTCTTGCAAGATATATAACACTGACCTTCTCATTCTAAGCATGTCATATAAACTCTCTAGATCTCTAAGCTGCCTTCGAATCCATCGATCTCATCAGGTACATTTCTTTGCTTCTTTGCGGATGAAGATGCCCCATAATCAAGCATGGCATAAGCTGCAATTGTAGGAGCTTCACACATCTAATTACTTGATTCACTTGAATTACTTGTTATCCTAGCTTCAATAGACTTACTTGAGGTGAAAGACATATGTACAAATTATTAATAATAATCAAGTTGAAATCAATAAATTCCAAGCACGCAAATTATTTGAAGGTTTCAATATTAAATTCAAGGTACAATACAAAACCAAGCTCATCATGCAACAAGATTGAAAACCTGGTTCATCATACAACAAGATTAAATTCAAGGTACAATGCAAATGATGACTTCAAGGTAAAAAATACAAAGCCAGTCATCTCTGTCATTTCTTCCTCTCCTCACAGGTTCGCTTCAACCATGCAAGCTTTCCTTGTGGAGTCTTAAGAGTGGTAAACACATCTCGATACTCCGTATTGATAAAGTGTTATGTGGCATAAAATTGTTCATCGCTTCCTTCACATGCCCTAGCCTCAATAGTTGACTCTAACATTTCAGCTATCTCTTGTCTAACATAATCATTAGGCAGAGAAGCTGGAGAGGACTTGCTTGAACTAGCCTTTTCCACAAATGAATCTCACAGATTGCAAAGCATTAGATTTAAAACTTCCTATCATGTTAGTCCATCTAGATAAGATGAATTTCTAGATGATATCAATATAAATCACACTAGGGGAGATCATTCATCTAACTCGAAGCAGGATGCACAATTTAGCATTATGATTAAGGTAGAATCATAAGTATGAGCAGCTATCAGGGCAATTCCATGATATATATTTAAAACTCAAAACACTAAATACTAATCAAAGCACCAGTTAAGATACCAATTAAAAGTACTCACTAAGGTACCCATTTTTGTGAACCATGAAGGTGACAAGTCTCAATTACACCCTTGTAGCTTGCTCAATCCTCCTATCCACCTTGAGATTATGTAAGATCACTAAAGAAAACATTAGTCTCAAATAACACAAGATATGTGTGCTCCCCTCAAATTCTGCATCAAGTACTTGAATACAAGGTTACAATAAGCGCTAGGCGTTAGGCGGGCGTTAGGCCACTGTTTAGCGCCTAGAGAGCTTAGGCGTAGATTAATCGTGCTTAAGCGTTTGTAGGAATATACAATATAATATATATATTTGCACAGAAAAAACAGTTTTAGCTAGGAATTAGGGGTACTTACCTGGAATAATGAATAAAAGTATAGAACAGAAGAGATGGAGGAGCAGAGCAAGAGCAGAGGGAGAGGGAGAGCACGCCTGGATAGCTAGGGAAAAGGAGCAGAGAGGCGCTGACCCCGGTGGCCTGGACGACTTGACCAGAAGGAGAAGAGGAACCGACGGTGGCGGCCCTGGACAGCTGGGGAAGAGGACCAGTCTGGCAGCGGCCCTGTTTTCCTCCTCTTCCATGCAACAGCAGCTGCAGCTCCCAGCCTGTTTCACTCTCTCCCGGGCAACAGCAGCTCCCACCTCTTTCCCTCCTATTCACTTTCTATTCCCGCGCAGCAGCTTTTTTCTATTCCCGCGCAGCAGCTTCCGTGCTCACCTTTTCCCCGCGCGCCGAACCCCGCTTCCACACGCCTCCTTTCCGCCTCAGCGCGCATAGCGCAAATCACGCGCCGCCTACACGCGCCCACCGCGGAAACCACCGCCTAGGGCCTAAGCGCAGCGCTAACATGCCGCTTAGCGTCTAATCGTGATTAGGCGGGCGCTTAATCGCGCTTTTTTGAACATTGCTTGAATAACTTATTCTACCCACATTCTAGCAATTAAGGATGTGTTTGGTTGCCGGACAGAGTTTTTTGCTTAAGTTTGTGCATATTGCAAATCTTTTTGAAAAGATGTGAAAAAGGTATGGTTCTATCCCTTACTCAATTATTTTAGTTGCTAACTATGTTTGTCTAAGCGTTAGAGAATATAATGTATCAAAGTTTTGATATAGTTCTATCTTCTATTCAGAAAAATACCGATTTTTTCTTCTTTATATACAACTTTCGAGTATATTATTATTATTGACATGAATGGGCCACGGCTGTTTGAAAAACAGGCCCAAATAAAGAGTGGAAGAGGCCCATCGTCTCCATCTTATCTCGTTCCCAAACCCCAATTATCCGCTTCTATCCACAATCGCAATTCGCAAGCCCTTCCAACGGCAGTCATGGCTTCCATCACCCTCCTCTCCCTCGCTCCCACCGCCATCTTCCTCCACATCCCGGCTTTCACCTCCTCCTCCGTCGTTGGTCCCGGAATCCTAGCCGGCCGCTGGGCCGCGCCCCGCGCCCTCCCGCTCCGCGCGCTCCCGCCCCGTCGCGTCACCGTCGTCTGCAGCAGCGCCGCGGCGGCAGCCGAGGCCTCGGACGCCGCAGCGCCAGTGGAGAAGTTCCGGCTCGACAATTTGGGGCCCCAGAAGGGGTCCCGCCGGCGGCCCAAGCGTAAGGGACGCGGTATTGCTGCAGGCCAGGGCGCGAGCTGCGGGTTCGGTATGCGCGGGCAGAAATCGCGCTCGGGGCCCGGCGTCCGGCGCGGGTTCGAGGGAGGGCAGATGCCGCTCTACCGCCGTCTCCCCAAGCTACGGGGCATTGCCGGCGGTGAGTTGCTTCAGTTAAACCGAAGCTTCCCCTAATGCACTCAATCGAAGCAACTCGCTAAGCTCTAGTTCAGACAGATGCTTGTCTCACACCCCCACTTCGGCATTGCCCATCCGTGATTAAATTCACACCAGGCTGGCGCATAACTAATTGAACTATGCATTGTGTTGTTACTCGTGAGAGCCCATCAAGGTTACAAGGAATGCAGAAATGCAAGTGATTGAGAAGTTGCCTGATGTGAGTTCCACCATGGCTTTTCAGGGATGCACATTGGCCTGCCGAAGTATGTGCCATTCAATTTAAAAGACATAGTGCGCGGCGGATTCAAAGATGGTGACGAAATATCACTGGAAAGCCTGAAATCACGGGGTCTGATCAATCCATCAGGCAGGGAAAGGAAGCTGCCGCTGAAGGTAAATCTTTTGATGATTAACCTTTGGTTGTTTCAATAAAACTTGTTTTGTGGACTGGTATTTGTGACATAGAACTTGACACGTTCGAAAATATGAATGACTTCATATTCAAGGGTTTGGCTTAGGTCTTGGCCAGTGAGGACATGTTCTCTTTAAGGCAACCTTATTGTACCCCAGATTTGAAGCAAGAATCGAAGTGTTTAGTGATTTGTCGTTAGATTGAGTGGCCAGTATTCTTACTTTTTTACTTCTTATAGGTTGTTGTATCGATTCTGAATTAGCCTGTGATAATGTTAGGTACCAAGTTTATCCACTTGAGTTAGAGTCATCTATTAGAACATGCAATACGGGATCGAGTTTTTTTGGTTGTTTCTGTTAGATGAGCACCACTTGAAGTGTTGAATAGCTTTGTTTGTACAATTTGGCAATGTTCCCATAGGTTGTTCATTGGATTTACAATATATTCTAGAGTAACTACAAACTTCCATATCTGCTAACATAAACATGAAGTGGCATGTGCCACCTGTTAGTTTTTGCAATCATATTTTGTCTTACCTTCATGATCACTTGTTGTTCACCTGTTTGTAGATCTTAGGAGATGGGGATGTATCAGTTAAGTTGAATATCAAGGCTGGAGCGTTTTCAGCTTCAGCTAAAGAGAAGCTTGAGGCAGCTGGTTGTTCCCTAACTCTGTTACCTAAACGAAAGAAATGGCTTCCACAAAATTATCTAAAGAACCAAGCCCGAGCAGAAGAGTACTTTGCCAAGAAAAAAGCTGGTGCTGGTGAATCTGATAGCGGCTCTGCATAGAATTTCTTTGCGATGTACTCTTCTCTTGCTTTTAGCATATGCTTATTACTGAGCAAGACACACCGGCTCAACTAAAAATGTTCATAACTTCTTCATCCAAACTCTGACTTCGATGATATTAGACATTTCGGAAATTTTATTTAAAGGGCTACGATAGCCACTTTAATAATTGATTCAGAACAAAATGGACTAATCCAGAATTCAAATCCAAAGACACAACCCTTGGTTAGGAGAATATCGAAAACCTTTTTTTACAAAGAAAGTTAACTCCAAATGATTTCCCACGTGATGATCAACACCTTTAAGACTTAGTTAGCATTTTCAAAGGTTTTTTATCTCAAACTTTATCCACCACTTGATCCTAGCAACATATGCAAAGTTAGATCACTCAAGTGGCTCTAGATGACAGATATGGAAACAATGTTGACTATCTTAATAGTACGACCATCTATTTTAAACCAGATTATGCACAATTCTACACAACCTTTGATTGGTGAAATGAGATGCTCTGCAAGTAATACATTTCCCTTGTACATTCTATTTCATCTCCCGAAACAATGACACAACACAAGCATCGACCTCTATCATCAAATGTGAACATTGATCATTCATCGGTGTAGCGAATCACGCTACATTTGATCATAGCACACTGGATGAAGTTCCTCCACAATGCTTCAACAAAAGCATGTAACTAGTTGTTTCTAATTTCCACGTCAACGCACCATGCTGCTTTTAGGACTAGTTTGGAAACTTAAATCCCCTCAGGATTCCTGAGGAATGAGGGGGAAATTAAGCTATATAGAGGGGAAACTTAAATCCCTTCAACAAAAGCATGTAACTAGTATTCTAAGAGGGGATTTAAGTTTCCAAACTGGCCCTTATATGTATCAACAAATGGAAAAATGATCCATGCCACTGATGAGAAGAATTCCAGGCACATGGATCATTCCTTGCTCATGAATTGTGTGTGAGAGGACAACATACGAGTGCTTGACGCGGCCATGGCACAAATTTTGTGGCAGAAAGTTAGCATTCGTTGCTTAGTGTAGACAACTTTTGCTCGGAAGGGAAAAAAACTAGGTCCTCTTTCTTCTAGGGGCAAGTTTGACAATTCTATTTTTCCAAGGAATTTTCTATTTTCCTAAGAAAATTTAGTTCATTTTCCCTTGGAAAAAATGGGGTGTCAAACTAGCCCTAAATACACAGATTGTTTTCTAGTTATTCAGGCTCAATGAACACGGCATCAGGTATCAGCAGTGCACCACTCGGCGGCATGGATGAAGAGGGAAACGAGGAATAGAAATGGGCGGGCGTAACTCTCGGCTAGGGAACGAACGATTTATAGCACTTCCTAGTTCGACGCCAAGATTTATGACGCCGAGCTAGGTGTCACGTCGACGTCGCGTCAGCCCTTGTTTGCCTGTGTAGCAGATAGCTCGACGCCGAACGATGGCGCCGAGCAAAGAGTTCAAAAACGACATTAAATTGTCCAGTGATCTAAACATGTTTTTTTAAACAAAGAGCTAAAATGCAAAAAAGAAATCAGGCGCATTATCTCTGTGTTGCTTATATATACGCTTGTCAAACTTATTGTGCAATGCGTGTGGCTCGCAAGACTGAATGGATTTAGCTGCGGTCACCATATCTCATCTCAGGGGTGAAGTGGCGGCGGAGAAATGAGGGGGGGGGGGGGGGGGGGGGGGGGCAGCCCGTAGATGCAGGAGAATCATGGCAGCGCCTCGGTTACGCGACTACTGTCTATTCCATGGCAGGAATTCGTAGCACGTAGTGTTAGACTACGATCCAAAGAGTGAATAGCCACCAGCAAGCCCGGCGTTGCCTGCCCCGGGAATTGCCAAGCTCAACTGGGAGAAAAAGAGAATGCGCTCGCCGGTTCCGCCTGCGCGCCTCAATAACTTGGCTCCCTTTCGGGCCAACAGAGCAACCCCCGGCCGCGGCGCGGTGGCAGACGAGAGAGAGAAGCAGGGGGCTAGGGCTGCCGCTCTCGCTGATTTGCTCGGCCCAACCGACACCAACACGGCGCCAGCCAACGCATTTAACGCCTCCCAACCACGACATGATCGAGCGGCCGAGGCAGTGCAAGCTATAGCTGCCCGCCGCGCGACGCCACCCCCACCCCCACCCCCACTCACCATCTCTTTCAAGCAACCGCAACCGCAACCGCGAGCGCACCCCTCCCTGCCATCATGCCGGCTCTTCGGCTTTCGGTTCCTCCCATGCGATGGCCGGCGGCCCATTAACTGCGACCACAGCGCAACCACACTACACGGTTTGGTTGTCACCAGAAGTCCAGAACACAGATGCCTGCCTGACTCGGCTGCTGCCAGCCCACCCGCGGTGCGCGCCTCGCATTCAGTACCCGCTCGACGGAGCCGTGCCGCGGATGGCCGAGTCCGGCACGCGACATGCCATGGCATGGCCGCGTGCCCGAGCGTGACGTGAGGGTCTCGAGGCCAACTAGAGTAGAGCCGCCCCCGTCGTCCCGGGGCCAACTAGAGCCGTCCGATGCTGGCTCATGGCCATGAATGAGGTCATGGCTGACGATCGCGAATGCACGGGGGGCTCCAAGATGCTGTGAGGTGGAGCAGGAACAGGGAGGTGCTTCGCGAAGCGCCTGCCTTCAACGGAGAGCCCTGTAGCGGGAAGCAGGTTGTCGCCATGCCAAACTGCATTGCATTTAACCTGTGGGTACCAAACAAAAAAAAAAAGAGAGTCCGGGACTTCTCTTAACACTACTAGTACCGTAGTACGGCAAATATGGACACCAAGGTGGGGGTGGTGTGAACATGTGCAAGCCTGTCCACGTCAGCAGTCGTCTCGTGTAAAATGGGAGCATGGCCTCTTCGGTATGCTTCCTCACCCAGATCCAGGTAGGCAAAATACAAGGAACTCTTTTAAGTAACACACAAGTGTAAAATTGGAAGCATTTTCTGTAAGACGCTTTTTTTTGCTTGTTAGAAATGGATAGATCATGAGTAGCTCGTGTTACGCAAGTGTCAGCGCGACTGGCAAGCATTAATCAACCGCTATCTCCCGTCACCAGCTCCATGCGTTATCTCAATGGTACTTCGGATCGCTTGATTCTATCCCAGCCAATCTCACTCACATGCATGATATACTATTGTACATGTAAGTGACAGGAAATTAACAGGCAGATCGAGACGGTTGGCTTCATCAACCAAGTATCAGGAGAATGCATGTATCCCTTTCACACAGTTACAACGTGGATTACAATTTACAAGTGCACGATTCATTCTCATTCAAGCAAATTACAATCACCCAATCCCTTGCCTGAGGGATGACAATACTTCCAACAGTCAGAGTGTATATGGATCTTTCTTTCTTTTTTTACCTTTTTTATATTAATAGCGAAGGAAATGGGAAGAGAAGAGAACAGAGAGGACGTACAGGTACACAGTAGGACGGCGGCGGCGGCGGCGGCGGTGCCGGCCGAGCTCGCTCGTTGTCGTCGTAGCCATAGCCCGTAGGTCAAAGCTTGACGACCTCCGGGACGTCGACGGGGTAGCGGTGGATGCAGTCGTCCCAGGGCCCGTTGGTGGGGGTCTTGATGCTGCGGAGGCACTTCCAGACGGCGCTGTTGCACTTGAACCCGCTGCCGAAGCCGATCTGCCAGACGCGGTCGCCGCGGCGCATGCGGCCCTTGGCCTCGATGTAGGCGAGCTCGTACCAGAGGGAGCTGCTGGACGTGTTGCCGAAGCGGTGCAGCGTCATGCGGGACGCCTCCACGTGGCGCGGCGACAGCTGCAGGTTCTTCTGCAGCTCGTCGATGACGGCGCGCCCGCCCGCGTGGATGCAGAAGTGCTCGAACGCCAGCTTGAAGTCCGGGATGTAGGGCCTCCACCCCTTGTTCACGAGCTTGCGCCCCACCAGGCGGAAGAAGAAGAGCAGCTGCTCCGACATGGGCAGCACCAGCGGCCCGATCGTCGTGATGTTGGACTTGAGCGCGTCGCCGGCGATGGCCATCAGCTCCTTGGACAGCGAGATGCCCGAGAAGCCCTGCTCGTCCTCCTCCTCGTACACGCACCGGTACGCGCGGTCGTCCGCGCCCTTGTGCGTCCTCACCACGTGCACCAGCCGGTACTTGGCGCGCCGGGCCTCGCGCCGCCGGTTCGACAGCAGGATCGCCGCCGCGCCCATCCGGAACAGGCAGTTGGGAAGAAGCATGTCGCGCCGGCTCCCCTGGTAGAAGTTGGGGGTGATGATCTCGGTCGAAACCACCAGCGCGTTCGAGTTCGGGTGAACCTATTATTATAAGAGAGAAGCATGTTTGTTATGTTACGTAAACGATGATGATTTAGAGGACTGCCCTGCCCAGCTAATTAATTAAATTACCTGGAGCATGTCCCGCGCGAGGTCGATGGAGATGAGCCCGGCGCTGCATCCCATCCCCGACAGGTTGAAGCTCCGGATGTTGCTCCGGAGCTTGTACTTGTTGATGATCATGGCGGAGAGCGAGGGCGTCGGTGAGAAGAGGCTGCAGTTGACGACGAGGATGTCGATGTCCTTGGGCTTGAGCCCCGTGCGGCGGACGAGGTCGTCGATGGCGGAGAAGATGACGAGCTGCGCCTCGGCGCGCGAGGCCTCCATGCTGGGGTTGGGCGGGATGTAGTGGTTGGCGGGCGGGAGGCACGTGTCCTCGCCGAGCCCCGAGCGCTCCAGGATCCTGGTCTGGAAGCGCACGCTCTTGTCGTCGTCGCTGATGAGGCGCGTGTGCTCCATGAAGGTGGCGAAGGGCACGCGGCAGCTGGCGGGGGGCTTGTAGCAGGCGTAGTCCACCAGGTACACCGGCCTGGGCCGCGACATCACGTACACGGTGCCGACGAAGACGACCAGGAACGCCGAGCAGAGGATGTGGACCAGGTCCAGCTCCAGCGAGCGCCACAGCGAGAGCAGCTCGCCGGGGCCGAGGCGCGCCAGCTCCAGCGCCGTGGCGGCCATCACCGGCACCAGCAGCAGCGTCAGGAAGTGGTTCACCAGGTACTGGTACCCCAGCTTGACGTGCTTGAGGTTCACCGACCCGGAGAACACGCCGCCGCTCGGCATGTCGCCCGCCTGCTGCTGCTGCTGCTATCCCTCGGCGCGGCCGGCTCGCCCACCAGTCTTCCCACCCGCTCTGCCTGCTCACGGCAGCGTCTTGGCGGGGGCGATGCAAACCAAACCAGCGTGCCGTGCGTTGTGCACGGCACAGCTGAAGGAAAGAGCTCTTCCCCTAGCCGGCTACGTTGCGGTGCGGTGTTCGTGTGTTGTTTGCGGAGGAGGTGGTGCCGTGGTGGGGTCTTAAAATAGGGGCGGAGCCGCGAGGGTCGCCCGTAATTAAAAGAATCGGGGGCAGATGGGTAGTTTAAATGAGAGCCCGGCTACCGCCACCAACCAGAGCCCAGAGGCAGGGGGTTGGCGCCTGGTCTTGTAGCAGGCCCCCCACGACTGTATGCTCCATTCGATGGCACAAATTTTGTCCAGTTTTTATTCATCACATTTTTTGTATGATGACTTTTGATCGCGCAACAAGCATGCCCATCGGATGTCCATGATCGGTTGGTTTGACGGCTGGTTTGGACTTGTGGACTATGGTCAGAAAGATACCTACGGTTACTTGGATTGGATCGGCAGTTAATGGCGGACATCGATGGGCCGTTTGCCAACTGCCAAGGTATCATCATCAGGCCGGTATGAAAGCGTCAAAACTCAAAACAGTCTCATGTCAGCGGATACTCGTTAATTACCTGACTTGTATGAAATGGGGATAAAGACATGGGGGTGTGTTTGCCGCCATGTAGGCCTGCTAATGGCAAAAAATCCAACTCACTCCCATTCATACCCAAGTATAATAACTTTGATATTTATCCCACACCCACCCTAAAATATAAGAAAAAAAATAAACCCAACCCATCCAATAATATTATTGACCGCAAACCAACTCGTAATTGGGTGGAAAACCATGAAAACCCCGTGGGTTCAGCTTATTGTCTCACATCAAGCCAACTGCATACACATACGCTGATACACAGTGACAATTTTATAGGTAGTTTCAATGACGTACAAAAAACATAGTCCGCGACATAAAAAACAGTGACAATAATATTATACACTGATACAAAACAAGTTTGGTCGACGAACATTTAGGTTCGAGAAAATAACAAAAAACATCTATTAAAGATCCTTAATGAACAATAGGTCAGTACCCGTGCGTTGCAACGGGAACATATAATACCATGATAACTTATATACAAAATGTGTCTTATATTGTTATAAGAAAATATTTCATAATTCATTTGTGATCCTAGCCATACATAAATTTTGTTATTTTAATTTAGTTGTTTCACTACTACATTGCAACTATCAGTATCATGCACACTTCGATATATGTCATGATTTGCATGGTCTCATTATTGGAGAGCACGTGCCACACCTGCCGGTAGAAGTTCCGTCGTACATCGTTAGTCATCAGGCACGCACCACCATACACGCTTGCTTAAACAAAAAATACAAGTGTGTGTTTGCGAAGAGAATTAAAGGCAGGCCGACACAAAAGGTACCCCGACGATGGCGAGTGGTCATTGTTGTCGGTCCACCTCTGCTCACCTCCGGTGTCGAGATGACGCCACAATCCTTGATATAATAGTCGTCGAACGCGCGCGATATGGTGAGTACCGATCACTCTTGGCTGGGCTGCCAAATGAAGTGCACCCCGGGCTCATCAGCGAGGTAGTACACCTGGTCGTTGCACCACCGGATGTGCTACTCCTCTACATACATCTTGTTCGAGGACACTCACACAACAACAACAATGGTCATCATTCCAGCGCACAAGAATTCATGGTCGGTCAGTAGCGACTTACGTGGCAGGTTAGGCTTCAGGTGGATGATGAGCTAGACGGCGTGATGGCGTCGTCGTAGGTTGCGATGCCCAGAACAACCCGAGAGTCGTCGACATTGGCGACGACCATGAGGTCCCCATGTTTGACGATGGACAGCGCGGTGCAGCCGCTCTGGACCACGTCCAAGCGGCAGCTGCGCCGGAGCTTGCCGTACACAGCGGCGCATGGGCCATGTAGGACTGCTTCCAGAGTTCGAACTGACAGTCGCCAAGTTTCTTCTCGTCGTCGGTGAGCGACGCTAACGCGAGCGCCTCGTGCTAGTGGTGTTTGTTCGGGGTTTCCAAGTAAGAAACATGGATTCATCTTTGACATTGGTTTATGAAAATGATTTATAAGTTAGATACATGGAAAAATATTATGGAGAATAAATGTTACACATGCAAAAAAAAGTATTTAAGTTGAAAACATTATTCAAACAAAAGAAATTGCATGCAAGGCTCTTCTTTAAATACTACTCCCTCAATCCAAAAATATAATTTAATAATCTCAGTGATACTTATTGTCGGGGACCATAATTAGGGGTACCCTCAAGACGCCTAATTCTCAGCTGGTAACCCCCATCAGCATAAAGCTGCAGAGGCCTGATGGGTGCGATTAAGTCAGGGATCAGTCCATACGAGCGACTTGATCACGCCTCGCCCGAGCCTAGCCTCGGACAAGGGCAGCCGACCCCGAGAGATTTCCGTCTCGCCCGAGACCCCCCTTTAACGGCGGACATATCTCCGGCTCGCCCGAGGCCTTGCCTTCGCTGAGAAGCAACCATGACTAAATCGCCGCACCGACCGACCGAGTCGCAGGAGCATTTAACGCAAAGGTGGCCTGACACCTTTATCCTGACGCGCGCCCCCCGGCAGAGCCGAAGTGACCGCCGTCACTTCGCTGCTCCACTGACCGGTCTGACAGAAGGACAGCGCCGCCTGCGCCACTCCGACTGCAGTGCCACTCGACAGAGTGAGTCTGACAGGCAGTCAGGCCTTGCCAAAGGCGCCATAGGAAACTCCGCTCCGCCCGACTCAGGGCTCGGACTCGGGCTAAGCCCCGGAAGACGGCGAACTTCGTTCCGCCCGACCCAGGGCTCGGACTCGGGCTAAGCCCCGGAAGACGGCGAACTCCGCTCCGCCCGACCCAGGGCTCGGACTCGGGCTAAGCCCCGGAAGACGGCGAACTCCGTTCCGCCCGACCCAGGGCTCGGACTTGGGCTAGGCCCCGGAAGACGGCGAACTCCGCTCCGCCCGACCCAGGGCTCGGACTCGGGCTTAGCCCCGGAAGACGGCGAACTCCGCTCCGCCCGACCCAGGGCTCGGACTCGGGCTCAGCCCCAGAAGACGACGAACTCCGCTTCGCCCGACCCCAGGGCTCGGACTCCGCTCTAGCCTCTGCCAAACAACCTCCACCTCGCCCGACCCAGGGGCTCGGGCTCGGCCTCGGCAACGGATGACAGACTCGACCCTAGCTTCGGAGGAGCCCCCACGTCGCCCGGCCTCGGGCGCGGGCCCGCCACGTCAACAGGGAGCGCCATCATCACCCTACCCCGAGCCGACTCGGGCCGCAGAGAACAAGACCGGTGTCCCATCTGGCTAGCTCCGCCAGATACGCAATGATGGCGCCCCGCGTGCCCTGTGACGACGGCGGCTCTCAGCTCCCTTACGGAAGCAGGGGGACGTCAGCAAGGACTCGACCGCTCCAACAGCTGTCCCTCCGCCAGGCTCCGTTGCTCCTCCGACAGCCACGACATCATACCAGCAGGGCGCCAAGATCTCTCCGGCTGCCACATTGGCATGTACTTAGGGCGCTAGCTCTCCCTCCGCTAGACACGTAGCACTCTGCTACATCCCCATTGTACACCTCGATCCTCTCCTTACGCCTATAAAAGGAAGGACCAGGGCCTTCTTAGAGAAGGTTGGCCGCGCGGGACGAGGACGGGACAGGCGCTCTCTTGGGGCCGCTCGCTTCCCTCACCCGCGTGGACGCTTGTAACCCCCTACTGCAAGCGCACCCGACCTGGGCGCGGGACGAACACGAAGGCCGCGGGATTTCCACCTCTCTCACGCCCGTCTCCGGCCACCTCGCTCTCCCCCCTTCACGCTCGCCCACGCGCTCGACCCATCTGGGCTGGGGCACGCGGCACACTCACTCGTCGGCTCAGGGACCCCCCCCAGTCGGTCGGTGCAGCGATTTAGTCAGGGTTGCTTCTCAGCGAAGGCAAGGCCTCGGGCGAGCCGGAGATATGTCCGCTGTTAAAGGGGGGCCTCGGGCGAGACGGAAATCTCTCGGGGTCGGCTGCCCTTGTCTGAGGCTAGGCTCGGGCGAGGCGTGATCAAGTCGCTCGTATGGACTGATCCCTGACTTAATCGCACCCATCAGGCCTCTGCAGCTTTATGCTGATGGGGGTTACCAGCTGAGAATTAGGCGTCTTGAGGGTACCCCTAATTATGGTCCCGACAGTAGCCCCCGAGCCTCGAAGGGAGTGTTAGCACTCGCTTGGAGGCTTTCGTCGCACTTTTTTGCAAGGGGACCAGCCTTTCTCGGTTGCATTTTGTTCCGGTGGGTGCGCGCGAGCGCACCCGCCGGGTGTAGCCCCCGAGGCCTCGGAGGAGTGGTTTCACTCCTCCGAGGTCTTAATGCCTTGCGTAATGCTTTGGCTGGTCTGGTCGTTCCCTCATGCGAACTGGCCGTAGCCCGGGTGCACGGTCGAGGCCCAAGCTCTCGGGCTGGTATGTTGACGCTGTCAACGGTTCGGCCGGAGCCGGGTTTGCGAGAGCAGCCCCCGAGCCTCCGCACAGGGCGAGAGGGCGATCAGGGATAGACTCGGCTTTTTTACATACGCCCCTACGTCGCCTTTCCGCAAGGAGGAGGGGGGGAGAGCGCCATGTTACCCTCGATGGGCACCGAACATGGTGTCTCCGGTGAGCTGCAGGCGGGTAATCCGAGTGGACGTTCGTGCCCCGTTCGTTGGGGGTCGGCTAGGGGCCCAGAGGCACGCCCAAAAGTACCTGCGGGTGATCTGTCGGACCCAGTCCCCTGGCGACGGGGTCCGAGGGCTCGATGCCTCCCTCCGATGGGATTCCATTACAAGATCGCTCCCGCTGGTCTCGGAAATGTCCTAGGGTACCTCGGGAGCGCAGCCCGAGCCTCGGTTATGTATCGAACGTACCCCTGGTCATCCCTCGCTCGGTGTCTGAGGCGACTGTGAACCCTTCGGGGGCCAGCCTTCGAACCCCTGATCAGTAATGAGCGCGGAGCCCGAGTAGCCTGAGGCGGCCGTGGAGCCCTTCAGGGGGCCGGCCTTCGAACCTCTGACCAGTAGTGGGTGTAGGGCCCACGCGATCTGAGGCGACTGTTGAACCCCTCGGAGGGCCAGTCTTCGAACCTCTGATCAGTAGGGGGGCTCGGAGCCCGGTTCCTTCACAGGGAAGGATCCTTTTCGGGGTATCCCCCTTTCCCGGTCCCTGTTGCAAGAGATAGAGAAAGAGGAAAAAAGGAAAAGGATACGAAATCGAACGACGTGGCGTACCTTTTTTGGCGTGGTTATTACGGCGAAGGCGAAGCGTCGCCCGCTTCTCCTGCCAGAGGCGCCGCCTGTCCCGCCGCGGAGTTAATGCGACGGGGCGAGTGGTTGGCGGGGCGGCCGTTGCGCGTGCGCGGGCCGTTCGAGGGACGGATCACGGGCGCGCCGTCTTCACGCCGTGAGAGGAGGCTCTCTTGCTGCCCCTGGATGGGACGTGAGCCTGGCTGACGACGTGACCGCTGCTCCCGCTCGCCTGCCACCGTCATTACTGCCGGCCCGCTTTCGGCTGCATTGACCGTCGCGCCAGGCTGGCGCCGCTGGGTCGTGCGCTGGGTCGCCTCGAGCCGCAGCATTGGTTCCGCAACCGAAGAGGCGCGATGGTGGCGCAAGTGGCGGTGTAGTTGCCTGCATGCAGCATCCGGCGCGCCGGTTGCGTGACGCGTGGGCCTGGGCCTCCATGCTGGCGTGTTGGGAGTCGGAGAAGCGCGTCCACCTGGCGCGGTTGCATGCCGCCTGCATGGCTGCCCGCCCCTTCCGCCCGTTGGTCTGGGCCAAAGTGGGGGGTCGCTTGTAACCGCTGGGCGGTTGTGTGCGCCACGCGCGGCGGTTTGGCTTCTTCTGCTCTGAGCCAGTTTGCATGACATGCGGGACCCAGCCCCCGCGCCGCAGGGGAGGGCCTTGGAGCGTGTTGGAGAAGACTCAGCCCGTGACGTTTGAGGGCGCACGTAGGGAGAGTTGCCTTTAAAAGGAGGGTGACCCCTTTCGGAAGGCGACCATGTCTTCTTCCTCCCTTATGCGTCGTGTCTTTCCATCTTCCAAGCCCCCGGATGGGGGATACCCGCCGTCTTTCCGCCTCATCGTTGGAGGAACGCAACTCCGTGGGAGTTGGTACCTTTCAGCCATCGTTCGGCTTCAAGGATTTTCATCATGCAGCCCGGCCGCACCCCTCCACCAGCGGTCGCCCAAGGTGGTGACCTTCGGCTTGATGGTGGGGGAAAGCGAGCCGGGCTGCGGCCTCTGCCCCTCCCTCAGCCTCAAGGATTTTCATCACCAGGGCTGGGGAGGGGAGTGTGCCGAGTTGAGGTCGCCCCCCGCGTGGGCGGCGGCCCGCTCCTTCACTCAGTGATCGGAGGGAAGGGCGGTCGTCGTCCATGGCGCTGGCAGCTGCACCGTGCCTGGCTCTCGGACGCGAGTGGCTTCGGAGCCGCTCGCGGCGCCGGCGTCCGCCACGGCAGCTTGAAGAGGTTCTTCTGCCGGCGAGATTGCCAAGGCCGGCCACGGACCGACCTTCAACTCTACGGCCTTCTACCCGTCCTTGCCTCACAAGTTTTGGCATGGGCGGGGGCCTCCTGGCGACAGCATCCGCCCTGAGGTCAGTGCTGCCGCTGTTCAGCCCCCCGGAGCAGAAGTCGTCGTCGTCGCCGCTGCTGGAGCAGGTGACGGCGCGCCGTTCGTCGGTCTTCCGTTGCTCCGCAGGCCTTCCCCCATGGAGTGGGGTTGTTCGTACCTGTGGAGGGGGAACCGGAGTTCCATTTGTAATGGCACCTTGAATGCCAGTGTTTTTGTTCATTGTGGCTGTCGAGGCCTGAACATGTATGTAGTTTCGGCACGGAGCCGTGTTTTTTCCTCATTTTCGAGCACTAAGTCTCGCCTGTTGATTATCTGAACCGCTTCACCAAGCATGAGTCGCCCCGTGTCAAGGTGACGAGTGAGGTATCCGTATCCCGGAGGCGTAGGAGTCCCTCGGCTCGATCGGCCTTGTTGTCTGAGGCTCCTCTAGCTTAGTCAAAGGGACCCCTTGGCCGCTCTTCGATGAGCCGAGGCCAGGGGTAGCGATATCAGCACGAACAGAGGCGGAGTTGGCTCGAAAATGGAAACCTGGTTGGCCGGAGCCTAGCCGGGTTGTCCGTCAGCGGGACCGACGCCGGAGTTGACCAGCCGAGGCCTCGGGTCGGGCTGGCGCCCTTGGAAGATGGTTGGCCGAGGCCCCTGAGGCAACCAGCCGAGCCGCCTGCTCGGGCCGGATTCCCGGAGAAGTCCCTGGGCCGCGTCGACGTCCGAGGCTGGGTCGGTCCTCGCTGAAGGTGTCGTCGATGCCGAGGGTGTTACAGCCCCCCTCCAGCGTGAAGACTCGAGCCTGCAGGATCAGATCGCCTTGTAGCGTGTGCCTTCTGCGGCCGCTGAGGCCAGAAAACACACCCTCGCTGCGTTGTAAAGCTGCGTCTCCTTTCCTCTTATTTCGAGCATCTGGACTTTTTGTCGGTAACAGGGATGTTTGTGCGAGCGAGGGTTGCTTCTCACGGAAGGTGATGAGTGAGGTATCCGTATCCCGGAGGCGTGGGAGTCCCTCGGCTCGGTCGGCCTTGCCGCTTACGCGTACTTTCACCCGTCCATGAGGCTCTGTCTCCGACTCAGTCGAGAAGGCTCGAAGGATCCGCTTCGGCAGAAGAGCTTCCGAACGTAAAGACTTGTTCGGTCCGCAGGATCACTTTATCCGAACGCGAGTTACTTATCGCAGAAGGTGATGAGTGAGGTATCCGTATCTTGGAGGCGTAGGAGTCCCTCGGCTCGGTCAGCCTTGGCTGCTTACGTGTACTCCGTCGTTTCCAGGATTCGCTTTTCGAAGTAGTCAAAAAGCACGAAAGAAATTCTGCTAAAAAGAGATCTTTTTTCGAGGAAAATTTCGACGCAGAGGGGGTCTCCCCCCTTTTAGCCCCCGAGGGAGGGTCGGGCTTTGCCGAGGCGAGGCCGACCCTTCCTTGATGACTAAACTTTTGCGTGGGCGCGAGGTATATGAACAACTTGAAAACATCTTAAGGGTAGAAGCGACGTAGTTGTTTGATGTTCCAAGCGTTGCCGTAGATCTCGCCTTGATTGTTGGCCAGCTTGTATGTTCCGGGCTTCAGAACTTTGGCGATGACGAATGGCCCCTCCCAGGGGGGCGTGAGCTTGTGCCTCCCTCGGGCGTCTTGCCGCAGCCGAAGCACCAGGTCGCCCACCTGGAGGTCTCGGGGTCGGACCCCTCGGGCGTGGTAGCGTCGCAGGGACTGCTGGTACCGCGCCGAGTGTAGTAAGGCCTTGTCCCAAGCCTCTTCCAGCTGGTCCAGCGATTCTTCTCGGCTAGCTTGGTTGCTTTGATCGTTGTAGGCCCTCGTCCTCGGGGAGCCGTATTCCAGGTCAGTGGGCAAGATGGCCTCGGCCCCGTAGACCAGGAAGAACGGTGTCAGCCCGCTCGGGGGCTGGCTCGACGGCTCCTGGCCACACCCCAAACCGGGGCTGAGGCCGAGACGGGCGACCATGTCGTCCTCCTCCTCATCATCGTCGTCATCGTCGTCGTCGGGCGTCTCCGGCGACGGCTCCCTCGGGAGTCCTTCCCTCTCCTGCTGGCGACGACGCTTCTCCAAGGCGTCCCGAGCCCGCCTCCGCTCGCGGGCCCGGGCCTTCTCCGCGTCCTTCTTCTTCTTCTTCTCCTCTGCGGCGACCCGCCGCGCTGCTCGGTCCACCGCGTCCTCCGGGACCCATGGCAGGGAGGGCTTGTGCCACCCCACCTCCTAAAGAAGGGGAGAAAGAAACCCGATCATAAGAACCCGGAGCAACCCGATGTATGAAGAAGGAGGGAGTGAACACTCACCAGAGTTACGCACCCCTGGTCGGGGCGCATCCGAAGCTGGGAGTAGGCGTGGGAGTCCGGCTTCCCCATCGCAGCCGACACCCGCCATTGGAGGGCGTCGAAGGGAAGAGGATCAGGGGACATTCGCGAGCCCTCCCAGTCAGCCTCCGGGGTCATCTCCCAAAGCGGCAGCCGCCGCTCCGCCAAGGGAAGCACCCTCCGACGGTGGATGGCGGTGACCACTCCCGCAGCGGTGAGTCCCCCTTCCCGCAACGCCTTCAGGGCCTGGAGAAGGGGTTCGAGATTCTTCTGTCTCTCGTGCGGGGTCCCGTGACGCCAGGCGTCGGTGGCGGCGGTGACTACTCGCTGGGAGAACGGTGGGAGCAACTCACCGTCATTCCGGAGGTAGAACCAACGGCGCTGCCACCCCTTGTTCGAGGACGCGAGGATGGCAGGAATGTACTGCAACGCCCGCGACTGCCTCAGCAAGAGAGTGCAGCCGCCGGCCCGCACCGCTGCACGGACCCTCCTCTCCCCCGTCGGCAAGGTGAAAGGCTCGGCGAGGAAGAGATGAGTCCACAAATCCCAATGGGGGGCGATCCCCAAATACCCTTCGCACACCGCTACGAAGATAGCGGCCTGCGAGATGGAGTTGGGGGTGAGGTTATGCAACTCCACCCCATAGTGGAACAGGATTGCCCGCATAAAGCGGCCCGTCGGCACGCCGAATCCCCGCTCGTGGAAGGAAACGAAGCTCACGACGTACCCCGGCGGTGGGGATGGAGCGACTCCGCCCACGGGAGGAATCCACTCTGGTCGCTGCTTATCGGTGAGAGGGCGAAGCAAACCCTCGCCGACCAGCTCCTCCAGATCGCTCGCCGTCACCGTGGAAAAGGGCCACGGATCGCGCGGGGAGATTATGGTCACCCGATCAGCCATCACCAAAATGGAAGGGATGGCGGCGCAAGGGGCAGGAAGGGTGGTTTTTCTCTTCTCCGACTAAAGTTTCTCGGGTTGCGAAAACCTAAAGGAAGAGGCAGGAAGCGGAGCGAAGAACCGTCACCAGACCCCCTCTCGAGTATATAAAGGCCAGGGCGAAACCGTTTCCAGCGCTTCGCCCGGACCGGACGCGGGATTCAAAAACGCGAAGCGAAACAGCCGTTCCTCGAATGGCTCGCGCACGCGCAATGGCCGCCCCGCCAACCACTCGCCCCGTCGCATTAACTCCGCGGCGGGACAGGCGGCGCCTCTGGCAGGAGAAGCGGGCGACGCTTCGCCTTCGCCGTAATAACCGCGCCAAAAAAGGTACGCCACGTCGTTCGATTCTGTATCCTTTTCCTTTTTTCCTCTTTCTCTATCTCTTGCAACAGGGACCGGGAAAGGGGGATACCCCGAAAAGGATCCTTCCCTGTGAAGGAACCGGGCTCCGAGCCCCCTACTGATCAGAGGTTCGAAGACTGGCCCTCCGAGGGGTTCAACAGTCGCCTCAGATCACGTGGGCCCTACACCCACTACTGGTCAGAGGTTCGAAGGCCGGCCCCCCGAAGGGCTCCACGGCCGCCTCAGGCTACTCGGGCTCCGCGCTCATTACTGATCAGGGGTTCGAAGGCTGGCCCCCGAAGGGTTCACAGTCGCCTCAGACACCGAGCGAGGGATGACCAGGGGTACGTTCGATACATAACCGAGGCTCGGGCTGCGCTCCCGAGGTACCCTAGGACATTTCCGAGACCAGCGGGAGCGATCTTGTAACGGAATCCCATCGGAGGGAGGCATCGAGCCCTCGGACCCCGTCGCCAGGGGACCGGGTCCGGCAGATCACCCGCAGGTACTTTTGGGCGTGCCTCTGGGCCCCTAGCCGACCCCCAACGAACGGGGCACGGACGTCCACTCGAATTACCCGCCTCCAGCTCACCGGAGACACCATGTTCGGTGCCCATCGAGGGTAACATGGCGCTCTCCCCCCTCCTCCTTGCGGAAAGGCGACATAGGGGCGTATGTAAAAAAGCCGAGTCTGTCCCTGATCGCCCTCTCGCCCTGTGCGGAGGCTCGGGGGCTGCTCTCGCAAACCCGGCTCCGGCCGAACCGTTGACAGCGTCAACATACCAGCCCGAGAGCTTGGGCCCCGACCGTGCACCCGGGCTACGGCCAGTTCGCATGAGGGAACGACCAGACCAGCCAAAGCATTACGCAAGGCATTAAGACCTCGGAGTTGTGAAACCACTCCTCCGAGGCCTCGAGGGCTACACCCGGCGGGTGCGCTCGCGCGCACCCACCGGAACAAAATGCAACCGAGAAAGGCTGGCAAAAAAGTGCGACGAAAGCCTCCAAGCGAGTGCTAACACTCCCTTCGAGGCTCGGGGGCTACTGTCGGGGACCATAATTAGGGGTACCCTCAAGACGCCTAATTCTCAGCTGGTAACCCCCATCAGCATAAAGGTGCAGAGGCCTGATGGGTGCGATTAAGTCAGGGATCAGTCCATACGAGCGACTTGATCACGCCTCGCCCGAGCCTAGCCTCGGACAAGGGCAGCCGACCCCGAGAGATTTCCGTCTCGCCCGAGGCCCCCCTTTAACGGCGGACATATCTCCGGCTCGCCCGAGGCCTTGCCTTCGCTGAGAAGCAACCCTGACTAAATCGCCGCACCGACCGACCGAGTCGCAGGAGCATTTAACGCAAAGGTGGCCTGACACCTTTATCCTGACGCGCGCCCCCCGGCAGAGCCGAAGTGATCGCCGTCACTTCGCTGCTCCACTGACCGGTCTGACAGAAGGACAGCGCCGCCTATGCCACTCCGACTGCAGTGCCACTCGACAGAGTGAGTCTGACAGGCAGTCAGGCCTTGCCAAAGGCGCCATAGGAAACTCCGCTCCGCCCGACTCAGGGCTCGGACTCGGGCTAAGCCCCGGAAGACGGTGAACTCCGCTCCGCCCGACCCAGGGCTCGGACTCGGGCTAAGCCCCGGAAGACGGCGAACTCCGTTCCGCCCGACCCAGGGCTCGGACTCGGGCTAAGCCCCGGAAGACGGCGAACTCCGCTCCGCCCGACCCAGGGCTCGGACTCGGGCTAAGCCCCGGAAGACGGCGAACTCCGTTCCGCCCGACCCAGGGCTCGGACTTGGGCTAGGCCCCGGAAGACGGCGAACTCCGCTCCGCCCGACCCAGGGCTCGGACTCGGGCTTAGCCCCGGAAGACGGCGAACTCCGCTCCTCCCGACCCAGGGCTCGGACTCGGGCTCAGCCCCGGAAGACGACGAACTCCGCTTCGCCCGACCCCGGGGCTCGGACTCCGCTCTGGCCTCTGCCGAACAATCTCCGCCTCGCCCGACCCAGGGGCTCGGGCTCGGCCTCGGCAACGGAAGACAGACTCGACCCCAGCTTCGGAGGAGCCCCCACGTCGCCCGGCCTCGGGCGCGGGCCCGCCACGTCAACAGGGAGCGCCATCATCACCCTACCCCGAGCCGACTCGGGCCGCAGAGAACAAGACCGGTGTCCCATCTGGCTAGCTCCGCAAGATAGGCAATGATGGCGCCCCGCGTGCCCTGTGACGACGGCGGCTCTCAGCTCCCTTACGGAAGCAGGGGGACGTCAGCAAGGACTCGACCGCTCCAACAGTTGTCCCTCCGCCAGGCACCGTTGCTCCTCCGACAGCCACGACATCATACCAGCAGGGCGCCAAGATCTCTCCGGCTGCCACATTGGCATGTACTTAGGGCGCTAGCTCTCCCTCCGCTAGACACGTAGCACTCTGCTACATCCCCATTGTACACCTGGATCCTCTCCTTACGCCTATAAAAGGAAGGACCAGGGCCTTCTTAGAGAAGGTTGGCCGCGTGGGACGAGAACGGGACAGGCGCTCTCTTGGGGCCGCTCGCTTCCCTCACCCGCGTGGACGCTTATAACCCCCTACTGCAAGCGCACCCGACCTGGGCGCGGGACGAACACGAAGGCCACAGGATTTCCACCTCTCTCACGCCCGTCTCCGGCCACCTCGCTCTCCCCCCTTCGCGCTCGCCCACGCGCTCGACCCATCTAGGCTGGGGCACGCGACACACTCACTCGTCGGCTCAGGGACCCCCCGGTCTCGAAACGCCGACACTTATCTACTACTACACATTGTGCAAGGGTAGCAGGTGGGCTTCGGGAGAGATGTATTATATGTTTTTACTATAATAGATGTAGACATAAACACACATGTGGTGTAGTGGTAGCTACAAACACATTTATTTGAGAGGTCGCGGATTCGAATCCCCTTGGAGCCTGTTTTTTTAATTTAATTTTAGCTAGGCGTGGAATGCACGTGGGAATGAGAATAGGCTTTGTGGGAGGGGGAATGAGAAAGACACGTGATAGCCGGGAATGGAAATGTGAATGGGCTTTGCAGGGAGGGGGAATGAGAAAGACAGGCAGCTGGGAATGGTAATGGGCTTTGCAGTGAGGACGGAATGGGAATGGTAGAACACGGATTGGGGCAGCCTACCCCTTACCGTCTTAATAGGTAGTAGAGATTATCTTTTTGGCAAGAAATATAAACTAGCAGCAACGAAAAGAGTCTCTGATCAAGCTCGAAGCTAGCAACAGTGTGTGAACGGTCTCGGGTAGTATATTGTATAATTTAACAAAAAAATGTGTAGCTATGGGGGCTTGAACACACACCCACAGTGTGTGAACGGTCTCGAGCGGTATATTGTATAATTTGACAAAAAATGTGTAGCTACGAGGACTTGAACACACACCCACATATATTATGATAGACTTAAACACACCAACCTAGCCAATGCAGTTGTAATTTTATTGTGTTATATGTAAACTATTATCTTTAAAAAATTGTAATTGTGTCATGTCTGTGCCAGCACTATGGGTCGAGATGGCGGCCTAGGCACGACACTATACTAGCCAGGTCGGGTCGTGTCTGGGCCATGCTTTTTCGTGTCGTGCCTGGACTGGTCCATCGTGTTAGTGCCAATTGACCATCTATAGCGCCAGGGGACAGGGGACGTCGGCGTCTAAGTGTGAAAGTGTCTAATTAGCGCCGGACGTCGGCAGGAGCCAGGGGAGCTTCGTCCGCCGAGGCGAAGACTTGGGGAGAGGGGAGACTCCGGTCGTCGGGGCAGGGAGCAGGATGCGACCCTTAGTGCACGGGTGAAGACTTGGGGAGTTAGGGTTGAGTTGAGTATGTTGGGACTTGGGACTAAGTTGGGAGTCGAGTCGAATACAGTCCTACGGTCTATGGATGGGTGAAGACCCATGAAAGCCCACGCCTATATAAACCCATCTACACCCATGGGTATCAACCATTTTGACCCACAATACAAGATAAACCCACCCAACTCAACTCATTCATAATTAAACCCCATCACAAACCACCAAAATAAACTCATTTTTTAAACCCACCTAAAATACCCGCTTACACCCACCCCGTTTGCAGGCCTACCGCCATGGCCCAGCAGCCTGGCTGCGCTCTCGGGCTGCAGCTCCCGTGTTTGCGTTGTCTGGCTTGCTCGGGAGCCTGGCTGTCCGCGTGCAAGTTTAGCCTCTCACCCTGGCTCCAAAAAAACGAGATGAAGGTCCGTTTTCTGGGAGCCTAGCTGGTTGTGACGCAAGGATTCTGCGTTTAGATAGTTTTAGTTTTCTAGCCCGGCTGTATACTGGGTGACAAACATCAGCTCGTGTGAGCCAGGCTCATATGATATAAGTGCGCAAACATAGTGAGTTGTGATAGCCGGGACAGGCTAGCCTCAGCCTGAACTAATTGAACGGACCGAGCTGGACAGGCACATGGTCACAAACACGCCCATGGTGTTTGAAAGGTGCTGTTACCTGGATCATATCTATGGATGAAAAAAAGAATAGACAAGGTGTTTCAAAGGACACCTCATATACTGTCGGTCAGATTGTCTCGGAAATACATGACGAATCGCATAGATGGAATTTTGCCGGCATAAAACAGCTTCCAGAGCCTCTTCCTCGTCGCTTTGCAGTTTGCACGGGCAGCATGATTATCGATATGAGCCTAAACCTAGCTGGTACCGATAATGGATCACATTAAGTCGAATTTCAGTCATATTTTAGTTGGCAATTCAAAGAAACAAATGTGACAAGCAGCATGTGAAGGTGCCGTCCATTATCTATGCTAAACTGTACATACGAACAACAACTAGCATGGCCGTCACATGAATGAAAAATGTTAACAGAGTTATTAGATTATATCCAGAGGTTGGTAGAGCGTTCGTTACAACTAGCATGATCACTCCGCCTTGAGTAGAAGCTGGCTAAAGGCAGTAGTGACTTCGATAGACATAAGCAAAATTATAATAAACCTGGCAGTATTATAGGACAAAAAAAAACAATATAATGCATGATAAAACGGTTCAGAATAAAATTTAGAGAAGCTAGGGATAATGTAATTAAAAAATGGCAGTGGTTAATATTACACAATATATATAAATTGCATGCCCACATGATAGGGAAAAGAGGGAAATTTCTCTTTCTACAGTTTATTCAGAAACGCAAAAAGAAAAAAAAAACAAAATCCCTTCTAGAGAGATCCCAGACTCCCAGCATACAGCATTCAAGGAAGCGGCAGGACTCCTGCTCCTTGCTGGCCTTCACTACCTTGCAGGTTTCTTGTACATGTACGAGTACGATCACCGGATCATAGCCTTGCAATGACAAGAATTTCAGGCCTACCACGTGCAACAAATTAATCCTCGGTGGTACGTTCTGCATGCACAGTATTAAAGCCCTGCTGTATTAGGACAATAAGGTTTTTTTATATCAAAGTTTTATCCGCGTTCGATAAATTATATCATATGAATGTTTCTTTATAATGTGAAAACAATTACCAATACTCTATAAACCATAAATTAAAATACCAATGAAATCATAGAATACAACTCTCAGTTAGAAGTAAGTATTATATCTCTATCCACGTTTTGTTCTATTCTATACAATAATTAATACAATACGGTGGTCCTAGTCTCCTAGATGCCGTTCGTTCAACTGCGCTGGAAAAACGAAAACCACTCTTGTGATTAAGCCAAAACGTACATGATCCGGCTGGGTTCTGGATGGTCTTCTCGAAGAAGCGTCTCTCTCTCTCTCTCTGAGTTGCGTTCGAGCAAAACCTTTAACGCCGTACAATGGTAAGCTCCTCCTGCAGCCTGCTGGACAGTCATCTTTTTTATGGCTACAAGTACATGTGCTTGCGGCCTTGCGCACGGTTGCGGAAGCGGAAGTGATGCAGCTCGAGCAGAGCACTCCTTTTGAATTTGCTTGTAGTAAATATGGAAGCGCGGTAGTTCAGACTTGAGAGGGTACGTTGCGAAAACTGAAGGGTGACTGTCTCCTGTAGATTAAGGGGGTGTTTGGTTGCCTCTGCTAAAGTTTAGCCCGGGTCACATCAAGCGTTTGACTTTCAAATAAGAGTATGAAATATAGACCCAACCAACTGGACTAGATTCGTCTCGTCTTTTAATCTTCGGCTGATAAATTAGTTTTATAATCCGACTACATTTAATACCCGGAACGGAGGTTCAAACATTCGATGTGATAGGGGATAAAGTTTAGTTGGGGTTAACCAAACACCCCCTAAGATAAAATAGAGAACTCAGAAATATAGACTATGACACTGTTTACAGAGTATAGTTTAAAATAGGGATCTGCTGGAGATAGACTAGGCTTGTTTTAGCAAATGGAGTTGAGCTTGCAAACAAAGGCGTACATAGGTTGAGATCTTGATAAAAAAAGTCCTTTCACACCTACATTTGCTATATACGATCTAAGCCATGCATCCTTTTGGAGTTGAGTTGCTGGAAAGGATAAAGGATAGATAGATAGATATATAGATAGATAAAATAGATAAATAAAGCGCACAGCCGGTCATCTGCCTCCCAGTTTCCCGGATCGGAGCAGATCAAAGAGCAGTGTGGTCCTGTCTGTCCAGTACAAGCATTTATTTACGCATGCGCGCAGTATAATCTGCACTACTGGGCCAATCAAAAGCTCAGGACCAGAAAAGGTTTCGCCCGCTTGCTGCTGTCCAAGCGCGCTGTGCCAACTGCATACTGCTATAGCCTATTTCTACCAGCATGCATATAGCACAAAGCAGGGCCTGTTTTTGGAAATCCAGTTTTAAAATATTGCAGTTTTGAGATACCATAGTTTACAATTGTACATGACATAAATACTACGGTATTGCTTTACCACAGTAAAACTGTAGTATTGCTCAAAACCGAGATCTGTTTGGTTCTATTGGAAAAACAAAGTATATGTAGAGACAAGAGAAGAAAACTGAGGTCCTGAATGGAGTTTCGAAAACTCCGAAAATACCACAGTTTTGGGTAAACCACGGTATTTAAAACTGAGTTTTGACTATTGTCGGCGTTTCGAAACCCGGGGGTCCCTAGACCGACGAGTAAATTGTCGCCGCGTGCCCCAGCCCAGATGGGTCGGCGCGAGACGGAGCGCGAAGGGGGAGGAAGCCGGAGGGAGACGGGCGTGAGAGGTGGAATCCCGCGGCCTTCGTGTTTGTCCCGCGCCCAGGTCGGGTGCGCTTGCAGTAGGGGGTTACAAGCGTCCACGCGGGAGGGAGCGAGCGGCCTCACGCGAGCGCTGTCCCGTCCTTCCCCGCGACCAACCCTCTGTAAGAGGGCCCTGGTCCTTCCTTTTATAGGCGCAAGGAGAGGATCCAGGTGTACAATGGGGGGTGTAGCAGTGTGCTAACGTGTCTAGCGGAGGAGAGCTAGCGCCCTAAGTACATGCCATCGTGGCAGTCGGAGAGGTTTTGGCACCCGGTTCGTGTGGTGTCGTGGCCGTCGGAGGAGCGCTGGAGCCTGGCGGAAGGACAGCTGTCGGGGCTGTCGAGTCCTTGCTGACGTCCACTTGCTTCCGTAAGGGGGCTGAGAGTCGCCGTCGTCATAGAGCGTGCGGGGCGCCATCATTACTTGTCTGGCGGAGCGAGCCAGATGGGACGCCGGTCTTGTTCCCCGTAGCCTGAGTCAGCTTGGGGCAGGGTAATGATGGCACCTCCTGTTGACGTGGTCGGTCCGAGCCCTAGGTTGGGCGAGGTGGAGGCTCCTCCGAGGTCGAGGTCGAGTCTGTCTTCCGAGGCCGAGGTCGAGTCCGAGCCCCTGGGTCGGGCGAGGTGGAGACCGTCGACTGAGGCCAGGGCTGAGTCCGAGCCCTGGGGTCGGGCGAAGCGAAGTTCGCCGTCTTCCGGGGCTGAGCCCGAGTTCGAGCCCTGGGGTCGGGCGAAGCGGAGTTCGTCGTCTTCCGGGGCTGAGCCCGAGTCCGAGCCCTGGGGTCGGGCGAAGCGGAGTTCGTCGTCTTCCGGGGCTGAGCCCGAGTCCGAGCCCTCGGGTCGGGCGAAGCGGAGTTCGTCGTCTTCCTGGGCTGAGCCCGAGTCCGAGCCCTGGGGTCGGGCGAAGCGGAGTTCGTCGTCTTCCGGGACTGAGCCCGAGTCCGAGCCCTGGGGTCGGGCGAAGCGGAGTTTCCTATGGCGCCTGAGGCCGGACTTGGCTGCTGTCAGCCTCACTCTGTCGAGTGGCACAGCAGTCGGAACGGCGCAGGCGGCGCTGTCCTCTTGTCAGACCGGTCAGTAGAGCGGTGAAGTGACTACGGTCACTTCGGCTCTGTCGACTGGAGGGCGTGCGTCAGGATAAAGGTGTCAGGCCACCTTTGCATTAAATGCCCCTACGATTTGGTCGGTTGGCGTGGCGATTTAGCCAAGGTTGCTTCTTGGTGAAGACTGGGCCTCGGGCGAGCCGAAGGTGTCTCCGTTGCTGGAGGGGGTCCTCGGGCGAGAAGTAGATCCTCCGAGGTCGGCTGCCCTTGCCCGAGGCTGGGCTCGGGTGAGGCGTGATTGCGTCCCTTGAATGGACCGATCCTTGACTTAAGCGCACCCATCAGGCCTTTGCAGCTTTGTGCTGATGGGGGTTACCAGCTGAGATTTAGGAGCCTTGAGGGTACCCCTAATTATGGTCCCCGACAGTAGCTCCCGAGCCTCGAAGGGAGTGTTAATACTCGCTTGGAGGCTTTTGTCGCACTTTTTTGCAAGGGACCAGCCTTTCTCGGTTGCGTTTTGTTCCGGTGGGTGCGCGCGAGCGCACCGGCCGGATGTAGCCCCCGAGGCCTCGGAGGAGTGGTTTGACTCCTTCGAGGTCTTAATGCATTTCGCAACACTTCGGCTGGTCTGGTTGTTCCCTCATGCGAGCTGGCCGTAGCCCGGGTGCACGGTCGAGTCCTAAGTTCTCGGGCTGGTATGTTGACGCTGTCAACGGTTGGGCTGGAGCCGGGTTTGCGAGAGCAGCCCCCGAGCCTCTGCACAGGGCGAGAGGACGGTCAGGGACAGACTCGACTTTTTTACATACGCCCCTGCGTCGCCTTTCCGCAAGGAGGAGGGGGGCAAGCGCCATGTTGCCCTTGGAGGGCGTCGAACATGGTGTTTCCAGCGAGCTGCTGACGGGTAATCCGAGTGGACGCCCGTGCCCCATTTGTTAGGGGTCAGCTAGAGGCCCAGAGGCGCACTCCAAAAGTACCTGCGGGTGATCTGCCGGACCCGGTCCCCTTTCGACGGGGTCCGAGGGCTCGATGCCTCCCTCTGATGGGATTCCGTTACAAGATCGTTCCCGCTGGTCTCGGAAATGTCCTAGGGTACCTCGAGAGCGTAGCCCGAGCCTTGGTTATGTATCGAACGTACCCAGGGTCATCCCTCGCTCTGTGTCTGAGGCGGATGTGAACCCTTCGAGGGCCAGCCTACGAACCCCTGATCAGTAGTGGGCGCAGAGCTCGAGTGGCCTGAGGCGGCCGTTGAACCCTTCCGAGGGGCCGGCCTTCGAACCTCTGACCAGTAGTGGGCGTGGAACCCAGGCGCTCTGAGGCGGCTGTTGAACCCCTCCGAGGGGTCAGCCTTTGAACCTCTGATCAGTAGGGAGGCTCGAGGCCTGTTTCCTTCACGGAGAAGGATCCTTTTCGGGGTATCCCCCTTTCCCGGTCCCTGTTGTAAGAGAGAGAAAGAGGAAAAGGATACGAAATCGAATGACGTGGCGTACCTTTTTTGACGTGCTCATTATGGCGAAGGCGAAGCGTCGCTCGCTTCTCCTGCCAGAGGCACCGCCTGTCCCGCCGCGGAGTTAATGCGACGGGGCGAGTGGTTCGCGGGGCAGCCGTTGCGCGTGCGCGGGCCATTCGAGGAACGAAACACGGGCGCGTCGTCTTCACGCCGTGAGAGAGGGTTCTCTCGCTGTCCCACGAGGTGACGTGAGCTTGGCTGACGACGTGACCGCTGCTTCTGCCCGCCTGCCACCGCCATCACTCCCGGCCCATTTTTGGCTGCATCGACCATCGCGCCTTCTCCCGCGGCTGACTGGCCCGTGATCGATGCGCCTGGCTGGCACTGTTGGGTCATACGCAGGGTTGCCTCGAGTCGCGGTACTGGTTCCGCAGTCGAGGAGGCGCGGTAGTGGTGCGAGTGGCGGTGCAGTTGCTCGTACGTAGCAACCGGCGCGCTGGTTGCATGACGTGTGGGTCTGGGCCTCCATGCTGGGTGCGTTGGAAGTCGAAGGGGGCGCGCCCACTTGGCGCGGTTGCATGCCGCCTGCATGGCTGTCCGCCCTTTCACCCGCTGGTCTGGGCGAAAGTGGAGGAATGCTTGTAACCGCTGGGCGGTTGTATGCACCGCGCGCGGCGATTTGGCTTCTTCTGTCCTGGGCCAGTTTGCATGACGCGTGGGACCCAGCCCCCGCGCCGTAGAGGGAGGACCTTTGAGCGTGTTGGAGAAGACTCAACCCACGACGACTGGGGACTCAAGTAGGGAGAGTCGCCTTTAAAAGGAGGGTGACCCCCTTGGAAGGCGACCATGTCTTCGCGCTCCCTCATGCATCGTGTCTTTCCACCTTCCGAGCCCCCGGATGGGGAACACCCGCAATCCTTCCGCCTTGTCGTTGGAGGAATGCAACTTCGTGGAAGTTGGTACCTTTCAGCCATCGTTCGGCTTCAAGGATTTTCATCATGCAGCCCAGCTGCACCCCCTCACCGGCGGTCACCCAAGACGGTGACCTCCAGTTTGATGGCGGGGAAAAGCAAACCGTGCTGCGGCCTCTGCCCCTCCCTCAGCTTCAAGGATTTTCATCATCAGTGCTGGGGAGGGGAGTGTGCCGAGTTGGGGTCGGTCCCTACGCGGGCGGCGGCCCGCTCCTTCCCTAAGTGATCGGGGGGAAGGGCGTTCGCCGTTCGTGGCGTTGGCAGCTGCCGCGTGCCTGGCTCTCTGACCCGAGTGGCTTCGGAGCCGCTCCCGGCGCCGCCTTCCGCCACGGCAGCCGGAAGAGGTTTCTCCGCCGACGAGATAGCCGGTGCCACCCACGGACCGACCTCCAACTCTACGGCCTTCTGCCCGTCCTTGCCCCTCGAGTGAGGGCATGGGCGAGGGCCTCATGGCAGCAGCATCCGCCCTGAGGTCATCGCTGCTGCTGTTCGGCCCCCCGGAGCATAAGTCGTCGTCGTCGCTGCTGCTGGAGCGGGCGACGGCGAGCCGTTCGTCGGTCTTCTGTTGCTCCGCAGGCCCCCCAATCGTGTGGGGTTGTTCGTACCTGCGGAGGCGGAACCGGGGTTCCGTTTGTAATGGCACCTTGAATGCCGGTGTTTTTGTTCATCGCGGCTGTCGGGGCCTGAACATGTATGTATTTTCGGCACGGAACCGTGTTTTTCCTTATTTCGAGCACTAAGACTCGCCTGTCGGCTAACTGAACCGCTTCACCAAGCGTGAGTCGCCTCGTGCAAAGGTGACGAGTGAGGTATCCGTATCCCGGAGGCGTAGGAGTCCCTCGGCTCGGTCAATCTTGCCGTTCGAGGCTTCTCTTGCTTAGTTAAAGGAACCCCTCGACCGCTCTTCGATGAGCCGAAGCCGGAGGTAGCGATGTCAGCACGGACAGAGGCAGAGTTGGCTCGAAAAGAAGACTTGGTCGGCCAGAGCCTGGCCGGGTCGTCCACTGGCGGGACCGACGCCGGAATTGAGTTGCCGAGGCCACGGGCCGAGCTGATGTCTTCGGGGGATAGCTGGCCGAGGCCTCGGGGTGGCCGGCCGAGCCGTCTGCTCGAGCTGGATTCCTGGAGAAGACCCTGGCGACGATGGCCCAGGCGTGGTGCTGATGTCGTCCTTCAGAGTGGAGATCCTCCGACCGCGTCGCCGTCCGAGGCTAGGTCGGACCTCGCCGAAGGTGTAGTTGACGCCGAGGGTGCTGCTGCTCCCTTCAACTGTCAAGATCCGAGCCTGCAGGATCGGATTATCTTGTAGTGTGTGTATGTTTTCTGCGGCCGCCGAGGCCCAAACATACCATCGTCGTGTTGTAAAGCTGCGTTCCTTTTCCTCTTGTTTCGAGTATCCAGACTTATTTGTCGGTAACAGAATTGTTTGTGCAGGCGAGAGTTGCTTTTCACGGAAGGTGATGAGTGAGGTATCCGTATCCCAGAGGCGTAGGAATCCCTCGGCTCGGTCGGCCTTACTGCTTACACGCACTCTTACTCGTCCATAGGGTTCTGTCACCGACGCAGTCGAGAAGGCCCAAAAAATCGTTTCAGCAGAGGAGCTTTCGAGCGTGAAGACTTGTTCGGTCCGCGGAATCAGTTATCCGAGTGCGAGTTACTTATCGCAGAAGGTGATGAGTGAGGTATCCGTATCCCGGAGGCGTAGGAGTACCTCGGCTCGGTCAGCCTTGGCTGCTTACGTGTACTCCGTCGTTTTCAGGGTCCACTTTCGAAGTAGTCGAAAAGCACGAAAGACATTCTGGCAGAAAAGATCTTTTTCCGAGGAAAATTTTGGCGCAGAGGGGGTTCCCCCCCTTTTAGCCCCCGAGGGAGGGTCGGGCTTTGCCGAGGCAAGGCTGACCCTTCCTTGATGACTAAACTTTGCGTGGGAACGAGGCATACGAACGACTTGAAAGCATCTTAAGGGTAGAAGCGACGTAGCTGTTGGATGTTCCAAGCGTTGCTGTAGACCTCGCCTTGACTGTTGGCCACCTTGTACGTTCCGGGCTTCAGAACTTTGGCGATGACGAACGGCCCTTCCCAGGGAGGCGTGAGCTTATGCCGCCCTCAGGCGTCTTGTCGCAACCGAAGCACCAGGTCGCCCACCTGGAGGTCTCGGGACCGAACCCCTCGGGCGTGGTAGCGTCGCAGGGACTACTGGTACCGCGCCGAGTGTAGTAAGGCCATGTCCCGAGCCTCTTCTAGCTGATCCAGTGAGTCTTCTCGATTAGCTTGATTGCTTTGGTCGGCGTAGGCCCTCGTCCTCGGGGAACCGTATTCTAAGTCTGTGGGCAAGATGGCTTCGGCCCCATAGACTAGATAGAACGGTGTGAAGCCTGTGGCCCGGCTCAGCGTCGTCCTCAGACTCCAGACCACCGAGGGGAGTTCCTTCATCCACCGCTTGCCGAACTTGTTGAGGTCGTTGTAGATCCGAGGCTTGAGTCCTTGCAGAATCATGTCGTTGGCACGTTCTACCTGCCCATTTGTCATAGGGTGGGCCACGGCGGCCCAGTCCACCCGGATGTGGTGATCCTCGCAGAAGTCCAGGAACTTTCTGCCGGTGAACTGGGTGCCGTTGTCGGTGAGGATGGAGTTCGGGACCCCAAAGCGATGGATGATGTTGGTGAAGAACGCCACCGCCTGTTTGGACCTGATGCTGTTTAGGGGTCGGACCTCGATCCACTTGGAGAATTTATCGATGGCGACCAACAGGTGCGTGTAGCCCCCGGGTGCCTTCTGCAAGGGGCCAACTAGGTCCAGACCCCACACAGCAAACGGCCAGGTGATGGGTATGGTCTGCAAGGCCTGAGCGGGCAGGTGGGTCTGCCTTGCGTAGAACTGACACCCTTCGCAGGTGCGGACAATTCTAGTGGCGTCGGCCACCGCCGTCGGCCAGTAGAAACCTTGTCGGAAGGCGTTTCCAACAAGGGCTCGAGGTGCTGCGTGATGGCCACAAGCCCCCGAGTGTATCTCTTGTAGGAGCTCCTGGCCTTCGGCGATGGAAATGCATCGCTGGAGGATGCCCGAGGGGCTGCGGTGGTAGAGCTCCTTCCCATCTCCCAGCAAGACGAACGACTTGGCGCGCCGCGCCAACCGCCGAGCTTCGGCTTGGTCGAGGGGTAGCTCTCCTCGGTGGAGATATTGCAGGTATGGGGTCTGCCAGTTTCGATTAGGCGTGACCCTGCTTCGCTCCTCCTCGACGCGCAGTGCCTCACCCTCGGGGGCCGAGGGTACCTCGGGCCGAGCCGAGGGTGCCTCAGGTTGAGCCGAGGGTGCCTCGGGTTGAGCCGAGGGTGCCTCGGGTTGAGCCGAGGGTGCCTCGGGTTGAGCCGAGGGTGCCTCGGGTTGAGCCGAGGGTACCTCGGACTGAGCCGAGGGTGCCTCAGGCTGGGCCGAGGCCTTCTCGGGCTCGGGCGTGTCGTCGGTCTTGACGGAGGGTTGATGCAGGTCTCGGGAGAAGACGTCCGGGGAACCGTTGTTCGCCTCGAGGCTATTTTAGCCAGCTCGTCCGCAGTCTCGTTGTAGCGTCGGGCGATGTGGTTGAGCTCAAGCCCGTAGAACTTGTCTTCCAGGCGCCGAACCTCATCGCAGTATGCTTCCATCTTCGGGTCGCGGCAGTGGGAGTTCTTCATGACTTGGTCGATGACGAGCTGCGAGTCACCATGAGCGTCGAGGCGTCGGACCCCTAGCTCGATGGCGATGCGCAACCCGTTGACCAGAGCCTCATACTCGGCCACATTGTTGGACGCCGGGAAGTGGAGGCGTAGCACGTAGCGTAGGTGCTTCCCGAGGGGCGAGATGAAGAGCAGGCCTGCGCCTGCTCCTGTCTTCATCAGCGACCCATCAAAGAACATGGTCTAAAGTTCCGGTTGGATCGGAGCTGTTGGGAGCTGGGTGTCGACCCATTCAGCCACAAAGTCCGCCAAGACCTAGGACTTGATGGCCTTCTGAGGGGCGAACGAGATCGTCTCGCCCATGATTTCCACCGCCCACTTTGCAATTCTACCCGAGGCCTCTCGGCACTGGATGATCTCCCCCAGGGGGAAGGATGACACCACAGTTACCGGATGAGACTCAAAGTAGTGTCGCAGTTTCCGCCACGTTAGGATCACCGCGTACAGCAGCTTCTGAATTTGTGGGTAGCGGATCTTGGTCTCGGACAGCACCTAACTGATGAAGTAGACTAGCCTCTGGACGGGCAATGCATGCCCCTCTTCTCGTCTCTCAACCACAATCGCGGCGCTAACCACCTGAGTGGTCGCGGCGACGTAGATTAAGAGGGCTTCTCCGGCAGCGGGGGGCACCAAGATGGGCGCGTTCGTGAGGAGCGCCTTCAGGTTCCCGAGGGCTTCCTCGGCCTCAGGGGTCCAAGTGAAGCATTCGGCCTTCCTTAAGAGGCGATACAGAGGTAGGCCTCTTTCGCCGAGGCGCGAGATGAAACGGCTTAGGGCCGCAAGACATCCCGTGACTCTCTGTGTGCCTTTCAAGTCCTTGATGGGCCCATGCTGGTGATGGCTGCGATCTTCTCCGGGTTGGCCTCGAAGCCCCGCTCGGAGACGATGAACCCCAAGAGCATGCCTCGGGGAACCCCGAAGACACACTTTTCAGGATTGAGCTTCACGCCTTTCGCCTTGAGACATCGGAAGGTCACTTCAAGGTCGGAAAGGAGGTCGGAGGCTTTACTCGTCTTGACTACGATGTCATCGACGTAGGCCTCGACCGTTCGGCCAATGTGTTCGCCGAACACGTGGTTCATGCACCGTTGGTACGTCGCACCCACATTCCTCAAACCGAACGGCATGGTAACATAGCAGTACATGCCGAAGGGTGTGATGAAAGAGGTCGCGAGCTGGTCGGACTCTTTCATCCTGATCTGGTGATACCCGAGTAGGCATCGAGGAAAGACAGGGTTTCGCACCCAGCAATGGAATCCACAATTTGATCGATGCGAGGCAGAGGGTAGGGAACTTTCGGACGTGCTTTGTTTAGACCAGTGTAGTCTACACACATCCACCATTTCCCTCCTTTCTTTCTCACAAGCACAGGGTTGGCAAGCCATTCGGGATGGAATACCTCTTTGATGAACCCTGCCGCCATTAGCTTGTGGATCTCCTCGCCTATGGCTCTGCGCTTTTCTTCGTCGAATTGGCGCAGAGGCTGCTTCACGGGTCGGGCTCCAGTTCGGATATCCAGCGAGTGCTCGACGACATCCCTCGGTATGCCGGGCATGTCCGAGGGACTCCACGCGAAAACGTCGGCGTTTGCGCGGAGAAAGTCGACGAGCACTGCTTCCTATTTGGGATCGAGCTCGGAGCCGATCCGGATCTGCTTGGAGGCGTCGCTGCTGGGGTCGAGAGGGATGGATTTAACCGTCTCCGCTGGCTCGAAGTTGCCGGCGTGGCGCTTCACGTCTAGCACCTCCTTAGAGAGGCTCTCCAGGTCGGCGATGAGGGCCTCGGATTCGGCGAGGGCCTCGGCGTACTCCACGCACTCCACGTCGCATTCGTACGCGTGTCGGTACGTGGGGCCGACGGTGATGACCCCGTTGGGGCCCGACATCTTGAGCTTGAGGTAGGTGTAGTTGGGGACGACCATGAACTTAGCGTAGCATGGTATCCCCAGCACTGCGTGGTAGGTTCCTCGGAACCCGACCACCTCGAACGTGAGGGTATCCCTTCGGAAGTTGGAGGGCGTCCCAAAGCAGACGGGTAGATCGAGTTGTCCGAGGGGCTGGACGCGTTTCTCGGGGATTATCCCGTGGAAAGGCGCAGCGCCTGCCCGGACTGAGGACAGATCGACCCGCAGGAGCCCGAGGGTCACGGCGTAGATGATGTTGAGGCTGCTGCCCCCGTCCATGAGGACCTTGGTGAGCCTGACGTCGCCGATGATGGGGTCAACAACGAGCGGGTATTTCCCCGGGCTCGGCACGCGGTCGAGGTGGTCATCTCGGTCGAAGGTGATGGGCTTGTCGGACCAGTCTAGGTAAACTGGCGCCACCACCTTTACCGAATAGACCTCCCGACGCTCTTGCTTGCGGTGCCGAGCCGAGGCATTCGCCACTTGCCCACCATAGATCATGAAGCAGTCGCGGACCTCGGGGAACTCTCCTGCCTGGTGATCTTCCTTCTTATCGTCGTCGCGAGCCCTGCCACCCTCCGCGGGTGGCCCGACCTTGTGAAAGTGGCGCCGAAGCATGGCGCACTCCTCAAGGGTGTGCTTGACGGGCCCCTGATGATAGGGGCACGGCTCCTTGAGCATCTTGTCGAAGAGGTTGGCACCTCCGGGAGGTTTTCCGAGGGTTCTTGTACTCGACGGCGGCGACAAGGTCCGCGCCGCGGCGTCGCACTTCGCTTGCGACTTCTTGCATTTCTTCTTGGCGCCGCGCTGAGTTGACGCCTCGGGACATCTTCCGGTGGGCGGCCCTGGGGCTGCTTGTCCTTTCGGAAGATAGCCTCAATCGCCTCCTGGCCAGAGGCGAACTTGGTGGCGATGTCCATCAGCTCGCTCGCCCTGGTGGGGGTCTTGCGACCTAGCTTGCTCACCAGGTCGCGGCAGGTGGTGCCGGCGAGGAACGCGCCGATGACATCTGAATCGGTGATGTTGGGCAGCTCGGTGCGCTGCTTTGAGAATCGCCGGATGTAGTCCCAGAGGGACTCTCCCGGCTGCTGTCGGCGGCTTCGGAGATCCCAGGAGTTTCTAGGGTGCACGTACGTGCCCTGGAAATTGCCGGCGAAGGCTTGGACCAGGTCGTCCCAGTTGGAGATCTGCCCCGGAGGCAGGTGTTCCAGCCAGGCGCGAGCGGTATCGGAGAGGAACAGGGGGAGGTTGCGGATGATGAGGTTGTCATCGTCCGTTCCACCCAGTTGGCAGGCCAGCCGGTAGTCCGCGAGCCACAGTTCCGGTCTCGTCTCCCTCGAGTACTTTGTGATAGTAGTCGGGGTTCGGAACTGGGTCGGAAACGATGCCCGTCGTATGGCGCGGCTGAAAGCCTGCGGACCGGGTGGTTCGGGCAAGGGACTCCGATCCTCCCCGCTGTCGTAGCGCCCCCCACGCCTGGGGTGGTAGCCTCGGTGCACCCTCTCGTCGAGGTGGGCCCGATGGTGCTCGTTGCCGAGGCGACCCGGGGCCGCAGGCGCTGTGTTGCGCGTGCGCCCCGGTGTGGACCGAGGCTTCCCGCATGAATCGGGAAGTCGCGACGCGATGTTCCGAGGGGTACCCCTGCCTTCGGGAGGCGGAGCTTTCGGCCCGTCGGACCGCGGCGTCCTCCAGGAGATTCTTGAGCTCTCCCAAGATACGCCGCCCCTCGGTGGTTGATGGCTCCGGCATCGCGCGGAGAAGCATTGCCGCTGCAGCCAGGTTCTGGCCGACTCCACTGGAAGTCGGTGGCGGCCTTGCCCTGACATCGTCGGCGATGCGGTGCTGAATACCCTGGGGTAGATGACGCACTTCTCCGGCCGGAGGTTGGCCCGCCCATTCCTGCCCGATGTCTCGGCGGATTGGCTCAAGTGTTCCTGCCCCCTCGTCGAGTCTGGCCTGCATCTCACGGATTTGCTCGAGCTATGGGTCATGACCCCCCGCCGGGACGGGGATCACAGCTAGCTCCCGTAGGATGTCAACGCGAGGCACAGGCCTAGGGAGATCACCGTTCTCCGGCATACCAAGATGGTTGCCTTCGTCGGGACCCCCTAGATCGACGTGGAAACATTCACGACTTGGGTCGCAGTCCTCGTCGCCGAGGCTGCGGCTACCGTCAGAACAGTCGGAAAGGCAGTAGTCGCACGCGGTCATAAAGTACCGCATGACACTGGGGTTACCAAGTCTGGAGAAATCCCAACAGAAGTCGGGCCCGTCATCTTCATCGGACCCCGAGGGCCCGTAGGTCGAAACGTTCGTCAGCCGGTCCTAGGGTGACCGCATACGATACCCCAAAGGGTTGGGACTCGCCTCTATGAGAGCGTCCACCAAAGCGAAGTCGCTTGGTGGGTCGAGGCTGAATCCAAAAGGCGTGAAATGGGAACCGGTTGGTACCTCTTGGTCGACAGGCGGTGATGAAGTCACGTCAGGGGCTGACTGCACCGTCGTCTCAGGTACGAGGGTGACGCCCAGCAAGTCCTTCGCGAGCATGCTGGCGTCGTCCGTTGGCTTGGGGTTGGCGTGTTGCGGGGAGACGGCGCTCGTCTTCGTCTCAGACGCGAGGTCGATGCCCGACGTGCCCCCCGTTGGGGCGCCGGCGCCGTCTACTCGCTCGACAGTCGACGAGGTGCCGCCTCCTGCTTGGCCTTGGTTGCCCCGCCTCCTCCTCCGTCGGCGGGAGAGGGGACGGGGTGAGCTCGAATGTCGTTCTTCCACCACGTGGGGAAGACGTCGTCGATTCCGCCGCCGGCGGGCAGGTTGTCGGCCGCTATTGTCGCTGCCGCGCGGCAGGGGAAGGAGTATCATGTTGTAGCTGCCGTCGAGGGACATGAACTCAAGACTCCCGAAACAGAGTACTGTCCCGGGCTGGAAAGGTTGCTGAAGACTGCCCATCTGGAGCTTGACGGGAAGCTGTTTGTCAACACGCAGCAGGCCCCTACCTGGCGCGCCAATTGTCGGCGTTTCGAAACCCGGGGGTCCCTGGACCGATGAGTAAATTGTCGCCGCGTGCCCCAGCCCAGATGGGTCGGCGCGAGACGGAACGCGAAGGGGGGAGGAAGCCGGAAGGAGACGGGCGTGAGAGGTGGAATCCCGCGGCCTTCGTGTTTGTCCCGCGCCCAGGTCGGGTGCGCTTGCAGTAGGGGGTTACAAGCGTCCACGCGGGAGGGAGCGAGCGGCCTCACGCGAGAGCCGTCCCGTCCTTCCCCGCGCGGCCAACCCTCTGTAAGAGGGCCCTGGTCCTTCCTTTTATAGGCGCAAGGAGAGGATCCAGGTGTACAATGGGGGGTGTAGCAGTGTGCTAACGTGTCTAGCGGAGGAAAGCTAGCGCCCTAAGTACATGCCATCGTGGCAGCCAGAGAGGTTTTGGCACCCGGTTCGTGTGGTGTCGTGGCCGTCGGAGGAGCGCGGGAGCCTGGCGGAAGGACAGTTGTCGGGGCTGTCGAGTCCTTGCTGACGTCCTCTTGCTTCCGTAAGGGGGCTGAGAGCCGCCGTCATCATAGAGCGTGCGGGGCGCCATCATTACTTGTCTGGCGGAGCGAGCCAGATGGGACGCCGGTCTGAAAGGGAAATGTGCCCTTGGGCCATTTCTAAGTATTTTGGTGGTTTAGTGCCCAACACAAGTGCCTAAGTGTAAAAAGGTGGACAAAGTACAAATCAAGGATAAAGGTATGTTTCTCAGACTTAGTACATTGTTTTATGGACTAATGTATTGTGTCTGAGTGCTGGAAACAGGAAAAATCCAATTGAAAATGTATTGGCTCGAGCAGCCAAGACTCTGCTGAGTCTGGGAGCACCGGACTGTCCGGTGGTGCACCGGACAGTGTCCGGTGGTGCACCGGACAGTGTCCGGTGCGCCAGACTGACTCGGGCGAACTGGCCGCTCTCGGGAATTTACCGGCGACGTTCGGCTATAATTCACCGGACTGTCCGGTGTGCACCGGACTGTCCGGTGAGCCAACGGTCGGCCGGGCCAACGGTCGGCCGCGCGATCTACGCGGGACACATGGCCGAGCCAACGGCTAGAAGGGGGCACCGGACTGTCCGGTGTGCACCGGACATGTCCGGTGCGCCAACTGCTCTCTGGCGGCCAACGGTCGGCTGCGCCGTTTAAGGAAAGAAATCGGGCACCGGACAGTGTCCGGTGTGCACCGGACTGTCCGGTGCACCAGTCGACAGAAGGCAAGATCAGCCTTCCAGATTTGCTCTCAACGGCTCCTAGCTGCCTTGGGGCTATAAAAGAGACCCCTAGGCGCATGGAGGAGCACACCAAGCATCTCCTAAGCATTCCTAAGCACCAAGACATCGATTCCGCGCCTTTGATTCTTTGCAATAGCGATTAGAGCTCTAGTTGAGTGGTGAACTCATTGAGTTGTGTTGTGAGCTCTCGTTGCGACTTGTGTGCGTGGTGTTGTTGTGATTTCTTGTCTTGAGTGCGTTGCTAATCCCTCCCTTGCTCCGTGTTCTTTGTGAATTCAAGTGTAAGGGCGAGAGGCTCCAAATTTGTGGAGATTCCTCGCAAACGGGATTGAGTAAAGCAAACAAAACACCGTGGTATTCAAGTGGGTCTTTGGACCGCTTGAGAGGGGTTGATTGCAACCCTCGTCCGTTGGGACGCCACAACGTGGAGTAGGCAAGCGTTGGTCTTGGCCGAACCACGGGATAACCACCGTGCCATCTCTGTGATTGATCTTTGTTGGTTATTGTGTTTTGTTGAGGATTCCTCTTTAGCCACTTGGCAATTATTGTGCTAACACTTAACAATTTTTTGTGGCTATAAGTTTAAGATTTACAGGATCACCTATTCACCCCCCCCTCTAGGTGCTCTCAATTGGTATCAGAGCCGTTCTCTTCACAAAGGGACTAACCGCCCGAAGAGATGGATCCTAAAGGGAAGGGAATCGTGATCAATGACAAGGAGAAGGAGTCCTTCGCCAACGAGCCAAGGGATGACAAGTCCAACGACTCGGGCTCGGGCCACAGACGCAAAGATGGGAAGAAGAAAAAGACAAGACGCATCAAGGAGATCGTCTACTACGACAGCGATGAGTCTACTTCCTCCCAAAAGGACGACGACCACAACGAATACGAGAGAAAGAAACCGGTCAATTCGAACTTTTCTTTTGATTACTCTCGTATTCCTCAAAGTACTAATGCTCATTTATTATCTATTCCACTTGGTAAACCTCCTCATTTTGATGGAGAGGACTACGGATTTTGGAGTCACAAAATGCGTAGTCACTTGTTCTCTCTCCATCCTAGCATATGGGAGATTGTAGAAAGTGGAATGCACTTTGATAGTACGGATAGTCCCATGTTTATTAATGAACAGATTCATAAAAATGCACAAGCTACTACTGTGTTGCTAGCCTCTTTGTGCAGGGACGAGTACCATAAGGTGAGTGGCTTGAACAATGCCAAGCAGATCTGGGACACCCTCAAGATCTCTCATGAGGGGAATGATGTCACCTTGCTCACCAAGATGGAGTTGGTGGAGGGCGAGCTTGGACGGTTCGCAATGATAAGGGGCGAGGAGCCAACTCAAACATACAACCGGCTCAAGACTCTTATCAACAAAATAAGGAGCTACGGAAGCACGCGATGGACGGATCACGACGTCGTCCGCCTAATGCTAAGGTCCTTTACCGTTCTTGATCCTCATTTGGTGAACAATATTCGTGAAAATCCTAGGTACACCAAGATGTCGCCCGAAGAAGTTCTGGGGAAGTTCGTAAGCGGGCGAATGATGATCAAGGAGGCAAGATATGTGGACGACGCGTTGAACGGTCCTATTCATGAGCCTCAACCCATTGCTCTCAAGGCAACGAGGAGCAAGGAGGCGCTACCGAGCAAGGTGGCGCAAGTTGAGGCGGCCGGGCTAAATAATGAGGAGATGGCCCTCATCATTAAGCGCTTCAAGACGGCGCTTAAAGGTCGCAAGGGACAGCCAAGCAAGACCAAGACAAAGGAGAAGCGCTCGTGCTTCAAATGTGGTAAGATTGGTCATTTCATTGCTAACTGTCCCGATAATGAAAGTGATCAGGAAAAGGGGAACAAAAGGGAGAAGAAGAAGCATTACAAGAAGGCCAAGGGCGAGGCACATATCGGAAAGGAGTGGGATTCGGATTGCTCCTCCTCTGACTCCGACAATGAAGGACTCGCCGCCACCGCCTTCAACAAGTCATCCCTCTTCCCCAACGAGCGTCACACTTGCCTCATGGCAAGAGAGAAGAAAGTAAGCACTCATGATACTAGTACTTATGCTTCTTCAAGTGAGGATGAGTCTAGTGATGATGATGAGATAGATTACTCATGCTTATTCAAGGGATTAGATAGATCTAAAATTAATAAGATTAATGAGTTGATTGATGCTTTAAATGACAAGAATAGATTACTAGAAAAACAAGAGGATCTTTTATATGAGGAGCATGATAAATTTGTTAGTGCACAAAATTCTCTTGCTCTAGAAATTAAAAGGAACGAAATGCTCTCTAGTGAATTATCTACTTGTCATGAATCCATCTCTAAATTAAAAAGTGTTAATGATGATTTGAAAGCTAAGTTAGAAATAGCTAGTAAATCAACATCTTGTGTAGAAATTGTTGAAACTTGCAATAGGTGTAAAGATTTTGACATTGATGCTTGTAGTGAACACCTAGTTTCAATTTCCAAACTTAATGATGAATTGGCTAGTCTTAATGCTCAAATTAAGACTAGCAAGAGTAATTTTGATAAGCTAAAATTTGCAAGGGATGCCTACACAATTGGTAGACACCCCTCAATTAAGGATGGACTTGGCTACAAGAAGGAAGCCAAGAACTTGACAAGCCATAAGGATCCCATCTCCGCCAAGGAGAAAGGGAAGGCCCCTATGGCTAGTAGCGTGCAAAAGAACCATGCCTTTATGTACCATGATAGGAGACAATCTAGAAATGCTCATAGGAGATGTAACGCATATGATGCTTTTGATTCTCATGACATATTTGCTTCTAGTTCTTCTTATGTGCATGATAGAAATGTTGGTAGGAGAAATGTTGTTCATAATATGCCTAGGAGAAATGTTGTTAATGTTCCTAGGAAAGTAATAAATGAACCCTCTACAATTTATCATGCTTTAAATGCTTCCTTTGCTATTTGTAGAAAGGATAGGAAAATAGTTGCTAGGAAGTTAGGGGCAAAATGCAAGGGAGACAAAAATTGCATTTGGGTCCCTAAGGATATTTGCACTAACCTTGTAGGACCCAACATAAGTTGGGTACCTAAGACCCAAGCCTAAATTTGCCTTGCAGGTTTATGCATCCGGGGGTTCAAGCTGGATTATCGACAGCGGATGCACAAACCATATGACGGGGGAGAAGAAGATGTTCACCTCCTACGTCAAGAATAAGGATTCCCAAGGTTCAATTATATTCGGTGATGGGAATCAAGGCAAGGTAAAAGGGTTAGGTAAGATTGCAATTTCTAATGAGCACTCTATCTCCAATGTGTTTTTAGTTGAGTCTCTTGGTTACAATTTGCTATCTGTTAGTCAACTATGCAATATGGGATATAATTGCCTTTTTACAAATGTAGATGTGTCTGTCTTTAGAAGAAGTGATGGTTCACTAGCCTTTAAGGGTGTAATAGACGGCAAGCTTTACTTAGTTGATTTTGCAAAAGAAGAGGCCGGTCTAGATGCATGCTTAATTGCTAAGACTAGCATGGGCTGGCTGTGGCATCGCCGCTTAGCACATGTGGGGATGAAGAACCTTCACAAGCTTCTAAAGGGAGAACACGTGATAGGTTTGACTAACGTACAATTCGAAAAAGATAGACCTTGTGCAGCTTGTCAGGCAGGTAAACAGGTGGGAGGAGCGCATCACAGCAAGAATGTGATGACCACATCAAGACCCCTAGAGCTGCTACATATGGACCTCTTCGGACCCGTCGCCTATCTAAGCATAGGAGGAAGTAAGTATGGTTTAGTTATTGTTGATGACTTTTCCCGCTTCACTTGGGTGTTCTTTTTGCAGGATAAGTCTGAAACCCAAGGGACCCTCAAGCGCTTCCTCAGGAGAGCTCAAAATGAGTTTGAGCTCAAGGTGAAGAAGATAAGGAGCGACAACGGGTCCGAGTTTAAGAACCTTCAAGTGGAGGAGTTCCTTGAGGAGGAAGGGATCAAGCACGAGTTCTCCGCTCCCTACACACCACAGCAAAATGGTGTGGTAGAGAGGAAGAACAGGACACTAATCGATATGGCGAGGACAATGCTTGGAGAATTCAAGACCCCCGAGCGTTTTTTGGTCGGAAGCCGTCAACACGGCTTGCCACGCCATCAACAGGGTCTACCTTCATCGCCTCCTCAAGAAGACTTCGTATGAGCTACTAACCGGTAACAAACCCAATGTATCTTACTTTCGTGTATTTGGGAGCAAGTGCTACATTCTAGTAAAGAAGGGTAGAAATTCTAAGTTTGCTCCCAAAGCTGTAGAAGGGTTTTTGTTAGGTTATGACTCAAACACAAAGGCGTATAGAGTCTTCAACAAATCATCGGGTTTGGTTGAAGTCTCTAGCGACATTGTATTTGATGAGACTAATGGCTCTCCAAGAGAGCAAGTTGTTGATCTTGATGATATAGATGAAGAAGACGTTCCAACGGCCGCTATGCGCACCATGGCGATTGGTGATGTGCGACCACAGGAACAATTGGAGCAAGATCAGCCTTCTTCCTCAACAATGATGCATCCCCCAACTCAAAACGATGAACAGGTTCATCAAGAGGAGTGTGATCAAGGGGGAGCACAAGATGATCATGTGATGGAGGAAGAAGCACAACCGACACCTCCAACCCAAGTTCGAGCAATGATTCAAAGGGATCATCCCGTCGACCAAATTCTAGGTGACATTAGCAAGGGAGTAACTACTCGATCTCGATTAGTTAATTTTTGTGAGCATTACTCCTTTGTCTCTTCTATTGAGCCTTTCAGGGTAGAGGAGGCCTTGCTAGATCCGGACTGGGTATTGGCCATGCAGGAGGAGCTCAACAACTTCAAGAGAAATGAAGTTTGGACGCTGGTGCCTCGTCCCAAGCAAAATGTTGTGGGAACCAAGTGGGTGTTCCGCAACAAACAAGACGAGCACGGGGTGGTGACAAGGAACAAGGCTAGACTTGTGGCAAAAGGTTATGCCCAAGTCGCAGGTTTGGACTTTGAGGAGACTTTTGCTCCTGTGGCTAGGCTAGAATCAATTCGTATCTTGCTAGCATATGCCGCTCACCATTCCTTCAGGTTGTTCCAAATGGATGTGAAGAGCGCTTTCCTCAACGGGCCGATCAAGGAGGAAGTGTATGTGGAGCAACCCCCTGGCTTCGAGGATGAACGGTACCCCGACCACGTGTGTAAGCTCTCTAAGGCGCTCTATGGACTTAAGCAAGCCCCAAGAGCATGGTATGAATGCCTTAGAGACTTTCTAATTGTTAATGCTTTCAAGGTTGGGAAAGTCGATCCAACTCTTTTTACTAAGACATGTGATGGTGATTTGTTTGTGTGCCAAATTTATGTCGATGACATAATATTTGGTTCTACTAACCAAAAGTCTTGTGAAGAGTTTAGCAGGGTGATGACGCAGAAATTCGAGATGTCGATGATGGGCGAGTTGAACTACTTCCTTGGGTTCCAAGTGAAGCAACTCAAGGACGGCACCTTCATCTCCCAAACGAAGTACACGCAAGATCTGCTAAAGCGGTTTGGGATGAAGGACGCCAAGCCCGCAAAGACTCCGATGGGGACCGACGGACACACCGACCTCAACAAAGGAGGTAAGTCCGTTGATCAAAAAGCATACCGGTCAATGATAGGGTCTTTACTTTATTTATGTGCTAGTAGACCGGATATTATGCTTAGCGTATGCATGTGTGCTAGATTTCAATCCGATCCTAAGGAGTGTCACTTAGTGGCGGTGAAGCGAATTCTTAGATATTTGGTTGCTACGCCTTGCTTCGGGCTCTGGTATTCAAAGGGGTCTACCTTTGACTTGGTTGGATACTCAGATTCCGACTATGCTGGATGTAAGGTCGATAGGAAGAGTACATCAGGGACGTGCCAATTCTTAGGAAGGTCCCTGGTGTCATGGAACTCTAAGAAACAAACCTCCGTTGCCCTATCCACCGCTGAGGCCGAGTATGTTGCCGCAGGGCAGTGTTGCGCGCAACTACTTTGGATGAGGCAAACCCTTCGGGACTTTGGCTACAATCTGAGCAAAGTCCCACTCCTATGTGACAATGAGAGTGCTATCCGCATGGTGGAAAATCCTTTTGAACACAGCCGCACAAAGCACATTGACATCCGGCATCACTTTTTGAGAGACCACCAGCAAAAGGGAGATATCGAAGTGTTTCATGTTAGCACCGAGAACCAGCTAGCCGATATCTTTACCAAGCCTCTAGATGAGAAGATCTTTTGCAGGCTGCGTAGTGAGCTAAATGTCTTAGATTCGTGGAACTTGGATTGAATTGTAGCATACATGTATTTATGCTTTTGATCATGTTCCTTTTTGCATTTTGTTGTTTAGTATGGTGCTCAAGGTGTACAAACACTCCCTGGCCCTCACAAGTCCGTTGCAAAGTGATGCACAGTTTTAGGGGGAGATGTGTTACAACTTGACCCTTTGAGACTAACCATATGCTTGAGTTTGCTTGTTTTAGTCTCGAAGGAGAATTAAAAGGGAAAAGGTGGACTTGGACCATGCAAGACTTCCACTGCACTCCGATGAAAAGAGTAACTTTTCCAAGTTCATCTTTTAACTCTTATTGCCTATTTGCTCTTAATTGAAGATTTTGGTGAGGCAATGGGGTTCAAGGGCCAAGATTGATCCCGTTTTGGTGCTTGATGCCAAAGGGGGAGAAAATAAAGGCCAAAGCAATAGATGGATCAGCTACCACTTGAGAAATTTTGAAAATAGTAGATTAGAGCTTTTGGTTTGTCAAAACTCTTTTATGTCAAAAATTGGCCTCTTGTGGGGAGAAGTGTTGATTATGAGAAAAAGGGGGAGTTTTTTTGAAATCCTTGATCAAATTTCTTTGGAAAACCTCTCTTTATGTCTCTACAAGTGGATTTGACTTAGAGATAGGAATTTAAGTTTGATTTGCAAAAACAAACCAAGTGGTGGCATAGAGTGATCCATATATGTCAAATTTGAATCAAAACAATTTGAGTTCTTATTTGAATTGATTTTGTATTTGTTCTACTTGCTTTATATTGTGTTGGCATAAATCACCAAAAAGGGGGAGATTGAAAGGGAAATGTGCCCTTGGGCCATTTCTAAGTATTTTGGTGGTTTAGTGCCCAACACAAGTGCCTAAGTGTAAAAAGGTGGACAAAGTACAAATCAAGGATAAAGGTATGTTTCTCAGACTTAGTACATTGTTTTATGGACTAATGTATTGTGTCTGAGTGCTGGAAATAGGAAAAATCCAATTGAAAATGTCTTGGCTCGAGCAGCCAAGACTCTGCTGAGTCTGGGAGCACCGGACTGTCCGGTGGTGCACCGGACAGTGTCCGGTGCGCCAGACTGACTCGGGCGAACTGGCCGCTCTCGGGAATTTACCGGCGACGTTCGGCTATAATTCACCGGACTGTCCGGTGTGCACCGGACTGTCCGGTGAGCCAACGGTCGGCCGGGCCAACGGTCGGCCGCGCGATCTACGCGGGACACATGGCCGAGCCAACGACTAGAAGGGGGCACCGGACTGTCCGGTGTGCACCGGACATGTCCGGTGCGCCAACTGCTCTCTGGCGGCCAACGGTCGGCTGCGCCGTTTAAGGAAAGAAATCGGGCACCGGACAGTGTCCGGTGTGCACCGGACTGTCCGGTGCACCAGTCGACAGAAGGCAAGATCAGCCTTCCAGATTTGCTCTCAACGGCTCCTAGCTGCCTTGGGGCTATAAAAGGGACCCCTAGGCGCATGGAGGAGCACACCAAGCATCTCCTAAGCATTCCTAAGCACCAAGACATCGATTCCGCGCCTTTGATTCTTTGCAATAGCGATTAGAGCTCTAGTTGAGTGGTGAACTCATTGAGTTGTGTTGTGAGCTCTCGTTGCGACTTGTGTGCGTGGTGTTGCTGTGATTTCTTGTCTTGAGTGCGTTGCTAATCCCTCCCTTGCTCCGTGTTCTTTGTGAATTTCAAGTGTAAGGGCGAGAGGCTCCAAATTTGTGGAGATTCCTCGCAAACGGGATTGAGTAAAGCAAACAAAACACTGTGGTATTCAAGTGGGTCTTTGGACCGCTTGAGAGGGGTTGATTGCAACCCTCGTCCGTTGGGACGCCACAACGTGGAGTAGGCAAGCGTTGGTCTTGGCCGAACCACGGGATAACCACCGTGCCATCTCTGTGATTGATCTTTGTTGGTTATTGTGTTTTGTTGAGGATTCCTCTTTAGCCACTTGGCAATTATTGTGCTAACACTTAACAATTTTTTGTGGCTATAAGTTTAAGATTTACAAGATCACCTATTCACCCCCCCTCTAGGTGCTCTCACGGTCTTGTTCTCCGTAGCCTGAGTCAGCTTGGGGCAGGGTAATGATGGCGCCTCCTGTTGACGTGGTCGGTCCGAGCCCTAGGTTGGGCGAGGTGGAGGCTCCTCCAAGGTCGAGGTCGAGTCTGTCTTCCGAGGCCGAGGTCGAGTCCGAGGCCCTGGGTCGGGCGAGGCGGAGACCGTCGGCTGAGGCCAGGGCTGAGTCCGAGCCCTGGGGTCGGGCGAAGCGGAGTTTGCCGTCTTCCGGGGCTGAGCCCGAGTCCGAGCCCTGGGGTCGGGCGAAGCGGAGTTCGTCGTCTTCCGGGGCTGAGCCCGAGTCTGAGCCCTGGGGTCGGGCGAAGCGGAGTTCGTCGTCTTCCGGGGCTGAGCCCGAGTCTGAGCCCTAGGGTCGGGCGAAGCGGAGTTCGTCGTCTTCCGGGACTGAGCCCGAGTCCGAGCCCTGGGGTCGGGCGAAGCGGAGTTCGTCGTCTTCCTGGGCTGAGCCCGAGTCCGAGCCCTAGGGTCGGGCGAAGCGGAGTTCGTCGTCTTCCGAGGCTGAGCTCGAGTCCGAGCCCTGGGGTCGGGCGAAGCGGAGTTTCCTATGGTGCCTGAGGCCGGACTTGGCTGCTGTCAGCCTCACTCTGTCGAGTGGCACAGCAGTCGGAGCGGCGCAGGCGGCGCTGTCCTCTTGTCAGACCGGTCAGTGGAGCGGCGAAGTGACTACGGTCACTTCGGCTCTGTCGACTGGAGGGCGTGCGTCAGGATAAAGGTGTCAGGCCACCTTTGCATTAAATGCCCCTGCGATTTGGTCGGTTGGCGTGGCGATTTGGCCAAAGTTGCTTCTTGGTGAAGACTGGGCCTCGGGCGAGCCGAAGGTGTGTCCGTTGCTGGAGGGGGTCCTCGGGCGAGGCGTAGATCGTCCGGGGTCGGCTGCTCTTGCCCGAGGCTGGCCTCGGGCGAGGCGTGATCGCGTCCCTTGAATGGACCGATCCTTGACTTAATCGCACCCATCAGGCCTTTGCAGCTTTGTGCTGATGGGATTACCAGCTGAGATTTAGGAGCCTTGAGGGTACCCCTAATTATGGTTCCGACAACTATACAAACCAAACACCTTTTGAGCTTCAATACTATAGTATCATCAAATATCATAGTATTGTTTCAAAACTGCAAAAATACTACAATTCCAAACAGGGTCGCAGGCTGCATGGACGGTCATTTGGCTAGGGTTTGGGCTTCACTGCAGACGGATCCCAGGCCACCTAGCTGTAACCGGCGCTACTTTTAAGTGTGCCAAAACTGATATCGAACATCTACAATTCATATAGACAAAACATTATACAAGCAAACGTTAACGTTCGGCCAAATGCAACACTCAGCTCAGACCATGAACAGCTCAGCTCAGCTCAATGCAAAGGTCTGGGTCTCAGTATCTGGTATCTTGGTCTTTAAAATTTTGGCGAAATTAACCGCTAGTGTAAAATAATACTCCAACATTCTCTCGGTTTTTTTAATCTATATTTTTTTTTTACTTTGTGTTCCCTATATGCCCATTCCTTTTGTCCATCCTAAACTAACGTCACTGCACCTGAAGTCTGGACGCATATGAGGGCGCATGGTCTGTTTTGGAGTTGGGGGTTGGGAGTCGTCCGTTCGCGAAGCTGCCTAGGCACTCGCACGCGCTGAACGGCAGACCGTCTCTTCATTCTCTGACTGAATCCCCCAGCTCCGCGTGGTGTGGATCGGTGTGACAGACAGAGCAACCAGCGTCGCAACTCGCACGCCATGCATGGAATGAAGCCTGTGCGTGCCCACATCGCCATATATTTATGCGGCCTGCAGGCGCTATATGCATCCTGTTTGGTTGACGGCGTCGTCTCTGCTGCTCGTCACCTTTCCTTCATCTTTTCTTTTCTTTTCTTTTCAGTACACTGTAGTACTACTACTGAATAGCAACAGTGAGCCGGGCAGCTCTCAGCGTATTTAATAATGCTAACCGTACCGCCTTTAGCTGAACCGATCTTGACACGCCTGTATGACAAGACCGTGCCCTGGTACCTGCAAGAAAACAACACGCGCGTGCACGCGTGCCGTACGTTCTACCTCTCCCTGTCCCTGTCCATCTTTCCCCGGCCGGTCTGGTTATGGATCGCAAGCAAGACTGCTCCCTGAAAACCCCATATATCTGCATGTTGCCCGGCCGGCTCCCATTGACTCATCAGAGATGGGGGAAACAGTACATTTCAAGTTTAGTTTGGCCTACACAGTTCAGTTCGTCAGGCTTATCCATCTACGTACAGTCGTCAGATGCTGCGTTCTCGCGAGAACTAACCAGATTGGGCTGCTGAAACGTCTGGCGCCGGCGGCCGGCGAATCGGCCGGCTGGCATCCGTGTGTGGTACGGTTGGGCGTTGGTGGTGTTTGGTCGCCATGCAGTGAGATGATCCCTGATTGATATATGTAGTAGAAATATAAAACACTTTGACGACGTCGCCTAGATTCTTCTTCAGCCAGCAAGCAGCTGGTTGAGGTCTACGTATGCGGCAGCTTCGCAAGTTCCTCTCATGGATCGGATGGATACACTAGCACTAGCTGTATGTACACATGCACCACATCTACCTCTTTCTGATGATCTCTCATCTCTCGCGCCGTGCTATCCCTTTCCAATCGAGCGCAGCCCCTATAGGCTGTTGTTGCCGTGGTGTTAGAGTTAGACCACCCAACTGTTCAACCAACCGTTTCCTAACCGGTCTTTAAAGACTGGACCCCCAACGGTTGTTCGGTTCAGTGATCATCGCGTGCAGCGCAGTGCAGGTGAGCCGATCTGGACCGACCGGTGTATAGGTACGGTAGTGTGTAGCCACCCGTACGCACGCAACCCAGTACGTTTGGCCAGAGCTAGCCTTTGGGCTTGGGCACACATGCCCCGCCCGCCGTACGCGAAAGACCGCGGCAGAGGCACACACGCACCATACAGTGACACTGCCACACGCAGTGCGGGGGTTAACTGCGTGCTTATTTATAGGTCCGAAAAAGACTCGAAACGAAACTACGGAGGCGATGTCCTCTAAGCTCTAAAATGGCGAGGGGTGTTTGGTTTATAGAGACTAAACTTTAGTCCCTCCACTTTATTCCATTTTAATTCATAAATTGTTAAATAGAGAAACTAAAATAAAGTTTTAGTTTCTATATTTAGTAATTTAAGGACTAAAATGTAATAAAATGAAGGAACTAAACACTACTCCTTAGAAATCAAACACCCCTTTATTAGTGCAGTAAGGGTGAGTCAAGCGAACAATTCGAGTGAAAAAGCCAGAAAAGAAAAGCTCTAACTTGAGTAAAAAAGCCAATAACTAAGATAAAAAAAGCTCGGCGAGCGAGTAGGTTAGGTAAAAGACACTAAGTTAAGATTAAAGGTAAGTAACTAGTATCCATCCACGGGAGCAAGGAACAAGAAAGGTCTTGAGCTGCCAAGAAGAATGTAGGGTCGGGATCTGAGAAGTCCTACCGGCCGATCAGACAGGGAGGACCATCGCATTTGTTCGCCGGCCGGGGAGAGAGAGAGTGCGTTGCGTTTAACGAAAGCAAGTCAACAAAGTCTCATATAGTAGCGCGATGGATTATGGGCCGGGTTCTTCGGTCCCTCCCATCACACGTCTATACGCTCCAGCGAAGACGAAGTACGGTACGTACTAAATTGAGGTCCACCAGCGAGGCAGAAAGAAACGACTCGTAGTCGATCGATCGAACTGCAGCGGAGAGGGCCGCTGTTTGTGTTTCGCTGCGTCCATGGTACGATTGGGTGTTGGGCGCCTCTTCACTGCGAGACGCGACGGCGGCCCCGGAGCTCCCGCCCTCACGCACGCACGCACGCTGTGCCGTGCAGTGCAGACGTGAGACAAGCTTTTGTTAGCCATTTATAGTTTTTTTGTGTCATATATAATTGCATTCAAAGATATTATAGTATATTTATAACGATAATTTGTAGCGTGTAATATTATTAACTATAATAATATATGTCACGTATGTGAAACATACAATGCTCGTACAAATATTGTAGTGGATTAATAAATTTAAAGGTCACGGTGCATCTATAAAAAAGATTCACGCTGAGACCTAGTTTGGGAGGCACAAAGCAACAGTATGGGCGAGGCACGACGGTCGGTGTTTTGGCACGTTTCCGCAGCCGCACGTGAGAGAATTCCTTACGTTTGCGGACGGGTACGGCGGTGACAGAGAGGGAGCCTGAAGGATGAAGTGCTACCCATGGGTCTGACCTACGTACACTTATAGTGTGTTTGGTTTAATAAATGAAGTGATTTATCTTTTTCTCACTTCTCACTTTTTTTATTTGGTTTGTGAAATAGAATAGATTGATCCATCATCATCTCATTCTCCATAAGCTAATAATTAGTATATACATGAGGAGTGGGTTGAATCCACCAAAATTGATGTAATGAACTTATGATGGATCACCTCATGAAGTATAGAGTGACTCCACAAACCAAACACACCATTATGGGCTGAAGTGAAACCATGTAGGTTTGTTTCGTGTTTGCATGCACAAGGTCCAGATGATCGACCGACCTGCCACCACTAGACCAACCAGCCTAATTACATTATGGGCCCATTAAGAAAAGAACAGAAGCCCAATACATTGCCGGTTGGCGCAGACAGAGTCGATGGCGTTGCTCGCGTTTCGCGTATCGTGGATTTGAACCAACAAGGAAACAAAGTCCGATTCTGTTGAAACTGAGGAGGCCGTTTAAAAAGAGCTCAAATCATTCCCAACCATTCAAACTAGGGGGTGGACATTCAGTCTATTTGGTCTATACGGTTTGGTCTACTCGGATACTGAAATTTTTGGGTATCAAAAACTATGAACCGAAATGACAGGTATAATTGTAGTGACCAAACCCTAATAGACTGAAAATTTCGGTTTAGTCTATTCGGTCCACCGAATAGACCGAAATAACAGTATGTCACACAAGAAAATCTTGAATTAATCAGTCTAGATGTAGCATCCCAAAAATTCAAATCTTGAAATTTTCTCAAACTCGCTCTAAATTCAAATTGAATTTCAAATTTCTTTTCAAAATGTTTGTTTGAAAGTTGATATCAACAAATAAAGTATAATGGTCTATATTCTCTCCAAAATCCTCCTCAAATATCCTACAAATATTTCCCCAATGATCCCCTTCAAATTCTTTCCAGAAATACTGCCCAGATATTTCCCTAGTGATCTCCTTTAAGTTCTTTCCAGAAATATTGTCCAGATATTCCACCGATATATCTCCAAGTATTTTCCTCCTGAAAAATACCTTCAAAATCATTTTTCAAGTCCCTACAAATATTTTCTTCATAAATTTCTTCATGCTCATACATATACGTATGCCTCTGGTATCATACGGTGAGCTCTACAAGCTAATCTCACTTATACAAGACAAATACATGCTAATCTCCCACTAATCCTCTCATCCTCCCACTAATCCTCTCATCCCTCCCCCTAATCCCCCACCATGGCTATAAATAGAGGGGCAAGGGCCTCCTCTCATCCCACCCCAAGCCATTTCATGGCAACTCTTCCCCTCCCACACACACCCACTCCATGTTCCACACAAGCACCCACTAGCACAAGGATCGTTCGGTTGTTCTTCGATCGTTCGTCCCCCTATTCTTAGTTTATTCGTTCGTTCGTCTGTTCGTCCGATCGTTCGTCCGTTCGTTCGTCCAAATAATCTTTTTCCTGTCGTTATGCTGTCGAAATTCCGATCGTTCGTTCGTTCGATTATTCGATCGTTCATCGTCCGTTCATAGTTCCTATTCATCGTTCATCGTTCGTTCATAGTCCTTATTCATCGTTCTTTCAGATAATCATTGTCCTCCGTTATGCTGTCGAAATTCAGATCGTTCGTTCGTCCGATCATTCGATCGTTCGTCCGTTCGTTCGTTCAAATAATTTTTTTTCCTGTCGTTATGCTGCCGAAATTCCGATCGTTCGTTCATTCGATCATTCGATCGTTCATCGTTCGTTCATAGTTCCTATTCATCGTTCATCGTTCGTTCATAGTCCCTATTTATCGTTCTTCCAGATAATCTTTGTCCTGCCGTTATGCTGCCGAAATTCCGATCATTCGTTCGTTGGATCATTCGATTGTACGTCCGTTCGTTCATAGTTCCTATTCATCGTTCATCGTTCGTTCATAGTCCCTATTTATCGTTCTTCCAGATAATCTTTGTCCTGCTGTTATGCTGCCGAAATTCCGATCATTCGTTCGTCGGATCATTCGATCGTTCGTCCGTTCGTTCATAGTTCCTATTCATCGTTCATCGTTCGTTCATACGACTATTTGAAAGGGAATTAGGCTTACACCTAGTTCCTAAATAATTTTGGTGGTTGAATTGCCCAACACAAATATTTGGATTAACTAGTTTGCTCTAGTGTATAAGTTATACAGGTGCCAAGGTTCACACTTAGCCAATAAAAAGACCAAGTATGGGGTTCAACAAAGAGAGCAAGGGACAACCAAAGGCACCTCTGGACTAGGGCACCGGACTGTCCGGTGTACACCGGACAGTGTCCGGTGCACCAGAGGACTCCAACTCAAACTCGCCACCTTCGGGAATTTCCAGGGGCACCCCGCTATAATTCACCGGACTGTCCGGTGCTCCAAGGAAGAGCGGCCTCAGGAACTCGCCAGCTTCGGGAAACTGCAACGACTGCTCCGCTATAATTCACCGGACATGTCCGGTGTACACCGGACTGTCCGGTGTAACTACGCGGCAACGGCTACTTCGCGCCAACGGTCACCTGCAACGGCATTTAATGCGCGCCAGAGCGCACAGAAGTCAGGCACGCGCGTAGTGGCGCAACGGACACTCTACAGTACATGTCCGGTGCGCCACCGGACATCCAGGCGGGCCTAGAAGACAGTGCTCCAACGGTCGAATCCCAACAGGTTTGGTGACGTGGCTGGCGCACCGGACATGTCCGGTGTGCACCGGACTGTCCGGTGCACCATGCGACAGATAGCCCCACCAAACGGCTAGTTTGGTGGTTGGGGCTATAAATACCCCTAACCACCCACCATTCATGGCATCCAAGTTTTCCACTTCTCAACCACTTACAAGAGCTAGGCATTCAATTCTAGACACACCAAAGAGATCAAATCCTCTCCAATTCCACTCAAGGCTTTAGTGATTAGTGAAAGGGAATTAGGCTTACACCTAGTTCCTAAATAATTTTGGTGGTTGAATTGCCCAACATAAATAATTGGACTAACTAGTTTGCTCTAGTGTATAAGTTATACAGGTGTAAAAGGTTCACACTTAGCCAATAAAAAGATCAAATATTGGATTCAACAAAGGAGCAAAGGGACAACCGAAGGCACCTCTGGTCTGGGGCACTGGACTGTCCGGTGTACACCGGACAGTGTCCGGTGCACCACCGGACAGTGTCCGGTGCACCAGAGGACTCCAACTCAAACTTGCCACCTTCAGGAAATTCCAGAGGCGACTCCACTATAATTCACCGGACTGTCCGGTGTACACCGGACATGTCCGGTGCTCCAAGGAAGGATGGCCTCCGGAACTTGCCAGCTTCGGGAATTCACTTCAGCTGCTCCGCTATAATTCACCGGACTGTCCGGTGTAACAGCGGGGCAACGACTATTTCGGCGCCAACGGCTACCTGCGACGCATTGAATGCGCGCGCTGCGCGCGCAGAAGTCAGGCATGCCCATACTGGCGCACCGGACAGTGAACAGTACATGTCCGGTGCGCCACCGGACATCAAGGCGGGCCCAGAAGTCAGAACTCCAACGGTCGGAATCCAACGGCATTGGTGACGTGGCTGGCGCACCGAACATGTCCGGTGTGCACCAGACTGTCCGGTGCGCCATACGACAAACAGCCTCCACCAACGGTCAAGTTTGGTGGTTGGGGCTATAAATACCCCAACCACCCCCACATTCAAGGCATCCAAGTTTTCCAGCTTCCAACCACTATACAAGAGCTAGCATTCATTGCAAAGCACACCAAAAGAGATCAAATCCTCTCCAAATTCCACACAAAGCCTTAGTGACTAGAGAGTGATTTGTAGTGTTCATTTGAGCTCTTGCGCTTGGATCGCTTCTTTTCTTTCGCATTCTTTCTTGTGATCAAACATACATTTGTAATTGAGGCAAGAGACACCAATTGTGTGGTGGTCCTTGCGGGAAGTTTGATTCCCAAGTGATTTGAGAAGAGAAGCTCACTCGGTCCGAGGGACCGTTTGAGAGAGGGAAGGGTTGAAAGAGACCCGGCCTTTGTGGCCTCCTCAACGGGGAGTAGGTTTGCGAGAACCGAACCTCGGTAAAACAAATCCGCGTGTCACTCTCTTCATTTGCTTGCGATTTGTTTTGCACTCTCTCTCTCGCGGACTCGTTTTCTATTTCTAACGCTAACCCGGCTTGTAGTTGTGTTTATATTTGTAAATTTCAGTTTCACCCTATTCACCCCCCCTCTAGGCGACTATCAATTAGCGAGAGAGATTTGTCGTGTTCTTTTGAGCTCTTGCGCTTGGATTGCTTCTTTTCTTTCTCACTTATTCTTGTGATCAAAACTCCATTGTAATCAAGGCAAGAGGCACCAATTGTGTGGTGGCCCTTGCGGGGAAGTTTTTGTTCCCGGTTTTGATTTGAGAAGAGAAGCTCACTCGGTCCGAGGGACCGTTTGAGAGAGGGTAAGGGTTGAAAGAGACCCGGCCTTTGTGGCCTCCTCAACGGGGAGTAGGTTTGCAAGAACCAAACCTCGGTAAAACAAATTCACGTGTCACACTCTTCATTTGCTTGCGATTTGTTTTGCGCCCTCTCTCTCAGACTCATTATTATTTCTAACGCTAACCCGGCTTGTAGTTGTGATTAATTTTGTAAATTTCAGTTTCGCCCTATTCACCCCCCTCTAGGCGACTATCAATTGGTATCAGAGCCCGGTGCTTCATTAGAGCCTAACCGCTCGAAGTGATGTCGGAGATCACGCCAAGAAGGAGATGAAGACCGGCGAAAAGCCCACTATAAGCCACGGGAGCACTTCATCGGAAGAGTCCCGCACCAAGAGGAAGGAGAAGAAGAAGGACTCCTCCAAAGGGAAGGAGAAGAGATCTTCTTCACACCACAAAGAGAAGGAGAAATCCTCTTCTCACAAGCCGCATCGGAGTAGGGACAAGAAAAAGAGGATGAGGAAGGTGGTCTACTACGAGACCGATTCTTCATCGGCATCCACCTCCGGCTCCGACGCGGCGTCCGTCACTTCAAAACGTCAAGAGCGTAAGAAGTATAGTAAGATTCCCCTACGCTACCCTCGCATTTCTAAACATACACCTTTACTTTCCGTCCCATTAGGCAAACCACCCACATTTGATGGTGAAGATTATGCTAGGTGGAGTGATTTAATGCGATTTCATCTAACCTCACTCCACAAAAGTATATGGGAAGTTGTTGAGTTTGGTGCACAGGTACCATCCGTAGGGGATGAAAACTATGATGAGGATGAAGTAGCCCAAATCGAACACTTCAACTCCCAAGCCACAACGATACTCCTCGCCTCTCTAAGTAGAGAGGAATATAACAAGGTGCAAGGGTTGAAGAATGCGAAGGAGATTTGGGATCTACTCAAGACCGCGCACGAGGGTGATGAACTCACCAAGATCACCAAGCGGGAGACGATCGAAGGGGAGCTTGGTCGCTTCCGTCTTCGCCAAGGGGAGGAGCCACAAGATATGTACAACCGGCTCAAAACCTTGGTGAACCAAGTGCGCAACCTCGGGAGCAAGAAATGGGATGACCACGAGGTGGTTAAGGTTATTCTTAGATCTCTTATTTTCCTTAACCCTACTCAAGTTCAATTAATTCGTGGCAACCCAAGATATACACTAATGACTCCCGAGGAAGTTATCGGGAATTTTGTGAGCTTTGAATGTATGATCAAGGGCTCAAAGAAGATCAACGAGCTTGATGATCCCTCCACATCCGAAGCACAACCGGTGGCATTCAAGGCGACGGAGGAGAAGAAGGAGGAGTCTACACCAAGTAGACAACCAATAGACGCTTCAAAACTCGACAACGAGGAGATGGCTTTGATCATCAAAAGCTTTCGCCAAATCCTCAAGCAACGAAAGGGGAAGGATTACAAATCCCGTTCCAAGAAGGTTTGCTACAAGTGTGGTAAGCCCGGTCACTTTATTGCTAAATGTCCATTATCAAGTGACAATGACAGGGATAACGACAAGAAGGGCAAGAGGAGAGAAAAGAAGAGGTACCACAAGAAGAGGGCCGGTGATGCTCACGTGTGCCGCGAGTGGGACTCCGACGAGAGCTCCACCGACTGCTCCGACGACGAGGACGCCGCCAACATCGCCGTCACCAAGGGACTCCTCTTCCCCAATATCGGCCACAAGTGCCTCATGGCAAAGGACGGCAAGAAGAAGAAGGTTAAATCTAAAACCTCCACTAGATATGAGTCCTCTAGTGATGATAATGCTAGTGATGAGGAAGATAACTTGCGTACCCTTTTTGCCAACCTTAACATGGAACAAAAAGAAAAACTAAATGAGCTAATTAGTGCCATCCATGAGAAGGATGATCTCTTGGACTCCCAAGAGGACTTCCTAATCAAGGAAAATAAAAAGCATGTTAAGGTTAAGAATGCTTATGCTCTAGAGGTAGAAAAATGTGAAAAATTAACTAGTGAGCTAAGCACATGCCATGACACTATTGCCAACCTTAGAAATGAAAATGCTAATTTATTAGCTAAGGTTGTGAAAGGGAAATGTGCCCTTGGGCCATTTCTAAGTATTTTGGTGATTGAGTGCCAACACAAGTGCTTAAATGTGAATCTATACCCATGGATGGACAAAGTGCAAATCAAGAGTAAAGGTATGTTTCTAAGCCTTAGTACATTGTTTTGAAGACTAATGTATTGTGTCTAAGTGCTTGAAACAGGAGAAATCGAGTCAAAAAAAAGTTGGCTGTGTATAGCCAAAAGGCTGTTCGGTCTGGAGCACCGGACTGTCCGGTGGTGCACTGGACAGTGTCCGGTGCGCCAGACTGACTCGGGCGAACTGGTCGCTCTCGGGAATTTACCGGCGACGTACGGCTATAATTCACCGGACTGTCCGGTGTGCACCGGACTGTCCGGTGAGCCAACGGTTGGCCGAGCCAACGGTCGGCCGCGCGATCTGCGCGGGACACGTGGCCGAGCCAACGACTAGAAGGGGGCACCGGACTGTCCGGTGTGCACCGGACATGTCCGGTGTGCCAACGGCTCTCTGGCGGCCAACGGTCGGCTGCGCCGTTTAAGGAAAGAAATCGGGCACCGGACTGTCCGGTGCACCAGTCGACAGAAGGCAAGATCAGCCTTCCAGATTTGCTCTCAACGGCTCCTAGCTGCCTTGGGGCTATAAAAGGGACCCCTAGGCGCATGGAGGAGGACACCAAGCAACCTTTGAGCATTCTTGATCATCCACACTCAGTCTTTGCGCATTCGTTTGTCATTCCCAGTGATTCGAGCTCCGTTCTAGTGAGAACTTTGAGATAGTCTTTTGAGCTCGATTCTTGGCCGTGTGTGTGCGCATTTTGCTGTGGATTTGTGTGTGTTGCTTCCCTCCCTTACTCCGTGCTTCTTTGTGAACTTTAAGTGTAAGGGCGAGAGACTCCAATTTGTGGAGATTCCTCGCAAGTGGGATAAAGATAAGCAAAGCAAAACACCGTGGTATTCAAGTGGGTCTTTGGACCGCTTGAGAGGGGTTGATTGCAACCCTCGTCCGTTGGGACGCCACAACGTGGAGTAGGCAAGCGTTGGTCTTGGCCGAACCACGGGATAACCACCGTGTCATCTCTGTGATTGATCTTTGTTGGTTGTTGAGGATTCCTATCTAGCCACTTGGCAATTATTGTGCTAACGATTAACCAAGTTTTGTGGCTTAAGTTTTCAAGTTTCACAGGATCACCTATTCACCCCCCTCAAGGTGCTCTCAATTGGTATCGGAGCCGTTCTCTTCACAAAAGGACTAACCGCCCGAAGAGATGGATCCTAAAGGGAAGGGAATCGTGATCAACGACAAGGAGAAGGAGTCCTTCGTCAACGAGCCAAGGGATGACAAGTCCAACGACTCGGGCTTAGGCCACAGACGCAAAGATGGGAAGAAGAAGAAGACAAGACGCATCAAGGAGATCGTCTACTACGACAGCGATGAGTCTACTTCCTCTCAAAAGGACGATGACCACAACGAATACGAGAGAAAGAAACCGGTCAATTCGAACTTCTCTTTTGATTACTCTCGTATTCCTCAAAGTACTAATGCTCATTTATTATCTATTCCACTTGGTAAACCTCCTCATTTTGATGGAGAAGACTACGGATTTTGGAGTCACAAAATGCGTAGTCACTTGTTCTCTCTCCATCCTAGCATATGGGAGATTGTAGAAAGTGGAATGCACTTTGATAGTACGGATAGTCTCATGTTTATTAATGAACAGATTCATAAAAATGCACAAGCTACTACTGTGTTGCTAGCCTCTTTGTGCAGGGACGAGTACCATAAGGTGAGCGGCTTGGACAATGCCAAGCAGATCTGGGACACCCTCAAGATCTCTCATGAGGGGAACGATGTCACCTTGCTCACCAAGATGGAGTTGGTGGAGGGCGAGCTTGGACGGTTCGCAATGATAAGGGGCGAGGAGCCAACTCAAACATACAACCGGCTCAAGACCCTTATCAACAAAATAAGGAGCTACGGAAGCACGCGATGGACGGATCACGACGTCGTCCGCCTAATGCTAAGGTCCTTTACCGTTCTTGATCCTCATTTGGTGAACAATATTCGTGAAAATCCTAGGTACACCAAGATGTCACCCGAAGAAGTTCTGGGGAAGTTCGTAAGCGGGCGAATGATGATCAAGGAGGCAAGATATGTGGACGATGCGTTGAACGGTCCTATTCATGAACCTCAACCCATTGCTCTCAAGGCAACAAGGAGCAAGGAGGCACTACCGAGCAAGGTGGCGCAAGTTGAGGCGGCCGGGCTAAATAATGAGGAGATGGCCCTCATCATTAAACGCTTCAAGACGGCGCTTAAAGGTCGCAAGGGACAGCCAAGCAAGACCAAGACAAAGGAGAAGCGCTCGTGCTTCAAATGTGGTAAGATTGGTCATTTTATTGCTAACTGTCCCGATAATGAAAGTGACCAGGAAAAGGGGAGCAAAAGGGAGAAGAAGAAGCATTACAAGAAGGCCAAGGGCGAGGCACATATCGGAAAGGAGTGGGATTCAGATTGCTCCTCCTCCGACTCCGACAATGAAGGACTCGCCGCCACCGCCTTCAACAAGTCATCTCTATTCCCCAACGAGCATCACACTTGCCTCATGGCAAGGGAGAAGAAAGTAAGCACTCATGATACTAGTACTTATGCTTCTTCAAGTGAGGATGAGTCTAGTGATGATGAGATAGATTACTCATGCTTATTCAAGGGATTAGATAGATCTAAAATTAATAAGATTAATGAGTTGATTGATGCTTTGAATGACAAGAATAAATTACTAGAGAAACAAGAAGATCTTTTATATGAGGAGCATGATAAATTTGTTAGTGCACAAAATTCTCTTGCTCTAGAAATTAAAAGGAATGAAATGCTCTCTGGTGAATTATCTACTTGTCATGAAACCATTTCTACTTTACAAGGTGTTAACAATGATTTAAATGCTAAATTAGAAGCAGCAAATAAATCTAATTCTTGTGTAGAACATGTTATAATTTGTACTAGGTGTAAAGATTTTGACATTGATGCTTGTAATGAACACCTAGTTTCAATTTCCAAACTTAATGATGAATTGGCTAGTCTTAATGCTCAACTTAAGACTAGCAAGAATGATTTCGATAAGCTAAAATTTGCAAGGGATGCCTACACGATTGGTAGACACCCCTCAATTAAGGATGGACTTGGCTTCAAGAGGGAAGCCAAGAACTTAACAAGTCATAAGGCTCCCATCTCCGCCAAGGAGAAAGGGAAGGCCCCCATGGCAAGTAGTGCTAAAAAGAACCATGCTTTTATGTACCATGATAAGAGACAAACTAGAAATGCTTATAGGAGTTACAATGCTTATGATGATTTTGATTCTCATGACATGTTTGCTTCTAGTTCTTTCTATGTGCATGATAGAAATATTGGTAGGAGAAATGTTGTTCATAATATGCCTAGGAGAAATGTTGTTAATGTTCCTAGGAAAGTAAATAAACCTTCTACAATATATCATGCTTTAAATGCTTCCTTTGCTATTTGTAGGAAGGATAGGAAAATAGTTGCTAGAAAATTAGGGGCAAGATGCAAGGGAGACAAAACTTGCATTTGGGTCCCTAAGGATATTTGTGCTAACCTTGTAGGACCCAACATGAGTTGGGTACCTAAGACCCAAGCCTAAATTTGCCCTGCAGGTTTATGCATCCGGGGGTTCAAGCTGGATTATCGACAGCGGATGCACAAACCATATGACGGGGGAGAAGAAGATGTTCACCTCCTACGTCAAGAATAAGGATTCCCAAGATTCAATTATATTCGGTGATGGGAATCGAGGCGAGGTAAAAGGGTTAGGTAAAATTGCAATTTCTAATGAGCACTCTATCTCCAATGTGTTTTTAGTTGAGTCTCTTGGTTACAATTTGCTATCTGTTAGTCAACTATGCAATATGGGATATAATTGTCTTTTTACAAATGTAGATGTGTCTGTCTTTAGAAGAAGTGATGGTTCACTAGCCTTTAAGGGTGTATTAGACGACAAGCTTTACTTAGTTGATTTTGAAAAAGAAGTGGTCGATCTAGATGCATGCTTAATTGCTAAGACTAGCATGGGCTGGCTGTGGCATCGCCGCTTAGCACATGTGGGGATGAAGAACCTTCACAAGCTTCTAAAGGGAGAACACGTGATAGGTTTGACTAACGTACAATTCGAAAAATATAGACCTTGTGCAGCTTGTCAGGCAGGTAAACAGGTGGGAGGAGCGCATCACAGCAAGAATGTGATGACCACATCAAAACCCCTGGAGCTGCTACATATGGACCTCTTCGGACCCGTCGCCTATCTAAGCATAGGAGGAAGTAAGTATGGTTTAGTTATTGTTGATGACTTTTCCCGCTTCACTTGGGTGTTCTTTTTGCAGGATAAGTCTGAAACCCAAGGGACCCTCAAGCGCTTCCTCAGGAGAGCTCAAAATGAGTTTGAGCTCAAGGTGAAGAAGATAAGGAGCGACAACGGGTCCGAGTTCAAGAACCTTCAAGTGGAGGAGTTCCTTGAGTAGGAAGGGATCAAGCACGAGTTCTCCGCTCCCTACACACCACAGCAAAATGGTGTGGTAGAGAGGAAGAACAGGACGCTAATCGATATGGCGAGGACGATGCTTGGAGAATTCAAGACCCCCGAGCGTTTTTGGTCGGAAGCCGTGAACACGGCTTGCCACGCCATCAACAGGGTCTACCTTCATCGCCTCCTCAAGAAGACTTCGTATGAACTACTAACCGGTAACAAACCCAATGTATCTTACTTTCGTGTATTTGGGAGCAGGTGCTACATTCTAGTGAAGAAGGATAGAAATTCTAAATTTGCTCCCAAAGCTGTAGAAGGGTTTTTGTTAGGTTATGACTCAAATACAAAGGCGTATAGAGTCTTCAACAAATCATCGGGTTTGGTTGAAGTCTCTAGCGACGTTGTATTTGATGAGACTAATGGCTCTCCAAGAGAGCAAGTTGTTGATTGTAATGATGTAGATGAAGAAGATGTTCTGACGGCCGCTATACGAACCATGGCGATTGGAGAAGTGCGGCCACAGGAACAAGATGAACGAGATCAACCTTCTTCGTCAACAATGGTGCATCCCCCAACTCAAGACGATGAACAGGTTCATCAAAAGGAGGCGTGTGATCAAGGGGGAGCACAAGATGATCATGTGATGGAGGAAGAAGCGCAACCGGCACCTCCAACCCAAGTTCGAGCGATGATTCAAAGGGATCATCCTGTCGATCAAATTCTGGGTGATATTAGCAAGGGAGTAACTACTCGATCTCGATTAGTTAATTTTTGTGAGCATTACTCTTTTGTCTCTTCTATTGAGCCTTTCAGGGTAGAAGAGGCCTTGCTAGATCCGGACTGGGTGTTGGCCATGCAAGAGGAGCTCAACAACTTGAAGCGCAATGAAGTTTGGACACTGGTGCCTCGTCCCAAGCAAAATGTTGTGGGAACCAAGTGGGTGTTCCGCAACAAACAGGACGAGCACGGGGTGGTGACGAGGAACAAGGCTCGACTTGTGGCAAAAGGTTATGCCCAAGTCGCAGGTTTGGACTTTGAGGAGACGTTTGCTCCTGTGGCTAGGCTAGAATCAATTCGTATCTTGCTAGCATATGCCGCTCACCATTCTTTCAGGTTGTTCCAAATGGATGTGAAGAGCGCTTTCCTCAACGGGCCAATCAAGGAGGAGGTGTACGTAGAGCAACCCCCTGGCTTCGAGGATGAACGGTACCCCGACCATGTGTGTAAGCTCTCTAAGGCGCTCTATGGACTTAAGCAAGCCCCAAGAGCATGGTATGAATGCCTTAGGGACTTTCTAATTGCTAATGCTTTCAAGGTTGGGAAAGCTGATCCCACTCTTTTTACTAAGACTTGTGATGGTGATCTTTTTGTGTGCCAAATTTATGTCGATGACATAATATTTGGTTCTACTAATAAAAAGTCTTGTGAAGAGTTTAGCAGGGTGATGACGCAGAAATTCGAGATGTCAATGATGGGCGAGTTGAACTACTTCCTTGGGTTCCAAGTGAAGCAACTCAAGGATGGCACCTTCATCTCTCAAACGAAGTACACGCAAGACTTGCTAAAGCGGTTTGGGATGAAGGACGCCAAGCCCGCAAAGACTCCGATGGGAACCGATGGACACACTGATCTCAACAAAGGAGGTAAGTCCGTTGATCAAAAAGCATACCGGTCAATGATAGGGTCTTTACTTTATTTATGTGCTAGTAGACCGGATATTATGCTTAGTGTATGCATGTGTGCTAGATTTCAATCCGATCCTAAGGAGTGTCACTTAGTGGCGGTGAAGCGAATTCTTAGATATTTGGTTGCTACGCCTTGCTTCGGGCTCTGGTATCCAAAGGGGTCTACCTTTGACTTGATTGGATACTCAGATTCCGACTATGCTGGATGTAAGGTCGATAGGAAGAGTACATCAGGGACGTGCCAATTCTTAGGAAGGTCCCTGGTGTCGTGGAATTCTAAGAAACAAACCTCAGTTGCCCTATCCACCGCTGAGGCCGAGTATGTTGCCGCAGGGCAGTGTTGCGCGCAACTACTTTGGATGAGGCAAACCCTTCGGGACTTTGGCTACAATCTGAGCAAAGTCCCACTCCTATGTGACAATGAGAGTGCTATCCGTATGGCGGAAAATCCTATTGAACACAGCCGCACAAAGCACATTGACATCCGGCATCACTTTCTGAGAGACCACCAGCAAAAGGGAGATATCGAAGTGTTTCATGTTAGCACCGAGAACCAGCTAGCCGATATCTTTACCAAGCCTCTAGATGAGAAGACCTTTTACAGGTTGCGTAGTGAGCTAAATGTCCTAGATTCGCGGAACTTGGATTGAATTGTAGCATACATGTATTTATGCTTTTGATCATGTTCATTTTTGCATTTTGTTGTTTAGTATGGTGCTCAAGTTGTACAAACACTCCCTGGACCTCACAAGTCCGTTGCAAAGTGATGCACAGTTTTAGGGGGAGATGTGTTACAACTTGACCCTTTGAGACTAACCATATGCTTGAGTTTGCTTGTTTTAGTCTCGAAGGAGAATTAAAAGGGAAAAGGTGGACTTGGACCATGCAAGACTTCCACTGCACTCCGATGAAAAGAGTAACTTTTCCAAGTTCATCTTTTAACTCTTATTGCCTATTTGCTATTAATTGAAGATTTTGGTGAGGCAATGAGGTTAAAGGGCCAAGATTGATCCCGTTTTGGTGCTTGATGCCAAAGGGGGAGAAAATAAAGGCCAAAGTGATAAATGGATCAGCTACCACTTGAGAGATTTTGAAAAATAGTAGAATAGAGTTTTTTGTTTTGTCAAAACTCTTTTATTGTCTCGCTTGTCAAAAGTTGGCTTCTTGTGGGGAGAAATGTTGATTATGGGAAAAAGGGGAGTTTTTGGAATCCTGAATCAAATACTCCTGAAATGACTCTCTTTATGACTTAACATGTGTGTTTGACTTAGAGATAGAAATTTGAGTTTTGATTTGCAAAAACAAACCAAGTGGTGGCAAAGGATGATCCATATATGCCAAAATTGAATCAAAATAAATTTGAGTTTTATTTGAAGTGATATTGCACTTGTTCTAGTTGCTTTATGTTGTGTTGGCATAAATCACCAAAAAGGGGGAGATTGAAAGGGAAATATGCCCTTGGGCCATTTCTAAGTATTTTGGTGATTGAGTGCCAACACAAGTGCTTAAATGTGAATCTATACCCATGGATGGACAAAGTGCAAATCAAGAGTGAAGGTATGTTTCTAAGCCTTAGTACATTGTTTTGAAGACTAATGTATTGTGTCTAAGTGCTTGAAACAGGAGAAATCGAGTCAAAGAAAAGTTGGCTGTGTATAGCCAAAAGGCTGTTCGGTCTGGAGCACCGGACTGTCCGGTGCGCCAGACTGACTCGGGCGAACTGGTCGCTCTCGGGAATTTACCGGCGACGTACGGCTATAATTCACCGGACTGACCGGTGTGCACCGGACTGTCCGGTGAGCCAACGGTTGGCCGAGCCAACGGTCGGCCGCGCGATCTGCGCGGGACACGTGGCCGAGCCAACGACTAGAAGGGGGCACCGGACTGTCCGGTGTGCCAACGGCTCTCTGGCGGCCAACGGTCGGCTGCGCCGTTTAAGGAAAGAAATCGGGCACCGGACTGTCCGGTGCACCAGTCGACAGAAGGCAAGATCAGCCTTCCAGATTTGCTCTCAACGGCTCCTAGCTGCCTTGGGGCTATAAAAGGGACCCCTAGGCGCATGGAGGAGGACACCAAGCAACCTTTGAGCATTCTTGATCATCCACACTCAGTCTTTGCGCATTCGTTTGTCATTCCCAGTGATTCGAGCTCCGTTCTAGTGAGAACTTTGAGATAGTCTTTTGTAATACCCACTTTGTAAGGAAGAATAAAAGGAGAAATTGTTTTCTTTTATATAAGTGTGTGTATCTCTATTTATCATCACATGTGGCTATTCATGTCTAAAAATGAGTAAATCATTCATTACCAAGACACAAATAAATTATTGCATCATATTGGATTTTGTTTGTGCATTTTAAAACAATAATGATATGAATAAAAAAATAAAATAATAACGAGAAGAGGATTTAAAGAAAAAGGAGAAGAAAAGAAAGGATATGAAAATGCAAATAATTATATATATAATATATTCCTAAAGTTGATACTCTAATATCCCAATATTATTTGAAGATAATTTGGCACAATATTTGAATTTAGATCTGAATTGAAAATGAAAATTGGAAATAGAGAAAAGAGAGAAATAAAAGAAAATAAAACAGAAAAGGAGTTAGAACCTAAACGGGCTGCGGCCACGCAATTTGGCCCACTAGGCTTTCCTCACCCGCACGGCCCAACTCCACCCTGCGGCGCCGACATGTGGGCTCCACTCGCCAGCCCCCTCTCGCGCACACACCGCCAAGCGGGCCCGCCTCGGTCAGCTCCTTCTCCGTGGGCGGATTGCAACAGACACGCGCGTACGTCACGCTCCTCCAACCGATTTCTTCCCCAAATCGCTCGCAACAGCCGTGATTTCTCCGTGAATACCGCGGGCGCCTGACCTGTTCGTCGCGAGATCATCAGGTTCCGCCCAGGGTATAAAACCTATGCTCCTCGGCTGCCTTGCCCATATCACGGCTGGTTGCCCACCAGCGCCGCCAACAGAGAATAGGGGAGAGGAAGGAACGCCGCCGCCGGTCGAGCTGCGCTAGACTACGGTCCAGACTTCGCTGGGGCAATCCTCGGAGCTTGCCGCTCGTGCTTATCCACCTGGGGAGCGCGTTCGTGCACTGGGGAAGCCAAGGGGACTGTCCAGCGCGGGACAATTGCTCGTCGACGTCGAGTCTGCCGCGCGCCCGCTGACCGCCGCAGTCCGGGGCATCGCCGATTGAACCGTGGTATGGATCCATCATCTTGATCGCATAGCAATTCCTAAGGCATAGCGCTAGCGGGGGGGGGGGTTCCGGGCCGTTTACTCGCCGTCACGGCGGCGAGCTCATCTTCGGCGTGCAGACTCGGGCGGATTGTAGGGTGCCGACCTGGGGAGACGACCTGGGAAGATGAAGACAGGGAGTTTGGGGAGATGATGGGTGGCGCCGTTGGATGGGGGCTCGAATGGCGAGCTCGGGCAGTTTGCTGCCGTGTCAATGGCGCTCGGCCGTGGGGATTAGCCGGAGAGAGAGAGTAAAGAAGAGAGAGAAAGGGAGCCAGTGGGGTTGAAGATGATCCCTGGGGCGTGGATTTCATGATTAACGGCTTAGATTGAAGGTACCTGCCGGTTGGATCCTAACCCTTGGATCGTGATCGCATGGCTCAGATTGGTTTGGGCATCATAAAATCGAGAGCGTTCAAATAACATCCGATGGTCGGCGTTGCATACCGTTTCGTTATAAGATACGATCTAATCCCCATCGTCCGCTGTCGATCCGACGTCTCAGATTGGCAGATACCCTTTCGCTCAGACACAATTGCATAAGAACCCCCGAGAGAAACAGAAACCAACCCGCCATCCAGGGAGTACTATTCTCTGTGTCTCGGGAATCTTGCGCCAGACCCCCCTGGTCTTTTATGAATTTGACGCCCAGTCCAGAATGGTATTAAATCAGAGAAAATAAATTATAAATGGATTTTTAATATGAAAATAATTACTAGAACTTTAATAAATCATAGAAAATTCATATGAACTCCAAATTACTTCATTCCAGTTTCTAAAATTTTATAATTTTATTCTCTATCACTTAGAGTCTCTGTTTTGCCATAAAAACAGTAAGAGAATTTATTTTCTCATTTAATCCTATTTCAAGCACATTAGACCTTCAGAAATTCATATCTTAAAATCTATAACTCCAAAATTAATGATTCCAGTCCCTATGATCTCATTTTAATGTGTAGATTTTTACTGTATATTTTATTACATGTTTGGTGTGATGTTAATTTATGCTATACTATGTATGTAATGTGTTGATACGAGTAGACGAGCAAGCCACTGTGGAATCTGAGGTTCAACAAGTAGAAGTAGCTGAGCAGGAGCTCATTGAAGGCAAGTTGTGCCCTTGATCACTTCTTTTTACCTACTCATGTTCTGATTAATCATAATGATCTGCATAGGTTAATTTTGATGGGACCCAATAGGTTACCCTAGTTTGATTATCTTTATACCTTGCTTTTTGGGTAGTACTTGCTAGTGCTTTATGTGGTTTTGGGTATGAAGATACAATATTCATGATCACACTTTTATTATCAGTTGTTATTTACTGTTCATGATAAGATCATTATGTTAATTGGAACATGGAGCGACCACCCGGGAAAACAGTGCTACCACAAGGGTATAATGGGACGCCCTTGGCTGATTAATTAGGAAAGCTAGTGGAGGACTACCTTACCCGAAAGGGGCAAGGGCAGTAGGGGAGTGGTCAGTGTAGGGAGGCCCTCGGGAGGATTTTGCTGCGATGGCGGTCCTGCAAGGGATTCCTGCATTGGAGCTTCCTATAAACTGTAGCGGGTTTTCTGAAGCTAGTGGAACTTTGTAAAGGCCTCGTAGTGTTACCCTGCCTCGCCTCCTCGGTAGAGGTGTATGGGAAGTCGCGATCCCTTGGCAGATGGGTAACATGACTTGTGGGTAAAGATGCGCAACCTCTGCAGAGTGTAAAACTGGTATACTAGCCGTGCTCACGGTCATGAGCAGCTCGGACCCTCACATGATTAATCTATGGAACTTAAATTCAATTTGTCATATGCATTGCATCACAGGTGATGTTGTTACTTCTGTTCTACTATTTAATTGGGTTGGTATTTACTTATACTTAGTAACTGCTAATAAAATTTTGACCAACTTTAAAAGCAATGCTCAGCTCTAACCATCCTCTTTGGTAAGCCTTACACTTCACGTGAGCTCCCACCTTTGGCGAGTTCATGCACATTATTCCCCACAACTTGTTGAGCGATGAACGTATGTGAGCTCACTCTTGCTGTCTCACACCCCCCACACAGGTCAAGAACAGGTACCGCAGGATGAGGCGCATGGGGGATGCTGTGATGAGTTCGTGAGTGGTCTAGGCCGTCGTCTCCCAGTCAACTTTGGGTTGCTGGACCGTTGTCTCCTTATAATGTAATTATTTATTTATTTTGTATAGAACTCTTGTTATGTAGTAAAGATGTGACATTCGATCCTATGCCATGATTCATCATATGTGTGAGACTTGGTCCCAGCACACCTGGTGATTATGTTCGCGCCCGGGCTTTGGACCCCTAAAACCCGGGTGTGACATCTTTTGAGCTCGATTCTTTCTAAAACTAGATAGAACTGTTGGACGAAACCTAGATAGAACTGGACAACCATTGTCTACTTACCTTTGCTACTCTGATTCTTTCTAAACTTTTCTTAATCTTTTCTCATCTATTTCCGCTTTACTCTGATTATTCTTACTTGTTCCTTCTAAAGATAAATGTGGATTTCACACTTTGAAATCCTGTGCCTAAAGTGACTTTAGGAATAGGAGACCTACTCTTAGGAACAAAAACAAAACTATTTTTATAAGTATTTGTATGCTTGAATGCTTGTTCTTATGATACATGTCTGATTTGGATCTTTGATTGAGTGTGGTGGGTTGTGGAGTAATGTCCACAATTACATCTGCATATACATAATGCTTATAAAGCTAACTAGACAAACTAGAGTATCTAGCCTAACAATATCCATCTCATCTTAAAAGATTCTACCCTACACTAATAGATCCATCTTATCTTAAAGATATTCTCTTATCTTAATAGATTCATCTTATCTTGAAGGATTCATCTTATCATAACCACTTCACTTATCCCATCTTAATAGATCTAACTAACCTCAAAAGATTCTACCTTGTCCTTATGGATTCATCTTGCCCTAATTAGCATATTGATCCCACTCTAGAATAACCACCCTGATCTAATCCAAATTTGAGTTACTTAAATAAGTTAGATAATTTTGGCGACAAAAATTAGGCCTTAATTCTATAAACATACCTTACCCTAAATTAATACCTTGGACTAACTCGTCCGTAAACAACAACCTAACCTACATCATAGGTTTCCTACCCCATTTGTTCAAAAAGCAAAGTAAAACTCTGCTCAAACCTACCTACCTCGTGTATCCCAACTATCTTAACTATATGACCCTAACTATATGTCCTTAACTCGGATGGCAACTCCAAGAAGAAAGGCCAAAGAAGACCAACCACGTTAAAGAGGATAAGCATCAACTCAAGTCTTCAAAGATCAAGTTGAATCGCCAGCGGAATCAAGATCCATAGTTTAGGATGAAGTCTTTCCTTATTATACCCTTGCCACAACCTCTACTTGCCATAATCGTACCTGACCTAATGAATATCTAGACATACAATATTCATATCATCTACTAACCGTTAAAAAAAACTTGAACAAAACTTTGATTCCCAAAACCAAATGAGAAACTAAAATTCTAGACCAAACCTATTATATCCCTTTTCTTACAAATCTCGAGGACGAGATTATTTTTAAGGGGGGTAGGATTTGTAATACCCACTTTGTAAGGAAGAATAAAAGGAGAAATTGTTTTCTTTTATATAAGTGTGTGTATCTCTATTTATCATCACATGTGGCTATTCATGTCTAAAAATGAGTAAATCATTCATTACCAAGACACAAATAAATTATTGCATCATATTGGATTTTGTTTGTGCATTTTAAAACAATAATGATATGAATAAAAAAATAAAATAATAACGAGAAGAGGATTTAAAGAAAAAGGAGAAGAAAAGAAAAGATATGAAAATGCAAATAATTATATATAATTATATTCCTAAAGTTGATACTCTAATATCCCAATATTATTTGAAGATAATTTGGCACAATATTTGAATTTAGATCTGAATTGAAAATGAAAATTGGAAATAGAGAAAAGAGAGAAATAAAAGAAAATAAAACAGAAAAGGAGTTAGAACCTAAACGGGCTGCGGCCACGCAATTTGGCCCACTAGGCTTTCCTCACCCGCACGGCCCAACTCCACCCTGCGGCGCCGACATGTGGGCTCCACTCGCCAGCCCCCTCTCGCGCACACACCGCCAAGCGGGCCCGCCTCGGTCAGCTCCTTCTCCGCGGGCGGATTGCAACAGACACGCGCGTACGTCACGCTCCTCCAACCGATTTCTTCCCCAAATCGCTCGCAACAGCCGTGATTTCTCCGTGAATACCGCGGGCGCCTGACCTGTTCGTCGCGAGATCATCAGGTTCCGCCCAGGGTATAAAACCTATGCTCCTCGGCTGCCTTGCCCATATCACGGCTAGTTGCCCACCAGCGCCGCCAACAGAGAATAGGGGAGAGGAAGGAACGCCGCCGCCGGTCGAGCTGCGCTAGACTACGGTCCAGACTTCGCTGGGGCAATCCTCGGAGCTTGCCGCTCGTGCTTATCCACCTGGGGAGCGCGTTCGTGCACTGGGGAAGCCAAGGGGACTGTCCAGCGCGGGACAATTGCTCGTCGACGTCGAGTCTGCCACGCGCCCGCTGACCGCCGCAGTCCGGGGCATCGCCGATTGAACCGTGGTATGGATCCATCATCTTGATCGCATAGCAATTCCTAAGGCATAGCGCTAGCGGGGGGTTCCGGGCCGTTTACTCGCCGTCACGGCGGCGAGCTCATCTTCGGCGTGCAGACTCGGGCGGATTGTAGGGTGCCGACCTGGGGAGACGACCTGGGAAGATGAAGACAGGGAGTTTGGGGAGATGATGGGTGGCGCCGTTGGATGGGGGCTCGAATGGCGAGCTCGGGCAGTTTGCTGCCGTGTCAATGGCGCTCGGCCGTGGGGATTAGCCGGAGAGAGAGAGAGAGTAAAGAAGAGAGAGAAAGGGAGCCAGTGGGGTTGAAGATGGTCCCTGGGGCGTGGATTTCATGATTAACGGCTTAGATTGAAGGTACCTGCCGGTTGGATCCTAACCCTTGGATCGTGATCGCATGGCTCAGATTGGTTTGGGCATCATAAAATCGAGAGCGTTCAAATAACATCCGATGGTCGGCGTTGCATACCGTTTCGTTATAAGATACGATCTAATCTCCATCGTCCGCTGTCGATCCGACGTCTCAGATTGGCAGATACCCTTTCGCTCAGACACAATTGCATAAGAACCCTCGAGAGAAACAGAAACCAACCCGCCATCCAGGGAGTACTATTCTCTGTGTCTCGGGAATCTTGCGCCAGACCCCCCTGGCCTTTTATGAATTTGACGCCCAGTCCAGAATGGTATTAAATCAGAGAAAATAAATTATAAATGGATTTTTAATATGAAAATAATTACTAGAACTTTAATAAATCATAGAAAATTCATATGAACTCCAAATTACTTCATTCCAGTTTCTAAAATTTTATAATTTTATTCTCTATCACTTAGAGTCTCTGTTTTGCCATAAAAACAGTAAGAGAATTTATTTTCTCATTTAATCCTATTTCAAGCACATTAGACCTTCAGAAATTCATATCTTAAAATCTATAACTCCAAAATTAATGATTCCAGTCCCTATGATCTCATTTTAATGTGTAGATTTTTACTGTATATTTTATTACATGTTTGGTGTGATGTTAATTTATGCTATACTATGTATGTAATGTGTTGATACGAGTAGACGAGCAAGCCACTGTGGAATCTGAGGTTCAACAAGTAGAAGTAGCTGAGCAGGAGCTCATTGAAGGCAAGTTGTGCCCTTGATCACTTCTTTTTACCTACTCATGTTCTGATTAATCATAATGATCTGCATAGGTTAATTTTGATGGGACCCAATAGGTTACCCTAGTTTGATTATCTTTATACCTTGCTTTTTGGGTAGTACTTGCTAGTGCTTTATGTGGTTTTGGGTATGAAGATACAATATTCATGATCACACTTTTATTATCAGTTGTTATTTACTGTTCATGATAAGATCATTATGTTAATTGGAACATGGAGCGACCACCCGGGAAAACAGTGCTACCACAAGGGTATAATGGGACGCCCTTGGCTGATTAATTAGGAAAGCTAGTGGAGGACTACCTTACCCGAAAGGGGCAAGGGCAGTAGGGGAGTGGTCAGTGTAGGGAGGCCCTCGGGAGGATTTTGCTGCGATGGCGGTCCTGCAAGGGATTCCTGCATTGGAGCTTCCTATAAACTGTAGCGGGTTTTCTGAAGCTAGTGGAACTTTGTAAAGGCCTCGTAGTGTTACCCTGCCTCGCCTCCTCGGTAGAGGTGTATGGGAAGTCGCGATCCCTTGGCAGATGGGTAACATGACTTGTGGGTAAAGATGCGCAACCTCTGCAGAGTGTAAAACTGGTATACTAGCCGTGCTCACGGTCATGAGCAGCTCGGACCCTCACATGATTAATCTATGGAACTTAAATTCAATTTGTCATATGCATTGCATCACAGGTGATGTTGTTACTTCTGTTCTACTATTTAATTGGGTTGGTATTTACTTATACTTAGTAACTGCTAATAAAATTTTGACCAACTTTAAAAGCAATGCTCAGCTCTAACCATCCTCTTTGGTAAGCCTTACACTTCACGTGAGCTCCCACCTTTGGCGAGTTCATGCACATTATTCCCCACAACTTGTTGAGCGATGAACGTATGTGAGCTCACTCTTGCTGTCTCACACCCCCCACACAGGTCAAGAACAGGTACCGCAGGATGAGGCGCATGGGGGATGCTGTGATGAGTTCGTGAGTGGTCTAGGCCGTCGTCTCCCAGTCAACTTTGGGTTGCTGGACCGTTGTCTCCTTATAATGTAATTATTTATTTATTTTGTATAGAACTCTTGTTATGTAGTAAAGATGTGACATTCGATCCTGTGCCATGATTCATCATATGTGTGAGACTTGGTCCCAGCACACCTGGTGATTATGTTCGCGCCCGGGCTTTGGACCCCTAAAACCCGGGTGTGACATCTTTTGAGCTCGATTCTTGGCCGTGTGTGTGCGCATTTTGCTGTGGATTTGTGTGTGTTGCTTCCCTCCCTTACTCCGTGCTTCTTTGTGAACTTTAAGTGTAAGGGCGAGAGACTCCAATTTGTGGAGATTCCTCGCAAGTGGGATAAAGATAAGCAAAGCAAAACACCGTGGTATTCAAGTGGGTCTTTGGACCGCTTGAGAGGGGTTGATTGCAACCCTCGTCCGTTGGGACGCCACAACGTGGAGTAGGCAAGCGTTGGTCTTGGCCGAACCACGGGATAACCACCGTGTCATCTCTGTGATTGATCTTTGTTGGTTGTTGAGGATTCCTATCTAGCCACTTGGCAATTATTGTGCTAACGATTAACCAAGTTTTGTGGCTTAAGTTTTCAAGTTTCACAGGATCACCTATTCACCCCCCCCCCTCAAGGTGCTCTCAGGTTGATTCTCATGTTTGCAATGTTTCGACTTCCAATCCTAGAGATGATAATGTTGATTTACTTGCTAGGATTGATGAATTGAATGATTCTCTTGCTAGTCTTAGGATTGAAAATGAAAAATTAATTGCTAAGGCTAAAGATTTTGATGTTTGCAATGTTACTATTTCTAACCTTAGAAGTGAGAATGATATATTACATGCTAAGGTTGTAGAATTAAAATCTTACAAACCCTCTACATCTACTGTTGAGCATGTTTCTATTTGCACTAGATGTAGAAATGTTGATATTGATGCTATTCATGATCACATGGCTTTAATTAAACAACAAAATGATCATATAGCAAAATTAGATGCTAAAATTGCCGAGCATAACTTAGAGAATGAAAAATTTAAATTTGCTCGTAGTATGCTTTATAATGGGAGACGCCCTGGCATCAAGGATGGCATTGGCTTCCAAAGGGGAGACAATGTCAAACTTAATGCCCCTCCTAAAAGATTGTCTAATTTTGTTAAGGGCAAGGCTCCCATGCCTCAGGATAACGAGGGTTACATTTTGTACCCTGCCAGTTATCCCGAGAGCAAGATTAGGAGAATTCACTCTAAAAAGTCTCACTCTGGCCCAAATCATGCTTTTATGTATAAGAGTGAGACATCTAGTTCTAGGCAACCAACTCGTGCTAAGTTGCCTAAAAGGAGAACTCCTAATGCATCAAATGAACATAGTTTTTCTTTCAAAACTTTTGATGCATCATATGTTTTGACTAACAAATCCGGCAAGGTCGTTGCCAAGTATGTTGGGGGCAAACACAAGAGCTCGAAAACTTGTGTTTGGGTTCCCAAAGTTCTTGTTTCTAATGCCAAAGGACCCAAAACCGTTTGGGTACCTAAAGTCAAGAACTAAACTTGTTTTGTAGGTTTATGCATCCGGGGGCTCAAGTTGGATAATCGACAGCGGGTGCACAAACCACATGACAGGGGAGAAGAAGATGTTCTCCTCCTACGAGAAAAACCAGGATCCCCAACGAGCTATCACATTCGCGGATGGAAATCAAGGTTTGGTCAAAGGATTGGGTAAAATTGCTATATCACCTGACCATTCTATTTCCAATGTTTTTCTTGTAGATTCATTAGATTACAACTTGCTTTCTGTATCTCAATTATGCAAAATGGGCTACAACTGTCTCTTTACTGATGTAGGTGTCACTGTCTTTAGAAGAAGTGATGATTCAATAGCATTTAAGGGTGTGTTAGAGGGTCAGCTATACTTAGTAGATTTTGATAGAGCTGAACTCGACACATGCTTAATTGCTAAGACTAACATGGGTTGGCTCTGGCACCGTCGACTAGCCCATGTTGGGATGAAGAATCTTCATAAGCTTCTAAAGGGAGAGCACATTTTAGGACTAACCAATGTTCATTTTGAGAAAGACAGGGTTTGTAGCGCATGCCAAGCAGGAAAGCAAGTTGGTGCCCATCATCTACACAAGAACATCATGACGACCGACAGGCCGCTTGAGCTACTCCACATGGATCTATTCGGCCCGATTGCTTGCATAAGCATCGGCGGGAGTAAGTATTGTCTTGTAATAGTGGATGATTATTCTCGCTTCACTTGGGTATTCTTTTTACAGGAAAAATCTCAAACCCAAGAGACCTTAAAGGGATTCTTGAGACGGGCTCAAAATGAGTTCGGCTTAAGGATCAAGAAAATTAGAAGCGACAACGGCACGAAGTTCAAGAACTCACAAATTGAAGGCTTCCTTGAGGAGGAGGGCATCAAGCATGAGTTCTCTTCTCCCTACACCCCTCAACAAAATGGTGTAGTGGAGAGGAAGAATCGAACTCTATTGGACATGGCAAGGACCATGCTTGATGAGTACGAGACTTCGGATCGGTTTTGGGCCGAGGCGGTCAACACTGCCTGCTACGCCATCAACCGGTTATATCTACACCGAATCCTCAAGAAGACATCTTATGAACTCCTAACCGGTAAAAAGCCCAATATTTCATATTTTAGAGTCTTTGGTAGCAAATGTTTTATTCTTGTTAAAAGAGGTAGAAAATCTAAATTTGCTCCTAAGACTGTAGAAGGCTTGTTACTAGGATATGATTCAAACACAAGGGCATATAGAGTCTTTAACAAGTCCTCGGGACTAGTTGAAGTTTTTTGTGACGTTGTGTTTGATGAAACTAACGGCTCTCAAGTAGAGCAAGTTGATCTTGATGAGATAGGTATTGAAGAGGCTCCATACATCGCGCTAAGGAACATGTCCATTGGGGATGTGTGTCCTAAGGAATCCAAAGAGCCTCCAAATGCACAAGATCAACCATCCTCCTCCACGCAAGCATCTCCACCGACTCAAAATGAGGATGAAGCTCAAGTTGATGAAATAGAAGATCAAGCAAATGAGCCACCTCAAGATGACGGCAATGATCAAGGGGGAGATGCAAATGATCAAGACAAGGAGGATGAAGAACAAAGGCCGCCACACCCAAGAGTCCACCAAGCAATCCAACGAGATCACCCCGTCGACACCATCCTCGGCGACATTCATAAGGGGGTAACTACTAGATCTCGTGTTGCACATTTTTGTGAGCATTACTCTTTTGTTTCCTCTATTGAGCCACACAGGGTAGAGGAAGCACTCCAAGATTCGGATTGGGTGATGGCAATGCAAGAGGAGCTCAACAACTTCACTAGGAATGAGGTATGGCATTTAGTTCCACGTCCTAATCAAAATGTTGTAGGAACCAAATGGGTGTTCCGCAACAAGCAAGATGAGCATGGTGTGGTGACAAGGAACAAAGCTCGACTTGTGGCCAAGGGATACTCCCAAGTCGAAGGTTTGGATTTCGGTGAAACCTATGCAACCGTAGCTAGGCTTGAGTCAATTCGCATATTATTAGCCTATGCTACTTACCATGGCTTCAAGCTTTATCAAATGGACGTGAAGAGTGCCTTCCTCAATGGACCAATCAAGGAAGAGGTCTATGTTGAGCAACCTCCCGGCTTTGAAGACAGTGAGTACCCTAACCATGTTTATAGACTCTCTAAGGCGCTTTATGGGCTCAAGCAAGCCCCAAGAGCATGGTATGAATGCCTTAGGGATTTCCTTATTGCTAATGGCTTCAAAGTTGGAAAGGCTGATCCTACTTTATTCACTAAAACTCTTGACAATGATTTGTTTGTATGCCAAATTTATGTTGATGATATTATATTTGGGTATACTAACGAATCTACATGTGAAGAATTTAGTAGGATCATGACACAAAAATTCGAGATGTCGATGATGGGGGAGTTGCAGTATTTTTTAGGATTCCAAGTCAAGCAACTCCAAGAAGGCACCTTCATTAGCCAAACGAAGTATACTCAAGACATTCTAACCAAGTTTGGAATGAAGGATGCTAAGCCCATCAAGACACCCATGGGAACCAATGGGCATCTCGACCTCGACACGGGAGGTAAATCCGTCGATCAAAAAGTATACCGGTCGATGATAGGTTCTTTACTCTATTTATGTGCATCTCGACCGGACATTATGCTTTCCGTTTGCATGTGTGCAAGATTCCAATCCGACCCTAAGGAATCTCACCTTACGGCCGTAAAACGAATCTTGAGATATTTGGCTTATACTCCTAAGTTTGGGCTTTAGTACCCTCGGGGATCCACATTTGATTTGATTGGTTATTCGGATGCCGATTGGGCGGGGTGTAAGATTAATAGAAAGAGCACATCAGGGACTTGCCAGTTCTTGGGAAGGTCCTTGGTGTCTTGGGCTTCAAAGAAGCAAAATTCGGTCGCTCTTTCCACCGCCGAAGCCGAGTACATTGTCGCAGGCCATTGTTGCGCACAATTGCTTTGGATGAGGCAAACCCTGCGGGACTACGGTTACAAATTAACCAAAGTCCCTTTGTTATGTGATAATGAGAGTGCAATCAAGATGGCGGATAATCCCGTCGAGCATAGCCGCACTAAACACATAGCCATTCGGTATCATTTTCTTAGGGATCACCAACAAAAGGGAGATATCGAGATTTCTTACATTAATACTAAAGATCAATTAGCCGATATCTTTACCAAGCCACTTGATGAACAAACTTTTAACAAACTTAGGCATGAGCTAAATATTCTTGATTCTAGGAACTTCTTTTGTTAAATTGCACACATAGCTAATTTATATGCCTTTGATCATGTCTCTTTCATGTGCTATGACTAATGTGTTTTCAAGTCTATTTCCAACCAAGTCATAGGAATATTGAAAGGGAATCGGAATCTTCGGCGAAGACAAAGGCTTCCACTCCGTAACTCATCCTTCGCCGTCGCCCCGCGCCACTCTCCATCTTTGGGGGAGAGAGCAAAAGGACTTCGTCTTTGGTATAATCTTCACTTATTTATTTATGACCAAAGGGGGAGAGAGTATTTAAAGGGCTCTAATGACTCCGTTTCTGGCGATTCATGCCAAAGGGGAAGAGAGTAATAGCCCAAAGCAAAAGGACCGCACCCACCACCTAATTTTAATTTTAAAATTGGAGATTTTCGGTTGATAAATTTCAAATTGGTATCTTATTGTGTTCAAAAGGGGGAGAAGTAGTATTTCAAAAATGATATATCAAAACCCTCTTGAACACTAAGAGGAGGATCTCATTTAGGGGGAGTTTTGTTTAGTCAAAGGAAAAGCATTTGAAACAGGGGGAGAAAATTTCAAATCTTGAAAATGCTTCGTAAAATCTTATTCATTTACCTTTGACTATTTGCAAAAGAACTTTGAAAAGGATTTACAAAATAATTTGCAAAAACAAAATCTGTGGTGCAAGCGTGGTCCAAAATGTTAAAAATGAACAAACAATCCATGCATATCTTGTAAGTATGTATATTGGCTCAATTCCAAGCAATCTTTGCACTTACATTATGCAAACTAGTTCAAATATGCACTTCTATATTTGCTTTGGTTTGTGTTGGCATCAATCACCAAAAGGGGGGAGATTGAAAGGGAATTAGGCTTACACCTAGTTCCTAAATAATTTTGGTGGTTGAATTGCCCAACACAAATATTTGGACTAACTAGTTTGCTCTAGTGTATAAGTTATATAGGTGCCAAGGTTCACACTTAGCCAATAAAAAGACCAAGTATGGGGTTCAACAAAGAGCGCATGGGACAACCGAAGGCACCTCTGGACTAGGGCACCGGACTGTCCGGTGTACACCGGACAGTGTCCGGTGCACCACCGGACAGTGTCCGGTGCACCAGAGGACTCCAACTCAAACTCGCCACCTTCGGGAATTTCCAGGGGCACTCCGCTATAATTCACCGGACTGTCCGGTGTACACCGGACAGTGTCCGATGCTCCAAGGAAGAGCGGCCTCAGGAACTCGCCAGCTTCGGGAAACTGCAACGACTGCTCCGCTATAATTCACCGGACATGTCCGGTGTACACCGGACTGTCCGGTGTAACTGCGGGGCAACGGCTACTTCGCGCCAACGGTCACCTGCAACGACATTTAATGCGCGCCAGAGCGCGCAGAAGTCAGGCACGCGCGTAGTGGCGCACCGGACACTCTACAGTACATGTCCGGTGCGCCACCGGACATCTAGGCGGGCCCAGAAGACAGTGCTCCAACGGTCGAATCCCAACAGGTTTGGTGACGTGGCTGGCGCACCGGACATGTCCGGTGTGCACCGGACTGTCCGGTGCACCATGCGACAGACAGCCCCACCAAACGGCTTGTTTGGTGGTTGGGGCTATAAATACCCCCAACCACCCACCATTCATGGCATCCAAGTTTTCCACTTCTCAACCACTTACAAGAGCTAGGCATTCAATTCTAGACACACCAAAGAGATCAAATCCTCTCCAATTCCACTCAAGGCTTTAGTGATTAGCGAGAGAGATTTGCCGTGTTCTTTTTAGCTCTTGCGCTTGGATTGCTTCTTTTCTTTCTCACTTGTTCTTGTGATCAAAACTCCATTGTAATCAAGGCAAGAGGCACCAATTGTGTGGTGGCCCTTGCGGGGAAGTTTTTGTTCCCGGTTTTGATTTGAGAAGAGAAGCTCACTCGGTCCGAGGGACCGTTTGAGAGAGGGTAAGGGTTGAAAGAGACCCGGCCTTTGTGGCCTCCTCAACGGGGAGTAGGTTTGCAAGAACCGAACCTCGGTAAAACAAATTCGCGTGTCACACTCTTCATTTGCTTGCGATTTGTTTTGCGCCCTCTCTCTCGGACTCATTATTATTTCTAACGCTAACCCGGCTTGTAGTTGTGACTAATTTTGTAAATTTCAGTTTCGCCCTACTCACCCCCTCTAGGCGACTATCACTATTCACCATCACTATTCATCGTTACTATTCACCGTTACTATTCATCATTGTTACTGTTCATCGATGATATCTATGGCAACCTTTTCGCCGTCACTATTCATCGTTATTATTCATCGATCATCCGATCACCCCAAATTTCAACTACTCATCCATCATGTTGTCCAGTCCACCTAAGACAATCCAGACCAATATTTCAGTCATACGAACTCCAATGACTGTGATTTTTCTTCCAGTAGGGAACTTCCCATCTGGTCACCCATCCCAGGTTTCTCCAAGTTGAGCACGCTTAACTTTGAGATTCCTTCGAACCAGGCTTCCAAACTCCGATTCCAATAATTCTTGTTTCTAAATTCTTATCGAATTATTCTCTATCCAACCATGTCATCCCTTACGAATGGTTCATGTTCTAGAAAACTCCCAAAATACTCTTGTCTCATATTATGCCTATAACTCTCCTGTTCACACTAAGTCAGACGATTCATTCGTCACTATTCTCACCAACAGTGAACTTCACTGTGCTACACCACATACACCCACATATAAATACACCCAGCTACCCTCTCCCTCTTCACACACACTCAACACCCTCAGCCAAGGCAAACACCCCACCCACTCAGTTACTCCGCTCTGCTGGCTACACGTATAGTGTCGCTTTGCCTCCAGTCCACCCTCCTAGTAAGCACCTCCGCTCCACCACCTGTAATATCACAACACCACATGACACAGATTCTACTCAAGACTCTACCCATCCATATATCGCTATTCTGACCATAATACTAAATATTTGTTGGTATACTTGCTGGTTTGTATGTTTGCTTGTTCATGTTGCATAGTTATCGGAGCGTTTGTGCTGTCTCGTGGAGGCCAGATCTGCAAGTCTACGCCAGGCGGTGGAGCCAGAAGCCAGTTCCGCGAGCTCTCCTTCCCCCTTCGCCGGATAAGCATGACAAGCTCACTGGATCCCTTTGATGCATAAATTACCTATGATTTTTCAACCACAACCCTTAGCCTGTTATTTTATGCATGATATGATTTTGAGACAAGTTATTATGGCCACCCAGCCGCTTGCCACAATCAATCCTTGATATATTTGTTCCAAATGATTTGAGAAAAGGTGTGAGTTTTCAAAAGAAAATGCTTTTCAAAATGTGTATGATGAAGGGTTTTCACCCTTATCACCTTTTGAAAGGGAAATGTGCCCTTAGGCCATTTCTAAATATTTTGGTGATTGAGTGCCAACACAAGTGCTTTTGTGTTAATCTATGCAAAGTGGTGGACAAAGTGAAAATCATGTCAAAGGTATGTTTCTGGACTTAGTACATTGTTTTATTGACTAATGTATTGTATCTAAGTGCTGGAAACAGGAAAATTGAATTGGAAATGAGATGGCTACGTTCAGCCTAAGTCAGCTCGGTCTGGGTGCAGCAGACTGTCCGGTGGTACACCGGACAGTGTCCGGTGCGCCAGGTTGGCTCTGGCGAACAGGCTGCTCTCGGGACTTCGACGACGGCATACGGCTAAAATTCACCGGACTGTCCGGTGGTGCACCGGACTGTCCGGTGAGCCAACGGTCTGCCGGGGCAACGGTCGGCCGAGGATTCCGCACGTGACGTGTGGCCGAGCCAACGGTCACATTGGAGCACCGGACTGTCCGGTGTGCACCGGACAGTGTCCGGTGCGCCAACGGCTCCCAGGCGCCAACGGTCGGCTTCGCCAAATAAGGAAAGAGATCCGCACCGGACAGTGTCCGGTGGTGCACCGGACTGTCCGGTGCGCCAGGCGACAGAAGGCAAGATCAGCCTTCCTGGAATGCTCTCAACGGCTCCTAGCTGCCTTGGGGCTATAAAAGGGACCCTTAGGCACATGGAGGAGATACACAAGCATACTCAAAGCATTCCTAAGCACCAAGACTTCGATTCCACGCATTTGTTTCTTCGTGATAGCATCTAGAGCTCTTGTTGAGTTGTGAACTCGTCGGGTTGTGTTGCGAGCTCTTGTTGCGACTTGTGTGCATGTTGACATTCTGACTTCGTGTCTTGTGTGCGTTGATCATCCCTCCCTTACTCCGTGCTTCTTTGTGAACTTTAAGTGTAAGGGCGAGAGACTCCAAGTTATGGAGATTCCTCGCGGAAGGGATTAAGAAAAGCAAAGCAAAACACCATGGTATTCAAGTGGGTCTTTGGACCGCTTGAGAGGGGTTGATTGCAACCCTCGTCCATTGGGACGCCACAACGTGGAGTGGGCAAGCGTTCGTCTTGGCCGAACCACGGGATAACCACCGTGCCATCTCTGTGATTGATATCTTTGTGGTTATTGTGTTTTGTTGAGACTCCTCTCTAGCCACTTGACGATTATTGTGCTAACACTTAACCAAGTTTTTGTGGCTTAAGTTTCAAGTTTTATAGGATCACCTATTCACCCCCCCTCTAGGTGCTCTCAATTGGTATCGGAGTCGTTCTCTTCAACAAAGGGACTAACCGCCCGAAGAGATGGATCCTAAGGGCAAGGGGATTGTGATCAATGACAAAGAGAAGGAGTCATTCGTCAACGAGCCCAAGGATGACAAGCCTACCGACTCGGGCTCGGGCCACAAACGCAAAGATGGGAAGAGGAAGAAGACAAGACGCATCAAGGAGATCGTCTACTACGACGACAGCGATGAGTCCACTTCTTCCCAAAAGGACAACGACGACAACGACTACGAGAGAAGGAAACCGGTTAATTCGAACTTTTCTTTTGACTACTCTCGTATTCCGCAAAGTACAAATACTCATTTGCTCTCTATTCCACTTGGCAAACCTCCTCACTTTGATGGAGAGGACTACGGATTTTGGAGCCACAAAATGTGTAGTCACCTGTTCTCTCTCCATCCGAGCATATGGGAGATTGTGGAAAGTGGAATGAAATTTGATAGCTCAGATAGTCCTAATTTTATTAATGAACAGATTCATAGAAATGCACAAGCTACTACTGTGTTGTTAGCCTCCTTGTGCAGAGACGAGTATCATAAAGTGAGCGGCTTGGACAATGCCAAGCAGATTTGGGACACCCTCAAGATCTCTCATGAGGGGAACGACGTCACCTTGCTCACCAAGATGGAGTTGGTGGAGGGGGAGCTTGGACGATTCGCGATGATAAGAGGCGAGGAGCCAACCCAAACATACAACCGGCTCAAGACCCTTATCAACAAAATAAGGAGCTACGGAAGCACGCGATGGACGGACCACGATGTCGTCCGCCTAATGCTAAGGTCCTTGGTGAATAATATTCATGAGAACCCCAGGTACACCAAAATGTCGCTCGAAGAAGTCCTTGGAAAATTCGTAAGTGGGCGAATGATGATCAAGGAGGCGAGGTACATGGACGACGCACTGAATGGTCCAATCAATGAGCCTCAACCCGTTGCTCTTAAGGCAACGAGAAGCAAGGAGGTGTTACCCAGCAAGGTGGCGCAAGTTGAGGTGGCCGGGCTCAATGATGAAGAGATGACCCTCATCATCAAGCGCTTCAAGACGGCGCTAAAGGGTCGCAAGGGGCAGCCAAGCAAGACCAAGACAAAGGGGAAGCGGTCATGCTTCAAATGTGGTAAGGTTGGTCATTTTATTGCTAACTGTCCCGATAATGACAGTGACCAGGAAAAGGGAAACAAGAGGGAGAAGAATAAGAATTACAAGAAGGCCAAGGGCGAGGCACATATTGGAAAGGAGTGGGACTCGGATTGTTCGTCATCCGACTCCGAAAATGAAGGACTCGCCGCCACCGCCTTCAACAAGTCATCCCTCTTCCCCAACGAGCGTCACACGTGCCTCATGGCGAAGGAGAAAAAGGTATGTACTCGAGACAGTACTACTTATAATTCTTCTAGTGATGATGAGTCTAGTGATGAAGAAATAGATTACTCTAGTTTGTTCAAGGGATTGGATAGAGCTAAAATAGATAAGATTAATGAATTGATTGATGCCTTAAATGAAAAGGATAGACTTCTAGAGAAACAAGAGGACCTTTTATATGAAGAGCATGATAAATTTGTTAGTGCACAAAATTCACTTGCTCTAGAAGTTAAAAGAAATGAAATTCTTTCTAGTGAAGTGTCTACATGTCATGATTCTATCTCTAGCTTAAAGAGAATTAACAATGATTTAAATGCTAAACTAGAAGTAGCAAATAAATCTAACTCTTGTGTAGAACATGTTATGATTTGCACTAGGTGTAAAGATTTTGACATTGATGCTTGTAGTGAACACCTAGTTTGCATTTCTAAGTTAAATGATGAAGTGGCTAGTCTTAATGCCCAACTTAAGACTAGCAAGAATGAATTTGACAAGCTAAAATTTGCAAGGGATGCCTACACGATTGGTAGACACCCCTCAATTAAGGATGGTCTTGGCTTCAAGAGGGAAGTCAAGAACTTAACAAGCCATAAGGCTTCCGTCTCCACCAAGGAGAAAGGGAAGGCCCCTATGGCTAGTAGTGTGCAAAAGAACCATGCTTTCATATATCATGATAGGAGACATTCTAGGAATGCCTTTAGAAGTTATGATGCTTTTGATTCTCATGCCATGACTGCTTCTAGTTCCCATGTTGTGCATGATAGAAATGTTGCTAGGAGAAATATTGTTCATAATATGCATAGGAGAAATGTTGTTAATGTTCCTAGGAAAGTTAATGAACCTTCTACAATATATCATGCTTTAAATACTTCCTTTGCTATTTGTAGAAAGGATAGGAAGATAGTTGCTAGAAAATTAGGGGCAAAATGCAAGGGAGACAAAACTTGCATTTGGGTCCCTAAGACAATTGTGACTAACCTTGTAGGACCCAACAAGAGTTGGGTACCTAAGACCCAAGCCTAAATTTGCCTTGCAGGTTTATGCATCCGGGGGTTCAAGCTGGATTATCGACAGCGGATGCACAAACCATATGACGGGGGAGAAGAGGATGTTCACCTCCTACGTTAAAAACAAGGATTCCCAAGATTCAATAATATTCGGTGATGGGAATCAAGGCAAGGTAAAAGGGTTAGGTAAAATTGCTATTTCATCCGAGCACTCTATTTCTAATGTGTTTTTAGTTGAGTCGCTTGGATATAATTTGTTATCTGTTAGTCAATTATGCAAAATGGGATATAATTGTCTATTTACAAATGTAGATGTGTCTGTCTTTAGAAGATGTGATGGTTCACTAGCTTTTAAGGGTATACTAGACGGCAAACTTTATTTGGTTGATTTTGCAAAAGAAGAGGTCGGTCTAGATGCATGCTTAATCGCTAAGACTTGCATGGGCTGGCTGTGGCATCGCCGCTTAGCACATGTGGGGATGAAGAACCTCCACAAGCTTCTAAAGGGAGAACACGTGATAGGTCTAACTAATGTACATTTCGAAAAAGATAGACCTTGTGCAGCTTGTCAAGCAGGGAAACAGGTGGGAGGCTCTCATCACACCAAAAATGTGATGACAACATCAAGACCCTTGGAGATGCTTCATATGGACCTCTTCGGACCCGTCTACTATCTGAGTATAGGAGGAAGTAAGTATGGTCTTGTTATAGTTGATGATTTTTCCCGCTTCACTTGGGTATTCTTTTGTAGGATAATTCTGAAACCCAAGGGACCCTCAAGCGCTTCCTCAGGAGAGCTCAAAATGAGTTTGAGCTTAAAGTAAAGAAGATAAGGAGCGACAACGGGTCCGAATTCAAGAATCTTCAAGTGGAGGAGTTCCTTGAGGAGGAGGGGATCAAGCACGAGTTCTCCGCTCCCTACACACCTCAGCAAAATGGTGTGGTAGAGAGGCAGAATAGGACGCTCATCGATATGGCGAGGACTATGCTTGGAGAGTTCAAGACCCCCGAGCGTTTTTGGTCGGAAGCCGTGAACACGGCTTGCCACGCCATCAACAGGGTCTATCTACACCGCCTCCTCAAGAAGACTTCATATGAGCTGCTAACTGGTAACAAACCCAATGTGTCTTATTTTCGTGTATTTGGGAGCAAGTGTTATATTCTTGTGAAGAAAGGTAGAACTTCTAAATTTGCTCCCAAAGCTGTAGAAGGGTTTTTATTAGGTTATGACTCAAATACAAAGGCGTATAGGGTCTTCAACAAATCATCGGGTTTGGTTGAAGTCTCTAGCGACGTTGTATTTGATGAGACTAATGGCTCTCTAAGAGAGCAAGTTGTTGATCTTGATGATATAGATGAAGAAGTCGTTCCAACGGCCGCTATGCGCACCATGGTGATTGGCGATGTGCGACCACAGGAATATTTGGAGCAAGATCAACCTTCCTCCTCAACAATGGTGCATCCCCCAACCCAAGATGACGAACAGGTACCTCAAGTGGAGGCGCATGATCAAGGGGGAGCACAGGATGTTCAAGTTGAAGAGGAAGATGCACCTCAGGCACCTCCAACCCAAGTTCGAGCGACGATTCAAAGTAATCATCCCGTCAATCAAATTTTGGGTGATATTAGCAAGGGAGTAACTACTCGCTCTAGATTGGTGAATTTTTGTGAGCATTACTCTTTTGTCTCTTCTATTGAGCCTTTCAGGGTAGAAGAGGCCTTGCTAGATCCGGACTGGGTGTTGGCCATGCAGGAAGAGCTCAACAACTTTAAGCGTAATGAAGTTTGGACACTAGTGCCTCGTCCCAAGCAAAACGTTGTGGGAACCAAGTGGGTGTTCCGCAACAAACAGGACGAGCACGGGGTGGTGACGAGGAACAAGGCTCGACTTGTGGCAAAAGGTTATGCCCAAGTCGCAGGTTTGGACTTTGAGGAGACTTTCGCTCCTGTGGCTAGGCTAGAATCAATTCGTATCTTGCTAGCATATGCCGCTCACCATTCTTTCAGGTTGTACCAAATGGATGTGAAGAGCGCTTTCCTCAACGGGCCGATCAAGGAGGAGGTGTATGTGGAGCAACCCCCTGGCTTCGAGGATGAACGGTACCCCGACCACGTGTGTAAGCTCTCTAAGGCGCTCTATGGACTTAAGCAAGCCCCAAGAGCATGGTATGAATGCCTTAGAGACTTTTTAATTGCTAATGCTTTCAAGGTTGGAAAGCCGATCCAACTCTTTTCACTAAGACTTGCGATGGTGATCTCTTTGTGTGCCAAATTTATGTCGATGACATAATATTTGGTTCTACTAATCAAAAGTCTTGTGAAGAGTTTAGCAGGGTGATGACGCAGAAATTCGAGATGTCGATGATGGGCGAGTTGAACTACTTCCTTGGGTTCCAAGTGAAGCAACTCAAGGAAGGCACCTTCATCTCCTAAACGAAGTACACGCAAGACTTGCTAAAGCGGTTTGGGATAAAGGACGCCAAGCCCGCAAAGACACCGATGGGAACCGATGGACACACCGACCTCAACAAAGGAGGTAAGTCCGTTGATCAAAAGGCATACCGGTCAATGATAGGTTCTTTGCTTTATTTATGTGCTAGTAGACCGGATATTATGCTCAGCGTATGCATGTGTGCTAGATTTCTGAAAGGGAATTAGGCTTACACCTAGTCCCTAATTAATTTTGGTGGTTGAATTGCCCAACACAAATAATTGGACTAACTAGTTTGCCCAAGTATGTAGATTATACAGGTGTAAAAGGTTCACACTCAGCCAATAAAAAGATCAAGTTTTGGATCCAACAAAGGAGCAAAGAGGGAACCGAAGGCACCTCTGATCTGGGGGCACCGGACTGTCCGGTGTGCACCGGACAGTGTCCGGTGCACCAGAGGACTCCAACTTGAACTCGCCACCTTCGGGAAAATCCAGAGCCGACGCGCTATAATTCATCGGACTGTCCGGTGTACACCGGACAGTGTCCGGTGCTCCAACGGGACGCGCCTCTGGAACTCGCCAGCCTCGGGATTTCATGAAGGCTGCTCCGCTATAATTCACCGGACATGTCCGGTGTGCACCGGACTGTCCGGTGCATCCTCGGAGCAACGGCTATTTCGGCGCCAACGGCTACCTGCGACACATTAAATGCGCGCGCAGCGCGCGCAGATGTCAGGCACGCCCATACTGGCGCACCGGACAATGAACAGGACATGTCCGGTGTGCACCGGACACCCAGGCGGGCCCAGAAGTCAGAAGCTCCAACGGTCAGAATCCAACGACATTGGTGACGTGGCTGGGGCACCGGACATGTCCGGTGTGCACCGGACTGTCCGGTGCGCCATCGAACAGACAGCCTCCACCAACGGTCAAGTTTGGTGGTTGGAGCTATAAATACCCCAACCACCTCCACATTCATGGTATCCAAGTTTTCCACTTCTCAACCACCTACAAGAGCTAGGCATTCAATTCTAGACACACCAAAGAGATCAAATCCTCTCCAATTCCACACAAGGCTTTAGTGATTAGCGAGAGAGATTTGCCGTGTTCTTTTGAGCTCTTGCGCTTGGATTGCTTCTTTTCTTTCTCACTTGTTCTTGTGATCAAAAGTCCATTGTAATCAAGGCAAGAGGCACCAATTGTGTGGTGGCCCTTGCGGGGAAGTTTTGTTCCCGGCTTTGATTTGAGAAGAGAAGCTCACTCGGTCCGAGGGACCGTTTGAGAGAGGGAAGGGTTGAAAGAGACCCGGCCTTTGTGGCCTCCTCAACGGGGAGTAGGTTTGCGAGAACCGAACCTCGGTAAAACAAATCCGCGTGTCACACTCTTCATTTGCTTGCGATTTGTTTTTCACCCTCTCTCGCGGACTCGTTTATATTTCTAACGCTAACCCAGCTTGTAGTTGTGTTTATATTTGTAAATTTCAGTTTCGCCCTATTCACCCCCCCCCCTCTAGGCGACTATCAATTGGTATCAAAGCCCGGTGCTTCATTAGAGCCTAACCGCTCGAAGTGATGTCGGGAGATCACGCCAAGAAGGAGATGGAGACCGGCGAAAAGCCCACTACAAGCCATGGGAGCACTTCATCGGAGGAGTCCCGCACCAAGAGAAAGGAGAAGAAGAACTCCTCCAAAGGGAAAGAGAAGAAGTCTTCTTCACACCAAAAGGAGAAGAAGGAGAAATCCTCTTCTCACAAGACGCGTCGGAGTGGGGACAAGAAAAAGAGGATGAGGAAAGTGGTCTACTACGAGACCGATTCTTCATCACCATCCACCTCCGGCTCCGACGCAGCATCCGTCACTTCTAAGCGCCAAGAGCGCAAGAAGTATAGTAAGATTCCCCTACACTACCCTCGCATTTCTAAACATGCACCTTTACTTTCCGTCCCATTAGGCAAACCACCAACTTTTGATGGTGAAGATTATGCTAGGTGGAGTGATTTAATGCGATTTCATCTAACCTCACTCCACAAAAGTATATGGGATGTTGTTGAGTTTGGTGCACAGGTACTATCCGTAGGGGATAAAGACTATGATGAGGATGAGGTGGCCCAAATCGAGCACTTCAACTCTCAAGCGACAACAATACTCCTCGCCTCTCTAAGTAGAGAGGAGTATAACAAAGTGCAAGGGTTGAAGAGCGCCAAGGAGGTTTGGGATGTGCTCAAAACCGCTCACGAAGGAGATGAGCTCACAAAGATCACCAAGCGGGAGACGATCGAGGGGGAGCTCGGTCGGTTTCGGCTTCGCAAAGGGGAGGAGCCACAAAACATGTACAACCGGCTCAAGACCTTGGTGAATCAAGTGCGCAACCTCGGGAGCAAAAAGTGGGATGACCACGAGGTGGTTAAGGTTATTCTAAGATCTCTTATTTTCCTTAACCCTACTCAAGTTCAATTAATCCGTGGCAACCCAAGATATACACTAATGACCCCCGAGGAAGTAATCGGGAATTTTGTAAGTTTTGAGTGCATGATCGAAGGCTCGAGGAAGATCAACGAGCTTGATGATCCCTCCACATCCGAAGCTCAACCCGTCGCATTCAAAGCGACGGAGGAAAAGAAGGAGGAGTCTACAACAAGTAGACAACCAATCGACGCCTCCAAGCTCGACAATGAGGAAATGGCGCTCGTCATCAAGAGCTTCCGCCAAATCCTCAAACAAAGGAGAGGGAAAGACTACAAGTCCCGCTCCAAGAAGGTTTGTTACAAGTGTGGTAAGCCCGGTCACTTTATAGCTAAATGTCCATTATCAAGTGATAGTGACAGGGGCGACGACAAGAAGGGGAGAAGAAAGGAGAAGAAGAGGTACTACAAGAAGAAGGGCGGCGATGCCCATGTTTGTCGGGAGTGGGACTCCGACGAAAGCTCAAGCGACTCCTCCGACGACGAGGACGCCGCCAACATCGCCGTCACCAAGGGACTCCTCTTCCCCAACGTCGGCCACAAGTGCCTCATGGCAAAGGATGACAAAAAGAAGGTTAAATCTAAATCCTCCACCAGATATGAATCCTCTAGTGATGATAATGCTAGTGATGAGGAAGATAATTTGCGTACTCTTTTTGCCAACCTCAACATGCAACAAAAAGAGAAACTCAATGAATTAATTAGTGCCATTCATGAAAAGGATGATCTTTTGGACACCCAAGAGGACTTCCTTATTAAAGAAAATAAGAAGCATGTTAAGGTTAAAAATGCTTATGCTCTAGAAATTGAGAAATGTGAAAAATTATCTAGTGAGCTAAGCACTTGCCATGAGACAATAGACAACCTTAGAAATGAAAATGCTAATTTGTTAGCTAAGGTTGATTCTCATGTTTGTAATGTTTCAATTACCAATTCTAGAAATAACGATGATGATTTACTTGCTAGAATTGAAGAATTGAACATTTCTCTTGCTAGCCTTAGGATTGAAAATGAAAAATTGCTTGCTAAGGCTAAAGATTTTGATGTTTGCAATGCTACTAATTCCGACCTTAGAACCAAGAATGACATGTTACAAGCTAAGGTAGTAGAATTAAAATCTTACAAACCCTCTACATCTATTGTTGAGCATGTATCTATTTGTACTAGATGTAGAGATGTTGATATCAATGCTATTCATGATCACATGTCTTTAATTAAACAACAAAATGATCATATAGCAAAATTAGATGCTAAGATTGCCGAGCATAACTTAGAAAATGAGAAATTTAAATTTGCTAGAAGTATGCTCTATAGTGGGAGACGCCCTGGCATCAAGGATGGCATTGGCTTCCAAAGGGGAGACAATGTCAAACTTAATGCCCCTCCTAAAAGATTGTCTAACTTTGTTAAGGGCAAGACTCCCATGCCTCAGGATAACGAGGGTTACATTTTATACCCTGCCGGTTATCTCGAGGACAAAATTAGGAGAATTCATTCTAGGAAGTCTCACTCTGGCCCTAACCATGCTTTTATGTATAAGGGTGAGACATCTAGCTCTAGGCAACCAACCCGTGCTAAGTTGCCTAAGAAGAAAACTCCTAGTGCATCAAATGAACATAGCCTTTCATTTAAAACTTTTGATGCATCTTATGTGTTGACTAACAAATCCGGCAAAGTAGTTGCCAAATATGTTGGAGGCAAGCACAAGGGGTCAAAGAGTTGTGTTTGGGTACCCAAAGTTCTTGTGTCTAATGCCAAAGGACCCAAAACCATTTGGGTACCTAAAGTCAAGAACTAAACTTGTTTTGTAGGTTTATGCATCCGGGGGCTCAAGTTGGATACTCGACAGCGGGTGCACAAATCACATGACAGGGGAGAAGAAAATGTTCTCCTCCTATGAGAAAAACCAAGATCCCCAACGAGCTATCACATTCGGGGATGGAAATCAAGGTTTGGTCAAAGGATTGGGTAAAATTGCTATATCTCCTGACCATTCTATTTCCAATGTTTTTCTTGTAGACTCTTTAGATTACAATTTGCTTTCTGTATCTCAATTATGCAAAATGGGCTACAACTGTCTCTTTACTGATATAGGTGTCACTATCTTTAGAAGAAGTGATGATTCAATAGCATTTAAGGGTGTGCTAGAGGGTCAGCTATACTTAGTAGATTTTGATAGAGCTGAACTCGACACATGCTTAATTGCTAAGACTAACATGGGTTGGCTCTGGCACCGCCGACTAGCCCATGTTGGGATGAAGAATCTTCATAAGCTTCTAAAGGGAGAACACATTTTAGGACTAACAAATGTTCATTTTGAGAAAGACAGGGTTTGTAGCGCATGCCAAGCAGGAAAGCAAGTTGGTGCTCATCATCCACACAAGAACATCATGACGACCGACAGGCCACTTGAGCTACTCCACATGGATTTATTCGGCCCGATTGCTTACATAAGCATCGGCGGGAGTAAGTATTGTCTTGTAATAGTGGATGATTATTCTTGCTTCACTCGGGTATTCTTTTTACAGGAAAAATCTCAAACCCAAGAAACCTTAAAGGGATTCTTGAGACGGGCTCAAAATGAGTTCGGCTTAAGGATCAAGAAAATTAGAAGCGACAACGGGACGGAGTTCAAGAACTCTCAAATTGAAGGCTTCCTTGAGGAGGAGGGCATCAAGCATGAGTTCTCTTCTCCTTACACCCCACAACAAAATGGTGTAGTGGAGAGGAAGAATAGAACTCTATTGGACATGGCAAGAACCATGCTTGATGAGTACAAGACTTCGGATCGATTTTGGGCCGAGGCGGTCAACACCGCTTGCTACGCCATCAACCGACTGTATGTACACCGAATCCTCAAGAAAACATCCTATGAACTACTAAACGGTAAAAAGCCCAACGTTTCATATTTTAGCGTCTTTGGTAGCAAATGCTTTATTCTTGTTAAAAGAGGTAGAAAATCTAAATTTGCTCCTAAGACTGTAGAAGGCTTTTTACTAGGATATGATTCAAACACAAGGGCATATAGAGTCTTTAACAAGTCCACTGGACAAGTTGAAGTTTCTTGTGACGTTGTGTTTGATGAGACTAACGGCTCTCAAGTAGAGCAAGTTGATCTTGATGAGATAGGTATTGAAGAGGCTCCGTGCATCGCGCTAAGGAACATGTCCATTGGGGATGTGTGTCCTAAGGAATCCGAAGAGCCTCCAAATGCACAAGGTCAACCATCCTCCTCCACGCAAGCATCTCCACCAACTCAAAATGAGGATGAAACTCAAGTTGATGAAGAAGAAGATCAATCAAATGAGCCACCTCAAGATGACGGCATAGATCAAGGGGGAGATGCAAATGATCAAGACAAGGAGGATGAAGAGCAAAGGCCGCCACACCCAAGAGTCCACCAAGCAATCCAACGAGATCACCTCGTCGACACCATCCTCGGCGACATTCACAAGGGGGTAACTACCAGATCTCGTGTTGCACATTTTTGTGAGCATTACTCTTTTGTTTCCTCTATTGAGCCACACAAGGTCGAGGAAGCACTCCAAGATTCAGATTGGGTGGTGGCGATGCAAGAGGAGCTCAACAACTTCACTAGGAATGAGGTATGGCATTTAGTTCCACGTCCTAACCAAAATGTTGTAGGAACCAAATGGGTCTTCCGCAACAAGCAAGATGAGCATGGTGTGGTGATAAGGAACAAAGCTCGACTTGTGGCCAAAGGATACTCCCAAGTCGAAGGTTTGGATTTCGGTGAAACCTATGCACCCGTAGCTAGGCTTGAGTCAATTCGCATATTATTGGCCTATGCTACTTACCATGGCTTTAAGCTTTATCAAATGGACGTGAAAAGTGCCTTCCTCAATGGACCAATCAAGGAAGAGGTCTATGTTGAGCAACCTCCCGGCTTTGAAGATAGTGAGTACCCTAATCATGTCTATAAGCTCTCTAAGGCGCTTTATGGGCTCAAGCAAGCCCCAAGAGCATGGTATGAATGCCTTAGATATTTCCTTATCGCTAATGGCTTCAAAGTCGGAAAAGCCGATCCTACGCTCTTTACCAAAACACTTGAGAATGATTTGTTTGTATGCTAAATTTATGTTGATGATATTATATTTGGGTCTACTAACGAATCTACATGTGAAGAGTTTAGTAGGATCATGACACAAAAGTTCGAGATGTCTATGATGGGGGAGTTGAAGTATTTCTTAGGATTTCAAGTGAAGCAACTCCAAGAAGGCGCCTTCGTTAGCCAAACAAAGTATACTCAAGACATTCTAAACAAGTTTGGGATGAAGGATGCCAAGCCCATCAAGACACCCATGGGAACTAATGGGCATCTCGACCTCGACACGGGAGGTAAGTCCGTGGATCAAAAGGTATACCGGTCGATGATAGGTTCTTTACTCTATTTATGTGCATCTCGACCGGATATTATGCTTTCCGTATGCATGTGTGCAAGATTCCAAGCCGACCCTAAGGAAACTCACCTTACGGCCGTAAAACGAATCTTGAGATATTTGGCTTATACTCCTAAGTTTGGGCTTTGGTATCCTAGGGGATCCACATTTGATTTGATTGGATATTCGGATGCCGATTGGGCGGGGTGTAAAATCAATAGGAAGAGCACATCGGGGACTTGCCAGTTCTTGGGAAGATCCTTGGTGTCTTGGGCTTCAAAGAAGCAAAATTCTGTCACTCTTTCCACCGCTGAAGCCGAGTACATTGCCGCAGGCCATTGCTGTGCGCAATTGCTTTGGATGAGGCAAACCCTGCGGGACTACGGTTACAAATTAACCAAAGTCCCTTTGCTATGTGACAATGAGAGTGCAATCAAGATGGCAGATAATCCCGTCGAGCATAGCCGCACTAAGCACATAGCCATTCGGTATCATTTTCTTAGGGATCACCAACAAAAGGGAGATATCGAGATTTCATATATTAACAATAAAGATCAATTAGCCGATATCTTTGCCAAGCCTCTTGATGAACAAACTTTTAACAAACTTAGGCATGAGCTCAATATTCTTGATTCGCGCAACTTCTTTTGTTGATATGCACACATAGCTCATTCGTATACTTTTGATCATGTCTCTATCATATGCTATGACTAATATGTTTTCAAGTCTATTTCAAACCAAGTCATAGGTGTATTGAAAGGGAATTGGAGTCTTCGGCGAAGACAAAGGCTTCCACTCCGTAACTCATCCTTCGTCGTCGCTCCGTGCCACTCTCCATCTTTGGGGGAGAGAGCAAAAGGACTTCGTCTTTGGTATAATCTTAACTCACTTATTTATGACCAAAGGGGAAGAAAGTAATGTAAAGGGCTCTAATGATTCCGTTTTTGGCGATTCATGCCAAAGGGGAAGAAAAGTATGAGCCCAAAGCAAAAGGACCGCACCACCACCAATTTCAAAAACTTCGTGTTTCCAAGAATATTATCAATTGGTATCTTATTGTGTTCAAAAGGGGGAGAAAGTAGTATTTCAAAAATGATATATCAAAATCCTCTTGAACACTAAGAGGAGGATCTCATTTAGGGGGAGTTTTGTTTAGTCAAAGGAAAAGCATTTGAAACAGGGGGAGAAAATTTCAAATCTTAAAAATGCTTCTCAAAATCTTATTCATTTGCCTTTGACTATTTGCAAAAGAACTTTGAAAAGGATTTACAAAAGAGTTTGCAAAAACAAAACATGTGGTGCAAGCGTGGTCCAAAATGTTAAATAAGAAAGAAACGATCCATGCATATCTTGTAAGTATTTATATTGGCTCAATTCCAAGCAACCTTTGCACTTACATTATGCAAACTAGTTCAATTATGCACTTCTATTCTTGCTTTGGTTTGTGTTGGCATCAATCACCAAAAAGGGGAGATTGAAAGGGAATTAGGCTTACACCTAGTCCCTAATTAATTTTGGTGGTTGAATTGCCCAACACAAATAATTGGACTAACTAGTTTGCCCAAGTATGTAGATTATACAGGTGTAAAAGGTTCACACTCAGCCAATAAAAAGATCAAGTTTTGGATTCAACAAAGGAGCAAAGAGGGAACCGAAGGCACCTCTGGTCTGGGGGCACCGGACTGTCCGGTGTACACCGGACAGTGTCCGGTGCACCAGAGGACTCCAACTTGAACTCGCCACCTTTGGGAAAATCCAGAGCCGGCGCGCTATAATTCACCGGACTGTCCGGTGTACACCGGACAGTCTCCGGTGCTCCAACGGGACGCGCCTCTGGAACTCGCCAGCCTCGGGATTTCATGAAGGCTGCTCCGCTATAATTCACCGGACATGTCCGGTGTGCACCGGACTGTCCGGTGCATCCTCGGAGCAACGGCTATTTCGGCGCCAACGGCTACCTGCGACACATTAAATGCGCGCGCAGCGCGCGCAGATGTCAGACACGCCCATACTGGCGCACCGGACAATGAACAGGACATGTCCGGTGTGCACCGGACACCCAGGCGGGCCCAGAAGTCAGAAGCTCCAACGGTCAGAATCCAACGGCATTGGTGACGTGGCTGGGGCACCGGACATGTCCGGTGTGCACCGGACTGTCCGGTGCGCCATCGAACAGACAGCCTCCACCAACGGTCAAGTTTGGTGGTTGGGGCTATAAATACCCCAACCACCACCACATTCATGGTATCCAAGTTTTCCACTTCTCAACCACCTACAAGAGCTAGGCATTCAATTCTAGACACACCAAAGAGATCAAATCCTCTCCAATTCCACACAAGGCTTTAGTGATTAGCGAGAGAGATTTGTCGTGTTCTTTTGAGCTCTTGCGCTTGGATTGCTTCTTTTCTTTCTCACTTGTTCTTGTGATCAAAACTCCATTGTAATCAAGGCAAGAGGCACCAATTGTGTGGTGGCCCTTGCGGGGAAGTTTTGTTCCCGGCTTTGATTTGAGAAGAGAAGCTCACTCGGTCCGAGGGACCGTTTGAGAGAGGGAAGGGTTGAAAGAGACCCGGCCTTTTGTAGCATCCCAAAAATTCAAATCTTAAAATTTTCTCAAACTCGCTCTAAATTCAAAATGAATTTCAAATTTCATTTCAAAATGTTTGTTTGCGAGTTGATATCAACAAGTAAAATATAGTGGTCTATATTCTCTCTAAAATCCTCCTCAAAATATACTACAAATATTTCCCCAGTGATCACCCTCAAACTCTTTCAGAAATACTGCCCAAATATTCCACCAATATATCTCCAAGTATTTTCTTCCTAAGAAATACCTTCATAATCATTTTTCAAGTCCCTACAAATATTTTCTTCATAACTTTTCTCATGCTCATACGTATACGTATGCCTCCGGTGTCATACGTTGAGCTCTACAAGCTAATTACACTCATATAGGACAAATCCATGCTAATCTTCCACTAATCCTCTCATCCTCCCACTAATCCTCTCATCCCTCCCCCTAATCCTCCCACCATGGCTATAAATAGAGGGGCAAGGGCCTCCTCTCATCCCACCCCAAGCCATTTCATGGCAACTCTCTTCCCCCCCACACACACACCCACTCCATGTTCCACACAAGCACACACTAGCACAAGGATCGTTCGGTCGTTCTTCGATCGTTCGTCCCCCTGTTCTTAGTTTGTTCGTTCGTTCGTCCGATCGTTTGATCGTTCGTCCGATCGTTCATGGTTCGTTCGTCCGTTCGTCCGTTCGTTCGATCGTTCGTCCGTTCGTTCGTCCAAATAATCTTTTTCCTGCCGTTATGCTGCCGAAATTCCGATCGTTCGTTCGATCATTCGATCGTTCATCGTTCGTTCATAGTTCCTATCCATCGTTCATCGTTCGTTCATACGACTATTCACCATCACTATTTACCGTTACTTTTTACCGTTACTTTTTACCGTTACTTTTTACCGTTACTATTTACCGTTACTATTTACCGTGACTTTTTACCGTTACTTTTTACCGTTACTATTTACCATTACTTTTTACCGTTACTTTTTACCGTTACTTTTTACCGTTACTTTTTACCGTTACTTTTTACCGTTACTATTTACCGTTACTTTTTACCGTTACTATTTACCATTACTATTCACCGTTACTATTCATCGATCATCCGATCACCCCAAATTTCAACTACTCATCCATCATGTTGTCCAGTCCACCTAAGACCAGCCAGACCCATATCCCAGTTATACAAACTCCGGTGACTGTGATTCTCCTTCCAGTGGGAACTTCCCATCTGGTCACCCATCCTAGGTTTCTCTAAGTTGAGCACGCTTAACTTGAGATTCCTTCGAACCAGGCTTCCAAACTCAGATTCCAATAATTCTCGTTTCTAAATTCTTATCGAATTATTCCCTATCCAACCATGTCATCCCATAAGCATGGTTCATAATCCAGAAAACTCCTAAAATACTCTTATCCCATATTCTGCCTATAATCTCTCTGTTCAGACTAAGTCAGACGATTCATTCGTCACTATTCTCACCAACAGTGAACTTCACTGTGCTACACCACATACACCCAGCTATAAATACACCCAGCTACCCTCTCCCTCTCCACACACACTCAACACCCTCAGCCAAGGCAAACACCCACCCACTCAGTTACTCCGCTCTACCGGCTACACGCATAGTGTCGCTTCGCCTCCAGTCCACCCTCCTGGTAAGCACCTCCGCTCCACCACCAGTAATATCTCAACACCACATGACACAGATTCTACTCAAGACTCCACCCATCCATATATCTCTATTCTGACCACTATACTAAATATTTGTTGGTATACTTGCTTGTTTGTATGTTTGCTTGTTCATGTTGCATAGTTATCGGAGCGTTCGTACTGTCTCGTGGAGGCCAGATCTACAAGTCTACACCAGGAGCCAGAAGCCAGTTCCGTGAGCTCTTCTTCCCCCTTCGCCGGATAAGCACGGCAAGCTCACTGGATCCCTTTGATGCATAAATTACCTATGCTTTTACAACCACAACCCTCAGCCTCTTATTTTATGCATGATATGATTTTGAGACAAGTTATTATGGCCACCCAGCCGCTTGCCGCAATCAATACTTGATATATTTGTTACAAATGATTTGAGAAAAGGTGTGAGTTTTCAAAAGAAAATGCTTTTCAAAATGTGTATGATGAAGGGTTTTCACCCTTATCACCTTGTGAGTGGGATAATCAGGGACTCCCTGGTTTAGGGGAGGGCCTAAGGTGTTGGCTCAGCTGGTTTAGGCGTGAGCAGAAGGATTGTCCCCTCATATAAGGACCGGTTTGTCATCTTTCACTACTTGTACTCATGATAAGTACAACCACTCGAGACTGTGTGGGCAGTCACTCAATCTGAACTCGTACGGTCCAACCCTAGGGTTATGAAGGCTGGGGAGCACCGGGAGGATAAGGAGGGGGAATGTTTTGTCCGGTTTGGACATGGTGGTGGCCTGACTCCTTCTGGTATAACCGTTAAGGTTAGGACATGCGAGGAAAGAAAGGGATTCGGATTCGGGTCTCACTAGCTATGAGATCGCAGAGCCGGACTAGTGGGTAAAGTGTACACCTCTGCGCAGAGTTTGAAAACCTATTCGAATAGTCCGTGTCCACAGGAATGGACGAGTCTGGTGTGGTATGGCAATTAATGTTTTGTTTTCGAAAAAGGGTGCGTTTGAGATAAATGGTTTTTAAAAGGTCCGGCGGTTGAGCCGTGAGCAATGGTGGACGGGAAGTCCAGTAGCTGTTTTTGGAAATGAAAACCAGTGGGAAACTGCTGAGATACCTGGATGGTTTAGTCCAGGGGATTTTTTTTATAACACTGAAAAACTTCCTGCTCCTTTTGGAGAGGATGCGCTTTGCAAAAATACAAAATGTTTTACAAAACAACCCTGCATAAAATATTGCTGTTTCTGCAAAATATCTTGAGCTCCACATATTCCATGCATTATATCTGATTTCCCCATTCCGTGGGTGAAGGTGGGCTGCTGAGTATGTTTGTACTCACCCTTGCTTATTTATTTTTTTCAGAAAAAGGAGATCGGGTAAGAGTTACGACTGTTCCCAACCTTGCCTGTGGCTGTTGGACCGCTGATTTGCTTCGCTGCGTATATCGGGCTGCTTCAACCCCACTCTGATGATATGTCCCGAGTTGTGGACCAACTCTTAAAGTTGTTCGCCACCTTTATAGGTTTGTCGTTTAAGCAGATCTGTAATCATCTGATGTATAAATGTGTTTACTAGCCTCCTGGGACTAGTAATTGTATCACATTTGAGTCCCAGAGGATTGGGACGCTTCAGGTGGTATCAGAGCTGTTAGGTTGGCCGCAGGACGTAACCCTTAGCCTGATCAAAAGTTTTTGAGTCCAAACTATTTTCTTAAAAAAAACTTGCTCTCATCCCTTCATTTCAAAAATGCTTTCCCCCTTTCCTTCTCTCAGAAGTCAGATGGAGGTTCGCTGTCAAACCAGCTTTTGCCAGAATGAAGATGGTTTCCCCAAGTTGCTGAGAGCATGCACTGTTCGCCTCGGAATCAGAAGCCAGCCAGAGTATGATGGTCGTGAATTCGTCGAGCATGACACAGAGAAGTGTGTCGTGACTGTATACATTGGATCCAGTCCGAACCATGTGGAATGGAGTGTCACTACTGCTGGGCACAGATTCAAAGACACCTGCCAAGTTGTCGCTCGTAAGGCATTGAGGGCCTTGTGTCAGATTTATGAAGAAGAAGTGGCCAACACCCCGCTCAGATTATTTCTGCCCTTTCAGAGAGACCGTCCAGTTTGGATGGCTAGGATGCGTGCATTGGAAGGTCAGCAGCTGCTTGAGGATGACCCCACAGTCGTGTACCTCACTGCATACCTGCTCACCCTAGATGCACAATATGATTTCTTGGCTCGGCACCACCGTCAGATGAATGCTCGAGCAGAAGATGCAGAGAAGCGCAACTGTCAGCTCCATGTGGATCTCACCACAGCTCAAGCCCGTGTAGCTGCCTTGGAAAGTCGTGAAGTCATAGCTGTTCAAGCCCTGAAGCAAGCCAAGGATGAGCAAGTCCAGAAGTTGATGGAGGCCTACTTGGTAACACATAACCAACGTAGAGCCCTGCGGATCCAAGAGCCCGCTTCATCCAACCCTGTTCAACCCATCAGAGCTGAAGATCCCCAGATTCTTGAAGGTCACCTGGTCTCTATCAAAGGAGAGAAGAAGGCTTGGGAACTCCCAGAAGGAGCCATAGTCTTGGAAGGAATTCCAGTCTTCATTCAGGCTATGGATAAGCAAGAGCACCCCGAGTCCTCCCAAGATCCCCTGCCGGAGTTGTTTGAGCCCCTCACCATGAAGAAGATTCTAGCACCATCCCTTGAAGTCAAGGAAGAAGCTGCAAGCACCCCGCCAGCACCGCCGCCCTCTGAGGAGCTACAAGAGCCAGTCCAGCTTGAAGAAGAGTTCGACCCCGTTTTGCCACCTCAGTCGCTGCCAGGAGAAGTCATCAGCATCAGCTCCCTCTTGACCCATCCAGGAGATATCTCAGATTGAAGTTGTGTGCAAGCCTTGCCAGAAGAGAAGCTGCCTGGTCTGAAGTTAGTTATGCCCAGTCCTCTGCATGCATTGGGTAGTGAAGTTTTTCTTCACTTTGGTTAGAGCCCTGCATGTATGAGAGGTAATCGTGTAGACTCGTGTTTTGCAAAACTCTAATTGTGTGGCCCCCTAGGGCATTTCAAAATGAATTTCGCTTGATGTTTTCCTCCCTTTTGAGTGCATATGTGATGCTTTAACGTTAGTGCTCATAAGTTGCATTTAGCATAGTTCTCAATTCAGTAGCCAAGCAATAGTAGTTATGCTTAGCCCCCGAATCTGAGTAGTCCGTGATTTGGAAAAACTCTATTCTTCCCTTATTCAAAACATTTGATTTGTTTGTGCTTATCATTGCCGAGCTTGTGTGTTTTCTTTCTTTTTAAGAAAGGTTTTCTCTAAAAACATAAATCACAAATTAGATCTAATCCTCACCTTATGCTTCCATTCTCATCTTAACCCATCTCAAGAGAAAAGTGCCTTACCCAAGAAGATACCGGGAAGCTTACCCTTGAAGCCTGCAATAAGCTACAGAGGAACCTATCCAGTCGCTCAGTCAAAAGGACCGGCCGTGAGAATCAAAGTGCTGCCCCAGAGTCAAAGTAAACAGGAAAAGAGGACAGAAGAAGTTATTACCATACAGAGAGGCAAAGATTCTTGGAACCAGAGACCACAAACATCAGGGTCATTGACCCCACCACTCACCCATGCTCCCCCGCATACGTGCCCCGCCTCCATGCGCATTACCACCACCCCCCCACACCCCTTTGCAGCACACTACCGCCGCCCACCCCCCTTTTTGCAGCGCACTACCGCCGCCCACCCCCCTTTTTGCAGCGCACCCACCGCCATTACCGTCAGAAACACCATCCCCCTCCATCGCACCTGTTGCCTCGTGTCATCTGCTCTGTCACTGCCACTCCGCACCCGAGCACCACCTCGCATACCACTCGCCTATAAACCCCCCCACCAGCTCCCTCAATCCCCACGTAGCTCAAAGCAAAGCACACTCCAGATAAATCCCCTCTGCCAATTCGCAAGCAACTCCATTTTCCACTCCCTTGCCCCTAAGATCACAATGTTTGGTGATTCTTGGGTTGAAGACTGTTGCTCATGGTTCATAGTCTTCAGTTTCCTCCTCTGTATGATGGTAATACTCTTTGATAGAATCCTCGAGTGGGAAGAGCAAAGAGAAAGAAAGAGGCAGTGAAAAGTGAAAAGTGAGAAGAGAAAAGAAGATAGTGAAGAGAAGAAAGTTCTCCCAGAATCAAACCTGTGCCAGTCATCTCTCCGCAGTCTGTTCAAGCAGCAACAGCAGAAGAAGGCCTTGTAACACCCTTGTTATGAGGTACTTCAAGGAGCTCAAATCCCCAAGATTCAAGAGTTCTACCCTCATTCTTTTTAAGTGGGGTAGTATTCCAGTAAGGTTCCTGCTATGGAGAAAAAAGGCCTGTAGCAAGCTTGTCGAGGACCAGATCATCAAAGCTTATAAGTTCCTGGATGAGAAGTGGTCACCCAAGTTCTGTTGATGGAGCACCAGAAGACCAATCAAGGAAGGAATCCATGTGGAAGTTCGCAAGAGGAAGGTTTGCGTGTTGGCATCGATGCTTCTTCAATAAGCTAGCTGCCAAGTGAAACCGAGAAGCCTGAAGATGATCCTAGAGTAGCCAGAATCAGCGTTTGCAATCAGCAACCGGATGCTCCTCAAAGGCCAGATTTTGTTGAAGCTCTATCTCCTCGAAGAGTCTGCAAAGTGAAGATATGTAGCTGAAGTAAAGCTATACCCATAACCCTTCTAAGTTGAATCTCGAGGACGAGATTCCTTTTAAGTGGGGTAGATTTGTAGCATCCCAAAAATTCAAATCTTAAAATTTTCTCAAACTCGCTCTAAATTCAAAATGAATTTCAAATTTCATTTCAAAATGTTTGTTTGCGAGTTGATATCAACAAGTAAAATATAGTGGTCTATATTCTCTCTAAAATCCTCCTCAAAATATACTACAAATATTTCCCCAGTGATCACCCTCAAACTCTTTCAGAAATACTGCCCAAATATTCCACCAATATATCTCCAAGTATTTTCTTCCTAAGAAATACCTTCATAATCATTTTTCAAGTCCCTACAAATATTTTCTTCATAACTTTTCTCATGCTCATACGTATACGTATGCCTCCGGTGTCATACGTTGAGCTCTACAAGCTAATTACACTCATATAGGACAAATCCATGCTAATCTTCCACTAATCCTCTCATCCTCCCACTAATCCTCTCATCCCTCCCCCTAATCCTCCCACCATGGCTATAAATAGAGGGGCAAGGGCCTCCTCTCATCCCACCCCAAGCCATTTCATGGCAACTCTCTTCCCCCCCACACACACACCCACTCCATGTTCCACACAAGCACACACTAGCACAAGGATCGTTCGGTCGTTCTTCGATCGTTCGTCCCCCTGTTCTTAGTTTGTTCGTTCGTTCGTCCGATCGTTTGATCGTTCGTCCGATCGTTCATGGTTCGTTCGTCCGTTCGTCCGTTCGTTCGATCGTTCGTCCGTTCGTTCGTCCAAATAATCTTTTTCCTGCCGTTATGCTGCCGAAATTCCGATCGTTCGTTCGATCATTCGATCGTTCATCGTTCGTTCATAGTTCCTATCCATCGTTCATCGTTCGTTCATACGACTATTCACCATCACTATTTACCGTTACTTTTTACCGTTACTTTTTACCGTTACTTTTTACCGTTACTATTTACCGTTACTATTTACCGTTACTTTTTACCGTTACTATTTACCATTACTTTTTACCGTTACTTTTTACCGTTACTTTTTACCGTTACTTTTTACCGCTACTTTTTACCGTTACTATTTATCGTTACTTTTTACCGTTACTTTTTACCGTTACTTTTTACCGTTACTTTTTACCGTTACTATTTACCGTTACTTTTTACCGTTACTATTTACCGTTACTATTTACCGTTACTTTTTACCGTTACTATTTACCGTTACTTTTTACCGTTACTTTTTACCGTTACTATTTACCATTACTATTCACCGTTACTATTCATCGATCATCCGATCACCCCAAATTTCAACTACTCATCCATCATGCTGTCCAGTCCACCTAAGACCAGCCAGACCCATATCCCAGTTATACAAACTCCGGTGACTGTGATTCTCCTTCCAGTGGGAACTTCCCATCTGGTCACCCATCCTAGGTTTCTCCAAGTTGAGCACGCTTAACTTGAGATTCCTTCGAACCAGGCTTCCAAACTCAGATTCCAATAATTCTCGTTTCTAAATTCTTATCGAATTATTCCCTATCCAACCATGTCATCCCATAAGCATGGTTCATAATCCAGAAAACTCCTAAAATACTCTTATCCCATATTCTACCTATAATCTCTCTGTTCAGACTAAGTCAGACGATTCATTCGTCACTATTCTCACCAACAGTGAACTTCACTGTGCTACACCACATACACCCAGCTATAAATACACCCAACTACCCTCTCCCTCTCCACACACACTCAACACCCTCAGCCAAGGCAAACACCCACCCACTCAGTTACTCCGCTCTACCGGCTACACGCATAGTGTCGCTTCGCCTCCAGTCCACCCTCCTGGTAAGCACCTCCGCTCCACCACCAGTAATATCTCAACACCACATGACACAGATTCTACTCAAGACTCCACACATCCATATATCTCTATTCTGACCACTATACTAAATATTTGTTGGTATACTTGCTTGTTTGTATGTTTGCTTGTTCATGTTGCATAGTTATCGGAGCGTTCGTACTGTCTCGTGGAGGCCAGATCTACAAGTCTACGCCAGGAGCCAGAAGCCAGTTCCGTGAGCTCTTCTTCCCCCTTCGCCGGATAAGCACGGCAAGCTCACTGGATCCCTTTGATGCATAAATTACCTATGCTTTTACAACCACAACCCTCAGCCTGTTATTTTATGCATGATATGATTTTGAGACAAGTTATTATGGCCACCCAGCCGCTTGCCGCAATCAATACTTGATATATTTGTTACAAATGATTTGAGAAAAGGTGTGAGTTTTCAAAAGAAAATGCTTTTCAAAATGTGTATGATGAAGGGTTTTCACCCTTATCACCTTGTGAGTGGGATAATCAGGGACTCCCTGGTTTAGGGGAGGGCCTAAGGTGTTGGCTCAGCTGGTTTAGGCGTGAGCAGAAGGATTGTCCCCTCATATAAGGACCGGTTTGTCATCTTTCACTACTTGTACTCATGATAAGTACAACCACTCGAGACTGTGTGGGCAGTCACTCAATCTGAACTCGTACGGTCCAACCCTAGGGTTATGAAGGCTGGGGAGCACCGGGAGGATAAGGAGGGGGAATGTTTTGTCCGGTTTGGACATGGTGGTGGCCTGACTCCTTCCGGTATAACCGTTAAGGTTAGGACATGCGAGGAAAGAAAGGGATTCGGATTCGGGTCTCACTAGCTATGAGATCGCAGAGCCGGACTAGTGGGTAAAGTGTACACCTCTGCGCAGAGTTTGAAAACCTATTCGAATAGTCTGTGTCCACAGGAATGGACGAGTCTGGTGTGGTATGGCAATTAATGTTTTGTTTTCGAAAAAGGGTGCGTTTGAGATAAATGTTTTTTAAAAGGTCCGGCGGTTGAGCCGTGAGCTATGGTGGACGGGAAGTCCAGTAGCTGTTTTTGGAAATGAAAACCAGTGAGAAACTGCTGAGATACCTGGATGGTTTAGTCCAGGGGATTTTTTTATAACACTGAAAAACTTCCTGCTCCTTTTGGAGAGGATGCGCTTTGCAAAAATACAAAATGTTTTACAAAACAACCCTGCATAAAATATTGTTGTTTCTGCAAAATATCTTGAGCTCCACATATTCCATGCATTATATCTGATTTCCCCATTCCGTGGGTGAAGGTGGGCTGCTGAGTACGTTTGTACTCACCCTTGCTTATTTATTTTTTTCAGAAAAAGGAGATCGGGTAAGAGTTACGACTGTTCCCAACCTTGCCTGTGGCTGTTGGACCGCTGATTTGCTTCGCTGCGTATATCGGGCTGCTTCAGCCCCACTCTGATGATATGTCCCGAGTTGTGGACCAACTCTTAAAGTTGTTCGCCACCTTTATAGGTTTGTCGTTTAAGCAGATCTGTAATCATCTGATGTATAAATGTGTTTACTAGCCTCCTGGGACTAGTAATTGTATCACATTTGAGTCCCAGAGGATTGGGACGCTTCACCTTTGTGGCCTCCTCAACGGGGAGTAGGTTTGCGAGAACCGAACCTCGGTAAAACAAATCCACGTGTCACACTCTTCATTTGCTTGCGATTTGTTTTTCACCCTCTCTCTCGGACTCGTTTATATTTCTAACGCTAACTCGGCTTGTAGTTGTGTTTATATTTGTAAATTTCAGTTTCGCCCTATTCACCCCCCCCCTCTAGGCGACTATCAATTTCAATCCGATCCAAGGGAGTGTCACTTAGTGGTTGTCAAGCGAATTCTTAGATATTTAGTTGCTACGCCTTGCTTCGGGATCTGGTATCCAAAGGGGTCCAACTTTGACTTGATTGGTTACTCAGATTCCGACTATGCTGGATGTAAGGTCGATAGGAAGAGCACATCGGGGACGTGCCAATTCTTAGGAAGGTCCCTGGTGTCATGGAATTCTAAGAAACAAACTTCCGTTGCCCTATCCACTGCTGAGGCCGAGTACGTTGCCGTAGGACAGTGTTGCGCGCAACTACTTTGGATGAGGCAAACCCTCCGGGACTTTGGCTACAATCTGAGCAAAGTCCCACTCCTATGTGATAATGAGAGTGCTATCTGAATAGCGGAAAATCCTGTTGAGCACAACCGCACAAAGCACATTGACATCCGGCATCACTTTTTGAGAGACCACCAGCAAAAGGGAGATATCGAAGTGTTTCATGTTAGCACCGAGAACCAGCTAGCCGATATCTTCACTAAGCCTTTAGATGAAAAGACCTTTTGCAGGCTGCGTAGTCAGCTAAATATCCTAGATTCGCGGAACTTGGATTGATTTATAGCATACATGTGTATATGCCTTTGATCATGTTCCTTATGCGTTTTGTTGCTTACTTGTGGTGCTCAAGTTGTACAAACACTCCCTGGACCTCACAAGTCCTTGTGCAAGTGATGCACATATTTAGGGGGAGTTGTGCTACAACTTGACCCTTTGAGACTAACCGTTTGCTTGAGTTTGCTTGATTTAGTCTCAAAGGAAGTTTGAAAGGGAAAAGGTGGACTTGGACCATGAAAGACTTCCACTGCACTCTGATGAGAGGGTAACTTATTCCAAGTTCATCTCATGTACTCTTATTGCCTTTGTATTCTTATTTGAATATTTTGGTGAGGCAATGGGGTTATTGGGCCAAGATTGATCTCGTTTTGGTGCTTGATGCCAAAGGGGGAGAAAATAAAGGCCAAAGCAAAAAATGGATCAGTTACCACTTGAGAGTTTTTTGAAAATAGTAGAATAGAGCTTTTTGTTTGTCAAAAAGCTTTTATTGTCTCTCTTGTCAAAAGTTGGCTTCTTATGGGGAGAAGTGTTGATTATGGGAAAAAGGGGGAGTTTTTGAAATCTTGAATCAATTTCTCTTGGAATGACTCTCTTTATGTCTTAACAAGTATGTTTGACTTAGAGATAGAAATTTGAGTTTGATTTGCAAAAACAAACCAAGTGGTGGCAAAGAGTGATCCATATATGCCAAATATGAATCAAAACAATTTTGAGTTCTCATTTGCATTGATATTGCACTTGTTCTAGTTGCTTTATGTTGTGTTGGCATAAATCACCAAAAAGGGGGAGTGCCAACACAAGTGCTTTTGTGTTAATCTATGCAAAGTGGTGGACAAAGTGCAAATCATGTCAAAGGTATGTTTCTGGACTTAGTACATTGTTTTATTGACTAATGTATTGTATCTAAGTGCTGGAAACAGGAAAAATTGAATTGGAAATGAGATGGCTACATTCAGCCTAAGTCAGCTCGGTCTGGGTGCACCGGACTGTCCGGTGGTGCACCGGACAGTGTCCGGTGGTGCACCGGACAGTGTCCGGTGCGCCAGGCTGGCTCTGGCGAACAGGCTGCTCTCGGGACTTCGACGATGGCATACGGCTAAAATTCACCGGACTGTCCGGTGGTGCACCGGACTGTCCGGTGAGCCAACGGTCTGCCGGGGCAACGATCGGTCGAGGATTCCGCGCGTGACGCGTGGCCGAGCCAACGGTCACATTGGAGCACCGGACTGTCCGGTGTGCACCGGACAGTGTCCGGTGCGCCAACGGCTCCCAGGCGCCAACGGTCGGCTTCGCCAAATAAGGAAAGAGATCCGCACCGGACAGTGTCCGGTGGTGCACCGGACTGTCCGGTGCGCCAGGCGACAGAAGGCAAGATCAGCCTTCCTGGAATGCTCTCAACGGCTCCTAGCTGCCTTGGGGCTATAAAAGGGACCCTTAGGCACATGGAGGAGATACACAAGCATACTCAAAGCATTCCTAAGCACCAAGACTTCGATTCCACGCATTTGTTTCTTCGTGATAGCATCTAGAGCTCTTGTTGAGTTGTGAACTCGTCGGGTTGTGTTGCGAGCTCTTGTTGCGACTTGTGTGCGTGTTGACATTCTGACTTCGTGTCTTGTGTGCGTTGATCATCCCTCCCTTACTCTGTGCTTCTTTGTGAACTTTAAGTGTAAGGGCGAGAGACTCCAAGTTGTGGAGATTCCTCGTGGAAGGGATTAAGAAAAGCAAAGCAAAACACCATGGTATTCAAGTGGGTCTTTGGACCGCTTGAGAGGGGTTGATTGCAACCCTCGTCCATTGGGACGCCACAACGTGGAGTAGGCAAGCGTTGGTCTTGGCCGAACCACGGGATAACCACTGTGCCATCTCTGTGATTGATATCTTTGTGGTTATTGTGTTTTGTTGAGACTCCTCTCTAGCCACTTGACGATTATTGTGCTAACACTTAACCAAGTTTTTGTGGATTAAGTTTCAAGTTTTACAGGATCACCTATTCACCCCCCCTCTAGGTGCTCTCACCTTTGAGTAGGGATGATCAGGGACTCCCTGGTTTAGGGGAGGGCCTAAGGTGATGGCTCAGCTGGTTTAGGCGTGAGCAGAAAGATTGTCCCCTCGTATAAGGACCGATTTGTCATCTTTCACTACCTGTACTCATGATAAGTACAACCACTCGAAACTGTGTGGGCATTCACTCAATCTGAACTCGTACGGTCCAATCCCAGGGTTATGAAGACTAGGGAGCACCGGGAGGATAAGGAGGGGGAATGTTTTGTCCGGTTTGGACATGACGGTGGCCTGACTCCTTCTGGTATAACCGTTAAGGTTAGGACGTGCGAGGAAAGAAAGAGATTCGGATTCGGATCTCATTGGCCATGAGATCGCAGAGCCGGACTAGTGGGTAAAGTGTACCCCTCTGCGCAGAGTTCAAACCTATTCGAATAGTCTGTGTCCACAAGAAATGGATGAGTCTGGTGTGGTATGACAATTAGTGTTTTGTTTTTAAAAAAGGGTGCGTTTGAGAAAAGTGGTTTTTAAAAGGTCTGGCGGTTGAGCCGTGAGCTATGGTGGACGGAAAGTCCAGTAGCTGTTTTTGAAAATGAAAACGAGTGGGAAACTGCTGAGATACCTGGATGGTTTAGTCCAGGGGATTTTGTTCTATATTGAAAAACTTCCTGCTCCTTTGGGAGAGGACACGCTTTGAAAAATACAAAATGTTTTACAAAACAACCCTGCATAAAATATTGCTGTTTCTGCAAAATATCCTGAGCTCCACATATTCCATGCATTATATCTGATTTTCCCATTTCGCGGGTGAAGGTGGGCTGCTGAGTACGTTTGTACTCACCCTTGCTTATTTGTTGTTTTTCAAAAAAAGGGAGATCGGGTAAGAGTTACGACTGTTCCCAACCTTGCTTGTGACTGTTGGACCGCTGATTTGCTTCGCTGCGTATATCGGGCTGCTTCAGCCCCACTCTGATGATATGTCCCGAGTTGTGGACCAACTCTTAAAGTTGATCGCCACCTTTATAGGTTTGTCTCGTTTAAGCAGATATGAAACTATCTGATGTATAAATGTGTTTACTAGCCTCCTGGGACTAGTAATTATATCACATTTGAGTCCCAGAGGATCTGGGGCGCTTCACTAGATCAACAAAAGCGATTCGTGTCCCACTTATTTTAGCATTTGTTAGATTAAAAAATAAAACTAACTAGAAACTATATTGTCGGCTAGGTAACAGGCTAACAGTGATTTAATTCAGGTTAAAAGGTCTTTTCGAGTTATAGGGATCAGGAATCGAACCTGAGCCCAAACCCCGAACTAGCACATACTGTGGATCGAACCCAATATACGACATCCGAATAGACCGCAAATTCGGTCTAATCGGGTATAGGTCGGATCAGTTTTCGGGTTGCGGGTTTAAACTGCCTAACCTTATTTAAAACACACAAAATACTAAAAAATTACCTTAAATAAGTGCTCTATCTTGAATTATAGGGCTCAACTTATGAAAAACAACTCCAACACCATCATGTTTTATTTTTTTGTAAAAAGTACAGAGAACATTACATAAAGTGATCCAAGTAGACTACACCGCAGACTAGTGCCTTATCTTTGTGTTCTAGGTCATTCTCAATATTTTATTTTTCGAATAATTTACTTCCAAAAGACATGATTTTGGGGCTAAACTGTTGGAGCGCAAATTTTTATTGTCTTAAACTTTTTGAATGATGTAATATTTTAATTTTTGGGACACTATTTTGAGTTACTTGTTGGAGATGCTCTAAGGCCCCGTTTGATTCAGGGTAACTTTAATGATTAAACTTTGGTTACTTTTGGTCCCAGAAGCCTTGAGTTGGTCCTCTTGAACTAAGTTCTACCGCGTGTGCCCACCCTTTTATAGCCCAAGGAAGGCACATACATGGTGATCGAGCCCCGACAAGTGGGCCCGGTAATCGATTGCTACATATGAAGTGGAGTGTCGGTCCGTGGAGTACAAATACCTTCACTTGGTCGAAGTGTAGACATTTCTGGCTTGTCGTACCCTTGCCCCGTCTAGTCGAAGTAGAGTGAGCGCACTATTAGGTTGCAGGGAAGGTTGACACACTACGCATGTAGGGGTGCTCAAGTAGCGGCGGCCTGTCTTCTTCGCCTATCACCCTTGTCCTTGGTAACGCGCGGGCTACAAGGGGAGTCATGATGATAGTAGCCCAAGCGTCACAGTGAGTCAATGGTATTGTCTCGGTAACACGCGAGTTACTGTGCGGCCCATGTACTCCGGACACACCGCCTGCCACTGGGGCGGGAAGGTATACATATCATCTGTAGTTAATGTAGAGGCACACTACACTCAGAGGCTGACGTCAGGCTTTCTCCAATGACGTACATCACACATCGTATGACACGCGGTAGCACCGGGACTTGCGTTGTGTGGGGAGTAGTGACTGAGAGTTTGAGACGTCCCTTCATTATATCATATTCGGACCTCCCTCGGCTGGGGGTCCTGATGGTGTTCTGCAGAGGTCTCGTCTCCTCTGGTGTCGGCTAACATGTGGCAGCACCGGACCCCCTTAGGGTTTATGGTCGGGTGGCCCGTCACAAGGGTCGGGACCATTTCCGGAGGTCCGGCCTTCGGGCACAAGTGCCGAGAGCTGTTGTCTTCAAGATACGTGGCAAACCCGGCCCCCCTCATAGCACTGATTACAAGTGTCGGTCTTCACCCGAACCCAGTAGCCTTATTGGGCAAACCCAACCAATAGGCTAGGACGGACCACCATTAACATAACGGGTAATAATAGTCCCAAAGGGTCCGTCTTGACCCAACAGCAGTGGGTATCACAATTTTAAGGTACCAACAAAAATAGAAATTAAGAGCTACAACGAGTATTGTTTTGGAACGGATGGAGCATTGTACACTAGTATCTAACGCTAAAATCACGTAATGGCCTATGCAAAGTGCTAAGACTATCTATATTTTAATATGAACTCAACATCGGATCTGAGTCTTACTGATTCCACATGTTACTGGCACGTCCCCATGGGCCGCGGGCAGTGCCAATTGCGCTTAAGGGCTAGTTTGGGAGCTATAAACCTGGAGAGGATTGGAGGGGCTAAATTTCCATCCTTATTCAAAATTGAATAAGAAGGAGAATTTGTTAGAAATATAGGCATTTTCCGTATTATTTTAATTCCATAAATTGACGTTATGATGATGACATATAATAAATAATTAACCATAGAAATCATGATCTCAAAAATATCCATAACAATATGGATCATGAGAACACCAAGCATATGAAGCATGTAAATCATATAAATAAAGTAAGTATATAAGCATGGTTCATGGTTTATTGCGGAACAACTGGAAATAAACAGATAACAATATAAACAGGATGACTGTAAAAATAAGACAGACAGATATAACATATTATAATACGATAGAGCAAAGCTACATACGACATATATAATATGCAGAATATAAAACCGTAATGAACTGAATTGATCATACCCTCTCATGCGCTCCGAGGATCCTGATCCTTGTCCAACTTCTCTTGTCATCCGATTGAGTTGAAGACGCCAAGAACCAGCGATGAAGACAACGACAGATGTTGGGCAGTCGCGAAGACGCTCCCCAAAAACCTAATTGCCGATCCCCCGTGCAAGGTCTCGAACGGCACCGGCTTCGGAGGCACCTGCCCTCTCGCTTCTCTGTGCGCGCAGAGTCACGAGATGGAAATACCCTCACTCGGCGGCTGGATTGTGAGACTGAAAGTGTTTCTCGCGTATTCCGAGTGACAGGGGTGCTCCTCTATTTAACCTCTCGCAGAGGGAAGCTGAAGGAGAAAGGTCGCCGAGTCACGCCAAGAGTCGGCCAGCTCTAGCCGAGTTATGCCATGAGTCGGCCAGCTCTCGCCGAGTCACGCCATAAGTCGGCAGCTGAAGGAGAAGGGTCACTCGGCTGGCTGACGAAGAGACAGGGTCACTCAGCTGACGTACGCGGTTAGTGAGTGCTAAAAATTAACACAACCACACCACACCACGCCCGCTCGCCTGCCTGCCTCGCCACGCCTCGCCACGCCACGCCTCGCCACGCCACGCCACGCCCGGCCCGGCCCGGCCCGGCCGGCGGCGACGGCGGCGCGCGCGCGCGCGTGTGGCACGCCCTTGTCCATTTCTTGACTTCTCAAGTTAAGTGGAATAAATCCCACCATATAAGTCAAGGCAAAAGACCCTTGAACTTCCAATGTGGTACTATTGGTATTCTCCACCATTACACACCATAGAGTTTATTCAATAAATGGGCCAAGCCCATAAAAGATCCAACAATCCCCACCAAACTCTAGGGTTTGTAATGATGAAGTATCAGAATCACAATCCTTTGATATACCAGTGTTTCGATGGAGACTGTTAAGTTGAACATCCATCTAGAATAAGAGTTTCACTTATTCACAACTGAACAATGGACTATGCCTTGAATTGACAGTTTTGTGCGAAATAAGATTCACTCAAATCCTTTGCTGATACTAGGCTGCAGAAGGGTATTCCCGCTGATTAGAAGCATATAAGTCACACTTCAGTGCCTTTCATGAGTATTTAGGGATTACCCAAATCCCATAGACTGTGACTAGCAGTCTGACTCATATAGGTGTATTCCTCAAAAGATGTTCTGTAGGACAACATCTCACCTTTATAAGACTCTTGGAATACATTAAGGTAAAAACCATCCTGCCTTACAGATAGGAAAGATGTGCATCAGAAATGAGTTAAAGAAGGGATCTTTCCTCACAATCTACTCCTAGCTTGTTTCTCCACTCTACTTCACGGGATCTCCGATCACATAGAGCAGGTTACCACTAGAGTAGATCTCACATGGGTCTCATACCCATTTCCCTCGATGCACTTTCTATCACATTGCGTGACAGACCCTTAGTGAATTGATCTGCCAAATTATTTGATGTGTGGACATAATCCACAGTTATAACTCCGGAGTTTTTCAACTTTCTGACAGATTTCAATCTCCTCTTAACATGCCTTGTAGACTTCATGTTATTCCTAGAACTGTTAACCTTTGTAATCACCGTTTGGTTGTCACAGTTCATGGAAATAGCCGGTATCGGTTTTTCAACTACCGGTAAGTCCAATAGGAAATCACGAAGCCACTCGGCCTTAGCCCCAGCAGTGTCTAATGCTGCGAGTTCTGCTTCCATTGTAGACTTCGTTAAGATAGTCTGCTTGCAAGACTTCCAGGAAACAGCGTCACCTCCAAACAGAAACACATATCCGCTTGTGGCATAAAGCTCATCAGCATCAGAAATCCAGTTGGCATCACAATAGCCTTCCAGCACTTTTGGGTTTCCGGTATAATGAATACCGTATGTCATAGTACCTTTCAAATACCGCAACACTCTCTCAAGAGCACGCCAGTGATCATCTCCTGGTTTCGACACAAACCGACTTAGCTTACTCACAGCATAAGAGATGTCTGGCCTTGTTGCACTTGCAAGGTACATGAGCGAGCCAATGATCTGGGAGTATGTCAATTGATCCCTTGCTATTCTCCGATTCTTTCTTAATAGCACACTGGGGTCATAAGGTGTTGGAGCAGGATCACAGTCACTAAAACCAAAGCGACTCAATACCTTTTCCACAAAATGGGATTGTAACAAAGTTACCCCACCATCAGCTTCTCTAACAAGCTTGATGTTTAGAATGACATCAGCCTCTCCCAAATCTTTCATCTCGAAATTGCTCGATAGAAGATTTTTAACTTCCTCAATCACATTGAGATTTGATCCAAAGATCAAAATGTCATCAACATAAAGACACAACATAACAGACTCACCCCCACCATACCGATAGTATACACACGTGTCAGATTCATTTACAACAAAGCCAGCTGTTGTAAGAGTATTATCAAACTTTTCATGCCATTGCTTAGGTGCTTGTTTTAGGCCATACAATGATTTTATCAACCTGCACACCTTGTTCTCTTGACCATCCGCAATAAACCCTTCTGGCTGATCCATATAGATCTCCTCATCCAACTCTCCATTTAGGAAAGCTGTCTTAACATCCATCTGATGAATGATAAGACCATAAGAGGCTGCCACGGCTATTAATGTGCGAATTGTAGTCAATCGAGCCACTGGTGAGTAGGTATCAAAGAAATCTTCACCCTCCTTTTGGGTATATCCTTTGGCCACAAGCCTTGCCTTGTACCTCTCAATTGTACCATCAGGCCTAAACTTTTTCTTGAAGATCCATTTGCAACCTATAGGTTGACAACCATAAGGACGATCAACGACCTCCCAAGTTCCATTAGACATAATAGATTCCATCTCACTCCTTACTGCTTCCTTCCATAGGTCAGCATCAGGAGAGGAATATGCCTCACTAATGGTAGTTGGTGTGTCTTCCACAAGGTACACTATAAAGTCATTACCAAAGGATTTTGCAACCCTCTGTCTCTTGCTCTTTCGAGTGACTATAGTGTCATCCTCCTCAGGGATGTGCACGTGAGAATCCTCAGCATGATCTATAGGAATCGATAGTTCGTGCTCATGGGGAATTATAGTCTCATGACTTATATCACTAGGTGTATTCTTCATAGGAAACTCATTCTCAAAAAATGTTGCGTCTCTTGATTCCATGATAGTATCAACATACATATCAGGCACATCAGATTTTATAATTAAGAACCTATACCCAGTGCTGTGAAAAGAGTACCCAAGGAAAATACAGTCAACAGTTTTAGGCCCAAGTTTACGCTTTTTGTTGATTGGTACATTCACTTTAGCCAAGCAACCCCAAGTGCGCAAATATGAGAGATTTAATCTTCTCTTTTCCCATTCCTCGAATGGTGTGATCTCTTTGTTCTTTGTTGGAACTCTATTCAGGACATGACATGCTGTCAAAATCGCCTCACCCCACCATGCCTTGGATAATCCCGCTGTACTCAACATGGCATTCACCAAATCTGTTAGAGTGCGGTTTTTCCTTTCAGCAATCCCATTGGATTGTGGTGAGAATGGCGGTGTCCTCTCATGAATTATACCATGTTCCACGCAGAACTCATCGAACACATTAGAGAAATATTCTCCACCTCGATCAGACCTTAACCGTTTTATTTTCCTCTCAAGTTGGTTCTCAACTTCAGCTTTATAGGCCTTAAAATAATTGAACGCTTCATCTTTTGTTTTTAAGAGATACACATAACAAAATCTAGTGGAGTCATCTATAAAAGTGAGAAAGTATCTTTTACCACCTTTGGTCAAAATTCCATTCATCTCGCACAGATCAGAATGAACAAGTTCTAGAGGTGCCAAACTCCTCGCCTCAGCAGCCTTGTGAGGCTTGTGGGGTTGTTTTGATTCAACACACACATGGCACTTAGACTTTTTGACCAAGTTAAATTTAGGAATTAAATTTATATTTGCTAACCGCATAAGACAGCCAAAGCTTGCATGACAAAACCGTGAATGCCATAAATCTGACTCATCAGAAAAATTAACAGAATTCACCAGTTTATTACACACATCATGCAGAGATAAGCGGAACAATCCTCCGCAATCATATCCTTTACCAACAAAAGTACCATGTTTCGACACAACACATTTATTAGACTCAAGAACAACTTTATATCCATCTCGACATAACATCGAAGCGCTAACGAGGTTCTTCTTGATAGAGGGCACATGCTGCACGTTCTTCAATGGCACCGTCTTTCCCGAAGTAAATTTCAGAATGACTGTACCAACACCAAGAACATGAGCACGCGCCCCATTTCCCATCAACAAGGCGCCAGACCTCCCGACCTGATAGGAAGTGAACATAGAGGCATCAGCACACACATGAATGTTTGCACCACTGTCCATCCACCACTCAGGTGAATTACAGACTGAAAGAACAAATGGTAAAGAATTACCATACCCAGATGTTCCTTCTTCAGTTTCAGTGGTTACAACATTAGCTGATTTCTTGTCTTGAGTGAACTTGCGATCAGGGCACTCTCTTGCCCAGTGTTGATCACTGCCACAGACAAAGCAACCTCCCTTTCCCTTGTTATTGTTGTTCTTCTTGTTAAACTGTGCTGTATGAACAGGCTTATTTGCATTCTCTTGTTTGTTCTGGTTTTTCTTCTTGTTAAACTTGCGGAAGTTTCTCTTCTGCACCACATTAGCAGTAGAGGTCTCAACACCTTTTCCACTGTCCTTTGTTCTAGCCCTTTCCTCAACATCAAGAGTACCAATGAGCTCTTCCACATTGAACTCTTGTCTCTTATGTTTGAGAGAGGTAGCAAAGTCCTTCCAAGAAGGTGGCAACTTGGCGATTATACCGCCAGCCACAAACTTGTCAGGCAAAGGACAAGGAAAAAGTTCGAGTTCCTTAGCTAGTGCCTGAAACTCATGAGCCTGTTCCACTACAGATCGGTTCTCAACCATCTTGTAGTCATACAGCTGCTCCATGAGATACAGCTCGCTACCAGCGTCAGTAACTCCAAACTTTCCAACAAGAGCATCCCACAGCTCTTTCCCCGTGGGAAGGATGATATAGCTTTTCTGGAATTTTGTGTCAAGTGCGCTAATTACTGCACCTCGAAAGAGGTTGTCTTCAGCCTTAAACTTAGCCTCATCCTCAGGAGGTAAGTTGGCAGGCTTGCCCTCAGCGGTATGAAAACAAGACATTGCAGTTAGCCACAATTCCATTTTAGCTTTCCAAATCAAGAAGTTTTTACCATCAAAAGGATCAGGCTTTAGCACAGCAGCAAAACCTCTGACGGAAAAATGCCTAACATTAGGTTTTTGGAATGTTAGAAATATAGGCATTTTCCGTATTATTTTAATTCCATAAATTGACGTTATGATGATGACATATAATAAATAATTAACCATAGAAATCATGATCTCAAAAATATCCATAACAATATGGATCATGAGAACACCAAGCATATGAAGCATGTAAATCATATAAATAAAGTAAGTATATAAGCATGGTTCATGGTTTATTGCGGAACAACTGGAAATAAACAGATAACAATATAAACAGGATGACTGTAAAAATAAGACAGACAGATATAACATATTATAATACGATAGAGCAAAGCTACATACGACATATATAATATGCAGAATATAAAACTGTAATGAACTGAATTGATCATACCCTCCCATGCGCTCCGAGGATCCTGATCCTTGTCCAACTTCTCTTGTCATCCGATTGAGTTGAAGACGCCAAGAACCAGCGATGAAGACAACGACAGATGTTGGGCAGTCACGAAGACGCTCCCCAAAAACCTAATTGCCGATCCCCCGTGCAAGGTCTCGAACGGCACCGGCTTCGGAGGCACCTGCCCTCTCGCTTCTCTGTGCGCGCAGAGTCACGAGATGGAAATACCCTCACTCGGCGGCTGGATTGTGAGACTGAAAGTGTTTCTCGCGTATTCCGAGTGACAGGGGTGCTCCTCTATTTAACCTCTCGCAGAGGGAAGCTGAAGGAGAAAGGTCGCCGAGTCACGCCAAGAGTCGGCCAGCTCTAGCCGAGTTATGCCATGAGTCGGCCAGCTCTCGCCGAGTCACGCCATAAGTCGGCAGCTGAAGGAGAAGGGTCACTCGGCTGGCTGACGAAGAGACAGGGTCACTCGGCTGACGTACGCGGTTAGTGAGTGCTAAAAATTAACACAACCACACCACGCCCGCGCGCCTGCCACGCCACGCCACGCCACGCCACGCCACGCCACGCCACGCCCGGCCGGCGGCGGCGGCGGCGCGCGCGCGCGTGTGGCACGCCCTTGTCCATTTCTTGACTTCTCAAGTTAAGTGGAATAAATCCCACCATATAAGTCAAGGCAAAAGACCCTTGGACTTCCAATGTGGTACTATTGGTATTCTCCACCATTACACACCATAGAGTTTATTCAATAAATGGGCCAAGCCCATAAAAGATCCAACAGAATTTAGCCCCTCCAATCCTCTCCGGGTTTATAGCTCCCAAACTAGCCCTAAACGTCCCTGTGGCCCACGCCCCGTGGACAGTAATGGTGTGTTTGGCTTGTGGAGTCGCTCTATGCTTCATGAAGTGATGCATCATAAGTTCATTCCATCAATTTTGGTGGAATCAACCCACTCCTCATATATATATACTAATTATTAGCTTATGATGATTGGGGTGGTGATGGATCAACATATTCTATTCCACAAACCAAATAAAAAAGTAAGAAGTGAGAAGAAGATGGATCACTTTATTCCTCAAACCAAACACCCATTAACAGTTACAATCGGCCCGCTAACACTAGATCAGGGAAAAAGAACTGGGTATCTGTATCCGGTCGTGAGTCAAAGATATTTACCGGGTATTGGACATGTTATATCCATCCTGTATCCGGAACTTTTATCCGATTAATACCTGTATCCATTCCAGATGAAAAATTATCAGTATTTGTATCTAAAAAATTGTCCCGAATTAATACCTGTATCCGGTACCTGCTTCGGATACCTGACTTGTTTTCACCCTTAATTAAGAGCTACAACAAGTAATATTTTGGAAAGGATCCAGTATTATACACTACTAGTATCAAACGCTAAAATCTATAGTTAGACGGGACATTGGGTCATAGCATTGCGTTGGGACGATTCAAGAGTTATGTTCGTTGGTTTGGCTTGTTTGGCTCTTGAGTTGACTTGAGCTAGTTCATGAAGTAAACGCTAAAACGGTAACTCATATTGTTAGTAAAAATAAATAAGTTAAATATCGTCAAGTCATGTAAGTTTTTGAGCCACACGTTCTGTAGGTCTAATTTGGGTACTCTAGTATAAATCTAATCTATATGTATCGTGGTGTAATTTAAACTAATTTACTAATCCATTTCAACACATGTGGATTGAGACCAATAATATAGTACACAAACAAAGCGCTAAGACCGTCTTCAACGGATCCCGCCACCGCTCCCACACGCCAAATGTAGCGGCAACAGTACACACGCCATGCGTTCTACGGTGCACGCTACCAGGCGCCCTACGCGGATGTTCCCTCTAGCCAGCTTCTCTCTCCCCCTCGTTCTGTGGTGCGTCTCTCACCCCCTAACACTGTTCATGTGGGTCCACTTCCAATTATTAGTAGATGAAAAATTGATAGAAGATAAAAAGTAGGTATAGAAAATAATATTTTATGATTGTAGTGGGGTATAGGGAAAGGATTTAGGGGGAACCGCTGTACAGGGTGGAGATATAGGGGGAAAGAGAATGCTGACGTGACACGTGAGTGAGATATAGGGGGAGAAATTTAGAGGTAACCGCTGAAGACAGTCTAAGGGAGAATAAGTGCTAGTGGCGAGTGTCATGTTTGAATATCACGCCATCTTTGCCTTGCCCAGCCACACAAGCCTGAGAGTGAGAAGCTTGCAAAGGCCGGCTCTCGGCAAGCCAAATCGGCTGGCTCAGCATAGCAGGAAATTTTGCTGGGAAAGGAAAATATTCACTGCCTAGCATACCCACCACGCGACGCGTCCGTCCTTCGTCCGAAATCCTAAGCAGAAAGATGAACAGCGCTGCCGCAGAGGCGACGCCTGCGAAGACGACCGTTGAGCATCATGGCCAGGAGCTCCGCTCCGTGCATCCAGCCAGCCCCAGCTCGAGCCGAACAAATGCAAAAAACCTCAAAAAGCGAGGCGACCGGCGCTGCCCTCGCCTGTTGCTGCCACGGTGCCACCACCGCCTGGGCTGGCGCTCGCAAAATTTGACCGTTGCGCGCCACGTCGGACCCCGTCCCGTCCTATTCCTCCTCGCAAAGCGTGCTGTCCCTCCTGTGGCGCTGTCCCCACTCCGGCACTCCCCCCATGCGGTCATGCGCCTAGCGCTCCGCTGTAGCTGGCGTGTGGGCTCTAGAAGGTGGTCCCACGAGTCGGTGTACGCGCGAGAGCTTTCCCTGTGGTCGTTTGTTTTTTTCCCGGTGTACTCGACCCACGCTCGCTGCGACCCTGTCTGGGAAAGTCGACCGTTCGTCCCGCGTACCGAGTGTCTGACAGGTAGGTCCATCTTCCGCTCTGTGTATCTCTACTGTACAAGTATACAGTACACATGTACGTCTGGGTCGGGGCGGGATGGATGCGCTGCGCACGAGCAAAGCCAGCGCCACCGCCTGCGTGGCGGCCCGAGGTGGTGTTGAAGCTGTTGGATGCCTGACATGCGCAGCGTGGTCCGTGCTGCCTGCCACCGGCTAAGCGCGCTGCTTCCGAAGAGGGAGCCTTTTCACTGACATGTGGGCGAACGAAAGTAGAGCCCACACGTCAGCGACATATATGGATGGTCACTCACTCTGCAGCTCTGCCCACCGATGGGCTCCTCCTCCTCCTACTGGGCCCTCGGCCCCCGCCTTGGTTTTGTACAAAAGACCCTCCTTTTATATATTCTCATATTTATAACCCCAAGTTGCCTTCACACCTCTCTGCCTGCCTTCCACCGCAGTGCATTGCTCTTCCTTCCTTCCTTCCCGTCTCTTCTTCCCACTTCCTTCCACTTCTTGTCCCTGCTCCTGTTGGTTTTAGCATCCTGCTCGGCCGAATGCTGGATCAGAGGCTGCAGCAAAGGTAGTAAGTCGCTTCTCGTATTTCCCGTCGAGAGAGGGACAGGGGGGGAGAACCCCCAACCGAGGCGCTGCAAGTTCCCCACGGCCGGGGCGGGCTTCTCTTGCGGGAACATGAGGAAGCTGTTGTTCATCTCCTTCGTCCTCTCGCTGTCCGCTGCAGCAGTTCACGGTGAAGACGGTAAGGTTCCTCGCGCTCTCTGTTTTGATCCGTTTTATGCAGTTCCGGATGTGTTTGGCCTTTTACGCGTGAATGCCTGATGCAGTCGTCTTACTCTTCTTGCTTCCGTATGCATGGATGGATCGATCTCCACGTTCGTGCTCGCTGCGTTGGTTCTCAGCTCAGATTTTAGTACGCCTGCTTCTTGTTTTCTCGTTGCAATCATGGAGCATCCACGGAGCGATTGACAGCAGCGGTCAAGAATAACTTTGTCGTTTAGTGGTCTGCTTATTAGTTCTATCATTAGTCGTCTTCTCTGTAGAGTACCACAAATTAACTTATAATACAACAAACACACCCTAAGGTAATGTTAAAAAGGAGTTCGCTCAGATACTAGAACAGCATACTACGAGCTATTGTTTACCGGCACAGATAACTTTTGGGGGTTGGATTTGACTGGACACTCCCCCCTGGGATTCCTTCCTTCTCCGTGTTTGTTTCCCCATGCTCCGTTCTCGCCCGTCGCTCCCGTCACGTGCTCCAGTTTTTGGCACCGTATCTTGTGCGCAAGGAACCCTGCCCCAGTTTTTATACGGGCGTTATGCGTGTTGGTAGGAACATCCACTGTCATTATCATATTAATCAGACTGTCTCTGGAATACAATTTACTAGTACTTGCAGCCAAGGAAAGGAATACTGCCAGTAGTATACTATACTACTGGCAGATCACTTGCCCATTTGCATTTGGTGTACCAATGGCCAAACTTGAACGGGCAGCAACACCAAACACCCTCTGCACAGCTCTCCTGTTTCACCCAGCTTTCCGTTGGAGGAGTTTGCGACAGCGTAGCATGAATCTCTGATCGCTTTTAGCGTACGTAAAACTTTTTTAGCGGTTTAGCCTGAGGCCTAGTTTGGGTACTCTTGGATTGAAGTGGTTTGTAGGGATTGAAGAGTGTTTAAATCCCCAATAGATCAAAAACTCTCCCAATACATCTCAATCCACTTCAATCCGTCTCATTTCTAGAGTACCCAAACCAAGCCTGAGGAGGGTTGCCTCCGAGACGAGTTTGCACGTTTTTAGAACTAGCACCAGCCTTTTCTGGGCCCTACATGTCTGCCGATGTTAGTGCTCCATCTTTTCTGCGTGTTGCCACTAGCCTCAGTGCCAGGCAAATGACATTGATGGGCTGTCACTCAGAGATTGTGCAAAGTTCGTCAGTGACTTGACAGCCCGTGCTGCTCTGCTCCCAGTGAGAGTAATCACTGGCAGTCGCTCCTTTGGCTTTGACCGCCACTGGAGCGTGGTTTGATTCGGTGCTCATCATGAGGTTGGCTCGGCGCTAACGACTGCTCCTAGGTAATTAGCTTCACGGATGGCCTGTTGATTGCCCTGCGCGCTTGCAGTGCAGTGCACTGCACTGCAATCCTCGAGTGTCGCTGCTCGTGCTCGCAGCGCAGCGCAGTGTGTCGTTTGACTGCTTGGTTTGACAGAGTCGTTACTGGGACCACCTGACAGTGTCTTGTTCTGGGCTCCTGCCTGGGCCGACCCCGCTGCAATTAAACAAGTCACAGTCGTTCGCTGATGCGGCACAGCTGCTCGCTTGGCCCGTTGGCCGTGCAACTACTGCAGCAACAGCAGCAGGAATCAACGTGGTCACTGGCCACTGCACATTGCCCAGGATTTTCTGTGGATGGCCGGGCCCGGGACAGCAGCATGGTGAGGGGGCTCCTGTTTCCAACGTCTTTCCCCGTACCAAGTTGGCCTGTCTTGTGCTTTTACAGCTAGCTCGATTTCCCTTTTGTTTGTTTGTTTGTTTTCGCTACGAAAACGCATGGTGGTATCATGCATTTCGTCCTTTCTTACATTACTCTAGACTGTACGAACGATTTATTTTATTTTTTCTTCCACACAGCTTTGCTCGAAAGAATGCGTTTTTATATTGAGGATTGCTGCCTTACAACGCAATTTCCTGTCTCGCATTAATCAGAAGATCATATAAACATCTGACTGTTAAGTTTTGGCGTTTTTTACCAGGAAAACTGTGATGCTCTTGTTACCGTCGTTAGATTTCTATCACTCGTAACTTACATCAAGAAAGAAAGATTTCTTACACTTTGGTTCTCTGCATTTATTTGTTGTTGTTGTCATCGCGTACAGGTGCGTACATTGGCGTGAACATTGGCACGGCCATGTCGTCGGTGCCAGCGCCGACGCAGATCACCACGCTGCTCCGGTCGCAGAACATCCGCCACGTGCGTCTCTACGACGCGGACCCGGCGATGCTGGCGGCGCTGTCCAACACCGGCATCCGCGTCATCGTGTCCGTGCCCAACGAGCAGCTGCTGGCCATCGGCAACTCGAACGCGACGGCGGCCAACTGGGTGGCGCGCAACGTGGCCGCGCACTTCCCCGCCGTGAACATCACGGCCATCGCCGTGGGGTCCGAGGTGCTCTCGGCGCAGCCGAGCGCGGCGCCGCTGCTCATGCCCGCCATGCGCTACCTCCAGAACGCGCTGGTGGCCGCGGCGCTGGACCGGTACATCAAGGTCTCGACGCCGCACTCGTCGTCCATCATCCTCGACTCGTTCCCGCCGTCCCAGGCCTTCTTCAACCGGTCGCTGGACGGCGTGCTGGTGCCGATGCTCAGGTTCCTGCAGTCCACGGGGTCGCCGCTCATGCTCAACGTGTACCCTTACTACGACTACATGCGCTCCAACGGCGTCATCCCGCTGGACTACGCGCTGTTCCGGCCGCTGCCGCCCAACAAGGAGGCCGTGGACGCCAACACCCTGCTGCACTACACCAACGTGTTCGACGCGGTGGTGGACGCCGCCTACTTCGCCATGGCGTACCTGAACGTCACCAACGTGCCGGTGATGGTGACGGAGACCGGGTGGCCGCACAAGGGCGACTCCTCCTCCGAGCCCGACGCCACCTCTGACAACGCCGACACGTACAACAGCAACCTCATCCGCCACGTGATGAACAGCACCGGCACGCCGAAGCACCCCGGGGTGGCCGTGCCGACCTACGTCTACGAGCTGTACGACGAGGACACCCGCCCGGGCTCCACGTCGGAGAAGTACTGGGGCCTGTTCGACATGAACGGCGTCCCTGCCTACACCCTGCACCTGACGGGCTCCGGCGTCCTGCTGGCCAACGACACGACGAACCAGACCTACTGCGTGGCGCGGGAGGGCGCGGACCCCAAGATGCTGCAGGCGGCGCTGGACTGGGCGTGCGGCCCCGGGAAGGTGGACTGCTCCGTGCTGATGCAGGGCCAGCCGTGCTACGACCCGGACACCGTGGACGCGCACGCCACGTACGCCTTCAACGCCTACTACCACGGCATGGGAATGGGCTCCGGGACGTGCTACTTCAGCGGCGTCGCGGTGGTCACGACGACCGACCCGAGTAAGATCACTCACGCTTACCATCATCTCACACTCGCCATCTGCGCTTGTATTGTTGGAAGCATGACTGGCTGTCTCGGGTGCTTCTTTCTTCAGGTCACGGATCTTGTGTTTATGCTGGGAAGAACGGGACGTCGTTGATGAACGGCACCTCCCTGGCGCCGTCGTCCAACTCCACGGAGGGAGGCTCCGGCGCGCACCGGGCGTTCGGCGACGTCTCGTCACTCGTCCGCATCGTCTCCACCGCGCTGCTCTTCAGCGTCGTCCTCCTCCTGTTGTAGGCAGTAGTTAGTACTAGAGGTAGAAGGCACCTTGGAATGGAACCATGCAGTCTTTGCAGAATTAGGCATTCGTGAGGGAGAGGGAGGGATAATTCTTTTTGCTGTCAAGTGGCGGGCCGGGAATGTTCTGAGGCTCTATTCTCCCGTCTGGTATTGGTATGGTATGGAACAAAAATTGGTTTGCATCCCAGCAGTTGCTCACCTACACTGCCGGTTGGTCGAGTGTGAGGCAAACAGTTTTAGGCTGCTAGATGGGCTGGGCCGAACAATGTCATTTTTGGCCCACGCGGCAAGAATGGGCATAGTTGTAATTTGCCCGGTCAGCCGTGCGCATGCCCTAACCAAGGCCTATATAAGGCTGCAAAGGCATCGCACTCGTTCCACCTGTGCGCCGCCGTCTTCGTTACTCAGCAACAATTTCTTTGGCATCTCCTTTCGCAGTTTCTGTCCTCGAAAATTCTGCTTCTTGTCTCGCTCTCTGGTCGCAAATTTGCTCTGAAATCTTGTTCTATTTTCTTGGTTTAGTTTTTCTCGAGCACTCTTCGCGTTTTGAAAGATCTGAAGCCCCTGGTCGCCGTTTTGCGGATCCTGGCTTCGGTTTTCTGAAGAGATGCGATATCATACCTCTGGACCTCTGGACATGCGGGTTCGTTCTATACATCCTCGCATTTTCTCGAAGGTCCAACAATCTGCTTCAAATACACCAGTGAATCATAAGAATTGTTCTTGGCAGTTTGCATTTTTTTTGTTTTTTCTATTTTTTGCTATGTGAATCTATTTGAATGAATCATATGCATCTTGAATCCGTGACGACGAATCGATGGCTCGATGATGATTATTCTTGCTTTAACCACACCGAACTAAAGGCTATTGGAAGGGTGCTTTCTTCCTTCCTCCATTTGCGCCAGGCTCCTCTTTCTTGGTGTTTCCTCATGAAACCTTGCTTTCTTGTTGAAGAATGCAGTTCCTGTTTTCTTCCGCGAGAGTGCGAGGTAGAAGGATTCGGTAAGATTTGGTAGCGTAGCAAGGGGGGAAAGCTGGAGGCCTCGTCCGCTGGTTCTTGGCTTGTAGAAAAACCTGGCCTTTCTCTGAGAGCCTTTGCCCTGTATTTGCAATTGATACCCCTCTTTGAATAAGTATTTCCCCCTTTTCAAGCCAATATGTTCCGCTGATCAATTATTTATATGGGTGTTGGACGATAATCTGGAATAAAATTTGTCGCTAACAAAACATATTATGAAAGTGATTCGGATTATTAAAATGATTCTTAATCTGAGATATATATAACCATCTAGTTACAAAACAGTTAACTATTCGCGGACAGGCCGGTCTGCCGGTGCACAACCTGCGAGCGTCATTGCATATCTGGTACTTTGAACTAAATTCCCAGAGTGCAGGAGCCCACTAATCCCTTCCAAATCCGAGCTTCGGTCCCTGCTGCTCCCCAGCTACCCGCAGGCCGCAGCAATGGTGCCGCTTTGTTACGTAGTCCTTATGTTTCAGACATTCTGCACAAGACCACAACACAAATTTACGAAAATTTTAGTCTATCTGAACGGCCAAATTTTTGTGTCAAATCAATTTTGGATATGTACTTGGCTGTTTCAGATATCCAAATCGTATCTGTTTTCTCAGATTAAGATAAGCTTGTACAATTTTAATGCCGATGATAATATATGTTTTGGTTGTTTTTAAATAATCGTCCTGTGCTTATTTATTCGAAAATATACTTTGCGCTGCAGCTTCGGAGCATTGCACTGAAAAATAAAAAAAATGTCGTATTAATCAGACCGTAAAAAATGGCACTTTATTTTGATTTAAGTGTGTAGCCACATATACTCCCTAACTTTCCCCCTTCCATCTATTAGTGTGTGATGTGTAACTGCCAACCACCAGCAACGATTCACTGTGTTTGCTCCAGCTTTTTTCTCGGGCTGTCATGTCGCATCATATACATTTAAGAATTAAGATCGTTTAGCCAAAAGCTCGTTTGATTGGACCCGGTCTTCCGCGCTGTCCTTTCTATTAATGCTGTACTATCTTGGTGCAGCAGCTGAGCAACCACTGGCAACTGGAATCCCCGTCCTGTTTTTAACCCCTTGTTCTGTCTTCAGCAACGTTCTCTATATCCGTTCTTTACAGTCTCTTCTAAAAGATTTCATCATTTAACATTCTCTATATCTGTTCTTTACAGTCTCTAAATCATGTCCTTTATATTTAAATATCTATATTAGAGATATTTTTTATTTTTATTTTTATACATACATATTTGTCATAATCTTAAATGGATAGAGAATCGTTTAGAGAAACTCTATATACATCAGCCGCTTAAGATCTTGTTCGTTTACGTTGGATTGTACCCAAAATCGTTTAAGCTAATCAAAATTTATATAAATTAGAGAAACATAGTTCTGCTCTATCAATCGGACACAAACCAACAAGGCGTCTTTACTACGGCCATGGTCTTCGTCGCTGTTACATTGACTGCGAGGGGACGACGTATAAAAGGACGCGTGACGAAGAAGAAATATCCGCGCCGCCGAGGTCCCCTCGATGCGTAACCGAGAAACTCTTCCGGGCACTCAACCGATATGGTCATTAATTCATAGCGACATGTAACCAACTGTAATAACTCTAAAGTGGCGATTTCTTCATGCTACAACATAATCTTATGACGAAATGGTCAAAGGCGAAGGACGCCGCCGGTAAGTGAAAGAGACGGGGAAGGGTCAACACGAACAGATGGACGCTACTCAATATTATTTGCTGTCTCTGGCTCTATCGCGCCATAAATCGTGAAAGAAACGGCGTTAGACTGTCTTTAGTAGAAATGGTAAAATAAGGGGCGCAAAACTACGTAATGAAGTTTAAAATAAGAGATGAAATGAGAGATAAGACAGGGGATCCGCTGCTGAAGATAACGTCAGTCAGCTGCTCAAGATAGCGTCAGTCGCGAACGACAGTGACTCATTAGCTAACAAAATAAAGTAATATCAACAAATAAATGTAGTAAAAGAAACATGGTAGTCTGTATGAGAACACTGATGACGTACTAATTGCAAAATGGTGTGGCAGTTTGGATCTTGAATGAATGAATGCCGATTTTCTCTGTCCGTGACTTCGTCTCATACTCACATGTTCCATTAACATTCCAGACGTTGACTGTTACGGAATAGGGACGCAATCGAGGCGAGGGTCGTGAAGACATTATGTACATATTTTAGAGTATGCACGCTTTGCAAAGATAGCTCACTAACACATCGATCCTAATCATTAACGTATCAAAAGAACTTGTGTATACATCATATATGTAAGGATCACGCTTCTCTAACATTTTTTTACTTGAGTTAAATCCTAATTACAGGTTCAACTTCACCGAATGGCTAGTAGGTGATAAAGAATTTTACACCATAGTTTAGTTTCTAACCCTATATTAGCATGGCAATTTCTGAAGTAGATTGCTCAAATAAAAATGCAAAATCTTGATGTTTTTCCCTAGATTTCAAAAAACTCAGCACTCTTTACTAATTCTCATTAAAGCACCTGCACAAGGGTGTCCCCCTAGTCCATGCAATAACCAAGTACAGTCTCAAATCGGATCACACACAAGTTCTTCGGGTGATCACCGTACAACCGATTGTCATCTAGTCATCTAGGTGATTTTGATTGCCAAGAGTAACAAACATAACACTTGATCATGCCAAATCTAACTAGGATGGTGGTTGCACACAAATCACACTTTATGCACTCAATATTTGAATATCTTACCTAACACTAGACATTTAGATAGATAACAATTCGTGAATATAATTTGCTAAACATAGGTTACATCCTCCCGACGAGGCAAACCTACAGGTGTGCAGGTTGATAGCACATCTATGGCGACTGTCCGACTGAGGTAAAGACGATAACAATTCTTCATGAGACAATTCATGTAAAACAAGTTGTAAAGGAGGGTATAAAAACCAATGATTTTGATGCTTATGACTGAGGTAAAGATGATAACAATGATTTTAACACCACATATGTTGCCTAGCTGAAGTTGGAGCTCACTACAGGAATCCAGTTAATTGCCTAGCTGAAGGGAATTAGCCCTAGACCGACGGGAATAACTAATTCCCGTCGGTATATGGTTAATTCTCGTCGGTTCTAAGCCGACGGGAATTAATCGTCAGGGTTAAGTCAATCCCCGTCGGGAGCTGACAGGAATAACTAATTCTCGTCGACTAAATATAAGCCAACGGGAATTACTAATTCCTGTCGGCTACGCGTAAACCGACGGGAATTAATTAGGTTTGCTTATTCCTTTCCATATTTCCATCACTTATTTTGTCATAAGATGCTGGAACAGTTTTATATGTGATTTAGTTTTGCGTTTGTCGCCAAATTTAACTAGCAATTTAATTTATAATTGGTGTATTGGTATGTGTAATTTTCTCTTTTTATTTTTCATGTGCTTCCTGGGATCAGTTTTTATGCATCAATATGAGTTGAGGCTGCTATTTTTTACCTTATAAATCCACACGTTCATGCCCTTTGAGCTAAATATTTTTTTTTCGGTTGAACTGTTCTTTTACCTTTTTCCTTACTTCCTTTTTGCTTTTGGAGAGCTGATGAACTAGAAACAAGATTTATGGAAATGGTTAACCAAGACAACAGGCGTCAATTAAGTGCAGTTATAGAG